>NW_028123922.1:0-600000 GCF_965194805.1 Balaenoptera borealis
GCTGAAAAAAGTGTCAAAACCAGAAATGCAGGACAGGCCATGGAGAAATGGGAGCCTTGCTACACTGATGGGCGGGATGTAAATTGCCAACAGCCACTCTGGAGAAGTGTACGGTGTGTCCTGAAACATCTGAAAAACACAGCTTAGAGAGCATAGGGCACTTCCACTCATGGGGGTATAAATTGGGAAAATGAAAAATCAGCAAGACACAAGCACCCAAAGTTGAGGGCTGCTCTGTTGACAAGGACCTCCACTTCATTCCACCTTAAATATCCCAGGAAAGAGAAAAATGGATAATAAAGTTGTGGTCTTTATGTACAATGGAATATCACTCAGCCATGAAATCAATGTCATAAGGTTAGTAGCAGCATGATGAGTGGATTTAGGTATGACGATTCTAAGTGAAATAAGTCACACAGAAAAGGACACTTCTCATAAGGTATCACTGATAGAGGGAATGTAAAAACCGTTACACTTGCACTGAATTACAAAACAGAACAGAGTCACACATGCAGAAAACACACTATGGCTGCTTAACGGGAAAGGGGAGGTGGGGTCATACATAAAACAAGGGTTTCAAATTAGCTCAGATACCGTTCCATAAACCCAATATGTAATAGACAAGACCTACTCCTTGCTCAGAGAACTGGACTCAACACGCCCTATTCACCGCACAAGAATATATCTGACTAGTAATAATCTTAAAACCTATGTACTGATATCTCTCTGTTAGTGTGTCAAGTGGGTGTAAAGCGGCATAAACACAGCAGTGAAAAGCAGCTAAACCCCATTATAAAAATAAATTACTTTGAAACACCCATGAAACAAAGACAGTGAAAGAGATAGAAATTCTTACACAATGAGTTCAGGGGCTGTGATGCAACCTGGATTGACCATATCTAGACCCACAGCTGGATGAGACATAAGGGTGGACACTCTTGGGGCTGAGAGGTTTGGTGAGGTTGGGTGAGCAAACGCAGACCCTTTAAAGTAATACTGCGTGGTACCCATCGCATGGGTCCCAAATCTCCAGGTTCAATGGCATCTTCCTACATCGAAAACATGCATGAGAAACCCAGAAGATGGTACACCGTGTGATGGGGAAAGGTTTCTAAAACGCACCTCATTTCTCATCTCCTTGTGCCCGGGTTCGCCATTCCAGCCGCTTTACTAGCAATCTCCCTACTTGGAGCATCAGCACCTTTAACCTCCGGTTCCGTACAGCTTGCAATTTGTCCTGAGGATGAACGGGAAGACGGGGAACCAACGAGAGACTAGCTCTTGGTGTCGGGACAGGCACAGGTCACTCTATTTTCCCATCAGGAAGAAGAATTAACCACAGGCTCAGCCTGCCCCCCGGAACAAGAACAGGGCCTGAAGCCATCCTGCGCTTTTGAGGCCAGCTCCCAAAAATGCGAGTTGTAAAATGGAGGTTCAGGGCACTGCAATTCACAAACCTGCAGAGTTATAAATGATAACTCTCGTCCACAAATATATTGAGGGAAGGCAAAGAAGAGGATTTGAAATCAAGGCAGAATTGCACGAAACAGATTTCAGGAGGTAGATACGAATCGCCTTTAAAGCACATGAAAAGCGGCAAAACGTTGACAATGATGCCCTTGGCCAAAAAGGGCGTATGCGTTTTTTCCTGAATATATTCAGGAAAAAACGCATACGCCCTTTTTGGCCAACCAAGCAACCTGGAAAGGCAAATCAGCGCTACAGAGAAGTCTCACTTCCCATCGGTCAAAAGGGCCATGCTGAAAAAAGTGTCAAAACCAGAAATGCAGGACAGGCCATGGAGAAATGGGAGCCTTGCTACACTGATGGGCGGGATGTAAATTGCCAACAGCCACTCTGGAGAAGTGTACGGTGTGTCCTGAAACATCTGAAAAACACAGCTTAGAGAGCATAGGGCACTTCCACTCATGGGGGTATAAATTGGGAAAATTAAAAATCAGCAAGACACAAGCACCCCAAAGTTGATGGCTGCTCTGTTGACAAGGACCTCCACTTCATTCCACCTTCAATATCCCAGGAAAGAGAAAAATGGATAAAGAAGTTGTGGTCCTTATGTACAATGGAATATCACTCAGCCATGAAATCAATGTCATAAGGTTAGTAGCAGCATGATGAGTGGATTTAGGTACTACGATTCTAAGTGAAATAAGTCACACAGAAAAGGACACTTCTCATAAGGTATCACTTTTAGAGGGAATGTAAAAACCGTTACACTTGAACTGAATTACAAAACAGAACAGAGTCACACATGCAGAAAACACACTATGGCTGCTTAACGGGAAAGGGGACGTGGGGTGATACATAAAACAAGGGTATCAAATTAGCTCAGATACCGTTCCATAAACCCAATATGTAGTAGACAAGACCTACTCCTTGCTCAGAGAACTGGACTCAACACGCCCTATTCACCGCACAAGAATATATCTGACTAGTAATAATCTTAAAACCTATGTATTGATATCTCTCTGTTAGTGTGTCAAGTGGGTGTAAAGCGGCATAAACACAGCCGTGAAAAGCAGCTAAACCCCATTATGAAAATAAATTACTTTGAAAAACCCATGAAACCACGACAGTGAAAGAGATAGAAATTCTTACACAATGAGTTCAGGGGCTGTGATGCAACCTGGATTGACCATATCTAGACCCACAGCTGGATGAGACATAAGGGTGGACACTCTTGGGGCTGAGAGGTTTGGTGAGGTTGGGTGAGCAAACGCAGACCCTTTAAAGTAATACTGCGTGGTACCCATCGCATGGGTCCCAAATCTCCAGTTTCAATGGCATCTTCCTACATCGAAAACATGCATGAGAAACCCAGAAGATGGTACACCGTGTGATGGGGAAAGGTTTCTAAAACGCACCTCATTTCTCATCTCCTTGTGCCCGGGTTCGCCATTCCAGCCGCTTTACTAGCAATCTCCTTACTTGGAGCATCAGCACCTTTAACCTCCGGTTCCGTACAGGTTGCAATTTGTCCTGAGGATGAACGGGAAGACGGGGAACCAACGAGAGACTAGCTCTTGGTGTCGGGACAGGCACAGGTCATTCTATTTTCCCATCAGGAAGAAGAATTAACCACAGGCTCAGCCTACCCCCCGGAACCAGAACAGGGCCTGAAGCCATCCTGCGCTTTTGCGGCCAGCTCCCAAAAATGCGAGTTGTAAAATGGAGGTTCAGGACACTGCAATTCACAAACCTGCAGAGTTATAAATGATAACTCTCGTCCACAAATATATTGAGGGAAGGCAAAGAAGAGGATTTGAAATCAAGGCAGAATTGCACGAAACAGATTTCAGGAGGTAGATACGAATCGCCTTTAAAGCACATGAAAAGCGGCAAAACGTTGACAATGATGCCCTTGGCCAAAAAGGGCGTATGCGTTTTTTTCCTGAATATATTCAGGAAAAAACGCATACGCCCTTTTTGGCCAACCAAGCAACCTGGAAAGGAAAATCAGCGCTACAGAGAAGTCTCGCTTCACATCGGTCAAAGGGGCCATGCTGAAAAAAGTGTCAAAACCAGAAATGCAGGACAGGCCATGGAGAAATGGGAGCCTTGCTACACTGATGGACGGGATGTAAATTGCCAACAGCCACTCTGGAGGAGTGTACGGTGTGTCCTGAAACATCTGAAAAACACAGCTTAGAGAGCATAGGGCACTTCCACTCATGGTTGTATAAATTGGGAAAATTAAAAATCAGCAAAACACAAGCACCCAAAGTTGAGGGCTGCTCTGTTGACAAGGACCTCCACTTCATTCCACCTTAAATATCCCACGAAAGAGAAAAATGGATAATAAAATTGTGGTCCTTATGTACAATGGAATATCACTCAGCCATGAAATCAATGTCATAAGGTTAGTAGCAGCATGATGAGTGGATTTAGGTACGACGATTCTAAGTGAAATAAGTCACACAGAAAAGGACACGTCTCATAAGGTATCACTTATAGAGGGAATGTAAAAACCGTTACACTTGAACTGAATTACAAAACAGAACAGCGTCACACATGCAGAAAACACACTATGGCTGCTTAACGAGAAAGGGGAGGTGGGGTGATACATAAAACAAGGGTATCAAATTAGCTCAGATACCGTTCCCTAAACCCAATATGTAGTAGACAAGACCTACTCCTTGCTCAGAGAACTGGACTCAACACGCCCTATTCACCGCACAAGAATATATCTGACTAGTAATAATCTTAAAACCTATGTATTGATATCTCTCTGTTACTGTGTCAAGTGGGTGTAAAGCGGCATAAACACAGCCGTGAAAAGCAGCTAAATTCCCATTATGAAAATAAATTACTTTGAAAAACCCATGAAACAACGACAGTGAAAGAGATAGAAATTCTTACACAATGACTTCAGGGGCTGTGATGCAACCTGGATTGACCATATCTAGACCCACAGCTGGATGAGACATAAGGGTGGACACTCTTCGGGCTGAGAGGTTTGGTGAGGTTGGGTGAGCAAATGCAGAACCTTTAAAGTAATACTGCGTGGTACCCATCGCATGGGTCCCAAATCTCCAGGTTCAAGGGCATCTTCCTACATCGAAAACATGCATGAGAAACCCAGAAGATGGTACACCGTGTGATGGGGAAAGGTTTCTAAAACGCACCTCATTTCTCATCTCCTTGTGCCCGGGTTCGCCATTCCAGCCGCTTTACTAGCAATCTCCCTACTTGGAACATCAGCACCTTTAACCTCCTGTTCCGTACAGGTTGCAAATTGTCCTGAGGATGAACGGGAAGACGGGGAACCAACGAGAGACTAGCTCTTGGTGTCGGGACAGGCACTGGTCACTCTATTTTCCCATCAGGAAGAAGAATTAACCACAGGCTCAGCCTGCCCCCCGGAACCAGAACAGGGCCTGAAGCCATACTGCAATTTTGCGGCCAGCTCCCAAAAAAGCGAGTTGTAAAATGGAGGTTCAGGGCACTGCAATTCACAAACCTGCAGAGTTATAAATGATAACTCTCGTCCACAAATATATTGAGGGAAGGCAAAGAAGAGGATTTGAAATCAAGGCAGAATTGCACGAAACAGATTTCAGGAGGTAGATTCGAATCGCCTTTAAAGCACATGAAAAGCGGCAAAACGTTGACAATGATGCCCTTGGCCAAAAAGGGCGTATGCGTTTTTTCCTGAATATATTCAGGAAAAAACTCATACGCCCTTTTTGGCCAACCAAGCAACCTGGAAAGGCAAATCAGCGCTACAGAGAAGTCTCGCTTCCCATCGGTCAAAAGGGCCATGCTGAAAAAAGTGTCAAAACCAGAAATGCAGGACAGGCCATGGAGAAATGGGAGCCTTGCTACACTGATGGGCGGGATGTAAATTGCCAACAGCCACTCTGGAGAAGTGTACGGTGTGTCCTGAAACATCTGAAAAACACAGCTTAGAGAGCATAGGGCACTTCCACTCATGGGTGTATAAATTGGGAAAATTAAAAATCAGCAAGACACAAGCACCCAAAGTTGAGGGCTGCTCTGTTGACAAGGACCTCCACTTCATTCCACCTTAAATATCCCAGGAAAGAGAAAAATGGATAATAAAGTTGTGGTCTTTATGTACAATGGAATATCACTCAGCCATGAAATCAATGTCATAAGGTTAGTAGCAGCATGATGAGTGGATTTAGGTATGACGATTCTAAGTGAAATAAGTCACACAGAAAAGGACACTTCTCATAAGGTATCACTGATAGAGGGAATGTAAAAACCGTTACACTTGCACTGAATTACAAAACAGAACAGAGTCACACATGCAGAAAACACACTATGGTTGCTTAACGGGAAAGGGGAGGTGGGGTCATACATAAAACAAGGGTTTCAAATTAGCTCAGATACCGTTCCATAAACCCAATATGTAATAGACAAGACCTACTCCTTGCTCAGAGAACTGGACTCAACACGCCCTATTCACCGCACAAGAATATATCTGACTAGTAATAATCTTAAAACCTATGTACTGATATCTCTCTGTTAGTGTGTCAAGTGGGTGTAAAGCGGCATAAACACAGCAGTGAAAAGCAGCTAAACCCCATTATAAAAATAAATTACTTTGAAACACCCATGAAACAAAGACAGTGAAAGAGATAGAAATTCTTACACAATGAGTTCAGGGGCTGTGATGCAACCTGGATTGACCATATCTAGACCCACAGCTGGATGAGACATAAGGGTGGACACTCTTGGGGCTGAGAGGTTTGGTGAGGTTGGGTGAGCAAACGCAGACCCTTTAAAGTAATACTGCGTGGTACCCATCGCATGGGTCCCAAATCTCCAGGTTCAATGGCATCTTCCTACATCGAAAACATGCATGAGAAACCCAGAAGATGGTACACCGTGTGATGGGGAAAGGTTTCTAAAACGCACCTCATTTCTCATCTCCTTGTGCCCGGGTTCGCCATTCCAGCCGCTTTACTAGCAATCTCCCTACTTGGAGCATCAGCACCTTTAACCTCTGGTTCCGTACAGCTTGCAATTTGTCCTGAGGATGAACGGGAAGACGGGGAACCAACGAGAGACTAGCTCTTGGTGTCGGGACAGGCACAGGTCACTCTATTTTCCCATCAGGAAGAAGAATTAACCACAGGCTCAGCCTGCCCCCCGGAACAAGAACAGGGCCTGAAGCCATCCTGCGCTTTTGCGGCCAGCTCCCAAAAATGCGAGTTGTAAAATGGAGGTTCAGGGCACTGCAATTCACAAACCTGCAGAGTTATAAATGATAACTCTCGTCCACAAATATATTGAGGGAAGGCAAAGAAGAGGATTTGAAATCAAGGCAGAATTGCACGAAACAGATTTCAGGAGGTAGATACGAATCGCCTTTAAAGCACATGAAAAGCGGCAAAACGTTGACAATGATGCCCTTGGCCAAAAAGGGCGTATGCGTTTTTTCCTGAATATATTCAGGAAAAAACGCATACGCCCTTTTTGGCCAACCAAGCAACCTGGAAAGGCAAATCAGCGCTACAGAGAAGTCTCACTTCCCATCGGTCAAAAGGGCCATGCTGAAAAAAGTGTCAAAACCAGAAATGCAGGACAGGCCATGGAGAAATGGGAGCCTTGCTACACTGATGGGCGGGATGTAAATTGCCAACAGCCACTCTGGAGAAGTGTACGGTGTGTCCTGAAACATCTGAAAAACCCAGCTTAGAGAGCATAGGGCACTTCCACTCATGGGGGTATAAATTGGGAAAATTAAAAATCAGCAAGACACAAGCACCCCAAAGTTGAGGGCTGCTCTGTTGACAAGGACCTCCACTTCATTCCACCTTCAATATCCCAGGAAAGAGAAAAATGGATAAAGAAGTTGTGGTCCTTATGTACAATGGAATATCACTCAGCCATGAAATCAATGTCATAAGGTTAGTAGCAGCATGATGAGTGGATTTAGGTACTACGATTCTAAGTGAAATAAGTCACACAGAAAAGGACACTTCTCATAAGGTATCACTTTTAGAGGGAATGTAAAAAACGTTACACTTGAACTGAATTACAAAACAGAACAGAGTCAAACATGCAGAAAACAGACTATGGCTGCTTAACGGGAAAGGTGAGGTGGGGTGATACATAAAACAAGGGTATCAAATTAGCTCAGATACCGTTCCATAAACCCAATATGTAGTAGACAAGACCTACTCCTTGCTCAGAGAACTGGACTCAACACGCCCTATTCACCGCACAAGAATATAACTGACTAGTAATAATCTTAACACCTATGTATTGATATCTCTCTGTTAGTGTGTCAAGTGGGTGTAAAGCGGCATAAACACAGCAGTGAAAAGCAGCTAAACCCCATTATGAAAATAAATTACTTTGAAAAACCCATGAAACAACGACAGTGAAAGAGATAGAAATACTTACACAATGAGTTCAGGGGCTGTGATGCAACCTGGATTGACCATATCTAGACCCACAGCTGGATGAGACATAAGGGTGGACACTCTTCGGGCTGAGAGGTTTGGTGAGGTTGGGTGAGCAAATGCAGAACCTTTAAAGTAATACTGCGTGGTACCCATCGCATGGGTCCCAAATCTCCAGGTTCAAGGGCATCTTCCTACATCGAAAACATGCATGAGAAACCCAGAAGATGGTACACCGTGTGATGGGGAAAGGTTTCTAAAACGCACCTCATTTCTCATCTCCTTGTGCCCGGGTTCGCCATTCCAGCCGCTTTACTAGCAATCTCCCTACTTGGAACATCAGCACCTTTAACCTCCTGTTCCGTACAGGTTGCAAATTGTCCTGAGGATGAACGGGAAGACGGGGAACCAACGAGAGACTAGCTCTTGGTGTCGGGACAGGCACTGGTCACTCTATTTTCCCATCAGGAAGAAGAATTAACCACAGGCTCAGCCTGCCCCCCGGAACCAGAACAGGGCCTGAAGCCATACTGCAATTTTGCGGCCAGCTCCCAAAAAAGCGAGTTGTAAAATGGAGGTTCAGGGCACTGCAATTCACAAACCTGCAGAGTTATAAATGATAACTCTCGTCCACAAATATATTGAGGGAAGGCAAAGAAGAGGATTTGAAATCAAGGCAGAATTGCACGAAACAGATTTCAGGAGGTAGATTCGAATCGCCTTTAAAGCACATGAAAAGCGGCAAAACGTTGACAATGATGCCCTTGGCCAAAAAGGGCGTATGCGTTTTTTCCTGAATATATTCAGGAAAAAACGCATACGCCCTTTTTGGCCAACCAAGCAACCTGGAAAGGCAAATCAGCGCTACAGAGAAGTCTCGCTTCCCATCGGTCAAAAGGGCCATGCTGAAAAAAGTGTCAAAACCAGAAATGCAGGACAGGCCATGGAGAAATGGGAGCCTTGCTACACTGATGGGCGGGATGTAAATTGCCAACAGCCACTCTGGAGAAGTGTACGGTGTGTCCTGAAACATCTGAAAAACACAGCTTAGAGAGCATAGGGCACTTCCACTCATGGGTGTATAAATTGGGAAAATTAAAAATCAGCAAGACACAAGCACCCAAAGTTGAGGGCTGCTCTGTTGACAAGGACCTCCACTTCATTCCACCTTAAATATCCCAGGAAAGAGAAAAATGGATAATAAAGTTGTGGTCTTTATGTACAATGGAATATCACTCAGCCATGAAATCAATGTCATAAGGTTAGTAGCAGCATGATGAGTGGATTTAGGTATGACGATTCTAAGTGAAATAAGTCACACAGAAAAGGACACTTCTCATAAGGTATCACTGATAGAGGGAATGTAAAAACCGTTACACTTGCACTGAATTACAAAACAGAACAGAGTCACACATGCAGAAAACACACTATGGTTGCTTAACGGGAAAGGGGAGGTGGGGTCATACATAAAACAAGGGTTTCAAATTAGCTCAGATACCGTTCCATAAACCCAATATGTAATAGACAAGACCTACTCCTTGCTCAGAGAACTGGACTCAACACGCCCTATTCACCGCACAAGAATATATCTGACTAGTAATAATCTTAAAACCTATGTACTGATATCTCTCTGTTAGTGTGTCAAGTGGGTGTAAAGCGGCATAAACACAGCAGTGAAAAGCAGCTAAACCCCATTATAAAAATAAATTACTTTGAAACACCCATGAAACAAAGACAGTGAAAGAGATAGAAATTCTTACACAATGAGTTCAGGGGCTGTGATGCAACCTGGATTGACCATATCTAGACCCACAGCTGGATGAGACATAAGGGTGGACACTCTTGGGGCTGAGAGGTTTGGTGAGGTTGGGTGAGCAAACGCAGACCCTTTAAAGTAATACTGCGTGGTACCCATCGCATGGGTCCCAAATCTCCAGGTTCAATGGCATCTTCCTACATCGAAAACATGCATGAGAAACCCAGAAGATGGTACACCGTGTGATGGGGAAAGGTTTCTAAAACGCACCTCATTTCTCATCTCCTTGTGCCCGGGTTCGCCATTCCAGCCACTTTACTAGCAAGCTCCCTACTTGGAGCATCAGCACCTTTAACCTCTGGTTCCGTACAGCTTGCAATTTGTCCTGAGGATGAACGGGAAGACGGGGAACCAACGAGAGACTAGCTCTTGGTGTCGGGACAGGCACAGGTCACTCTATTTTCCCATCAGGAAGAAGAATTAACCACAGGCTCAGCCTGCCCCCCGGAACAAGAACAGGGCCTGAAGCCATCCTGCGCTTTTGCGGCCAGCTCCCAAAAATGCGAGTTGTAAAATGGAGGTTCAGGGCACTGCAATTCACAAACCTGCAGAGTTATAAATGATAACTCTCGTCCACAAATATATTGAGGGAAGGCAAAGAAGAGGATTTGAAATCAAGGCAGAATTGCACGAAACAGATTTCAGGAGGTAGATACGAATCGCCTTTAAAGCACATGAAAAGCGGCAAAACGTTGACAATGATGCCCTTGGCCAAAAAGGGCGTATGCGTTTTTTCCTGAATATATTCAGGAAAAAACGCATACGCCCTTTTTGGCCAACCAAGCAACCTGGAAAGGCAAATCAGCGCTACAGAGAAGTCTCACTTCCCATCGGTCAAAAGGGCCATGCTGAAAAAAGTGTCAAAACCAGAAATGCAGGACAGGCCATGGAGAAATGGGAGCCTTGCTACACTGATGGGCGGGATGTAAATTGCCAACAGCCACTCTGGAGAAGTGTACGGTGTGTCCTGAAACATCTGAAAAACCCAGCTTAGAGAGCATAGGGCACTTCCACTCATGGGGGTATAAATTGGGAAAATTAAAAATCAGCAAGACACAAGCACCCCAAAGTTGAGGGCTGCTCTGTTGACAAGGACCTCCACTTCATTCCACCTTCAATATCCCAGGAAAGAGAAAAATGGATAAAGAAGTTGTGGTCCTTATGTACAATGGAATATCACTCAGCCATGAAATCAATGTCATAAGGTTAGTAGCAGCATGATGAGTGGATTTAGGTACTACGATTCTAAGTGAAATAAGTCACACAGAAAAGGACACTTCTCATAAGGTATCACTTTTAGAGGGAATGTAAAAAACGTTACACTTGAACTGAATTACAAAACAGAACAGAGTCAAACATGCAGAAAACAGACTATGGCTGCTTAACGGGAAAGGTGAGGTGGGGTGATACATAAAACAAGGGTATCAAATTAGCTCAGATACCGTTCCATAAACCCAATATGTAGTAGACAAGACCTACTCCTTGCTCAGAGAACTGGACTCAACACGCCCTATTCACCGCACAAGAATATAACTGACTAGTAATAATCTTAACACCTATGTATTGATATCTCTCTGTTAGTGTGTCAAGTGGGTGTAAAGCGGCATAAACACAGCAGTGAAAAGCAGCTAAACCCCATTATGAAAATAAATTACTTTGAAAAACCCATGAAACAACGACAGTGAAAGAGATAGAAATACTTACACAATGAGTTCAGGGGCTGTGATGCAACCTGGATTGACCATATCTAGACCCACAGCTGGATGAGACATAAGGGTGGACACTCTTGGGGCTGAGAGGTTTGGTGAGGTTGGGTGAGCAAACACAGACCCTTTAAAGTAATACTGCGTGGTACCCATCGCATGGGTCCCAAATCTCCAGGTTCAAGGGCATCTTCCTACATCGAAAACATGCATGAGAAACCCAGAAGATGGTACACCGTGTGATAGGGAAAGGTTTCTAAAACGCACCTCATTTCTCATCTCCTTGTGCCCGGGTTCGCCATTCCAGCCGCTTTACTAGCAATCTCCCTACTTGGAGCATCAGCACCTTTAACCTCCTGTTCCGTACAGGTTGCAATTTGTCCTGAGGATGAACGGGAAGACGGGGAACCAACGAGAGACAAGCTCTTGGTGTCGGGACAGGCACAGGTCACTCGATTTTCCCATCAGGAAGAAGAATTAACCACAGGCTCAGCCTGCCCCCCGGAACCAGAACAGGGCCTGAAGCCATCCTGCGCTTTTGCGGCCAGCTCCCAAAAAAGCGAGTTGTAAAATGGAGGTTCAGGGCACTGCAATTCACAAACCTGCAGAGTTATAAATGATAAATCTCGTCCACAAATATATTGAGGGAAGGCAAAGAAGAGGATTTGAAATCAAGGCAGAATTGCACGAAACAGATTTCAGGAGGTAGATACGAATCGCCTTTAAAGCACATGAAAAGCGGCAAAACGTTGACAATGATGCCCTTGGCCAAAAAGGGCGTATGCGTTTTTTCCTGAATATATTCAGGAAAAAACCCATACGCCCTTTTTGGCCAACCAAGCAACCTGGAAAGGCAAATCAGCGCTACAAAGAAGTCTCGCTCCCCATCGGTCAAAAGGGCCATGCTGAAAAAAGTGTCAAAACCAGAAATGCAGGACAGGCCATGGAGAAATGAGAGCCTTGCTACACTGATGGGCGGGATGTAAATTGCCAACAGCCACTCTGGAGAAGTGTACGGTGTGTCCTGAAACATCTGAAAAACACAGCTTAGAGAGCATAGGGCACTTCCACTCATGGGGGTATAAATTGGGAAAATGAAAAATCAGCAAGACACAAGCACCCCAAAGTTGAGGGCTGCTCTGTTGACAAGGACCTCCACTTCATTCCACCTTAAATATCCAAGGAAAGAGAAAAATGGATAAAGAAGTTGTGGTCCTTATATACAATGGAATATCACTCAGCCATGAAATCAATGTCATAAGGTTAGTAGCAGCATGATGAGTGGATTTAGGTACGACGATTCTAAGTGAAATAAGTCACACAGAAAAGGACACTTCTCATAATGTATCACTGATAGAGGGAATGTAAAAAGCGTTACACTTGAACTGAATTACAAAACAGAACAGAGTCACACATGCAGAAAACACACTATGGCTGCTTAACGGGAAAGGTGAGGTGGGGTGATACATAAAACAAGGGTATCAAATTAGCTCAGATACCGTTCCATAAACCCAATATGTAGTAGACAAGACCTACTCCTTGCTCAGAGAACTGGACTCAACACGCCCTATTCACCGCACAAGAATATATCTGACTAGTAATAATCTTAAAACCTATGTATTGATATCTCTCTGTTAGTGTGTCAAGTGGGTGTAAAGCGGCATAAACACAGCCGTGAAAAGCAGCTAAACCCCATTATGAAAATAAATTACTTTGAAAAACCCATGAAACAATGACAGTGAAAGAGATAGAAATTCTTACACAATGAGTTCAGGGGCTGTGATGCAACCTGGATTGACCATATCTAGACCCACAGCTGGATGAGACATAAGGGTGGACACTCTTGGGGCTGAGAGGTTTGGTGAGGTTGGGTGAGCAAACGCAGACCCTTTAAAGTAATACTGCGTGGTACCCATCGCATGGGGTCCAAATCTCCAGGTTCAAGGGCATCTTCCTACATCGAAAACATGCATGAGAAACCCAGAAGATGGTACACCGTGTGATGGGGAAAGGTTTCTAAAACGCACCTCATTTCTCATCTCCTTGTGCCCGGGTTCACCTTTCCAGCCGCTTTACTAGCAATCTCCCTACTTGGAGCATCAGCACCTTTAACCTCCTGTTCCGTACAGGTTGCAATTTGTCCTGAGGATGAACGGGAAGACGGGGAACCAACGAGAGACTAGCTCTTGGTGTCGGGACAGGCACAGGTCACTCTATTTTCCCATCAGGAAGAAGAATTAACCACAGGCTCAGCCTGCCCCCCGGAACCAGAACAGGGCCTGAAGCCATCCTGCGCTTTTGCGGCCAGCTCCCAAAAAAGCGAGTTGTAAAATGGAGGTTCAGGGCACTGCAATTCACAAACCTGCAGAGTTATAAATGATAACTCTCGTCCACAAATATATTGAGGGAAGGCAAAGAAGAGGATTTGAAATCAAGGCAGAATTGCACGAAACAGATTTCAGGAGGTAGATACGAATCGCCTTTAAAGCACATGAAAAGCGGCAAAACGTTGACAATGATGCCCTTGGCCAAAAAGGGCGTATGCGTTTTTTCCTGAATATATTCAGGAAAAAACGCATACGCCCTTTTTGGCCAACCAAGCAACCTGGAAAGGCAAATCAGCGCTACAGAGAAGTCTCACTTCCCATCGGTCAAAAGGGCCATGCTGAAAAAAGTGTCAAAACCAGAAATGCAGGACAGGCCATGGAGAAATGGGAGCCTTGCTACACTGATGGGCGGGATGTAAATTGCCAACAGCCACTCTGGAGAAGTGTACGGTGTGTCCTGAAACATCTGAAAAACACAGCTTAGAGAGCATAGGGCACTTCCACTCATGGGGGTATAAATTGGGAAAATGAAAAATCAGCAAGACACAAGCACCCCAAAGTTGAGGGCTGCTCTGTTGACAAGGACCTCCACTTCATTCCACCTTCAATATCCCAGGAAAGAGAAAAATGGATAAAGAAGTTGTGGTCCTTATGTACAATGGAATATCACTCAGCCATGAAATCAATGTCATAAGGTTAGTAGCAGCATGATGAGTGGATTTAGGTACGACGATTCTAAGTGAAATAAGTCACACAGAAAAGGACACTTCTCATAAGGTATCACTGATAGAGGGAATGTAAAAACCGTTACACTTGAACTGAATTACAAAAAAGAACAGAGTCACACATGCAGAAAACACACTATGGCTGCTTAACGGGAAAGGTGAGGTGGGGTGATACATAAAACAAGGGTATCAAATTAGCTCAGATACCGTTCCATAAACCCAATATGTAGTAGACAAGACCTACTCCTTGCTCAGAGAACTGGACTCAACACGCCCTATTCACCGCACAAGAATATATCTGACTAGTAATAATCTTAAAACCTATGTATTGATATCTCTCTGTTAGTGTGTCAAGTGGGTGTAAAGCGGCATAAACACAGCCGTGAAAAGCAGCTAAACCCCATTATGAAAATAAATTACTTTGAAAAACCCATGAAGCCACGACAGTGAAAGAGATAGAAATTCTTACACAATGAGTTCAGGGGCTGTGATGCAACCTGGATTGACCATATCTAGACCCACAGCTGGATGAGACATAAGGGTGGACACTCTTGGGGCTGAGAGGTTTGGTGAGGTTGGGTGAGCAAACGCAGACCCTTTAAAGTAATACTGCGTGGTACCCATCGCATGGGTCCCAAATCTCCAGGTTCAAGGGCATCTTCCTACATCGAAAACATGCATGAGAAACCCAGAAGATGGTACACCGTGTGATGGGGAAAGGTTTCTAAAACGCACCTCATTTCTCATCTCCTTGTGCCCGGGTTCGCCATTCCAGCCGCTTTACTAGCAATCTCCCTACTTGGAGCATCAGCACCTTTAACCTCCTGTTCCGTACAGGTTGCAATTTGTCCTGAGGATGAACGGGAAGACGGGGAACCAACGAGAGACTAGCTCTTGGTGTCGGGACAGGCACAGGTCACTCGATTTTCCCATCAGGAAGAAGAATTAACCACAGGCTCAGCCTGCCCCCCGGAACCAGAACAGGGCCTGAAGCCATCCTGCGCTTTTGCGGCCAGCTCCCAAAAAAGCGAGTTGTAAAATGGAGGTTCAGGGCACTGCAATTCACAAACCTGCAGAGTTATAAATGATAACTCTCGTCCACAAATATATTGAGGGAAGGCAAAGAAGAGGATTTGAAATCAAGGCAGAATTGCACGAAACAGATTTCAGGAGGTAGATACGAATCGCCTTTAAAGCACATGAAAAGCGGCAAAACGTTGACAATGATGCCCTTGGCCAAAAAGGGCGTATGCGTTTTTTCCTGAATATATTCAGGAAAAAACGCATACGCCCTTTTTGGCCAACCAAGCAACCTGGAAAGGCAAATCAGCGCTACAGAGAAGTCTCACTTCCCATCGGTCAAAAGGGCCATGCTGAAAAAAGTGTCAAAACCGGAAATGCAGGACAGGCCATGGAGAAATGGGAGCCTTGCTACACTGATGGGCGGGATGTAAATTGCCAACAGCCACTCTGGAGAAGTGTACGGTGTGTCCTGAAACATCTGAAAAACACAGCTTAGAGAGCATAGGGCACTTCCACTCATGGGGGTATAAATTGGGAAAATGAAAAATCAGCAAGACACAAGCACCCCAAAGTTGAGGGTTGCTCTGTTGACAAGGACCTCCACTTCATTCCACCTTAAATATCCCAGGAAAGAGAAAAATGGATAAAGAAGTTGTGGTCCTTATGTACAATGGAATATCACTCAGCCATGAAATCAATGTCATAAGGTTAGTAGCAGCATGATGAGTGGATTTAGGTACGACGATTCTAAGTGAAATAAGTCACACAGAAAAGGACACTTCTCATAAGGTATCACTGATAGAGGGAATGTAAAAAGCGTTACACTTGAACTGAATTACAAAAAAGAACAGAGTCACACATGCAGAAAACACACTATGGCT
This sequence comes from Balaenoptera borealis, assembly GCF_965194805.1. Lineage (NCBI taxonomy): Eukaryota > Metazoa > Chordata > Mammalia > Artiodactyla > Balaenopteridae > Balaenoptera > Balaenoptera borealis. The sequence goes on from NW_028123922.1 coordinate 16,371, forward strand.
GCTTAACGGGAAAGGTGAGGTGGGGTGATACATAAAACAAGGGTATCAAATTAGCTCAGATACCGTTCCATAAACCCAATATGTAGTAGACAAGACCTACTCCTTGCTCAGAGAACTGGACTCAACACGCCCTATTCACCGCACAAGAATATATCTGACTAGTAATAATCTTAAAACCTATGTATTCATATCTCTCTGTTAGTGTGTCAAGTGGGTGTAAAGCGGCATAAACACAGCCGTGAAAAGCAGCTAAACCCCATTATGAAAATAAATTACTTTGAAAAACCCATGAAACAACGACAGTGAAAGAGATAGAAATTCTTACACAATGAGTTCAGGGGCTGTGATGCAACCTGGATTGACCATATCTAGACCCACAGCTGGATGAGACATAAGGGTGGACACTCTTGGGGCTGAGAGGTTTGGTGAGGTTGGGTGAGCAAACGCAGACCCTTTAAAGTAATACTGCGTGGTACCCATCGCATGGGTCCCAAATCTCCAGGTTCAAGGGCATGTTCCTACATCGAAAACATGCATGAGAAACCCAGAAGATGGTACACCGTGTGATGGGGAAAGGTTTCTAAAACGCACCTCATTTCTCATCTCCTTGTGCCCGGGTTCACCTTTCCAGCCGCTTTACTAGCAATCTCCCTACTTGGAGCATCAGCACCTTTAACCTCCTGTTCCGTACAGGTTGCAATTTGTCCTGAGGATGAACGGGAAGACGGGGAACCAACGAGAGACAAGCTCTTGGTGTCGGGACAGGCACAGGTCACTCGATTTTCCCATCAGGAAGAAGAATTAACCACAGGCTCAGCCTGCCCCCCGGAACCAGAACAGGGCCTGAAGCCATCCTGCGCTTTTGCGGCCAGCTCCCAAAAAAGCGAGTTGTAAAATGGAGGTTCAGGGCACTGCAATTCACAAACCTGCAGAGTTATAAATGATAAATCTCGTCCACAAATATATTGAGGGAAGGCAAAGAAGAGGATTTGAAATCAAGGCAGAATTGCACGAAACAGATTTCAGGAGGTAGATACGAATCGCCTTTAAAGCAAATGAAAAGCGGCAAAACGTTGACAATGATGCCCTTGGCCAAAAAGGGCGTATGCGTTTTTTCCTGAATATATTCAGGAAAAAACCCATACGCCCTTTTTGGCCAACCAAGCAACCTGGAAAGGCAAATCAGCGCTACAAAGAAGTCTCGCTCCCCATCGGTCAAAAGGGCCATGCTGAAAAAAGTGTCAAAACCAGAAATGCAGGACAGGCCATGGAGAAATGAGAGCCTTGCTACACTGATGGGCGGGATGTAAATTGCCAACAGCCACTCTGGAGAAGTGTACGGTGTGTCCTGAAACATCTGAAAAACACAGCTTAGAGAGCATAGGGCACTTCCACTCATGGGGGTATAAATTGGGAAAATGAAAAATCAGCAAGACACAAGCACCCCAAAGTTGAGGGCTGCTCTGTTGACAAGGACCTCCACTTCATTCCACCTTAAATATCCAAGGAAAGAGAAAAATGGATAAAGAAGTTGTGGTCCTTATATACAATGGAATATCACTCAGCCATGAAATCAATGTCATAAGGTTAGTAGCAGCATGATGAGTGGATTTAGGTACGACGATTCTAAGTGAAATAAGTCACACAGAAAAGGACACTTCTCATAATGTATCACTGATAGAGGGAATGTAAAAAGCGTTACACTTGAACTGAATTACAAAACAGAACAGAGTCACACATGCAGAAAACACACTATGGCTGCTTAACGGGAAAGGTGAGGTGGGGTGATACATAAAACAAGGGTATCAAATTAGCTCAGATACCGTTCCATAAACCCAATATGTAGTAGACAAGACCTACTCCTTGCTCAGAGAACTGGACTCAACACGCCCTATTCACCGCACAAGAATATATCTGACTAGTAATAATCTTAAAACCTATATATTGATATCTCTCTGTTAGTGTGTCAAGTGGGTGTAAAGCGGCATAAACACAGCCGTGAAAAGCAGCTAAACCCCATTATGAAAATAAATTACTTTGAAAAACCCATGAAACAATGACAGTGAAAGAGATAGAAATTCTTACACAATGAGTTCAGGGGCTGTGATGCAACCTGGATTGACCATATCTAGACCCACAGCTGGATGAGACATAAGGGTGGACACTCTTGGGGCTGAGAGGTTTGGTGAGGTTGGGTGAGCAAACGCAGACCCTTTAAAGTAATACTGCGTGGTACCCATCGCATGGGGTCCAAATCTCCAGGTTCAAGGGCATCTTCCTACATCGAAAACATGCATGAGAAACCCAGAAGATGGTACACCGTGTGATGGGGAAAGGTTTCTAAAACGCACCTCATTTCTCATCTCCTTGTGCCCGGGTTCACCTTTCCAGCCGCTTTACTAGCAATCTCCCTACTTGGAGCATCAGCACCTTTAACCTCCTGTTCCGTACAGGTTGCAATTTGTCCTGAGGATGAACGGGAAGACGGGGAACCAACGAGAGACTAGCTCTTGGTGTCGGGACAGGCACAGGTCACTCTATTTTCCCATCAGGAAGAAGAATTAACCACAGGCTCAGCCTGCCCCCCGGAAACAGAACAGGGCCTGAAGCCATCCTGCGCTTTTGCGGCCAGCTCCCAAAAAAGCGAGTTGTAAAATGGAGGTTCAGGGCACTGCAATTCACAAACCTGCAGAGTTATAAATGATAACTCTCGTCCACAAATATATTGAGGGAAGGCAAAGAAGAGGATTTGAAATCAAGGCAGAATTGCACGAAACAGATTTCAGGAGGTAGATACGAATCGCCTTTAAAGCACATGAAAAGCGGCAAAACGTTGACAATGATGCCCTTGGCCAAAAAGGGCGTATGCGTTTTTTCCTGAATATATTCAGGAAAAAACGCATACGCCCTTTTTGGCCAACCAAGCAACCTGGAAAGGCAAATCAGCGCTACAGAGAAGTCTCACTTCCCATCGGTCAAAAGGGCCATGCTGAAAAAAGTGTCAAAACCAGAAATGCAGGACAGGCCATGGAGAAATGGGAGCCTTGCTACACTGATGGGCGGGATGTAAATTGCCAACAGCCACTCTGGAGAAGTGTACGGTGTGTCCTGAAACATCTGAAAAACACAGCTTAGAGAGCATAGGGCACTTCCACTCATGGGGGTATAAATTGGGAAAATGAAAAATCAGCAAGACACAAGCACCCCAAAGTTGAGGGCTGCTCTGTTGACAAGGACCTCCACTTCATTCCACCTTCAATATCCCAGGAAAGAGAAAAATGGATAAAGAAGTTGTGGTCCTTATGTACAATGGAATATCACTCAGCCATGAAATCAATGTCATAAGGTTAGTAGCAGCATGATGAGTGGATTTAGGTACGACGATTCTAAGTGAAATAAGTCACACAGAAAAGGACACTTCTCATAAGGTATCACTGATAGAGGGAATGTAAAAACCGTTACACTTGAACTGAATTACAAAAAAGAACAGAGTCACACATGCAGAAAACACACTATGGCTGCTTAACGGGAAAGGTGAGGTGGGGTGATACATAAAACAAGGGTATCAAATTAGCTCAGATACCGTTCCATAAACCCAATATGTAGTAGACAAGACCTACTCCTTGCTCAGAGAACTGGACTCAACACGCCCTATTCACCGCACAAGAATATATCTGACTAGTAATAATCTTAAAACCTATGTATTGATATCTCTCTGTTAGTGTGTCAAGTGGGTGTAAAGCGGCATAAACACAGCCGTGAAAAGCAGCTAAACCCCATTATGAAAATAAATTACTTTGAAAAACCCATGAAACCACGACAGTGAAAGAGATAGAAATTCTTACACAATGAGTTCAGGGGCTGTGATGCAACCTGGATTGACCATATCTAGACCCACAGCTGGATGAGACATAAGGGTGGACACTCTTGGGGCTGAGAGGTTTGGTGAGGTTGGGTGAGCAAACGCAGACCCTTTAAAGTAATACTGCGTGGTACCCATCGCATGGGTCCCAAATCTCCAGGTTCAAGGGCATCTTCCTACATCGAAAACATGCATGAGAAACCCAGAAGATGGTACACCGTGTGATGGGGAAAGGTTTCTAAAACGCACCTCATTTCTCATCTCCTTGTGCCCGGGTTCGCCATTCCAGCCGCTTTACTAGCAATCTCCCTACTTGGAGCATCAGCACCTTTAACCTCCTGTTCCGTACAGGTTGCAATTTGTCCTGAGGATGAACGGGAAGACGGGGAACCAACGAGAGACTAGCTCTTGGTGTCGGGACAGGCACAGGTCACTCTATTTTCCCATCAGGAAGAAGAATTAACCACAGGCTCAGCCTGCCCCCCGGAACCAGAACAGGGCCTGAAGCCATCCTGCGCTTTTGCGGCCAGCTCCCAAAAAAGCGAGTTGTAAAATGGAGGTTCAGGGCACTGCAATTCACAAACCTGCAGAGTTATAAATGATAACTCTCGTCCACAAATATATTGAGGGAAGGCAAAGAAGAGGATTTGAAATCAAGGCAGAATTGCACGAAACAGATTTCAGGAGGTAGATACGAATCGCCTTTAAAGCACATGAAAAGCGGCAAAACGTTGACAATGATGCCCTTGGCCAAAAAGGGCGTATGCGTTTTTTCCTGAATATATTCAGGAAAAAACGCATACGCCCTTTTTGGCCAACCAAGCAACCTGGAAAGGCAAATCAGCGCTACAGAGAAGTCTCACTTCCCATCGGTCAAAAGGGCCATGCTGAAAAAAGTGTCAAAACCGGAAATGCAGGACAGGCCATGGAGAAATGGGAGCCTTGCTACACTGATGGGCGGGATGTAAATTGCCAACAGCCACTCTGGAGAAGTGTACGGTGTGTCCTGAAACATCTGAAAAACACAGCTTAGAGAGCATAGGGCACTTCCACTCATGGGGGTATAAATTGGGAAAATGAAAAATCAGCAAGACACAAGCACCCCAAAGTTGAGGGTTGCTCTGTTGACAAGGACCTCCACTTCATTCCACCTTAAATATCCCAGGAAAGAGAAAAATGGATAAAGAAGTTGTGGTCCTTATGTACAATGGAATATCACTCAGCCATGAAATCAATGTCATAAGGTTAGTAGCAGCATGATGAGTGGATTTAGGTACGACGATTCTAAGTGAAATAAGTCACACAGAAAAGGACACTTCTCATAAGGTATCACTGATAGAGGGAATGTAAAAAGCGTTACACTTGAACTGAATTACAAAAAAGAACAGAGTCACACATGCAGAAAACACACTATGGCTGCTTAACGGGAAAGGTGAGGTGGGGTGATACATAAAACAAGGGTATCAAATTAGCTCAGATACCGTTCCATAAACCCAATATGTAGTAGACAAGACCTACTCCTTGCTCAGAGAACTGGACTCAACACGCCCTATTCACCGCACAAGAATATATCTGACTAGTAATAATCTTAAAACCTATGTATTCATATCTCTCTGTTAGTGTGTCAAGTGGGTGTAAAGCGGCATAAACACAGCCGTGAAAAGCAGCTAAACCCCATTATGAAAATAAATTACTTTGAAAAACCCATGAAACAACGACAGTGAAAGAGATAGAAATTCTTACACAATGAGTTCAGGGGCTGTGATGCAACCTGGATTGACCATATCTAGACCCACAGCTGGATGAGACATAAGGGTGGACACTCTTGGGGCTGAGAGGTTTGGTGAGGTTGGGTGAGCAAACGCAGACCCTTTAAAGTAATACTGCGTGGTACCCATCGCATGGGTCCCAAATCTCCAGGTTCAAGGGCATGTTCCTACATCGAAAACATGCATGAGAAACCCAGAAGATGGTACACCGTGTGATGGGGAAAGGTTTCTAAAACGCACCTCATTTCTCATCTCCTTGTGCCCGGGTTCACCTTTCCAGCCGCTTTACTAGCAATCTCCCTACTTGGAGCATCAGCACCTTTAACCTCCTGTTCCGTACAGGTTGCAATTTGTCCTGAGGATGAACGGGAAGATGGGGAACCAACGAGAGACTAGCTCTTGGTGTCGGGACAGGCACAGGTCACTCTATTTTCCAATCAGGAAGAAGAATTAACCACAGGATCAGCCTGCCCCCTGGAACCAGAACAGGGCCTGAAGCCATCCTGCGCTTTTGCGGCCAGCTCCCAAAAAAGCGAGTTGTAAAATGGAGGTTCAGGGCACTGCAATTCACAAACCTGCAGAGTTATAAATGATAACTCTCGTCCACAAATATATTGAGGGAAGGCAAAGAAGAGGATTTGAAATCAAGGCAGAATTGCAGGAAACAGATTTCAGGAGGTAGATTCGAATCGCCTTTAAAGCACATGAAAAGCAGCAAAACGTTGACAATGATGCCCTTGGCCAAAAAGGGCGTATGCGTTTTTTCCTGAATATATTCAGGAAAAAACGCATACGCCCTTTTTGGCCAACCAAGCAACCTGGAAAGGCAAATCAGCGCTACAAAGAAGTCTCGCTCCCCATCAGTCAAAAGGGCCATGCTGAAAAAAGTGTCAAAACCAGAAATGCAGGACAGGCCATGGAGAAATGAGAGCCTTGCTACACTGATGGGCGGGATGTAAATTGCCAACAGCCACTCTGGAGAAGTGTACGGTGTGTCCTGAAACATCTGAAAAACACAGCTTAGAGAGCATAGGGCACTTCCACTCATGGGGGTATAAATTGGGAAAATGAAAAATCAGCAAGACACAAGCACCCCAAAGTTGAGGGCTGCTCTGTTGACAAGGACCTCCACTTCATTCCACCTTAAATATCCAAGGAAAGAGAAAAATGGATAAAGAAGTTGTGGTCCTTATGTACAATGGAATATCACTCAGCCATGAAATCAATGTCATAAGGTTAGTAGCAGCATGATGAGTGGATTTAGGTACGACGATTCTAACTGAAATAAGTCACACAGAAAAGGACACTTCTCATAAGGTATCACTGATAGAGGGAATGTAAAAAGCGTTACACTTGAACTGAATTACAAAACAGAACAGAGTCACACATGCAGAAAACACACTATGGCTGCTTAACGGGAAAGGTGAGGTGGGGTGATACATAAAACAAGGGTATCAAATTAGCTCAGATACCGTTCCATAAACCCAATATGTAGTAGACAAGACCTACTCCTTGCTCAGAGAACTGGACTCAACACGCCCTATTCACCGCACAAGAATATATCTGACTAGTAATAATCTTAAAACCTATGTATTGATATCTCTCTGTTAGTGTGTCAAGTGGGTGTAAAGCGGCATAAACACAGCCGTGAAAAGCAGCTAAACCCCATTATGAAAATAAATTACTTTGAAAAACCCATGAAACAATGACAGTGAAAGAGATAGAAATTCTTACACAATGAGTTCAGGGGCTGTGATGCAACCTGGATTGACCATATCTAGACCCACAGCTGGATGAGACATAAGGGTGGACACTCTTGGGGCTGAGAGGTTTGGTGAGGTTGGGTGAGCAAACGCAGACCCTTTAAAGTAATACTGCGTGGTACCCATCGCATGGGTTCCAAATCTCCAGGTTCAAGGGCATCTTCCTACATCGAAAACATGCATGAGAAACCCAGAAGATGGTACACCGTGTGATGGGGAAAGGTTTCTAAAACGCACCTCATTTCTCATCTCCTTGTGCCCGGGTTCACCTTTCCAGCCGCTTTACTAGCAATCTCCCTACTTGGAGCATCAGCACCTTTAACCTCCTGTTCCGTACAGGTTGCAATTTGTCCTGAGGATGAACGGGAAGACGGGGAACCAACGAGAGACTAGCTCTTGGTGTCGGGACAGGCACAGGTCACTCTATTTTCCCATCAGGAAGAAGAATTAACCACAGGCTCAGCCTGCCCCCCGGAACCAGAACAGGGCCTGAAGCCATCCTGCGCTTTTGCGGCCAGCTCCCAAAAAAGCGAGTTGTAAAATGGAGGTTCAGGGCACTGCAATTCACAAACCTGCAGAGTTATAAATGATAACTCTCGTCCACAAATATATTGAGGGAAGGCAAAGAAGAGGATTTGAAATCAAGGCAGAATTGCACGAAACAGATTTCAGGAGGTAGATACGAATCGCCTTTAAAGCACATGAAAAGCGGCAAAACGTTGACAATGATGCCCTTGGCCAAAAAGGGCGTATGCGTTTTTTCCTGAATATATTCAGGAAAAAAACGCATACGCCCTTTTTGGCCAACCAAGCAACCTGGAAAGGCAAATCAGCGCTACAGAGAAGTCTCACTTCCCATCGGTCAAAAGGGCCATGCTGAAAAAAGTGTCAAAACCAGAAATGCAGGACAGGCCATGGAGAAATGGGAGCCTTGCTACACTGATGGGCGGGATGTAAATTGCCAACAGCCACTCTGGAGAAGTGTACGGTGTGTCCTGAAACATCTGAAAAACACAGCTTAGAGAGCATAGGGCACTTCCACTCATGGGGGTATAAATTGGGAAAATGAAAAATCAGCAAGACACAAGCACCCCAAAGTTGAGGGCTGCTCTGTTGACAAGGACCTCCACTTCATTCCACCTTCAATATCCCAGGAAAGAGAAAAATGGATAAAGAAGTTGTGGTCCTTATGTACAATGGAATATCACTCAGCCATGAAATCAATGTCATAAGGTTAGTAGCAGCATGATGAGTGGATTTAGGTACGACGATTCTAAGTGAAATAAGTCACACAGAAAAGGACACTTCTCATAAGGTATCACTGATAGAGGGAATGTAAAAACCGTTACACTTGAACTGAATTACAAAAAAGAACAGAGTCACACATGCAGAAAACACACTATGGCTGCTTAACGGGAAAGGTGAGGTGGGGTGATACATAAAACAAGGGTATCAAATTAGCTCAGATACCGTTCCATAAACCCAATATGTAGTAGACAAGACCTACTCCTTGCTCAGAGAACTGGACTCAACACGCCCTATTCACCGCACAAGAATATATCTGACTAGTAATAATCTTAAAACCTATGTATTGATATCTCTCTGTTAGTGTGTCAAGTGGGTGTAAAGCGGCATAAACACAGCCGTGAAAAGCAGCTAAACCCCATTATGAAAATAAATTACTTTGAAAAACCCATGAAACCACGACAGTGAAAGAGATAGAAATTCTTACACAATGAGTTCAGGGGCTGTGATGCAACCTGGATTGACCATATCTAGACCCACAGCTGGATGAGACATAAGGGTGGACACTCTTGGGGCTGAGAGGTTTGGTGAGGTTGGGTGAGCAAACGCAGACCCTTTAAAGTAATACTGCGTGGTACCCATCGCATGGGTCCCAAATCTCCAGGTTCAAGGGCATCTTCCTACATCGAAAACATGCATGAGAAACCCAGAAGATGGTACACCGTGTGATGGGGAAAGGTTTCTAAAACGCACCTCATTTCTCATCTCCTTGTGCCCGGGTTCGCCATTCCAGCCGCTTTACTAGCAATCTCCCTACTTGGAGCATCAGCACCTTTAACCTCCTGTTCCGTACAGGTTGCAATTTGTCCTGAGGATGAACGGGAAGACGGGGAACCAACGAGAGACTAGCTCTTGGTGTCGGGACAGGCACAGGTCACTCTATTTTCCCATCAGGAAGAAGAATTAACCACAGGCTCAGCCTGCCCCCCGGAACCAGAACAGGGCCTGAAGCCATCCTGCGCTTTTGCGGCCAGCTCCCAAAAAAGCGAGTTGTAAAATGGAGGTTCAGGGCACTGCAATTCACAAACCTGCAGAGTTATAAATGATAACTCTCGTCCACAAATATATTGAGGGAAGGCAAAGAAGAGGATTTGAAATCAAGGCAGAATTGCACGAAACAGATTTCAGGAGGTAGATACGAATCGCCTTTAAAGCACATGAAAAGCGGCAAAACGTTGACAATGATGCCCTTGGCCAAAAAGGGCGTATGCGTTTTTTCCTGAATATATTCAGGAAAAAACGCATACGCCCTTTTTGGCCAACCAAGCAACCTGGAAAGGCAAATCAGCGCTACAGAGAAGTCTCACTTCCCATCGGTCAAAAGGGCCATGCTGAAAAAAGTGTCAAAACCGGAAATGCAGGACAGGCCATGGAGAAATGGGAGCCTTGCTACACTGATGGGCGGGATGTAAATTGCCAACAGCCACTCTGGAGAAGTGTACGGTGTGTCCTGAAACATCTGAAAAACACAGCTTAGAGAGCATAGGGCACTTCCACTCATGGGGGTATAAATTGGGAAAATGAAAAATCAGCAAGACACAAGCACCCCAAAGTTGAGGGTTGCTCTGTTGACAAGGACCTCCACTTCATTCCACCTTAAATATCCCAGGAAAGAGAAAAATGGATAAAGAAGTTGTGGTCCTTATGTACAATGGAATATCACTCAGCCATGAAATCAATGTCATAAGGTTAGTAGCAGCATGATGAGTGGATTTAGGTACGACGATTCTAAGTGAAATAAGTCACACAGAAAAGGACACTTCTCATAAGGTATCACTGATAGAGGGAATGTAAAAAGCGTTACACTTGAACTGAATTAAAAAAAGAACAGAGTCACACATGCAGAAAACACACTATGGCTGCTTAACGGGAAAGGTGAGGTGGGGTGATACATAAAACAAGGGTATCAAATTAGCTCAGATACCGTTCCATAAACCCAATATGTAGTAGACAAGACCTACTCCTTGCTCAGAGAACTGGACTCAACACGCCCTATTCACCGCACAAGAATATATCTGACTAGTAATAATCTTAAAACCTATGTATTCATATCTCTCTGTTAGTGTGTCAAGTGGGTGTAAAGCGGCATAAACACAGCCGTGAAAAGCAGCTAAACCCCATTATGAAAATAAATTACTTTGAAAAACCCATGAAACAACGACAGTGAAAGAGATAGAAATTCTTACACAATGAGTTCAGGGGCTGTGATGCAACCTGGATTGACCATATCTAGACCCACAGCTGGATGAGACATAAGGGTGGACACTCTTGGGGCTGAGAGGTTTGGTGAGGTTGGGTGAGCAAACGCAGACCCTTTAAAGTAATACTGCGTGGTACCCATCGCATGGGTCCCAAATCTCCAGGTTCAAGGGCATGTTCCTACATCGAAAACATGCATGAGAAACCCAGAAGATGGTACACCGTGTGATGGGGAAAGGTTTCTAAAACGCACCTCATTTCTCATCTCCTTGTGCCCGGGTTCACCTTTCCAGCCGCTTTACTAGCAATCTCCCTACTTGGAGCATCAGCACCTTTAACCTCCTGTTCCGTACAGGTTGCAATTTGTCCTGAGGATGAACGGGAAGATGGGGAACCAACGAGAGACTAGCTCTTGGTGTCGGGACAGGCACAGGTCACTCTATTTTCCCATCAGGAAGAAGAATTAACCACAGGCTCAGCCTGCCCCCTGGAACCAGAACAGGGCCTGAAGCCATCCTGCGCTTTTGCGGCCAGCTCCCAAAAAAGCGAGTTGTAAAATGGAGGTTCAGGGCACTGCAATTCACAAACCTGCAGAGTTATAAATGATAACTCTCGTCCACAAATATATTGAGGGAAGGCAAAGAAGAGGATTTGAAATCAAGGCAGAATTGCAGGAAACAGATTTCAGGAGGTAGATTCGAATCGCCTTTAAAGCACATGAAAAGCAGCAAAACGTTGACAATGATGCCCTTGGCCAAAAAGGGCGTATGCGTTTTTTCCTGAATATATTCAGGAAAAAACGCATACGCCCTTTTTGGCCAACCAAGCAACCTGGAAAGGCAAATCAGCGCTACAAAGAAGTCTCGCTCCCCATCAGTCAAAAGGGCCATGCTGAAAAAAGTGTCAAAACCAGAAATGCAGGACAGGCCATGGAGAAATGAGAGCCTTGCTACACTGATGGGCGGGATGTAAATTGCCAACAGCCACTCTGGAGAAGTGTACGGTGTGTCCTGAAACATCTGAAAAACACAGCTTAGAGAGCATAGGGCACTTCCACTCATGGGGGTATAAATTGGGAAAATGAAAAATCAGCAAGACACAAGCACCCCAAAGTTGAGGGCTGCTCTGTTGACAAGGACCTCCACTTCATTCCACCTTAAATATCCAAGGAAAGAGAAAAATGGATAAAGAAGTTGTGGTCCTTATGTACAATGGAATATCACTCAGCCATGAAATCAATGTCATAAGGTTAGTAGCAGCATGATGAGTGGATTTAGGTACGACGATTCTAACTGAAATAAGTCACACAGAAAAGGACACTTCTCATAAGGTATCACTGATAGAGGGAATGTAAAAAGCGTTACACTTGAACTGAATTACAAAACAGAACAGAGTCACACATGCAGAAAACACACTATGGCTGCTTAACGGGAAAGGTGAGGTGGGGTGATACATAAAACAAGGGTATCAAATTAGCTCAGATACCGTTCCATAAACCCAATATGTAGTAGACAAGACCTACTCCTTGCTCAGAGAACTGGACTCAACACGCCCTATTCACCGCACAAGAATATATCTGACTAGTAATAATCTTAAAACCTATGTATTGATATCTCTCTGTTAGTGTGTCAAGTGGGTGTAAAGCGGCATAAACACAGCCGTGAAAAGCAGCTAAACCCCATTATGAAAATAAATTACTTTGAAAAACCCATGAAACAATGACAGTGAAAGAGATAGAAATTCTTACACAATGAGTTCAGGGGCTGTGATGCAACCTGGATTGACCATATCTAGACCCACAGCTGGATGAGACATAAGGGTGGACACTCTTGGGGCTGAGAGGTTTGGTGAGGTTGGGTGAGCAAACGCAGACCCTTTAAAGTAATACTGCGTGGTACCCATCGCATGGGTTCCAAATCTCCAGGTTCAAGGGCATCTTCCTACATCGAAAACATGCATGAGAAACCCAGAAGATGGTACACCGTGTGATGGGGAAAGGTTTCTAAAACGCACCTCATTTCTCATCTCCTTGTGCCCGGGTTCACCTTTCCAGCCGCTTTACTAGCAATCTCCCTACTTGGAGCATCAGCACCTTTAACCTCCTGTTCCGTACAGGTTGCAATTTGTCCTGAGGATGAACGGGAAGACGGGGAACCAACGAGAGACTAGCTCTTGGTGTCGGGACAGGCACAGGTCACTCTATTTTCCCATCAGGAAGAAGAATTAACCACAGGCTCAGCCTGCCCCCCGGAACCAGAACAGGGCCTGAAGCCATCCTGCGCTTTTGCGGCCAGCTCCCAAAAAAGCGAGTTGTAAAATGGAGGTTCAGGGCACTGCAATTCACAAACCTGCAGAGTTATAAATGATAACTCTCGTCCACAAATATATTGAGGGAAGGCAAAGAAGAGGATTTGAAATCAAGGCAGAATTGCACGAAACAGATTTCAGGAGGTAGATACGAATCGCCTTTAAAGCACATGAAAAGCGGCAAAACGTTGACAATGATGCCCTTGGCCAAAAAGGGCGTATGCGTTTTTTCCTGAATATATTCAGGAAAAAAACGCATACGCCCTTTTTGGCCAACCAAGCAACCTGGAAAGGCAAATCAGCGCTACAGAGAAGTCTCACTTCCCATCGGTCAAAAGGGCCATGCTGAAAAAAGTGTCAAAACCAGAAATGCAGGACAGGCCATGGAGAAATGGGAGCCTTGCTACACTGATGGGCGGGATGTAAATTGCCAACAGCCACTCTGGAGAAGTGTACGGTGTGTCCTGAAACATCTGAAAAACACAGCTTAGAGAGCATAGGGCACTTCCACTCATGGGGGTATAAATTGGGAAAATGAAAAATCAGCAAGACACAAGCACCCCAAAGTTGAGGGCTGCTCTGTTGACAAGGACCTCCACTTCATTCCACCTTCAATATCCCAGGAAAGAGAAAAATGGATAAAGAAGTTGTGGTCCTTATGTACAATGGAATATCACTCAGCCATGAAATCAATGTCATAAGGTTAGTAGCAGCATGATGAGTGGATTTAGGTACGACGATTCTAAGTGAAATAAGTCACACAGAAAAGGACACTTCTCATAAGGTATCACTGATAGAGGGAATGTAAAAATCGTTACACTTGAACTGAATTACAAAAAAGAACAGAGTCACACATGCAGAAAACACACTATGGCTGCTTAACGGGAAAGGTGAGGTGGGGTGATACATAAAACAAGGGTATCAAATTAGCTCAGATACCGTTCCATAAACCCAATATGTAGTAGACAAGACCTACTCCTTGCTCAGAGAACTGGACTCAACACGCCCTATTCACCGCACAAGAATATATCTGACTAGTAATAATCTTAAAACCTATGTATTGATATCTCTCTGTTAGTGTGTCAAGTGGGTGTAAAGCGGCATAAACACAGCCGTGAAAAGCAGCTAAACCCCATTATGAAAATAAATTACTTTGAAAAACCCATGAAACAACGACAGTGAAAGAGATAGAAATTCTTACACAATGAGTTCAGGGGCTGTGATGCAACCTGGATTGACCATATCTAGACCCACAGCTGGATGAGACATAAGGGTGGACACTCTTGGGGCTGAGAGGTTTGGTGAGGTTGGGTGAGCAAACGCAGACCCTTTAAAGTAATACTGCGTGGTACCCATCGCATGGGTCCCAAATCTCCAGGTTCAAGGGCATCTTCCTACATCGAAAACATGCATGAGAAACCCAGAAGATGGTACACCGTGTGATGGGGAAAGGTTTCTAAAACGCACCTCATTTCTCATCTCCTTGTGCCCGGGTTCGCCATTCCAGCCGCTTTACTAGCAATCTCCCTACTTGGAGCATCAGCACCTTTAACCTCCTGTTCCGTACAGGTTGCAATTTGTCCTGAGGATGAACGGGAAGACGGGGAACCAACGAGAGACTAGCTCTTGGTGTCGGGACAGGCACAGGTCACTCTATTTTCCCATCAGGAAGAAGAATTAACCACAGGCTCAGCCTGCCCCCCGGAACCAGAACAGGGCCTGAAGCCATCCTGCGCTTTTGCGGCCAGCTCCCAAAAAAGCGAGTTGTAAAATGGAGGTTCAGGGCACTGCAATTCACAAACCTGCAGAGTTATAAATGATAACTCTCGTCCACAAATATATTGAGGGAAGGCAAAGAAGAGGATTTGAAATCAAGGCAGAATTGCACGAAACAGATTTCAGGAGGTAGATACGAATCGCCTTTAAAGCACATGAAAAGCGGCAAAACGTTGACAATGATGCCCTTGGCCAAAAAGGGCGTATGCGTTTTTTCCTGAATATATTCAGGAAAAAACGCATACGCCCTTTTTGGCCAACCAAGCAACCTGGAAAGGCAAATCAGCGCTACAAAGAAGTCTCGCTTCCCATCGGTCAAAAGGGCCATGCTGAAAAAAGTGTCAAAACCAGAAATGCAGGACAGGCCATGGAGAAATGGGAGCCTTGCTACACTGATGGGCGGGATGTAAATTGCCAACAGCCACTCTGGAGAAGTGTACGGTGTGTCCTGAAACATCTGAAAAACACAGCTTAGAGAGCATAGGGCACTTCCACTCATGGGGGTATAAATTGGGAAAATGAAAAATCAGCAAGACACAAGCACCCCAAAGTTGAGGGCTGCTCTGTTGACAAGGACCTCCACTTCATTCCACCTTCAATATCCCAGGAAAGAGAAAAATGGATAAAGAAGTTGTGGTCCTTATGTACAATGGAATATCACTCAGCCATGAAATCAATGTCATAAGGTTAGTAGCAGCATGATGAGTGGATTTAGGTACGACGATTCTAACTGAAATAAGTCACACAGAAAAGGACACTTCTCATAAGGTATCACTGATAGAGGGAATGTAAAAAGCGTTACACTTGAACTGAATTACAAAACAGAACAGAGTCACACATGCAGAAAACACACTATGGCTGCTTAACGGGAAAGGTGAGGTGGGGTGATACATAAAACAAGGGTATCAAATTAGCTCAGATACCGTTCCATAAACCCAATATGTAGTAGACAAGACCTACTCCTTGCTCAGAGAACTGGACTCAACACGCCCTATTCACCGCACAAGAATATATCTGACTAGTAATAATCTTAAAACCTATGTATTGATATCTCTCTGTTAGTGTGTCAAGTGGGTGTAAAGCGGCATAAACACAGCCGTGAAAAGCAGCTAAACCCCATTATGAAAATAAATTACTTTGAAAAACCCATGAAACAATGACAGTGAAAGAGATAGAAATTCTTACACAATGAGTTCAGGGGCTGTGATGCAACCTGGATTGACCATATCTAGACCCACAGCTGGATGAGACATAAGGGTGGACACTCTTGGGGCTGAGAGGTTTGGTGAGGTTGGGTGAGCAAACGCAGACCCTTTAAAGTAATACTGCGTGGTACCCATCGCATGGGTTCCAAATCTCCAGGTTCAAGGGCATCTTCCTACATCGAAAACATGCATGAGAAACCCAGAAGATGGTACACCGTGTGATGGGGAAAGGTTTCTAAAACGCACCTCATTTCTCATCTCCTTGTGCCCGGGTTCACCTTTCCAGCCGCTTTACTAGCAATCTCCCTACTTGGAGCATCAGCACCTTTAACCTCCTGTTCCGTACAGGTTGCAATTTGTCCTGAGGATGAACGGGAAGACGGGGAACCAACGAGAGACTAGCTCTTGGTGTCGGGACAGGCACAGGTCACTCTATTTTCCCATCAGGAAGAAGAATTAACCACAGGCTCAGCCTGCCCCCCGGAACCAGAACAGGGCCTGAAGCCATCCTGCGCTTTTGCGGCCAGCTCCCAAAAAAGCGAGTTGTAAAATGGAGGTTCAGGGCACTGCAATTCACAAACCTGCAGAGTTATAAATGATAACTCTCGTCCACAAATATATTGAGGGAAGGCAAAGAAGAGGATTTGAAATCAAGGCAGAATTGCACGAAACAGATTTCAGGAGGTAGATACGAATCGCCTTTAAAGCACATGAAAAGCGGCAAAACGTTGACAATGATGCCCTTGGCCAAAAAGGGCGTATGCGTTTTTTCCTGAATATATTCAGGAAAAAACGCATACGCCCTTTTTGGCCAACCAAGCAACCTGGAAAGGCAAATCAGCGCTACAAAGAAGTCTCGCTTCCCATCGGTAAAAAGGGCCATGCTGAAAAAAGTGTCAAAACCAGAAATGCAGGACAGGCCATGGAGAAATGGGAGCCTTGCTACACTGATGGGCGGGATGTAAATTGCCAACAGCCACTCTGGAGAAGTGTACGGTGTGTCCTGAAACATCTGAAAAACACAGCTTAGAGAGCATAGGGCACTTCCACTCATGGGGGGTATAAATTGGGAAAATGAAAAATCAGCAAGACACAAGCACCCCAAAGTTGAGGGTTGCTCTGTTGACAAGGACCTCCACTTCATTCCACCTTAAATATCCCAGGAAAGAGAAAAATGGATAAAGAAGTTGTGGTCCTTATGTACAATGGAATATCACTCAGCCATGAAATCAATGTCATAAGGTTAGTAGCAGCATGATGAGTGGATTTAGGTACGACGATTCTAAGTGAAATAAGTCACACAGAAAAGGACACTTCTCATAAGGTATCACTGATAGAGGGAATGTAAAAACCGTTACACTTGAACTGAATTACAAAAAAGAACAGAGTCACACATGCAGAAAACACACTATGGCTGCTTAACGGGAAAGGTGAGGTGGGGTGATACATAAAACAAGGGTATCAAATTAGCTCAGATACCGTTCCATAAACCCAATATGTAGTAGACAAGACCTACTCCTTGCTCAGAGAACTGGACTCAACACGCCCTATTCACCGCACAAGAATATATCTGACTAGTAATAATCTTAAAACCTATGTATTCATATCTCTCTGTTAGTGTGTCAAGTGGGTGTAAAGCGGCATAAACACAGCCGTGAAAAGCAGCTAAACCCCATTATGAAAATAAATTACTTTGAAAAACCCATGAAACAACGACAGTGAAAGAGATAGAAATTCTTACACAATGAGTTCAGGGGCTGTGATGCAACCTGGATTGACCATATCTAGACCCACAGCTGGATGAGACATAAGGGTGGACACTCTTCGGGCTGAGAGGTTTGGTGAGGTTGGGTGAGCAAACGCAGACCCTTTAAAGTAATACTGCGTGGTACCCATCGCATGGGTCCCAAATCTCCAGGTTCAAGGGCATGTTCCTACATCGAAAACATGCATGAGAAACCCATAAGATGGTACACCGTGTGATGGGGAAAGGTTTCTAAAACGCACCTCATTTCTCATCTCCTTGTGCCCGGGTTCACCTTTCCAGCCGCTTTACTAGCAATCTCCCTACTTGGAGCATCAGCACCTTTAACCTCCTGTTCCGTACAGGTTGCAATTTGTCCTGAGGATGAACGGGAAGACGGGGAACCAACGAGAGACTAGCTCTTGGTGTCGGGACAGGCACAGGTCACTCTATTTTCCCATCAGGAAGAAGAATTAACCACAGGCTCAGCCTGCCCCCTGGAACCAGAACAGGGCCTGAAGCCATCCTGCGCTTTTGCGGCCAGCTCCCAAAAAAGCGAGTTGTAAAATGGAGGTTCAGGGCACTGCAATTCACAAACCTGCAGAGTTATAAATGATAACTCTCGTCCACAAATATATTGAGGGAAGGCAAAGAAGAGGATTTGAAATCAAGGCAGAATTGCAGGAAACAGATTTCAGGAGGTAGATTCGAATCGCCTTTAAAGCACATGAAAAGCAGCAAAACGTTGACAATGATGCCCTTGGCCAAAAAGGGCGTATGCGTTTTTTCCTGAATATATTCAGGAAAAAACGCATACGCCCTTTTTGGCCAACCAAGCAACCTGGAAAGGCAAATCAGCGCTACAAAGAAGTCTCGCTCCCCATCAGTCAAAAGGGCCATGCTGAAAAAAGTCTCAAAACCAGAAATGCAGGACAGGCCATGGAGAAATGAGAGCCTTGCTACACTGATGGGCGGGATGTAAATTGCCAACAGCCACTCTGGAGAAGTGTACGGTGTGTCCTGAAACATCTGAAAAACACAGCTTAGAGAGCATAGGGCACTTCCACTCATGGGGGTATAAATTGGGAAAATGAAAAATCAGCAAGACACAAGCACCCCAAAGTTGAGGGCTGCTCTGTTGACAAGGACCTCCACTTCATTCCACCTTAAATATCCAAGGAAAGAGAAAAATGGATAAAGAAGTTGTGGTCCTTATGTACAATGGAATATCACTCAGCCATGAAATCAATGTCATAAGGTTAGTAGCAGCATGATGAGTGGATTTAGGTACGACGATTCTAACTGAAATAAGTCACACAGAAAAGGACACTTCTCATAAGGTATCACTGATAGAGGGAATGTAAAAAGCGTTACACTTGAACTGAATTACAAAACAGAACAGAGTCACACATGCAGAAAACACACTATGGCTGCTTAACGGGAAAGGTGAGGTGGGGTGATACATAAAACAAGGGTATCAAATTAGCCCAGATACCATTCCATAAACCCAATATGTAGTAGACAAGACCTACTCCTTGCTCAGAGAACTGGACTCAACACGCCCTATTCACCGCACAAGAATATATCTGACTAGTAGTAATCTTAAAACCTATGTATTGATATCTCTCTGTTAGTGTGTCAAGTGGGTGTAAAGCGGCATAAACACAGCAGTGAAAAGCAGCTAAACCCCATTATGAAAATAAATTACTTTGAAAAACCCATGAAACAACGACAGTGAAAGAGATAGAAATTCTTACACAATGAGTTCAGGGGCTGTGATGCAACCTGGATTGACCATATCTAGACCCACAGCTGGATGAGACATAAGGGTGGACACTCTTGGGGCTGAGAGGTTTGGTGAGGTTGGGTGAGCAAACGCAGACCCTTTAAAGTAATACTGCGTGGTACCCATCGCATGGGTTCCAAATCTCCAGGTTCAAGGGCATCTTCCTACATCGAAAACATGCATGAGAAACCCAGAAGATGGTACACCGTGTGATGGGGAAAGGTTTCTAAAACGCACCTCATTTCTCATCTCCTTGTGCCCGGGTTCACCTTTCCAGCCGCTTTACTAGCAATCTCCCTACTTGGAGCATCAGCACCTTTAACCTCCTGTTCCGTACAGGTTGCAATTTGTCCTGAGGATGAACGGGAAGACGGAGAACCAACGAGAGACTAGCTCTTGGTGTCGGGACAGGCACAGGTCACTCTATTTTCCCATCAGGAAGAAGAATTAACCACAGGCTCAGCCTGCCCCCCGGAACCAGAACAGGGCCTGAAGCCATCCTGCACTTCTGTGGCCAGCTCCCAAAAAAGCGAGTTGTAAAATGGAGGTTCAGGGCACTGCAATTCACAAACCTGCAGAGTTATAAATGATAACTCTCGTCCACAAATATATTGAGGGAAGGCAAAGAAGAGGATTTGAAATCAAGGCAGAATTGCAGGAAACAGATTTCAGGAGGTAGATTCGAATCGCCTTTAAAGCACATGAAAAGCGGCAAAATGTTGACAATGATGCCCTTGGCCAAAAAGGGCGTATGCGTTTTTTCCTGAATATATTCAGGAAAAAATGCATACGCCCTTTTTGACCAACCAAGCAACCTGGAAAGGCAAATCAGCGCTACAGAGAAGTCTCGCTTCCCATCGGTCAAAAGGGCCATGCTGAAAAAAGTGTCAAAACCAGAAATGCAGGACAGGCCATGGAGAAATGAGAGCCTTGCTACACTGATGGGCGGGATGTAAATTGCCAACAGCCACTCTGGAGAAGTGTACGGTGTGTCCTGAAACATCTGAAAAACACAGCTTAGAGAGCATAGGGCACTTCCACTCATGGGGGTATAAATTGGGAAAATGAAAAATCAGCAAGACACAAGCACCCCAAAGTTGAGGGCTGCTCTGTTGACAAGGACCTCCACTTCATTCCACCTTAAATATCCAAGGAAAGAGAAAAATGGATAAAGAAGTTGTGGTCCTTATGTACAATGGAATATCACTCAGCCATGAAATCAATGTCATAAGGTTAGTAGCAGCATGATGAGTGGATTTAGGTACGACGATTCTAACTGAAATAAGTCACACAGAAAAGGACACTTCTCATAAGGTATCACTTTTAGAGGGAATGTAAAAAACGTTACACTTGAACTGAATTACAAAACAGAACAGAGTCAAACATGCAGAAAACAGACTATGGCTGCTTAACGGGAAAGGTGAGGTGGGGTGATACATAAAACAAGGGTATCAAATTAGCTCAGATACCGTTCCATAAACCCAATATGTAGTAGACAAGACCTACTCCTTGCTCAGAGAACTGGACTCAACACTCCCTATTCACCGCACAAGAATATACCTGACTAGTAATAATCTTAACACCTATGTATTGATATCTCTCTGTTAGTGTGTCAAGTGGGTGTAAAGCGGCATAAACACAGCAGTGAAAAGCAGCTAAACCCCATTATGAAAATAAATTACTTTGAAAAACCCATGAAACAACGACAGTGAAAGAGATAGAAATACTTACACAATGAGTTCAGGGGCTGTGATGCAACCTGGATTGACCATATCTAGACCCACAGCTGGATGAGACATAAGGGTGGACACTCTTGGGGCTGAGAGGTTTGGTGAGGTTGGGTGAGCAAACACAGACCCTTTAAAGTAATACTGCGTGGTACCCATCGCATGGGTCCCAAATCTCCAGGTTCAAGGGCATCTTCCTACATCGAAAACATGCATGAGAAACCCAGAAGATGGTACACCGTGTGATAGGGAAAGGTTTCTAAAACGCACCTCATTTCTCATCTCCTTGTGCCCGGGTTCGCCATTCCAGCCGCTTTACTAGCAATCTCCCTACTTGGAGCATCAGCACCTTTAACCTCCTGTTCCGTACAGGTTGCAATTTGTCCTGAGGATGAACGGGAAGACGGGGAACCAACGAGAGACAAGCTCTTGGTGTCGGGACAGGCACAGGTCACTCGATTTTCCCATCAGGAAGAAGAATTAACCACAGGCTCAGCCTGCCCCCCGGAACCAGAACAGGGCCTGAAGCCATCCTGCGCTTTTGCGGCCAGCTCCCAAAAAAGCGAGTTGTAAAATGGAGGTTCAGGGCACTGCAATTCACAAACCTGCAGAGTTATAAATGATAAATCTCGTCCACAAATATATTGAGGGAAGGCAAAGAAGAGGATTTGAAATCAAGGCAGAATTGCAGGAAAGAGATTTCAGGAGGTAGATTCGAATCGCCTTTAAAGCACATGAAAAGCGGCAAAACGTTGACAATGATGCCCTTGGCCAAAAAGGGCGTATGCGTTTTTTCCTGAATATATTCAGGAAAAAACGCATACGCCCTTTTTGGCCAACCAAGCAACCTGGAAAGGCAAATCAGCGCTACAAAGAAGTCTCGCTTCCCATCGGTCAAAAGGGCCATGCTGAAAAAAGTGTCAAAACCAGAAATGCAGGACAGGCCATGGAGAAATGGGAGCCTTGCTACACTGATGGGCGGGATGTAAATTGCCAAGAGCCACTCTGGAGAAGTGTCCAGTGAGTCCTGAAACATCTGAAAAACACAGCTTATAGAGCATAGGGCACTTCCACTCATGGGGGTATAAATTGGGAAAATGAAAAATCAGCAAGACACAAGCACCCCAAAGTTTAGGGCTGCTCTGTTGACAAGGACCTCCACTTCATTCCACCTTAAATATCCCAGGAAAGAGAAAAATGGATAAAGAAGTTGTGGTCCTTATGTACAATGGAATATCACTCAGCCATGAAATCAATGTCATAAGGCTAGTAGCAGCATGATGAGTGGATTTAGGTACGACGATTCTAAGTGAAATAAGTCACACAGAAAAGGACACTTCTCATAAGGTATCACTGATAGAGGGAATGTAAAAACCGTTACACTTGAACTGAATTACAAAACAGAACAGAGTCACACATGCAGAAAACACACTATGGCTGCTTAACGGGAAAGGTGAGGTGGGGTGATACATAAAACAAGGGTTTCAAATTAGCTCAGATACCGTTCCATAAACCCAATATGTAATAGACAAGACCTACTCCTTGCTCAGAGAACTGGACTCAACACGCCCTATTCACCGCACAAGAATATATCTGACTAGTAATAATCGTAAAGCCTATGTATTGATATCTCTCTGTTAGTGTGTCAAGTGGGTGTAAAGCGGCATAAACACAGCAGTGAAAAGCAGCTAAATCCCATTATGAAAATAAATTACTTTGAAAAACCCATGAAACAAAGACAGTGAAAGAGAGAGGAATTCTTACACAATGCGTTCAGGGGCTGTGATGCAAACTGGATCAACCATATCTAGACCCACAGCTGGATGAGACATAAGGGTGGACACACTTGGGGCTGAGAGGTTTGGTGAGGTTGGGTGAGCAAACGCAGACCCTTTAAAGTAATACTGCATGGTACCCATCGCATGGGTCCCAAATCTCCAGCTTCAAGGGCATCTTCCTACATCAAAAACATGCATGAGAAACCCAGAAGATGGTACACCGTGTGATGGGGAAAGGTTTCTAAAACGCACCTCATTTCTCATCTCCTTGTGCCCGGGTTCGCCATTCCAGCCGCTTTACTAGCAATCTCCCTACTTGGAGCATCAGCACCTTTAACCTCCTGTTCCGTACAGGTTGCAATTTGTCCTGAGGATAAACGGGAAGACGTGGAACCAACGAGAGACTAGCTCTTGGTGTTGGGACAGGCACAGGTCACTCTATTTTCCCATCAGAAAGAAGAATTAACCACAGGCTCAGCCTGCCCCCCGGAACCAGAACAGGGCCTGAAGCCATTCTGCGATTTTGCGGCCAGCTCCCATAAAAACGAGTTGTAAAATGGAGGTTCAGGGCACTGCAATTCACAAACCTGCAGTTATAAATGATAACTCTCGTCCACAAATATATTGAGGGAAGGCAAAGAAGAGGATTTGAAATCAAGGCAGAATTGCAGGAAACAGATTTCAGGAGGTAGATTCGAATCGCCTTTAAAGCACATGAAAAGCGGCAAAACGTTGACAATGATGCCCTTGGCCAAAAAGGGCGTATGCGTTTTTTCCTGAATATATTCAGGAAAAAACGCATACGCCCTTTTTGGCCAACCAAGCAACCTGGAAAGGCAAATCAGTGCTACAAAGAAGTCTCACTGCCCATCGGTCAAAAGGGCCATGCTGAAAAAAGTGTCAAAACCAGAAATGCAGGACAGGCCATGGAGTAATGGGAGCCTTGCTACACCGATGGGCGGGATGTAAATTGCCAACAGCCACTCTGGAGAAGTGTCCGGTGAGTCCTGAAACATCTGAAAAACACAGCTTAGAGAGCATAGGGCACTTCCACTCATGGGGGTATGAATTGGGAAAATTAAAAATCAGCAAGACACAAGCACCCCAAAGTTTAGGGCTGCTCTGTTGACCAGGACCTCCACTTCATTCCACCTTCAATATCCCAGGAAAGAGAAAAATGGATAAAGAAGTTGTGGTCCTTATGTACAATGGAATATCACTCAGCCATGAAATCAATGTCGTAAGGTTAGTAGCAGCATGATGAGTGGATTTAGGTACGACGATTCTAAGTGAAATAAGTCACACAGAAAAGGACACTTCTCATAAGGTATCACTGATAGAGGGAATGTAAAAACCGTTACACTTGAACTGAATTACAAAACAGAACAGAGTCACACATGCAGAAAACACACTATGGCTGCTTAACGGGAAAGGTGAGGTGGGGTGATACATAAAACAAGGGTATCAAATTAGCTCAGATACCGTTCCATAAACCCAATATGTAATAGACAAGACCTACTCCTTGCTCAGAGAACTGGACTCAACACGCCCTATTCACCGCACAAGAATATATCTGACTAATAATAATCGTAAAACCTATGTATTGATATATCTCTGTTAGTGTGTCAAGTGGGTGTAAAGCGGCATAAACACAGCAGTGAAAAGCAGCTAAACCCCATTATAAAAATAAATTACTTTGGAACACCCATGAAACAAAGACAGTGAAAGAGAGAGAAATTCTTACACAATGCGTTCAGGGGCTGTGATGCAACCTGGATTGACCATATCTAGATTCACAGCTGGATCAGACATAAGAGTGGACACTCTTGGGGCTGAGAGGTTTGGTGAGGTTGGGTGAGCAAACGCAGACCCTTTAAAGTAATACTGCATGGTACCCATCGCATGGGTCCCAAATCTCCAGGTTCAAGGGTATCTTCCTACATCAAAAACATGCATGAGAAACCCAGAAGATGGTACACCGTGTGATGGGGAAAGGTTTCTAAAACGCACCTCATTTCTCATCGCCTTGTGCCCGGGTTCGCCATTCCAGCCGCTTTACTAGCAAGCTCCCTACTTGGAGCATCAGCACCTTTAACCTCCTGTTCCATACAGGTTGCAATTTGTCCTGAGGATAAACGGGAAGACGTGGAACCAACGAGAGACTAGCTCTTGGTGTTGGGACAGGCAGAGGTCACTCTATTTTCCCATCAGAAAGAAGAATTAACCACAGGCTCAGCCTGCCCCCCGGAACCAGAACAGGGCCTGAAGCCATTCTGCGATTTTGCCGCCAGCTCCCATAAAAACGAGTTGTAAAATGGAGGTTCAGGGCACTGCAATTCACAAACCTGCAGAGTTATAAATGATAACTCTCGTCCACAAATATATTGAGGGAAAGCAAAGAAGAGGATTTGAAATCAAGGCAGAATTGCAGGAAAGAGATTTCAGGAGGTAGATTCGAATCGCCTTTAAAGCACATGAAAAGCGGCAAAACGTTGACAATGATGCCCTTGGCCAAAAAGGGCGTATGCGTTTTTTCCTGAATATATTCAGGAAAAAACGCATACTCCCTTTTTGGCCAACCAAGCAACCTGGAAAGGCAAATCAGCGCTACAAAGAAGTCTCGCTTCCCATCGGTCAAAAGGGCCATGCTGAAAAAAGTGTCAAAACCAGAAATGCAGGACAGGCCATGGAGAAATGGGAGCCTTGCTACACTGATGGGCGGGATGTAAATTGCCAACAGCCACTCTGGAGAAGTGTACGGTGTGTCCTGAAACATCTAAAAAACACAGCTTAGAGAGAATAGGGCACTTCCACTCATGGGGGTATAAATTGGGAAAATGAAAAATCAGCAAGACACAAGCACCCCAAAGTTTAGGGCTGCTCTGTTGACAAGGACCTCCACTTCATTCCACCTTCAATATCCCAGGAAAGAGAAAAATGGATAAAGAAGTTGTGGTCCTTATGTACAATGGAATATCACTCAGCCATGAAATCAATGTCATAAGGCTAGTAGCAGCATGATGAGTGGATTTAGGTACGACGATTCTAAGTGAAATAAGTCACACAGAAAAGGACATTTCTCATAAGGTATCACTTATAGAGGGAATGTAAAACCCGTTACACTTGAACTGAATTACAAAACAGAACAGAGTCACACATGCAGAAAACACAGTATGGCTGCTTAACGGGAAAGGTGAGGTGGGGTGATACATCAAACAAGGGTTTCAAATTAGCTCAGATACCGTTCCATAAACCCAATATGTAATAGACAAGACCTACTCCTTGCTCAGAGAACTGGACTCAACACGCCCTATTCGCCGCACAAGAATATATCTGACTAGTAATAATCTTAAAACCTATGTATTGATGTCCCTCTGTAAGTGAATCAAGTGGGTGTAAAGGGGCATAAACACAGCAGTGAAAATCAGGTAAACCCCATTATAAAAATAAATTACTTAAAAATTCCAAAAAACAAAGACAGTGATAGAGGGAAAATTTTTACGTAATTCGTTCCGGGGCTGTGATGCAACCTGGTGTGACCATATCTAGACCCACAGCTGGATGAGAAATAAAGCTGGACACTCTTGGGGCTGAAGGTCTCTTTCCCTATTTACCAGATTAGGAACGTAGAAAGGCTGCCACCCTCTGGCCGTTACCTGCAAAAGCAGCTTTAAAACCTGTGCTAATGGTCACTTCATATGAACAAGTACTTCAGGGTTGTAAATGAAACGTGCCCTCAAAATGTCTTGAGGGAGGTAATGGCCAAAAATTTTCAAAATGTGACACTTACTTTAAGAAAACACTTTGAAGAACTGAGCTGTAATCACAGTTTGATAAATAAAAAGGGCATGCTTTAAAGCTCAATTTCAACAGATTATGGGACACATGCAAATTCAACCACAGATAGGCATCAGCTCGCACCCATTAGAATAACCATCAGCAAGAAAACTACAAACAATAAATATTGAAGGTGTTTTGGAGAAATGCATACCCTCAATTTTAAGTGGGACGTAACCTGGAAAGAGCCACTAATGAGAACTGAACGGTGGTGCCTTTAAAACATACACACTGAGCTACCATATGATACAGCAAGCCCACTGCTTGGCCTATAACATAAGAAGATATAACTGGAAAGACACAGGCAAGCAAATGTGCATTGCAGCAGTATTACAATAGCCAAGACATGGAGGCAACCAGAAAGTCCATCAAGAGGTGCGTGGCCAAAGAAGAACTGGTACACGTACAGATGGAATATTAGCCAGGGAAAAAAATGAAACAATGCCATTTGCAGCACCATGTATGATTCTTGAGGTAATCAGGCAAATTGTACTAAGTCAGAAAGCAAAAGACACATATCCTATAATATCACTTATAGGTCTTAGCTAAAAATTGATACCAATGAAAATATTTCCACAGAGAAATGCAATCACAGATTCATTAAACAAACTTATGGTTCACCAAATGGAAAGGTGTGAGGATTGGATACATTAGGATATTGGGGTTAAGATAGATATAGAAACACATGTGAAATATGTAATCACCAAAGACCTACGTAATACCAAGACAAGACTACTCAACATCGTGTCATAACCTACATGGGAAAATGATCCAAAGAAGAATAGATATATGTATATGTTTAAAAGAACCACATCTTTCACACCTAGAAGAAACAAAACATTTTAATTAAATTTGCTCTGACAAAAAATAAAAATTAAATTAAAAAAAGAACAAGAAGTAATGAGACATAAACTTAAGGGGCTATTTGCTGGCACATTGCATTCTAATTTACAACCAGAACATGACTTCCATTAAGGCTCTGTCATCACTAATAAAGCAGCTTTATAAGCAATGTTGAAGGTAGCTTAAAAGAAGTCTCACTAATTATTGATAGTAACAAGGAAACAAAGAAAAGTAAAAATCTCACTGCAAAAAGTATACATAGGGTAAGGATAGTAGATCAAACACTTATTAAACTTCTGTAGAGAATAAAAGACAACAGTAGTATGTTTTTTTTAAAAAGAGAGGGCCCAAATAAATCTGAAATGAAAGAGATGATGTTACAACAGACACCACAGAAATACAAAGTATCCTAAGATACACACAGGGTAACTCAGGGCTCAGACTGGACAGAGCCCACTCTCCAGTCCCCTGTACATGACTTACAGGAGCCTCAGGAACTGAGGAGGGGGTCCCTGAGGAGAGGCTCAAGATAGAATATGGTAGGCATTAACATGACTGCATTCATCTTAAACATGCCTGAACTACATTCACACGAGATGATTTTGTCCTGTATGTACATCGGCACCTCTAGTTGGAACTGCAGATCTTTGGCTTCAACACCTCTACTGACAACATTAGCGTCACCTGCTGTGGACCGTCTCCTATAGGATTTCTAGAATCACAAAACATCGAAGCTTCACAGGACCCAGAGTCTGTGCAACTCCACACAGAGTCTCAGAGTCTCAACTCCACTCAGATACTCCACTCTTGGAGGGCACACACAAAGTAGTGTGCACATCAGGACCCAGGGGAAGGAGCAGTGACCCTGTAGGAGAATGACCAGAACTACCTGCTACTTTTAGAGGGTCTCCTGCAGAGGCAGGTGGTGGCTGTGGCTGTGGCTCACCGTGAGGACAACGACACTGGCAGCAGAAGTTCTGGGAAATACTCCTTGGTGTGAGCCCTCCCAGAGTCCGCCATTAGCCCCACCAAGAGCAAGGTAGGCTCCAGGGCTGGGTCGCCTCAGGCCAAACAACCAACAGGGAGGGAACCCAGCCCCATGCATCAGCAGACAAGCGGATTAAACTTTTTATTAAAGTTTTATTTAATCCGTAGACAAGCGGATTAAAGCTCTGCCCACCAAAGCAACACCCAGCTCTACCCACCACCAGTCCTTCCCATCAGGAAGCTTGCACAAGCCTCTAAGATAGACTCATCCACCGGAGAGCAGACAGCAGAAGCAAGAAGAACTACAATTCTGCAGCCTGTGGAAGGAAAACCACATTCACAGAAAGATAGACAAAATGAAAAGGCAGAGGACTTTATACCAGATCAAGGAACAAGATAAAACCCCAGAAAAAAAATGAAATGAGGTGGAGATAGGGAACCTTCCAGAAAAAGAATTCAGAATAATGATAGTGAAGTTGAGCCAAGACCTTGGAAAAAGAAAGGAGGCAAAGATCGAGAAGATGCAAGAAATGTTTAACAAAGACCTAGAAGAATTAAGGAACAAACACCTAGAAGAATTAAAGAACAAACAAACAGAGGTGAACAATGGAATAACTGAAATGAAAAATACACTAGAAGGAATCAGTAGCAGAATAACTGTGGCAGAAGAACGGATAAGTGACCTGGAAGACAGAAAGGTGGAAATCACTGCCATGGAACAGAATAAAGAAAAAGAATGAAAATAAACGAAGATACCCCAAGAGTCCTCTGGGACAACTTTAAACGCAACAACATTCGCATTATAGGGGTCCCAGAAGGAGAAGAGAGAGAGAAAGGACCCGAGAATATATTTGAAGAGATTATGGTCAAAAACTTCCCTAGCATGGGAAAAGAAATAGCCACCCAAGTCCAGAAGCACAGAGTGTCCCAGGCAGGATAAACCAAAGGAGAAAAATGACAAGACACATAGTAATCAAATTGACAAAAATTAACGACAAAGAAAAATGATTGAAAGCAGCAAGGGAAAAATGACAAATAACATACAAGGGAACTCCCATAAGGATAACAACTGATTTCTCAGCAGAAAATCTACAAGCCAGAAGGAAGTGGCATGATAAATTTAAAGTGATGAAAGGGAAGAACCTACAACCAAGAGTACTCCACCCTGCAAAGAGCTCATTCAGATTTGATGGAGAAATCAAAAGCCTTACAGACAAGCAAAAGCTAAGAGAATTCAGCACCATGAAACCAGCTCTACACCAAATGCTAAAGGAACTTCTCTAAGTGGGAAACACAAGAGAAGAAAAGGACCCACCAAGACAAACCCATAACAATTAAGAAAATAGTAGTAGGAACATACATATCGATAATTACCTTAAACGTGAATGCACTACATGTTCCAACCAAAAGACACAGGCTCGCTGAATGGATACAAAAACAAGACCCATATATATGCTGTCTACAAGAGATCCATTTCAGACCTAGGGACACATACAGACTCAAAGTGAGGCGATGGAAAAATATATTCTATGCAAATGAAAATCAAAAGAAAGCTGGAGTAGCAATACTCATATCAGATAAAATAGACTTTAAAATAAAGAATGTTACAAGAGACGAGGAAAGGCACTACATAATGGTCAGGGGATCAATCCAAGAAGAAGATATAACAACTATAAATATATATGTACCCAAAATAGGAGCAGCTCAATGTATAAGGCAACTGCTAACAGCTATAAAAGAGGAAATCGACAGTAACACAATAATAGCGGGGGACTTTAACAGCTCACTTACACCAGTGGAGATCAGCCAGACAGACAATTAATAAGGAAACACAAGCTTTAAATGACACAATAGACCAGATAGAGTTAATTGATATTTATAGGACATTCCATCCAAAAACAGGAGATTACACGTTCTTCTCAACTGCACACGGAACATTCTCCAGGATAGATCACATCTTGGGTCACAGATAAAGCCTCAGTAAATTTAAAAAAACTGAAATCATATCAAGCAGCTGTTCTGACCACAATGCTATGAGATTAGAAATCAATTACACGGAAAAAACCGTAAAAAACACAAACACATGGAGGCTAAACAATACGTTACTAAATAACCAAGAGATCACTGAAGAAACCAAAGAGGAAATCAAAAACTACCTAGAGACAAATGACAACAAAAACACGATGATCCAAAACCTATGGGATGCAGCAAAAGGAGTTCTAAGAGGGAAGTTTATAGCAATACAAGCCTACCTCAAGAAACAAGAAAAATCTCAAATAAACAATCTAACCTTACACCTAGAGGAACTAGAGAAAGAAGAACAAAACCCAAAGTTAGTAGAAGGAAAGAAATCATAAAGATCAGAGCAGAAATAAATGAAATAGAAACAAAGAAAACGAAAGCAAAGATCAATAAAACTAAAAGCTGGTTCTTTGAGAAGATAAGCAAAAATGATCAACCTTTAGCCAGACTCCAGAAAAAGAGGGAGAGGACGCAAATCAACAAAATTAGAAGTGAAAAAGCAGAAGTTACAACAGACACCACAGGAATACAAAGCATCCTAAGAGACTACTACAAGCAACTCTAGGCCAATAAAATGGACAATCTGGAAGAAATGGACAAATTCTTAGAAAGGGATAACCTTCTAAGACTGAACCAGGAAGAAATAGAAAATATGAACAAACCTATCACAAGCAATGAAATTGAAACTGTGATTAAAAATCTTCCAACAAACAAAAGTCCAGAACCAGATGGCATCACAGGTGAATTCTATCAAACATTTAGAGAAGAGCTAACACCCAACCTTCTCAAATTCTTCAAAACAATTGCAGGGGAAGGAACACTCCCAAACTCATTCTATGAGACCACCATCACCCTGATACCAAAATCAGACAGAGATACTACAAGGAAAGAAAATTATAGACCAATATCACTGATGAATATAGATGTAAAAATCCTCAACAAAATACTAGCAAACAGAATCGAACAACACATTAAAAGGATCATACACCATGATCAAGTGGGGTTTATCCCAGGGATGCAAGGATTCTTCAATATACACAAATCAATGTGATACACCATATTAACAAATTGTAGAATAAAAGCATATGATCATCTCAATAGAGGAAGGAAAAGATTTTGAGAAAATTCAACACTCATTTACGATAAAAACTCTGCAGAGTGTGGGCATAGAGGGAAACTACCTCAACATAATAAAGGCCATATATGACAAACCCACAGCAAACAGCATTCTCAATGGTGAAAAACTGAAAGCGTTTCCTCTAAGATCAGGAACAAGACGAGGATGTCCACTCTCACCACTGCTATTCAACATAGTTTTGGAAGTCCTAGCCATGGCAATCAGAGAAGAAAAAGAAATAAAAGGAATACAAAAAGGAAAAGAAGAAGTAAAATTGTCACTGTTTGCAGATGACATGATATCATAGAAAGAGAATCCTGAAGATGCCACCAGAAAACCACTGGAGCTAATCAATGAATTTGGTAAAGTTGCAGGATACAAAATTAATGCACAGAAATTGCTTGCATTCCTATACACTAACAATGAAAGATCAGAAAGAGAAATTAAGGAAACAATCCCATTACCACTGCTACAAAAAGAATAAAATACCTAGGAATAAACCTACCTAAGGAAGTAAAAGACCTGTACTCAGAAAACTATAAGACACTGATGAAAGAAATCAAAGATGATATAAACAGATGGAGACATATACCATGTTCTCGGATTAGAAGAATCAATATTGTGAAAATGACTATACTACCCAAAGCAATCTACAGATTCAATGCAATCCCGATCAAAATACATTTGGCATTTTCTACAAAACAAGAAAAAAAAATCTTAAAATTTGTAGGGAGACACAAAAGACCCTGGATAGCCAAAGCAGTCTTGAGGGGGGAAAAAAAAGAGCTGGAGGAATCAGACTTCCAGACTTCAGACTATATTGCAAAGCTACAGTAATCAAGATAATATGGTACTGACACAAAAACAGAAATATAGGTCAATAGAACAGGATAGAAAGCACAGAGATAAACCCACGTACCTATGGTTCACTAATCTATGACAAAGGAGGCAAGGGTATACAATGGAGAAAAGACAGTGTCTTCAGCAAGTGGTGCTGGGAAAACTGGACAGTTACATGTAAAAGAATGAAATTAGTACACTCCCTAACACCATACACAAAAATAAACTCAAAATGGATTAGAGACCTAAATATAAGACCAGCCACTATAAAACTCTTAGAGGAAAACATAAGCAGAACAGTCTATGACATAAATCACAGCAAGATCCTTTTTGACCCACCTCCTAGAGAAATGGAAATAAAAACAAAAATAAAAAAATGGGACCGAATGAAACATAAATTCTTTTGCACAGCAAAGGAAAACATAAGCAAGATGAAAAGACAACCATCAGAATGGGAGAAAATATTTTCAAATGAAGCAAATGGCAAAGGATTAATCTCCAAAAAGCAGCTCATGTAGCTCAATATCACAAAACCAAACAACCCAATCCAAAAATGGGCAGAAGACCTAAATAGACATTTCTCCAAAGAAGATATACAGGTTGCCAACAAACACATGAAAGGATGCTGAACATCACTAATCATTAGAGAAATGCAAATCAAAACTACAGTGAGGTATCACCTCACACCAGTCAGAATGGCCATCATCAAAAAATCTACCAACAATAAATGCTGGAGAGGCATTTATTGGAGCAAAGGGAACCCTCTTGCACTGTTGGTGGGAATGTAAATTGATATAGCCACTAGGGAGAAAGGTATGGGGGTTCCTTAAACACTAAAAATAGAACTACCATACAACCCAGCAAACCCACTCCTGGACATTTACCCTGAGAAAACCATAATTCAAAAAGAGTCATGTACCACAATGTTCACTGTAGCTCTATTTACAATAGCCAGGACATGGAAGCAACCTAAGTGTCCATCAACAGATAAATGGATAAAGAAGATGTGGCACATATATACAATGGAACATTATTCAGCCATAAAAAGAAACGAAATTGAGTTATTTTTAGTGAGGTGGATGGATCTAGAGTCTGTCCTACAGAGTGAAGTAAGTCAGAAAGAGAAAAACAAATACCGTATGCTAACACATATATATGGAATCTTAAAAAAAAAAATTTATGAAGAACCTAGGGGCAGGAAAGGATTAAGGACACAGACGTAGAGAAAGGACTTGAGGACATGGGGAGAGGGAAGGGTAAGCTGGGACAAAGTGAGAGAGTGGTATGGACATATATACACTACCAAATGTAAAATTGATAGCTACTGGGAAGCAGCCACATAGCACAGGGAGATCAGCTCTGTGCTTTGTGACCACCTAAAAGGGTGGGATAAGGGAGTGAGAGGGAGGTGCAAGAGGGAGGGGATATGGTGTTATATGTATACGCACAGCTGATTCACTTTTTTATACAGCAGAAACTAACACACAATTGTAAAGCAATTATACTCCAATAAAGATGTAAAAGAAAAAAAAAAGCCCAGAGATAAACCTACACACCTATGGCCCACTAATCTATGACAAAGGAGGCAAGGGTATACAAAGGAGAAAAGACAGTCTCTTCAATAAGTGGTGCTGGGAAAAATGGACAGCTACATGTAAAAGAATGAAATTAGAACACTCCCTAACACCATACACAAAAAATAAACTCAAAATGGTTTAGAGACCGAAATGTAAGACCGGACACTATAAAACTCTTAGAGGAAAACACAGGAAGAATACTCTTTGACATAAATCACAGCAAGATCTTTTTTGATCCACCTCCTAGAGTAATGGAATAAAAAAAAAAATAAACATATGGGAGCAAATGAAACCTAAAAGCTTTTGCAAAGCAAAGGAAACTACAAACAAGACGAAAAGACAACCCTCACAATGGGAGAAAATATTTGCAAACGAATCAATGGACAAAGGATTAATCTCCAATGTATATAAACAGCTCATGCAGCTCAACAGTAAAAAAACAAACAACCCAATCCAA
Organism: Balaenoptera borealis; assembly: GCF_965194805.1. NCBI lineage: Eukaryota > Metazoa > Chordata > Mammalia > Artiodactyla > Balaenopteridae > Balaenoptera > Balaenoptera borealis. The sequence continues at coordinate 51,272 of NW_028123922.1, forward strand.
AAATGGGCAGATGACGTAAATAGACATTTGTCCCTAGAAGACATACAGATGACCAAGAAGCACATGAAAAGCTGCTCAACATCACTAATTATTAGAGAAATATAAACCAAAACTACAATGAGGTATCGCCTCACACGAGTTAGAATGGGCATCATCAGAAAATCTACAAGCAACAAATGCTGGAGAGGGTGTGGAGAAAAGGGAACCCTCTTACACTATTTGTGGGAATGTAAATTGATACAGTCACGATGGAGAACAGTATGGAGGTTCCTTAAAAAACTAAAAATAGAATTACCATATGACCCAGCAATCCCACTACTGGCCATATACCCAGAGAAAACCATAATTCAAAAAGACATATTCACCACAATATTCATTGCAGCACTGTTTACAATAGCCAGGTCATGGAAGCAACCTAAATGCCCATAGACAGACGAACAGAAAAGATGTGCTACATATATAAAATGGAATATTACTCAGCCATAAAAAGGAATGAAATTGGGTCATTTGTAGAGACGTGGATAGATCTAGAGACTGTCATACAGAGTGAAGTAAGTCAGAAAGAGAAAAACAAATATCGTATATTAACGCATACATGTGGAACCTAGAAAAATGGTAAAGATGAACCGGTTTGCAAGGCAGAAATAGAGACACAGATGTAGAGAACAAATGTATGGACACCAAGGGGGGAAAGTGGCAGGGTGGTGGTGGTGGGATGAATTGCGAGCCTGGGATTGACATATATACACTTATATGTATAAAATAGGTTACCAATAAGAGCCTGCTGTATAAAAAAATGAATAAAATAAATTCAAAAATTAAAAAATAAATCATACTTAAAAAAATAAAACAGAAAAAAAAGTTCTGTCCTTCCCATAGACGTATTTATATGAATGAATTATTTCCATGCTTATATCCATAAATACAAAAAGAGGAATAAAACTTACCTTGAACCAAAAAAGAAAAAAAAAAAAAAAACAGAACCCACTGGTCATACAGAGGAAAACCCTATCAGGGCACTTGCTCCAGGGGTAAACAATTCTGAAGTTGGTCACAGGTGGGGAATCATCTCCCATGCAGCCAGCAGCCCCCACACGAGGAGCGTCCTCATTGCAAAGCTGGGGGACCGTGAGGAGGCGTCTCTGAGTAAACGTGAGCTGAGCCCCAGGCCAGCTGCTGCTGAACTTTTCCCACCCTTCCCAGGTAAAACACCTGAATGTGTGCAAAGACTTTAAAAACTAGAGGAAGGGGCTTGGAGTCACACCAGCGACAGCACGCAGGCCGACTTGGTGCCTGCAGGCCAGCCAGGATGGTCCTGGCCCCGGGCGCTCGTCTGGAAGCTTTCCATTTCCCTGCCTGAGGTACCCCTCCTGTCCCGGCCCCCACTGCTTTTTTCCTTCCTCACCTCTGCCCGGGGAGAAATTCCAGCAGCTAGTATGGGTGACACATCCTCTTCTTTAGCAGGTGGCAGCCCGGCAACTCCTGCAGAAAGTCCAGCAGAGCCCCAGTCACACTGGGCCACTCATAGAGCCGTGGGCCCTACTCCCTCCCACCAGCCCAACCCCGAGACTGCTGACGGGGCAGAGAATATGGCGTCAGGCACAGCTGCAGAGGCTTTTGCTGCCTGGAGGGGTGTTTATATTGACCTCAACCCAGGCACACCTGGGAAGGGCTGGCCGGCCGGGTCAGGCTGCCCAGGTCAGCCAATCCTCGCCCCTCAGGGGCTCAGAGTTGCAGAAAATGGGCCTTGCTACACCAGCCAGATCCAAGGAACAGGTGTAGGGTCCCGAGAGTCAGGATAGATAAGGGGCGGCAGCCCTGGCTTGTTTTCGAATCATTTTATCTGGTCCATGAGTGGGAGACAACTTCAAGAAGACCCTCTGCTAATGAGAGGAACCCAGGAGTCAGGGAGAGGAGGGGTGGTGGGTGGAGACAGAGGCCTGGTGCCCCGGCTGCAGTGGAAGCCCCTGGAAGACCAGGCAGAGGGAGGCCGCACAGAGTGAAGCCTAGGGTCACAGACCTGTTGGAGCTGCTGTTTGTTAGTTCAAGCTCTGCTCTGAGGTGCTCTGTGTCAGCTCTGAGTGACAGGGGTGCTGGGGGTGCTCTGCAATGAGGGCTATGTGCACGGTTCCTGTGTGCCCAGCCCTGCCGGGGTACCTGTCCACGGGAGCTCCATATCCAGGGAGGGGCCTGCCCACGAGAGCCCCGTGGGCTGCTGCGTACCTGCCCAGGTGAGCTCCATATCTTGGGAGGGGCCTGACCACAAGAGCCCCGTGGGCTGCTGGGGACCTGGTAGAGGACGCCAGGACAGTCAGTGAAGCCACAGAGGATATACATCTAGTAGTTCCTAATTCCTACACCCTGCTGGTCATTCTACCATCCACCAGGACATGGCATTCTGTATTAGACTTCAATGATGCCTTCTTCTGTATTCCATTAGTCCCAGAGTCACAAGAAATTTTGGCCGTGAGTGGCAGGACTCAACCTACAACAAAAACAATACTGCTGGGCCGTCCTGCCCCAGGGGTTCAAAAATTCCCACACCATCTTTGGGGAAACGTTAGCTAAAGACCTAAAAGATCTACCTCTGGAGAAGGGAACCCTCCTTCAATATGCAGATGACATTCTGATCACCAGCCCGACTAAGGAGGCCTCTGAACTACCTAGCCAATAAAAGATAGAAGGTGTCCAAGGAAAAGGCTCAAATATCACAAACTAAGGTGGCCTTCCTGGGCTTCATTCGCACAGAAGGTCGGAGAAGCCCACCCCAGGAAAGGGAAGAAGCCATTTGCAGCCTCACCTTTCCTGAAACTAGAAGACAGCTTAGGGGTTCCTGGGGAGACCGGGGTTTGCTGCATCTGGATCCCTAACTACAGTCTAATAGTTAGACTGGGCCTCTATATGAAACACTGAAAGGAAAAGATGATGATCCTTTTGAATAGAATCCAGAAGGGGCCTTTCAAGAATGGAAAGAGCAGTCAATTCAGACCCTGGCCCTGGACCTCCCTAAGTTAGCTAAACCCTTTGACCTTTACATTCCTGGTCCAAGGCGAATCGCCCTTGGAGTATTAGTGCAAAAACTGGGACCACTTGAAATGGAACAATGCAAGAATGCCCTCCAGGCATTGGCCAGCCACCCCATCCGACCAGGATACTGGGGGTATCTAGAAACCTGGAAATCAGCAGCCCACAAGGCCAGCTCCCTCCTAAGGGAAAAGGACGCCACTTGGTGATCCTAACCACCCACCATGCCCTGAAGTTGCAGGGATTGCTCCGTGGGCACAATGACCTCGAGTGAGGAGGCCCTCCAACACCAACCTCCAGAGAGACAACCTGGGGCAATGGGCCCCCATGACGACTCGTGTGACCATCACTTGACCTGGAGCTTCTCTCAGAAAACAACAAGAGTGTGCCCCAAAAGAGCAGACTATTGCTTACAGGACTTACTGCACCCAGAGCGGAGCTAATAAACTTGGCAGGGGAACCGTAAATAACGCTGCCACCATAGAAAAGCCTACAGACACCGCAGTGATGGCGGCCAATGAGACCGGCTGTACTCCTGGCTACTTCAAAAGGCCGTTGACTGAGTGGCCGTCATGGTCCTGGATCACCACCGGCCCTGGACTGTCTGGGAGTTGAGCAAGCAGGGCTCTGACACCTGGTGCTGTTTGTACGTTAATTCAGTGGCCTAACTGAAGAAAGCACAGACTACTGGTCAGAGCATCTAGGCTGGCAGAAACCGTCAGCCTAAGGGGGCCGAACCAATGTGGAGCAGGGTAAAACCGCCCACCCCCCCAGCGTCTCTGCACATCTCTTTCCTGGACCCTTAAAGGTCATTAGAATCTATAAAACTTCCAATGCTGGTGCTCAGGCAGACGAGCAGTGAGGGAGGAGGCCTGCGGACAATCAACCTCACCTGGAGGCTGCTGGGGAGGAGTCCTGCCCCTCCCCCCGGGTATGAGGACACCCAACTCAGCATGAAGCATTTACAGAAGACGTGTCTGCACCCTCAGCGCCCCAAGAATGAGGAATGGGACAAAAGGCAGAGGAGGGCTTTGTCACTGGCAAAGCCCATTAAAAATTCCTGGGAGATAAAAATAGAATCTGGGCAATAAAATAAAGTCTAACCATTTTTTCCTTTGTGCTTTGTCTAATTTCACTTGCTCCTAGGTTTCCACATGCAGAGGTCCCACACCCGACACTTCAGACCCGATTTCCTCGTGCAAAATGGCTGGGCCGACACCTCAGCTCGTGGGGCCCCGTGCAGACTCTGCGACATAGAGCCTGAGCTCCAGCCAACCTGGCCCTCGAGAGCTCCGCCCCCTCCCTCCCGCTGATGCTGACAGGATCCCTACACAGCAGCCCGGCCCACAACCCGCAGGGGAGCACACACTCTCACCTCTCCATTCTCTGATCAAAATATAAAGTTTTCCTTTGCTTCTGAACCAAAGTCAGTCTCGATCTGTTGGCTCCAATGACACTGGGCAGGGAGACCCTTGTTGGGGCCCACTCTGCAGGATCAGTAACAGAATTTGAGAACATTGTAACTTCAATGAACAGATGTGTGAGCCAAACTGTAATTAACATAGAGCAGTGTATAAGGCTCGTGTAAAATAAGATGTTTCTAACACTTCCATTTGATATTTCCATCACTTTATTATAAGCAAGTTCAGTGGAGGGGATTGTCTTATTTGTCAGGTCAAGAGTAGAGAAATGCAGTGATTTCTTTCCAAGGATGTACATCTAATAATCTTGGTTGAAGTTTCAACCTTGTTTGGAATGATTTTCCATTGAAAATGATACCTCTCTTTCAGCTCCTAGATTTCTGAGAAGTATAAAATCTTATATTTTTTATTACCAAAGGGGAAAGGTGGGAGGAGGGATAAATTAACAGTTTCAGATTAACATATACACACTGCTATGTATAAAATATATCATCAACAAGGAACTACTGTATAGCACAGGGAACTATACTCAATATTTTGTAATGACCCCTGAGGGGAAATAATCTGAAAAACAATAGATATCTATATCGACATCATCTATCAACTACAGATAAAATGGAAACTAAAGGAGGCCGATGGTGAGCGTTTCTGAACCTGAAGACTTCAATCATCTAAAGTTCGGACTCTGCCTACGGCCCAAGTCCCTTAATGAACACACATGTACCAGTAGCTTAAAAATTCCCCAGATTGGAGTTCGGGGAGACACTGATTTGGAAAAATCCCTTGTGTTCTCCTTACATACACGGGACCTTTCCTACAGCTAAAACATGCCTGTGACACCCAGAAGATGGAACACGGTTGGATCAGGAAGATTTTGGAAAAGGCACCAAAACGCCTAATTTCCTGGTTGTTGGGTTCACCCCTCCAGCCTTTTTCCTTAAAATCTCCCCACTAGAGGATGTCAGCACCTTCAACATCCAGTTGCACAGAAATCGGAATTTGTGCAAAGGAAGAAGGGGAAGGAGGAGAAACAAGGAGAGCCAAGCCCTAGATGTTCGGAGAGGCACATGTCACTCTACTTTCCAGTCAGGAAGAAGAATTAAGCAAAGGCTTAGCTTGCCACCGGGAACCAGAGTAGGTCCAGAAGCAAACGAGCGGTTCTGCGGAAAGCTCCCAAAAAAGCGAGTTGACAAATGGAGCTCAGGGGCACTGCAATTCACAAACCTGCAGAATTATAAATGATAACTCTCGTCCACAAATATATTGAGGGAAGGCAACGAAGAGGATTTGAAATCAAGGCAGAATTGCAGGAAACAGATTTCAGGAGATAGATTCGAATCACCCCTAAAGCACATGAAAAGCGGCAAAACGTCGACAATGATGCACTTGGCCAAAAAGAGCATATGCGTTTTTTTCTGAATGAATTCAGGAAAAAACCCATAGGCCCTTTTTGGCCAACCAAGCAAGCCGGAAATGCAATTCAGCACTACAAAGAAGTCTGACTTCCCATCGGTCAAAATGGCCTTCCTAAAAAAGTGTAAAACAAGAAAAGCAGGAGAGGCCAGGGAGGCAAGGGAGCCTTGCTACACTGATGGGCGCGATGTAAATTGCCAATGATGACTCTGGAGAAGGGTATGGTGTTTCCTAAAACATCTAAAAAACACAGCTAGAGACAAAGGGGCACATCGACTCATGGGCGTATAAATAGGGAAAACTAAAAATCAGCAAGACACAGGCACCCAAAACTTTAGGGCTGCTCTGTTGACAAGAACCTCCACTTAATTCCACCTTAAATATCCAAGGAAAGAGAAAAATGGATAAAGAAGTTGTGGTCCTTATGTACAATGGAATATCACTCAGCAATGAAATCAATGTCATAAGGCTAGTAGCAGCATGATGAGTGGATTTAAGTACAACGATTCTAAGTGAAATAAGTCACACAGAAAAAGACACTTCTCATAAGGTATCACTTATAGAGGGAATGTAAAAACCGTTACACTTGAACTGAATTACAAAACAGAACAAAGTCACACATGCCGAAAACACACTATGGCTGCTTAACGGGAAAGGTGAGGTGGGGTGATACATAAAACAAGGGTTTCAAACTAGCTCAGATACCGTTCCATAAACCCAATATGTAATAGACAAGACCTACTCCTTGCTCAGAGAACTGGACTCAACACGCCCTATTCACCGCACAAGAATATATCTGACTAGTAATAATCTTAAAACCTATGTATTGATATCACTCTGTTAGTGTGTCAAGTCGCTGTAAAGCGGCATAAACACAGCAGTGAAAAGCAGCTAAACCGCATTATAAAAATAAATTACTTTTAAAAACCCATGAAACAAAGACAGTGAAAGAGAGAGAAATTCTTACACAATTCGTTCAGGGGCTGTGATGCAAACTGGATTGACCATATCTAGACCCACAGTTGGATGAGACATAAGGGTGGACACTCTTGGGGCTGAGAGATTTGGTGACGTTGCGTGAGCAAATGCAGACCCTTTAAAGTAATACTGCGTGGTACCCATCGCATGGGTCCCAAATCTCCAGGTTCAAGGGCATCTTCCTACATCGAAATCATGCATGAGAAACACAGAAGATGGTACACTGTGTGATGGGGAGAGGTTTCTAAAACGCACCTCATTTCTCATCTCCTTGTGCTCGGGTTTGCGATTGCAGCCACTTTACTAGCAATCTCCCTACTTGGAGCATCAGCACCTTTAAACTCCTCTGCCGTACAGGATGCAATTTGTCCGGAGGATGAACGGGAAGACGGGGAACCAATGAGAGACTAGCTCTTGGTGTTGGGACAGGCACAGGTCACTCTATTTTCCCATCAGGAAGAAGAATTAACCACAGGCTCAGCCTGCCCCGCGGAACTAGAACAGGGCCTGAAGCCATCCTGCGATTTTGCGGCCAGCTCCCTAAAAAGCGAGTTGTACAATGGAGCTTCAGGGCACTGCAATTCACAAACCTGCAGAGTTATAAATGATAACCCTCGTCCACAAATATATTGAGGGAAGGCAAAGAAGAGGATTTGAAATCAAGGCAGAATTGCAGGAAACAAATTTCAGGAGGTAGATTCGAATCGCTTTAAAGCACACGAAAAGCGGCAAAACGTTGACAATGATGCCCTTGGCCAAAAAGGGCGTATGCGTTTTTTCCTGAATATATTCAGGAAAAAAAGGATACGCCCTTTTTGGGCAACCAAGCAACCTGGAAAGGCAAATCAGTGTTACAAAGAAGTCTCGCTTCCCATCGGTCAAAAGGGCCATGCTGAAAAAAGTGTCAAAACCAGAAATGCAGGACAGGCCATGGAGAAATGGGAGCCTTGCTACACTGATGGGCGGGATGTAAATTGCCAACAGCCACTCTGGAGAAGTGTACGGTGTGTCCTGAAACATCTAAAAAACACAGCTTAGAGAGCATAGGGCACTTCCACTCATGGGGATATAAATTGGCAAAATGAAAAATCAGCAACACAAAAGCACCCCAAAGTTTAGGGCTGCTCTCTTGACAAGGACCTCCACTTCATTCCACCTTAAATATCCCAGGAAAGAGAAAAATGGATAAAGAAGTGGTGATCCTTATGTACAATGGAATATCACTCAGCCATGAAATCAATGTCATAAGGCTAGTAGCAGCATGATGAGTGGATTTAGGTACGACGATTCTAAGTGAAATAAGTCACACAGAAAAGGACACTTCTCATAAGGTATCACTGATAGAGGGAATGTAAAAACCGTTACACTTGAACTGAATTACAAAACAGAACAGAGTCACACATGCAGAAAACACACTATGGCTGCTTAACGGGAAAGGTGAGGTGGGGTGATACATAAAACAAGGGTATCAAATTAGCTCAGATACCGTTCCATAAACCCAATATGTAATAGACAAGACCTACTCCTTGCTCAGAGAACTGGACTCAACACGCCCTATTCACCGCACAAGAATATATCTGACTAATAATAATCGTAAAACCTATGTATTGATATATCTCTGTTAGTGTGTCAAGTGGGTGTAAAGCGGCATAAACACAGCAGTGAAAAGCAGCTAAACCCCATTATAAAAATAAATTACTTTGGAACACCCATGAAACAAAGACAGTGAAAGAGAGAGAAATTCTTACACAATGCGTTCAGGGGCTGTGATGCAACCTGGATTGACCATATCTAGATTCACAGCTGGATCAGACATAAGAGTGGACACTCTTGGGGCTGAGAGGTTTGGTGAGGTTGGGTGAGCAAACGCAGACCCTTTAAAGTAATACTGCATGGTACCCATCGCATGGGTCCCAAATCTCCAGGTTCAAGGGTATCTTCCTACATCAAAAACATGCATGAGAAACCCAGAAGATGGTACACCGTGTGATGGGGAAAGGTTTCTAAAACGCACCTCATTTCTCATCGCCTTGTGCCCGGGTTCGCCATTCCAGCCGCTTTACTAGCAAGCTCCCTACTTGGAGCATCAGCACCTTTAACCTCCTGTTCCGTACAGGTTGCAATTTGTCCTGAGGATAAACGGGAAGACGTGGAACCAACGAGAGACTAGCTCTTGGTGTTGGGACAGGCAGAGGTCACTCTATTTTCCCATCAGAAAGAAGAATTAACCACAGGCTCAGCCTGCCCCCCGGAACCAGAACAGGGCCTGAAGCCATTCTGCGATTTTGCCGCCAGCTCCCATAAAAACGAGTTGTAAAATGGAGGTTCAGGGCACTGCAATTCACAAACCTGCAGAGTTATAAATGATAACTCTCGTCCACAAATATATTGAGGGAAAGCAAAGAAGAGGATTTGAAATCAAGGCAGAATTGCAGGAAAGAGATTTCAGGAGGTAGATTCGAATCGCCTTTAAAGCACATGAAAAGCGGCAAAACGTTGACAATGATGCCCTTGGCCAAAAAGGGCGTATGCGTTTTTTCCTGAATATATTCAGGAAAAAACGCATACTCCCTTTTTGGCCAACCAAGCAACCTGGAAAGGCAAATCAGCGCTACAAAGAAGTCTCGCTTCCCATCGGTCAAAAGGGCCATGCTGAAAAAAGTGTCAAAACCAGAAATGCAGGACAGGCCATGGAGAAATGGGAGCCTTGCTACACTGATGGGCGGGATGTAAATTGCCAACAGCCACTCTGGAGAAGTGTACGGTGTGTCCTGAAACATCTAAAAAACACAGCTTAGAGAGAATAGGGCACTTCCACTCATGGGGGTATAAATTGGGAAAATGAAAAATCAGCAAGACACAAGCACCCCAAAGTTTAGGGCTGCTCTGTTGACAAGGACCTCCACTTCATTCCACCTTCAATATCCCAGGAAAGAGAAAAATGGATAAAGAAGTTGTGGTCCTTATGTACAATGGAATATCACTCAGCCATGAAATCAATGTCATAAGGCTAGTAGCAGCATGATGAGTGGATTTAGGTACGACGATTCTAAGTGAAATAAGTCACACAGAAAAGGACATTTCTCATAAGGTATCACTTATAGAGGGAATGTAAAACCCGTTACACTTGAACTGAATTACAAAACAGAACAGAGTCACACATGCAGAAAACACAGTATGGCTGCTTAACGGGAAAGGTGAGGTGGGGTGATACATCAAACAAGGGTTTCAAATTAGCTCAGATACCGTTCCATAAACCCAATATGTAATAGACAAGACCTACTCCTTGCTCAGAGAACTGGACTCAACACGCCCTATTCGCCGCACAAGAATATATCTGACTAGTAATAATCTTAAAACCTATGTATTGATGTCCCTCTGTAAGTGAATCAAGTGGGTGTAAAGGGGCATAAACACAGCAGTGAAAATCAGGTAAACCCCATTATAAAAATAAATTACTTAAAAATTCCAAAAAACAAAGACAGTGATAGAGGGAAAATTTTTACGTAATTCGTTCCGGGGCTGTGATGCAACCTGGTGTGACCATATCTAGACCCACAGCTGGATGAGAAATAAAGCTGGACACTCTTGGGGCTGAAGGTCTCTTTCCCTATTTACCAGATTAGGAACGTAGAAAGGCTGCCACCCTCTGGCCGTTACCTGCAAAAGCAGCTTTAAAACCTGTGCTAATGGTCACTTCATATGAACAAGTACTTCAGGGTTGTAAATGAAACGTGCCCTCAAAATGTCTTGAGGGAGGTAATGGCCAAAAATTTTCAAAATGTGACACTTACTTTAAGAAAACACTTTGAAGAACTGAGCTGTAATCACAGTTTGATAAATAAAAAGGGCATGCTTTAAAGCTCAATTTCAACAGATTATGGGACACATGCAAATTCAACCACAGATAGGCATCAGCTCGCACCCATTAGAATAACCATCAGCAAGAAAACTACAAACAATAAATATTGAAGGTGTTTTGGAGAAATGCATACCCTCAATTTTAAGTGGGACGTAACCTGGAAAGAGCCACTAATGAGAACTGAACGGTGGTGCCTTTAAAACATACACACTGAGCTACCATATGATACAGCAAGCCCACTGCTTGGCCTATAACATAAGAAGATATAACTGGAAAGACACAGGCAAGCAAATGTGCATTGCAGCAGTATTACAATAGCCAAGACATGGAGGCAACCAGAAAGTCCATCAAGAGGTGCGTGGCCAAAGAAGAACTGGTACACGTACAGATGGAATATTAGCCAGGGAAAAAAATGAAACAATGCCATTTGCAGCACCATGTATGATTCTTGAGGTAATCAGGCAAATTGTACTAAGTCAGAAAGCAAAAGACACATATCCTATAATATCACTTATAGGTCTTAGCTAAAAATTGATACCAATGAAAATATTTCCACAGAGAAATGCAATCACAGATTCATTAAACAAACTTATGGTTCACCAAATGGAAAGGTGTGAGGATTGGATACATTAGGATATTGGGGTTAAGATAGATATAGAAACACATGTGAAATATGTAATCACCAAAGACCTACGTAATACCAAGACAAGACTACTCAACATCGTGTCATAACCTACATGGGAAAATGATCCAAAGAAGAATAGATATATGTATATGTTTAAAAGAACCACATCTTTCACACCTAGAAGAAACAAAACATTTTAATTAAATTTGCTCTGACAAAAAATAAAAATTAAATTAAAAAAAGAACAAGAAGTAATGAGACATAAACTTAAGGGGCTATTTGCTGGCACATTGCATTCTAATTTACAACCAGAACATGACTTCCATTAAGGCTCTGTCATCACTAATAAAGCAGCTTTATAAGCAATGTTGAAGGTAGCTTAAAAGAAGTCTCACTAATTATTGATAGTAACAAGGAAACAAAGAAAAGTAAAAATCTCACTGCAAAAAGTATACATAGGGTAAGGATAGTAGATCAAACACTTATTAAACTTCTGTAGAGAATAAAAGACAACAGTAGTATGTTTTTTTTAAAAAGAGAGGGCCCAAATAAATCTGAAATGAAAGAGATGATGTTACAACAGACACCACAGAAATACAAAGTATCCTAAGATACACACAGGGTAACTCAGGGCTCAGACTGGACAGAGCCCACTCTCCAGTCCCCTGTACATGACTTACAGGAGCCTCAGGAACTGAGGAGGGGGTCCCTGAGGAGAGGCTCAAGATAGAATATGGTAGGCATTAACATGACTGCATTCATCTTAAACATGCCTGAACTACATTCACACGAGATGATTTTGTCCTGTATGTACATCGGCACCTCTAGTTGGAACTGCAGATCTTTGGCTTCAACACCTCTACTGACAACATTAGCGTCACCTGCTGTGGACCGTCTCCTATAGGATTTCTAGAATCACAAAACATCGAAGCTTCACAGGACCCAGAGTCTGTGCAACTCCACACAGAGTCTCAGAGTCTCAACTCCACTCAGATACTCCACTCTTGGAGGGCACACACAAAGTAGTGTGCACATCAGGACCCAGGGGAAGGAGCAGTGACCCTGTAGGAGAATGACCAGAACTACCTGCTACTTTTAGAGGGTCTCCTGCAGAGGCAGGTGGTGGCTGTGGCTGTGGCTCACCGTGAGGACAACGACACTGGCAGCAGAAGTTCTGGGAAATACTCCTTGGTGTGAGCCCTCCCAGAGTCCGCCATTAGCCCCACCAAGAGCAAGGTAGGCTCCAGGGCTGGGTCGCCTCAGGCCAAACAACCAACAGGGAGGGAACCCAGCCCCATGCATCAGCAGACAAGCGGATTAAACTTTTTATTAAAGTTTTATTTAATCCGTAGACAAGCGGATTAAAGCTCTGCCCACCAAAGCAACACCCAGCTCTACCCACCACCAGTCCTTCCCATCAGGAAGCTTGCACAAGCCTCTAAGATAGACTCATCCACCGGAGAGCAGACAGCAGAAGCAAGAAGAACTACAATTCTGCAGCCTGTGGAAGGAAAACCACATTCACAGAAAGATAGACAAAATGAAAAGGCAGAGGACTTTATACCAGATCAAGGAACAAGATAAAACCCCAGAAAAAAAATGAAATGAGGTGGAGATAGGGAACCTTCCAGAAAAAGAATTCAGAATAATGATAGTGAAGTTGAGCCAAGACCTTGGAAAAAGAAAGGAGGCAAAGATCGAGAAGATGCAAGAAATGTTTAACAAAGACCTAGAAGAATTAAGGAACAAACACCTAGAAGAATTAAAGAACAAACAAACAGAGGTGAACAATGGAATAACTGAAATGAAAAATACACTAGAAGGAATCAGTAGCAGAATAACTGTGGCAGAAGAACGGATAAGTGACCTGGAAGACAGAAAGGTGGAAATCACTGCCATGGAACAGAATAAAGAAAAAGAATGAAAATAAACGAAGATACCCCAAGAGTCCTCTGGGACAACTTTAAACGCAACAACATTCGCATTATAGGGGTCCCAGAAGGAGAAGAGAGAGAGAAAGGACCCGAGAATATATTTGAAGAGATTATGGTCAAAAACTTCCCTAGCATGGGAAAAGAAATAGCCACCCAAGTCCAGAAGCACAGAGTGTCCCAGGCAGGATAAACCAAAGGAGAAAAATGACAAGACACATAGTAATCAAATTGACAAAAATTAACGACAAAGAAAAATGATTGAAAGCAGCAAGGGAAAAATGACAAATAACATACAAGGGAACTCCCATAAGGATAACAACTGATTTCTCAGCAGAAAATCTACAAGCCAGAAGGAAGTGGCATGATAAATTTAAAGTGATGAAAGGGAAGAACCTACAACCAAGAGTACTCCACCCTGCAAAGAGCTCATTCAGATTTGATGGAGAAATCAAAAGCCTTACAGACAAGCAAAAGCTAAGAGAATTCAGCACCATGAAACCAGCTCTACACCAAATGCTAAAGGAACTTCTCTAAGTGGGAAACACAAGAGAAGAAAAGGACCCACCAAGACAAACCCATAACAATTAAGAAAATAGTAGTAGGAACATACATATCGATAATTACCTTAAACGTGAATGCACTACATGTTCCAACCAAAAGACACAGGCTCGCTGAATGGATACAAAAACAAGACCCATATATATGCTGTCTACAAGAGATCCATTTCAGACCTAGGGACACATACAGACTCAAAGTGAGGCGATGGAAAAATATATTCTATGCAAATGAAAATCAAAAGAAAGCTGGAGTAGCAATACTCATATCAGATAAAATAGACTTTAAAATAAAGAATGTTACAAGAGACGAGGAAAGGCACTACATAATGGTCAGGGGATCAATCCAAGAAGAAGATATAACAACTATAAATATATATGTACCCAAAATAGGAGCAGCTCAATGTATAAGGCAACTGCTAACAGCTATAAAAGAGGAAATCGACAGTAACACAATAATAGCGGGGGACTTTAACAGCTCACTTACACCAGTGGAGATCAGCCAGACAGACAATTAATAAGGAAACACAAGCTTTAAATGACACAATAGACCAGATAGAGTTAATTGATATTTATAGGACATTCCATCCAAAAACAGGAGATTACACGTTCTTCTCAACTGCACACGGAACATTCTCCAGGATAGATCACATCTTGGGTCACAGATAAAGCCTCAGTAAATTTAAAAAAACTGAAATCATATCAAGCAGCTGTTCTGACCACAATGCTATGAGATTAGAAATCAATTACACGGAAAAAACCGTAAAAAACACAAACACATGGAGGCTAAACAATACGTTACTAAATAACCAAGAGATCACTGAAGAAACCAAAGAGGAAATCAAAAACTACCTAGAGACAAATGACAACAAAAACACGATGATCCAAAACCTATGGGATGCAGCAAAAGGAGTTCTAAGAGGGAAGTTTATAGCAATACAAGCCTACCTCAAGAAACAAGAAAAATCTCAAATAAACAATCTAACCTTACACCTAGAGGAACTAGAGAAAGAAGAACAAAACCCAAAGTTAGTAGAAGGAAAGAAATCATAAAGATCAGAGCAGAAATAAATGAAATAGAAACAAAGAAAACGAAAGCAAAGATCAATAAAACTAAAAGCTGGTTCTTTGAGAAGATAAGCAAAAATGATCAACCTTTAGCCAGACTCCAGAAAAAGAGGGAGAGGACGCAAATCAACAAAATTAGAAGTGAAAAAGCAGAAGTTACAACAGACACCACAGGAATACAAAGCATCCTAAGAGACTACTACAAGCAACTCTAGGCCAATAAAATGGACAATCTGGAAGAAATGGACAAATTCTTAGAAAGGGATAACCTTCTAAGACTGAACCAGGAAGAAATAGAAAATATGAACAAACCTATCACAAGCAATGAAATTGAAACTGTGATTAAAAATCTTCCAACAAACAAAAGTCCAGAACCAGATGGCATCACAGGTGAATTCTATCAAACATTTAGAGAAGAGCTAACACCCAACCTTCTCAAATTCTTCAAAACAATTGCAGGGGAAGGAACACTCCCAAACTCATTCTATGAGACCACCATCACCCTGATACCAAAATCAGACAGAGATACTACAAGGAAAGAAAATTATAGACCAATATCACTGATGAATATAGATGTAAAAATCCTCAACAAAATACTAGCAAACAGAATCGAACAACACATTAAAAGGATCATACACCATGATCAAGTGGGGTTTATCCCAGGGATGCAAGGATTCTTCAATATACACAAATCAATGTGATACACCATATTAACAAATTGTAGAATAAAAGCATATGATCATCTCAATAGAGGAAGGAAAAGATTTTGAGAAAATTCAACACTCATTTACGATAAAAACTCTGCAGAGTGTGGGCATAGAGGGAAACTACCTCAACATAATAAAGGCCATATATGACAAACCCACAGCAAACAGCATTCTCAATGGTGAAAAACTGAAAGCGTTTCCTCTAAGATCAGGAACAAGACGAGGATGTCCACTCTCACCACTGCTATTCAACATAGTTTTGGAAGTCCTAGCCATGGCAATCAGAGAAGAAAAAGAAATAAAAGGAATACAAAAAGGAAAAGAAGAAGTAAAATTGTCACTGTTTGCAGATGACATGATATCATAGAAAGAGAATCCTGAAGATGCCACCAGAAAACCACTGGAGCTAATCAATGAATTTGGTAAAGTTGCAGGATACAAAATTAATGCACAGAAATTGCTTGCATTCCTATACACTAACAATGAAAGATCAGAAAGAGAAATTAAGGAAACAATCCCATTACCACTGCTACAAAAAGAATAAAATACCTAGGAATAAACCTACCTAAGGAAGTAAAAGACCTGTACTCAGAAAACTATAAGACACTGATGAAAGAAATCAAAGATGATATAAACAGATGGAGACATATACCATGTTCTCGGATTAGAAGAATCAATATTGTGAAAATGACTATACTACCCAAAGCAATCTACAGATTCAATGCAATCCCGATCAAAATACATTTGGCATTTTCTACAAAACAAGAAAAAAAAATCTTAAAATTTGTAGGGAGACACAAAAGACCCTGGATAGCCAAAGCAGTCTTGAGGGGGGAAAAAAAAGAGCTGGAGGAATCAGACTTCCAGACTTCAGACTATATTGCAAAGCTACAGTAATCAAGATAATATGGTACTGACACAAAAACAGAAATATAGGTCAATAGAACAGGATAGAAAGCACAGAGATAAACCCACGTACCTATGGTTCACTAATCTATGACAAAGGAGGCAAGGGTATACAATGGAGAAAAGACAGTGTCTTCAGCAAGTGGTGCTGGGAAAACTGGACAGTTACATGTAAAAGAATGAAATTAGTACACTCCCTAACACCATACACAAAAATAAACTCAAAATGGATTAGAGACCTAAATATAAGACCAGCCACTATAAAACTCTTAGAGGAAAACATAAGCAGAACAGTCTATGACATAAATCACAGCAAGATCCTTTTTGACCCACCTCCTAGAGAAATGGAAATAAAAACAAAAATAAAAAAATGGGACCGAATGAAACATAAATTCTTTTGCACAGCAAAGGAAAACATAAGCAAGATGAAAAGACAACCATCAGAATGGGAGAAAATATTTTCAAATGAAGCAAATGGCAAAGGATTAATCTCCAAAAAGCAGCTCATGTAGCTCAATATCACAAAACCAAACAACCCAATCCAAAAATGGGCAGAAGACCTAAATAGACATTTCTCCAAAGAAGATATACAGGTTGCCAACAAACACATGAAAGGATGCTGAACATCACTAATCATTAGAGAAATGCAAATCAAAACTACAGTGAGGTATCACCTCACACCAGTCAGAATGGCCATCATCAAAAAATCTACCAACAATAAATGCTGGAGAGGCATTTATTGGAGCAAAGGGAACCCTCTTGCACTGTTGGTGGGAATGTAAATTGATATAGCCACTAGGGAGAAAGGTATGGGGGTTCCTTAAACACTAAAAATAGAACTACCATACAACCCAGCAAACCCACTCCTGGACATTTACCCTGAGAAAACCATAATTCAAAAAGAGTCATGTACCACAATGTTCACTGTAGCTCTATTTACAATAGCCAGGACATGGAAGCAACCTAAGTGTCCATCAACAGATAAATGGATAAAGAAGATGTGGCACATATATACAATGGAACATTATTCAGCCATAAAAAGAAACGAAATTGAGTTATTTTTAGTGAGGTGGATGGATCTAGAGTCTGTCCTACAGAGTGAAGTAAGTCAGAAAGAGAAAAACAAATACCGTATGCTAACACATATATATGGAATCTTAAAAAAAAAAATTTATGAAGAACCTAGGGGCAGGAAAGGATTAAGGACACAGACGTAGAGAAAGGACTTGAGGACATGGGGAGAGGGAAGGGTAAGCTGGGACAAAGTGAGAGAGTGGTATGGACATATATACACTACCAAATGTAAAATTGATAGCTACTGGGAAGCAGCCACATAGCACAGGGAGATCAGCTCTGTGCTTTGTGACCACCTAAAAGGGTGGGATAAGGGAGTGAGAGGGAGGTGCAAGAGGGAGGGGATATGGTGTTATATGTATACGCACAGCTGATTCACTTTTTTATACAGCAGAAACTAACACACAATTGTAAAGCAATTATACTCCAATAAAGATGTAAAAGAAAAAAAAAAGCCCAGAGATAAACCTACACACCTATGGCCCACTAATCTATGACAAAGGAGGCAAGGGTATACAAAGGAGAAAAGACAGTCTCTTCAATAAGTGGTGCTGGGAAAAATGGACAGCTACATGTAAAAGAATGAAATTAGAACACTCCCTAACACCATACACAAAAAATAAACTCAAAATGGTTTAGAGACCGAAATGTAAGACCGGACACTATAAAACTCTTAGAGGAAAACACAGGAAGAATACTCTTTGACATAAATCACAGCAAGATCTTTTTTGATCCACCTCCTAGAGTAATGGAATAAAAAAAAAAATAAACATATGGGAGCAAATGAAACCTAAAAGCTTTTGCAAAGCAAAGGAAACTACAAACAAGACGAAAAGACAACCCTCACAATGGGAGAAAATATTTGCAAACGAATCAATGGACAAAGGATTAATCTCCAATGTATATAAACAGCTCATGCAGCTCAACAGTAAAAAAACAAACAACCCAATCCAAAAATGGGCAGATGACGTAAATAGACATTTGTCCCTAGAAGACATACAGATGACCAAGAAGCACATGAAAAGCTGCTCAACATCACTAATTATTAGAGAAATATAAACCAAAACTACAATGAGGTATCGCCTCACACGAGTTAGAATGGGCATCATCAGAAAATCTACAAGCAACAAATGCTGGAGAGGGTGTGGAGAAAAGGGAACCCTCTTACACTATTTGTGGGAATGTAAATTGATACAGTCACGATGGAGAACAGTATGGAGGTTCCTTAAAAAACTAAAAATAGAATTACCATATGACCCAGCAATCCCACTACTGGCCATATACCCAGAGAAAACCATAATTCAAAAAGACATATTCACCACAATATTCATTGCAGCACTGTTTACAATAGCCAGGTCATGGAAGCAACCTAAATGCCCATAGACAGACGAACAGAAAAGATGTGCTACATATATAAAATGGAATATTACTCAGCCATAAAAAGGAATGAAATTGGGTCATTTGTAGAGACGTGGATAGATCTAGAGACTGTCATACAGAGTGAAGTAAGTCAGAAAGAGAAAAACAAATATCGTATATTAACGCATACATGTGGAACCTAGAAAAATGGTAAAGATGAACCGGTTTGCAAGGCAGAAATAGAGACACAGATGTAGAGAACAAATGTATGGACACCAAGGGGGGAAAGTGGCAGGGTGGTGGTAGTGGGATGAATTGCGAGCCTGGGATTGACATATATACACTTATATGTATAAAATAGGTTACCAATAAGAGCCTGCTGTATAAAAAAATGAATAAAATAAATTCAAAAATTAAAAAATAAATCATACTTAAAAAAATAAAACAGAAAAAAAAGTTCTGTCCTTCCCATAGACGTATTTATATGAATGAATTATTTCCATGCTTATATCCATAAATACAAAAAGAGGAATAAAACTTACCTTGAACCAAAAAAGAAAAAAAAAAAAAAAACAGAACCCACTGGTCATACAGAGGAAAACCCTATCAGGGCACTTGCTCCAGGGGTAAACAATTCTGAAGTTGGTCACAGGTGGGGAATCATCTCCCATGCAGCCAGCAGCCCCCACACGAGGAGCGTCCTCATTGCAAAGCTGGGGGACCGTGAGGAGGCGTCTCTGAGTAAACGTGAGCTGAGCCCCAGGCCAGCTGCTGCTGAACTTTTCCCACCCTTCCCAGGTAAAACACCTGAATGTGTGCAAAGACTTTAAAAACTAGAGGAAGGGGCTTGGAGTCACACCAGCGACAGCACGCAGGCCGACTTGGTGCCTGCAGGCCAGCCAGGATGGTCCTGGCCCCGGGCGCTCGTCTGGAAGCTTTCCATTTCCCTGCCTGAGGTACCCCTCCTGTCCCGGCCCCCACTGCTTTTTTCCTTCCTCACCTCTGCCCGGGGAGAAATTCCAGCAGCTAGTATGGGTGACACATCCTCTTCTTTAGCAGGTGGCAGCCCGGCAACTCCTGCAGAAAGTCCAGCAGAGCCCCAGTCACACTGGGCCACTCATAGAGCCGTGGGCCCTACTCCCTCCCACCAGCCCAACCCCGAGACTGCTGACGGGGCAGAGAATATGGCGTCAGGCACAGCTGCAGAGGCTTTTGCTGCCTGGAGGGGTGTTTATATTGACCTCAACCCAGGCACACCTGGGAAGGGCTGGCCGGCCGGGTCAGGCTGCCCAGGTCAGCCAATCCTCGCCCCTCAGGGGCTCAGAGTTGCAGAAAATGGGCCTTGCTACACCAGCCAGATCCAAGGAACAGGTGTAGGGTCCCGAGAGTCAGGATAGATAAGGGGCGGCAGCCCTGGCTTGTTTTCGAATCATTTTATCTGGTCCATGAGTGGGAGACAACTTCAAGAAGACCCTCTGCTAATGAGAGGAACCCAGGAGTCAGGGAGAGGAGGGGTGGTGGGTGGAGACAGAGGCCTGGTGCCCCGGCTGCAGTGGAAGCCCCTGGAAGACCAGGCAGAGGGAGGCCGCACAGAGTGAAGCCTAGGGTCACAGACCTGTTGGAGCTGCTGTTTGTTAGTTCAAGCTCTGCTCTGAGGTGCTCTGTGTCAGCTCTGAGTGACAGGGGTGCTGGGGGTGCTCTGCAATGAGGGCTATGTGCACGGTTCCTGTGTGCCCAGCCCTGCCGGGGTACCTGTCCACGGGAGCTCCATATCCAGGGAGGGGCCTGCCCACGAGAGCCCCGTGGGCTGCTGCGTACCTGCCCAGGTGAGCTCCATATCTTGGGAGGGGCCTGACCACAAGAGCCCCGTGGGCTGCTGGGGACCTGGTAGAGGACGCCAGGACAGTCAGTGAAGCCACAGAGGATATACATCTAGTAGTTCCTAATTCCTACACCCTGCTGGTCATTCTACCATCCACCAGGACATGGCATTCTGTATTAGACTTCAATGATGCCTTCTTCTGTATTCCATTAGTCCCAGAGTCACAAGAAATTTTGGCCGTGAGTGGCAGGACTCAACCTACAACAAAAACAATACTGCTGGGCCGTCCTGCCCCAGGGGTTCAAAAATTCCCACACCATCTTTGGGGAAACGTTAGCTAAAGACCTAAAAGATCTACCTCTGGAGAAGGGAACCCTCCTTCAATATGCAGATGACATTCTGATCACCAGCCCGACTAAGGAGGCCTCTGAACTACCTAGCCAATAAAAGATAGAAGGTGTCCAAGGAAAAGGCTCAAATATCACAAACTAAGGTGGCCTTCCTGGGCTTCATTCGCACAGAAGGTCGGAGAAGCCCACCCCAGGAAAGGGAAGAAGCCATTTGCAGCCTCACCTTTCCTGAAACTAGAAGACAGCTTAGGGGTTCCTGGGGAGACCGGGGTTTGCTGCATCTGGATCCCTAACTACAGTCTAATAGTTAGACTGGGCCTCTATATGAAACACTGAAAGGAAAAGATGATGATCCTTTTGAATAGAATCCAGAAGGGGCCTTTCAAGAATGGAAAGAGCAGTCAATTCAGACCCTGGCCCTGGACCTCCCTAAGTTAGCTAAACCCTTTGACCTTTACATTCCTGGTCCAAGGCGAATCGCCCTTGGAGTATTAGTGCAAAAACTGGGACCACTTGAAATGGAACAATGCAAGAATGCCCTCCAGGCATTGGCCAGCCACCCCATCCGACCAGGATACTGGGGGTATCTAGAAACCTGGAAATCAGCAGCCCACAAGGCCAGCTCCCTCCTAAGGGAAAAGGACGCCACTTGGTGATCCTAACCACCCACCATGCCCTGAAGTTGCAGGGATTGCTCCGTGGGCACAATGACCTCGAGTGAGGAGGCCCTCCAACACCAACCTCCAGAGAGACAACCTGGGGCAATGGGCCCCCATGACGACTCGTGTGACCATCACTTGACCTGGAGCTTCTCTCAGAAAACAACAAGAGTGTGCCCCAAAAGAGCAGACTATTGCTTACAGGACTTACTGCACCCAGAGCGGAGCTAATAAACTTGGCAGGGGAACCGTAAATAACGCTGCCACCATAGAAAAGCCTACAGACACCGCAGTGATGGCGGCCAATGAGACCGGCTGTACTCCTGGCTACTTCAAAAGGCCGTTGACTGAGTGGCCGTCATGGTCCTGGATCACCACTGGCCCTGGACTGTCTGGGAGTTGAGCAAGCAGGGCTCTGACACCTGGTGCTGTTTGTACGTTAATTCAGTGGCCTAACTGAAGAAAGCACAGACTACTGGTCAGAGCATCTAGGCTGGCAGAAACCGTCAGCCTAAGGGGGCCGAACCAATGTGGAGCAGGGTAAAACCGCCCACCCCCCCAGCGTCTCTGCACATCTCTTTCCTGGACCCTTAAAGGTCATTAGAATCTATAAAACTTCCAATGCTGGTGCTCAGGCAGACGAGCAGTGAGGGAGGAGGCCTGCGGACAATCAACCTCACCTGGAGGCTGCTGGGGAGGAGTCCTGCCCCTCCCCCCGGGTATGAGGACACCCAACTCAGCATGAAGCATTTACAGAAGACGTGTCTGCACCCTCAGCGCCCCAAGAATGAGGAATGGGACAAAAGGCAGAGGAGGGCTTTGTCACTGGCAAAGCCCATTAAAAATTCCTGGGAGATAAAAATAGAATCTGGGCAATAAAATAAAGTCTAACCATTTTTTCCTTTGTGCTTTGTCTAATTTCACTTGCTCCTAGGTTTCCACATGCAGAGGTCCCACACCCGACACTTCAGACCCGATTTCCTCGTGCAAAATGGCTGGGCCGACACCTCAGCTCGTGGGGCCCCGTGCAGACTCTGCGACATAGAGCCTGAGCTCCAGCCAACCTGGCCCTCGAGAGCTCCGCCCCCTCCCTCCCGCTGATGCTGACAGGATCCCTACACAGCAGCCCGGCCCACAACCCGCAGGGGAGCACACACTCTCACCTCTCCATTCTCTGATCAAAATATAAAGTTTTCCTTTGCTTCTGAACCAAAGTCAGTCTCGATCTGTTGGCTCCAATGACACTGGGCAGGGAGACCCTTGTTGGGGCCCACTCTGCAGGATCAGTAACAGAATTTGAGAACATTGTAACTTCAATGAACAGATGTGTGAGCCAAACTGTAATTAACATAGAGCAGTGTATAAGGCTCGTGTAAAATAAGATGTTTCTAACACTTCCATTTGATATTTCCATCACTTTATTATAAGCAAGTTCAGTGGAGGGGATTGTCTTATTTGTCAGGTCAAGAGTAGAGAAATGCAGTGATTTCTTTCCAAGGATGTACATCTAATAATCTTGGTTGAAGTTTCAACCTTGTTTGGAATGATTTTCCATTGAAAATGATACCTCTCTTTCAGCTCCTAGATTTCTGAGAAGTATAAAATCTTATATTTTTTATTACCAAAGGGGAAAGGTGGGAGGAGGGATAAATTAACAGTTTCAGATTAACATATACACACTGCTATGTATAAAATATATCATCAACAAGGAACTACTGTATAGCACAGGGAACTATACTCAATATTTTGTAATGACCCCTGAGGGGAAATAATCTGAAAAACAATAGATATCTATATCGACATCATCTATCAACTACAGATAAAATGGAAACTAAAGGAGGCCGATGGTGAGCGTTTCTGAACCTGAAGACTTCAATCATCTAAAGTTCGGACTCTGCCTACGGCCCAAGTCCCTTAATGAACACACATGTACCAGTAGCTTAAAAATTCCCCAGATTGGAGTTCGGGGAGACACTGATTTGGAAAAATCCCTTGTGTTCTCCTTACATACACGGGACCTTTCCTACAGCTAAAACATGCCTGTGACACCCAGAAGATGGAACACGGTTGGATCAGGAAGATTTTGGAAAAGGCACCAAAACGCCTAATTTCCTGGTTGTTGGGTTCACCCCTCCAGCCTTTTTCCTTAAAATCTCCCCACTAGAGGATGTCAGCACTTTCAACATCCAGTTGCACAGAAATCGGAATTTGTGCAAAGGAAGAAGGGGAAGGAGGAGAAACAAGGAGAGCCAAGCCCTAGATGTTCGGAGAGGCACATGTCACTCTACTTTCCAGTCAGGAAGAAGAATTAAGCAAAGGCTTAGCTTGCCACCGGGAACCAGAGTAGGTCCAGAAGCAAACGAGCGGTTCTGCGGAAAGCTCCCAAAAAAGCGAGTTGACAAATGGAGCTCAGGGGCACTGCAATTCACAAACCTGCAGAATTATAAATGATAACTCTCGTCCACAAATATATTGAGGGAAGGCAACGAAGAGGATTTGAAATCAAGGCAGAATTGCAGGAAACAGATTTCAGGAGATAGATTCGAATCACCCCTAAAGCACATGAAAAGCGGCAAAACGTCGACAATGATGCACTTGGCCAAAAAGAGCATATGCGTTTTTTTCTGAATGAATTCAGGAAAAAACCCATAGGCCCTTTTTGGCCAACCAAGCAAGCCGGAAATGCAATTCAGCACTACAAAGAAGTCTGACTTCCCATCGGTCAAAATGGCCTTCCTAAAAAAGTGTAAAACAAGAAAAGCAGGAGAGGCCAGGGAGGCAAGGGAGCCTTGCTACACTGATGGGCGCGATGTAAATTGCCAATGATGACTCTGGAGAAGGGTATGGTGTTTCCTAAAACATCTAAAAAACACAGCTAGAGACAAAGGGGCACATCGACTCATGGGCGTATAAATAGGGAAAACTAAAAATCAGCAAGACACAGGCACCCAAAACTTTAGGGCTGCTCTGTTGACAAGAACCTCCACTTAATTCCACCTTAAATATCCAAGGAAAGAGAAAAATGGATAAAGAAGTTGTGGTCCTTATGTACAATGGAATATCACTCAGCAATGAAATCAATGTCATAAGGCTAGTAGCAGCATGATGAGTGGATTTAAGTACAACGATTCTAAGTGAAATAAGTCACACAGAAAAAGACACTTCTCATAAGGTATCACTTATAGAGGGAATGTAAAAACCGTTACACTTGAACTGAATTACAAAACAGAACAAAGTCACACATGCCGAAAACACACTATGGCTGCTTAACGGGAAAGGTGAGGTGGGGTGATACATAAAACAAGGGTTTCAAACTAGCTCAGATACCGTTCCATAAACCCAATATGTAATAGACAAGACCTACTCCTTGCTCAGAGAACTGGACTCAACACGCCCTATTCACCGCACAAGAATATATCTGACTAGTAATAATCTTAAAACCTATGTATTGATATCACTCTGTTAGTGTGTCAAGTCGCTGTAAAGCGGCATAAACACAGCAGTGAAAAGCAGCTAAACCGCATTATAAAAATAAATTACTTTTAAAAACCCATGAAACAAAGACAGTGAAAGAGAGAGAAATTCTTACACAATTCGTTCAGGGGCTGTGATGCAAACTGGATTGACCATATCTAGACCCACAGTTGGATGAGACATAAGGGTGGACACTCTTGGGGCTGAGAGATTTGGTGACGTTGCGTGAGCAAATGCAGACCCTTTAAAGTAATACTGCGTGGTACCCATCGCATGGGTCCCAAATCTCCAGGTTCAAGGGCATCTTCCTACATCGAAATCATGCATGAGAAACACAGAAGATGGTACACTGTGTGATGGGGAGAGGTTTCTAAAACGCACCTCATTTCTCATCTCCTTGTGCTCGGGTTTGCGATTGCAGCCACTTTACTAGCAATCTCCCTACTTGGAGCATCAGCACCTTTAAACTCCTCTGCCGTACAGGATGCAATTTGTCCGGAGGATGAACGGGAAGACGGGGAACCAATGAGAGACTAGCTCTTGGTGTTGGGACAGGCACAGGTCACTCTATTTTCCCATCAGGAAGAAGAATTAACCACAGGCTCAGCCTGCCCCGCGGAACTAGAACAGGGCCTGAAGCCATCCTGCGATTTTGCGGCCAGCTCCCTAAAAAGCGAGTTGTACAATGGAGCTTCAGGGCACTGCAATTCACAAACCTGCAGAGTTATAAATGATAACCCTCGTCCACAAATATATTGAGGGAAGGCAAAGAAGAGGATTTGAAATCAAGGCAGAATTGCAGGAAACAAATTTCAGGAGGTAGATTCGAATCGCTTTAAAGCACACGAAAAGCGGCAAAACGTTGACAATGATGCCCTTGGCCAAAAAGGGCGTATGCGTTTTTTCCTGAATATATTCAGGAAAAAAAGGATACGCCCTTTTTGGGCAACCAAGCAACCTGGAAAGGCAAATCAGTGTTACAAAGAAGTCTCGCTTCCCATCGGTCAAAAGGGCCATGCTGAAAAAAGTGTCAAAACCAGAAATGCAGGACAGGCCATGGAGAAATGGGAGCCTTGCTACACTGATGGGCGGGATGTAAATTGCCAACAGCCACTCTGGAGAAGTGTACGGTGTGTCCTGAAACATCTAAAAAACACAGCTTAGAGAGCATAGGGCACTTCCACTCATGGGGATATAAATTGGCAAAATGAAAAATCAGCAACACAAAAGCACCCCAAAGTTTAGGGCTGCTCTCTTGACAAGGACCTCCACTTCATTCCACCTTAAATATCCCAGGAAAGAGAAAAATGGATAAAGAAGTGGTGATCCTTATGTACAATGGAATATCACTCAGCCATGAAATCAATGTCATAAGGCTAGTAGCAGCATGATGAGTGGATTTAGGTACGACGATTCTAAGTGAAATAAGTCACACAGAAAAGGACACTTCTCATAAGGTATCACTGATAGAGGGAATGTAAAAACCGTTACACTTGAACTGAATTACAAAACAGAACAGAGTCACACATGCAGAAAACACACTATGGCTGCTTAACGGGAAAGGTGAGGTGGGGTGATACATAAAACAAGGGTATCAAATTAGCTCAGATACCGTTCCATAAATCCAATATGTAATAGACAAGACCTACTCCTTGCTCAGAGAACTGGACTCAACACGCCCTATTCACCGCACAAGAATATATCTGACTAATAATAATCGTAAAACCTATGTATTGATATATCTCTGTTAGTGTGTCAAGTGGGTGTAAAGCGGCATAAACACAGCAGTGAAAAGCAGCTAAACCCCATTATAAAAATAAATTACTTTGGAACACCCATGAAACAAAGACAGTGAAAGAGAGAGAAATTCTTACACAATGCGTTCAGGGGCTGTGATGCAACCTGGATTGACCATATCTAGATTCACAGCTGGATCAGACATAAGAGTGGACACTCTTGGGGCTGAGAGGTTTGGTGAGGTTGGGTGAGCAAACGCAGACCCTTTAAAGTAATACTGCATGGTACCCATCGCATGGGTCCCAAATCTCCAGGTTCAAGGGTATCTTCCTACATCAAAAACATGCATGAGAAACCCAGAAGATGGTACACCGTGTGATGGGGAAAGGTTTCTAAAACGCACCTCATTTCTCATCGCCTTGTGCCCGGGTTCGCCATTCCAGCCGCTTTACTAGCAAGCTCCCTACTTGGAGCATCAGCACCTTTAACCTCCTGTTCCATACAGGTTGCAATTTGTCCTGAGGATAAACGGGAAGACGTGGAACCAACGAGAGACTAGCTCTTGGTGTTGGGACAGGCAGAGGTCACTCTATTTTCCCATCAGAAAGAAGAATTAACCACAGGCTCAGCCTGCCCCCCGGAACCAGAACAGGGCCTGAAGCCATTCTGCGATTTTGCCGCCAGCTCCCATAAAAACGAGTTGTAAAATGGAGGTTCAGGGCACTGCAATTCACAAACCTGCAGAGTTATAAATGATAACTCTCGTCCACAAATATATTGAGGGAAAGCAAAGAAGAGGATTTGAAATCAAGGCAGAATTGCAGGAAAGAGATTTCAGGAGGTAGATTCGAATCGCCTTTAAAGCACATGAAAAGCGGCAAAACGTTGACAATGATGCCCTTGGCCAAAAAGGGCGTATGCGTTTTTTCCTGAATATATTCAGGAAAAAACGCATACTCCCTTTTTGGCCAACCAAGCAACCTGGAAAGGCAAATCAGCGCTACAAAGAAGTCTCGCTTCCCATCGGTCAAAAGGGCCATGCTGAAAAAAGTGTCAAAACCAGAAATGCAGGACAGGCCATGGAGAAATGGGAGCCTTGCTACACTGATGGGCGGGATGTAAATTGCCAAGAGCCACTCTGGAGAAGTGTCCAGTGAGTCCTGAAACATCTGAAAAACACAGCTTATAGAGCATAGGGCACTTCCACTCATGGGGGTATAAATTGGGAAAATGAAAAATCAGCAAGACACAAGCACCCCAAAGTTTAGGGCTGCTCTGTTGACAAGGACCTCCACTTCATTCCACCTTAAATATCCCAGGAAAGAGAAAAATGGATAAAGAAGTTGTGGTCCTTATGTACAATGGAATATCACTCAGCCATGAAATCAATGTCATAAGGCTAGTAGCAGCATGATGAGTGGATTTAGGTACGACGATTCTAAGTGAAATAAGTCACACAGAAAAGGACACTTCTCATAAGGTATCACTGATAGAGGGAATGTAAAAACCGTTACACTTGAACTGAATTACAAAACAGAACAGAGTCACACATGCAGAAAACACACTATGGCTGCTTAACGGGAAAGGTGAGGTGGGGTGATACATAAAACAAGGGTTTCAAATTAGCTCAGATACCGTTCCATAAACCCAATATGTAATAGACAAGACCTACTCCTTGCTCAGAGAACTGGACTCAACACGCCCTATTCACCGCACAAGAATATATCTGACTAGTAATAATCGTAAAGCCTATGTATTGATATCTCTCTGTTAGTGTGTCAAGTGGGTGTAAAGCGGCATAAACACAGCAGTGAAAAGCAGCTAAATCCCATTATGAAAATAAATTACTTTGAAAAACCCATGAAACAAAGACAGTGAAAGAGAGAGGAATTCTTACACAATGCGTTCAGGGGCTGTGATGCAAACTGGATCAACCATATCTAGACCCACAGCTGGATGAGACATAAGGGTGGACACACTTGGGGCTGAGAGGTTTGGTGAGGTTGGGTGAGCAAACGCAGACCCTTTAAAGTAATACTGCATGGTACCCATCGCATGGGTCCCAAATCTCCAGCTTCAAGGGCATCTTCCTACATCAAAAACATGCATGAGAAACCCAGAAGATGGTACACCGTGTGATGGGGAAAGGTTTCTAAAACGCACCTCATTTCTCATCTCCTTGTGCCCGGGTTCGCCATTCCAGCCGCTTTACTAGCAATCTCCCTACTTGGAGCATCAGCACCTTTAACCTCCTGTTCCGTACAGGTTGCAATTTGTCCTGAGGATAAACGGGAAGACGTGGAACCAACGAGAGACTAGCTCTTGGTGTTGGGACAGGCACAGGTCACTCTATTTTCCCATCAGAAAGAAGAATTAACCACAGGCTCAGCCTGCCCCCCGGAACCAGAACAGGGCCTGAAGCCATTCTGCGATTTTGCGGCCAGCTCCCATAAAAACGAGTTGTAAAATGGAGGTTCAGGGCACTGCAATTCACAAACCTGCAGTTATAAATGATAACTCTCGTCCACAAATATATTGAGGGAAGGCAAAGAAGAGGATTTGAAATCAAGGCAGAATTGCAGGAAACAGATTTCAGGAGGTAGATTCGAATCGCCTTTAAAGCACATGAAAAGCGGCAAAACGTTGACAATGATGCCCTTGGCCAAAAAGGGCGTATGCGTTTTTTCCTGAATATATTCAGGAAAAAACGCATACGCCCTTTTTGGCCAACCAAGCAACCTGGAAAGGCAAATCAGTGCTACAAAGAAGTCTCACTGCCCATCGGTCAAAAGGGCCATGCTGAAAAAAGTGTCAAAACCAGAAATGCAGGACAGGCCATGGAGTAATGGGAGCCTTGCTACACCGATGGGCGGGATGTAAATTGCCAACAGCCACTCTGGAGAAGTGTCCGGTGAGTCCTGAAACATCTGAAAAACACAGCTTAGAGAGCATAGGGCACTTCCACTCATGGGGGTATGAATTGGGAAAATTAAAAATCAGCAAGACACAAGCACCCCAAAGTTTAGGGCTGCTCTGTTGACCAGGACCTCCACTTCATTCCACCTTCAATATCCCAGGAAAGAGAAAAATGGATAAAGAAGTTGTGGTCCTTATGTACAATGGAATATCACTCAGCCATGAAATCAATGTCGTAAGGTTAGTAGCAGCATGATGAGTGGATTTAGGTACGACGATTCTAAGTGAAATAAGTCACACAGAAAAGGACACTTCTCATAAGGTATCACTGATAGAGGGAATGTAAAAACCGTTACACTTGAACTGAATTACAAAACAGAACAGAGTCACACATGCAGAAAACACACTATGGCTGCTTAACGGGAAAGGTGAGGTGGGGTGATACATAAAACAAGGGTATCAAATTAGCTCAGATACCGTTCCATTAACCCAATATGTAATAGACAAGACCTACTCCTTGCTCAGAGAACTGGACTCAACACGCCCTATTCACCGCACAAGAATATATCTGACTAATAATAATCGTAAAACCTATGTATTGATATATCTCTGTTAGTGTGTCAAGTGGGTGTAAAGCGGCATAAACACAGCAGTGAAAAGCAGCTAAACCCCATTATAAAAATAAATTACTTTGGAACACCCATGAAACAAAGACAGTGAAAGAGAGAGAAATTCTTACACAATGCGTTCAGGGGCTGTGATGCAACCTGGATTGACCATATCTAGATTCACAGCTGGATCAGACATAAGAGTGGACACTCTTGGGGCTGAGAGGTTTGGTGAGGTTGGGTGAGCAAACGCAGACCCTTTAAAGTAATACTGCATGGTACCCATCGCATGGGTCCCAAATCTCCAGGTTCAAGGGTATCTTCCTACATCAAAAACATGCATGAGAAACCCAGAAGATGGTACACCGTGTGATGGGGAAAGGTTTCTAAAACGCACCTCATTTCTCATCGCCTTGTGCCCGGGTTCGCCATTCCAGCCGCTTTACTAGCAAGCTCCCTACTTGGAGCATCAGCACCTTTAACCTCCTGTTCCATACAGGTTGCAATTTGTCCTGAGGATAAACGGGAAGACGTGGAACCAACGAGAGACTAGCTCTTGGTGTTGGGACAGGCAGAGGTCACTCTATTTTCCCATCAGAAAGAAGAATTAACCACAGGCTCAGCCTGCCCCCCGGAACCAGAACAGGGCCTGAAGCCATTCTGCGATTTTGCCGCCAGCTCCCATAAAAACGAGTTGTAAAATGGAGGTTCAGGGCACTGCAATTCACAAACCTGCAGAGTTATAAATGATAACTCTCGTCCACAAATATATTGAGGGAAAGCAAAGAAGAGGATTTGAAATCAAGGCAGAATTGCAGGAAAGAGATTTCAGGAGGTAGATTCGAATCGCCTTTAAAGCACATGAAAAGCGGCAAAACGTTGACAATGATGCCCTTGGCCAAAAAGGGCGTATGCGTTTTTTCCTGAATATATTCAGGAAAAAACGCATACTCCCTTTTTGGCCAACCAAGCAACCTGGAAAGGCAAATCAGCGCTACAAAGAAGTCTCGCTTCCCATCGGTCAAAAGGGCCATGCTGAAAAAAGTGTCAAAACCAGAAATGCAGGACAGGCCATGGAGAAATGGGAGCCTTGCTACACTGATGGGCGGGATGTAAATTGCCAACAGCCACTCTGGAGAAGTGTACGGTGTGTCCTGAAACATCTAAAAAACACAGCTTAGAGAGAATAGGGCACTTCCACTCATGGGGGTATAAATTGGGAAAATGAAAAATCAGCAAGACACAAGCACCCCAAAGTTTAGGGCTGCTCTGTTGACAAGGACCTCCACTTCATTCCACCTTCAATATCCCAGGAAAGAGAAAAATGGATAAAGAAGTTGTGGTCCTTATGTACAATGGAATATCACTCAGCCATGAAATCAATGTCATAAGGCTAGTAGCAGCATGATGAGTGGATTTAGGTACGACGATTCTAAGTGAAATAAGTCACACAGAAAAGGACATTTCTCATAAGGTATCACTTATAGAGGGAATGTAAAACCCGTTACACTTGAACTGAATTACAAAACAGAACAGAGTCACACATGCAGAAAACACAGTATGGCTGCTTAACGGGAAAGGTGAGGTGGGGTGATACATCAAACAAGGGTTTCAAATTAGCTCAGATACCGTTCCATAAACCCAATATGTAATAGACAAGACCTACTCCTTGCTCAGAGAACTGGACTCAACACGCCCTATTCGCCGCACAAGAATATATCTGACTAGTAATAATCTTAAAACCTATGTATTGATGTCCCTCTGTAAGTGAATCAAGTGGGTGTAAAGGGGCATAAACACAGCAGTGAAAATCAGGTAAACCCCATTATAAAAATAAATTACTTAAAAATTCCAAAAAACAAAGACAGTGATAGAGGGAAAATTTTTACGTAATTCGTTCCGGGGCTGTGATGCAACCTGGTGTGACCATATCTAGACCCACAGCTGGATGAGAAATAAAGCTGGACACTCTTGGGGCTGAAGGTCTCTTTCCCTATTTACCAGATTAGGAACGTAGAAAGGCTGCCACCCTCTGGCCGTTACCTGCAAAAGCAGCTTTAAAACCTGTGCTAATGGTCACTTCATATGAACAAGTACTTCAGGGTTGTAAATGAAACGTGCCCTCAAAATGTCTTGAGGGAGGTAATGGCCAAAAATTTTCAAAATGTGACACTTACTTTAAGAAAACACTTTGAAGAACTGAGCTGTAATCACAGTTTGATAAATAAAAAGGGCATGCTTTAAAGCTCAATTTCAACAGATTATGGGACACATGCAAATTCAACCACAGATAGGCATCAGCTCGCACCCATTAGAATAACCATCAGCAAGAAAACTACAAACAATAAATATTGAAGGTGTTTTGGAGAAATGCATACCCTCAATTTTAAGTGGGACGTAACCTGGAAAGAGCCACTAATGAGAACTGAACGGTGGTGCCTTTAAAACATACACACTGAGCTACCATATGATACAGCAAGCCCACTGCTTGGCCTATAACATAAGAAGATATAACTGGAAAGACACAGGCAAGCAAATGTGCATTGCAGCAGTATTACAATAGCCAAGACATGGAGGCAACCAGAAAGTCCATCAAGAGGTGCGTGGCCAAAGAAGAACTGGTACACGTACAGATGGAATATTAGCCAGGGAAAAAAATGAAACAATGCCATTTGCAGCACCATGTATGATTCTTGAGGTAATCAGGCAAATTGTACTAAGTCAGAAAGCAAAAGACACATATCCTATAATATCACTTATAGGTCTTAGCTAAAAATTGATACCAATGAAAATATTTCCACAGAGAAATGCAATCACAGATTCATTAAACAAACTTATGGTTCACCAAATGGAAAGGTGTGAGGATTGGATACATTAGGATATTGGGGTTAAGATAGATATAGAAACACATGTGAAATATGTAATCACCAAAGACCTACGTAATACCAAGACAAGACTACTCAACATCGTGTCATAACCTACATGGGAAAATGATCCAAAGAAGAATAGATATATGTATATGTTTAAAAGAACCACATCTTTCACACCTAGAAGAAACAAAACATTTTAATTAAATTTGCTCTGACAAAAAATAAAAATTAAATTAAAAAAAGAACAAGAAGTAATGAGACATAAACTTAAGGGGCTATTTGCTGGCACATTGCATTCTAATTTACAACCAGAACATGACTTCCATTAAGGCTCTGTCATCACTAATAAAGCAGCTTTATAAGCAATGTTGAAGGTAGCTTAAAAGAAGTCTCACTAATTATTGATAGTAACAAGGAAACAAAGAAAAGTAAAAATCTCACTGCAAAAAGTATACATAGGGTAAGGATAGTAGATCAAACACTTATTAAACTTCTGTAGAGAATAAAAGACAACAGTAGTATGTTTTTTTTAAAAAGAGAGGGCCCAAATAAATCTGAAATGAAAGAGATGATGTTACAACAGACACCACAGAAATACAAAGTATCCTAAGATACACACAGGGTAACTCAGGGCTCAGACTGGACAGAGCCCACTCTCCAGTCCCCTGTACATGACTTACAGGAGCCTCAGGAACTGAGGAGGGGGTCCCTGAGGAGAGGCTCAAGATAGAATATGGTAGGCATTAACATGACTGCATTCATCTTAAACATGCCTGAACTACATTCACACGAGATGATTTTGTCCTGTATGTACATCGGCACCTCTAGTTGGAACTGCAGATCTTTGGCTTCAACACCTCTACTGACAACATTAGCGTCACCTGCTGTGGACCGTCTCCTATAGGATTTCTAGAATCACAAAACATCGAAGCTTCACAGGACCCAGAGTCTGTGCAACTCCACACAGAGTCTCAGAGTCTCAACTCCACTCAGATACTCCACTCTTGGAGGGCACACACAAAGTAGTGTGCACATCAGGACCCAGGGGAAGGAGCAGTGACCCTGTAGGAGAATGACCAGAACTACCTGCTACTTTTAGAGGGTCTCCTGCAGAGGCAGGTGGTGGCTGTGGCTGTGGCTCACCGTGAGGACAACGACACTGGCAGCAGAAGTTCTGGGAAATACTCCTTGGTGTGAGCCCTCCCAGAGTCCGCCATTAGCCCCACCAAGAGCAAGGTAGGCTCCAGGGCTGGGTCGCCTCAGGCCAAACAACCAACAGGGAGGGAACCCAGCCCCATGCATCAGCAGACAAGCGGATTAAACTTTTTATTAAAGTTTTATTTAATCCGTAGACAAGCGGATTAAAGCTCTGCCCACCAAAGCAACACCCAGCTCTACCCACCACCAGTCCTTCCCATCAGGAAGCTTGCACAAGCCTCTAAGATAGACTCATCCACCGGAGAGCAGACAGCAGAAGCAAGAAGAACTACAATTCTGCAGCCTGTGGAAGGAAAACCACATTCACAGAAAGATAGACAAAATGAAAAGGCAGAGGACTTTATACCAGATCAAGGAACAAGATAAAACCCCAGAAAAAAAATGAAATGAGGTGGAGATAGGGAACCTTCCAGAAAAAGAATTCAGAATAATGATAGTGAAGTTGAGCCAAGACCTTGGAAAAAGAAAGGAGGCAAAGATCGAGAAGATGCAAGAAATGTTTAACAAAGACCTAGAAGAATTAAGGAACAAACACCTAGAAGAATTAAAGAACAAACAAACAGAGGTGAACAATGGAATAACTGAAATGAAAAATACACTAGAAGGAATCAGTAGCAGAATAACTGTGGCAGAAGAACGGATAAGTGACCTGGAAGACAGAAAGGTGGAAATCACTGCCATGGAACAGAATAAAGAAAAAGAATGAAAATAAACGAAGATACCCCAAGAGTCCTCTGGGACAACTTTAAACGCAACAACATTCGCATTATAGGGGTCCCAGAAGGAGAAGAGAGAGAGAAAGGACCCGAGAATATATTTGAAGAGATTATGGTCAAAAACTTCCCTAGCATGGGAAAAGAAATAGCCACCCAAGTCCAGAAGCACAGAGTGTCCCAGGCAGGATAAACCAAAGGAGAAAAATGACAAGACACATAGTAATCAAATTGACAAAAATTAACGACAAAGAAAAATG
Source organism: Balaenoptera borealis (assembly GCF_965194805.1). Classification (NCBI taxonomy): domain Eukaryota; kingdom Metazoa; phylum Chordata; class Mammalia; order Artiodactyla; family Balaenopteridae; genus Balaenoptera; species Balaenoptera borealis. The sequence goes on from NW_028123922.1 coordinate 86,824, forward strand.
ATTGAAAGCAGCAAGGGAAAAATGACAAATAACATACAAGGGAACTCCCATAAGGATAACAACTGATTTCTCAGCAGAAAATCTACAAGCCAGAAGGAAGTGGCATGATAAATTTAAAGTGATGAAAGGGAAGAACCTACAACCAAGAGTACTCCACCCTGCAAAGAGCTCATTCAGATTTGATGGAGAAATCAAAAGCCTTACAGACAAGCAAAAGCTAAGAGAATTCAGCACCATGAAACCAGCTCTACACCAAATGCTAAAGGAACTTCTCTAAGTGGGAAACACAAGAGAAGAAAAGGACCCACCAAGACAAACCCATAACAATTAAGAAAATAGTAGTAGGAACATACATATCGATAATTACCTTAAACGTGAATGCACTACATGTTCCAACCAAAAGACACAGGCTCGCTGAATGGATACAAAAACAAGACCCATATATATGCTGTCTACAAGAGATCCATTTCAGACCTAGGGACACATACAGACTCAAAGTGAGGCGATGGAAAAATATATTCTATGCAAATGAAAATCAAAAGAAAGCTGGAGTAGCAATACTCATATCAGATAAAATAGACTTTAAAATAAAGAATGTTACAAGAGACGAGGAAAGGCACTACATAATGGTCAGGGGATCAATCCAAGAAGAAGATATAACAACTATAAATATATATGTACCCAAAATAGGAGCAGCTCAATGTATAAGGCAACTGCTAACAGCTATAAAAGAGGAAATCGACAGTAACACAATAATAGCGGGGGACTTTAACAGCTCACTTACACCAGTGGAGATCAGCCAGACAGACAATTAATAAGGAAACAAAAGCTTTAAATGACACAATAGACCAGATAGAGTTAATTGATATTTATAGGACATTCCATCCAAAAACAGGAGATTACACGTTCTTCTCAACTGCACACGGAACATTCTCCAGGATAGATCACATCTTGGGTCACAGATAAAGCCTCAGTAAATTTAAAAAAACTGAAATCATATCAAGCAGCTGTTCCGACCACAATGCTATGAGATTAGAAATCAATTACACGGAAAAAACCGTAAAAAACACAAACACATGGAGGCTAAACAATACGTTACTAAATAACCAAGAGATCACTGAAGAAACCAAAGAGGAAATCAAAAACTACCTAGAGACAAATGACAACAAAAACACGATGATCCAAAACCTATGGGATGCAGCAAAAGGAGTTCTAAGAGGGAAGTTTATAGCAATACAAGCCTACCTCAAGAAACAAGAAAAATCTCAAATAAACAATCTAACCTTACACCTAGAGGAACTAGAGAAAGAAGAACAAAACCCAAAGTTAGTAGAAGGAAAGAAATCATAAAGATCAGAGCAGAAATAAATGAAATAGAAACAAAGAAAACGAAAGCAAAGATCAATAAAACTAAAAGCTGGTTCTTTGAGAAGATAAGCAAAAATGATCAACCTTTAGCCAGACTCCAGAAAAAGAGGGAGAGGACGCAAATCAACAAAATTAGAAGTGAAAAAGCAGAAGTTACAACAGACACCACAGGAATACAAAGCATCCTAAGAGACTACTACAAGCAACTCTAGGCCAATAAAATGGACAATCTGGAAGAAATGGACAAATTCTTAGAAAGGGATAACCTTCTAAGACTGAACCAGGAAGAAATAGAAAATATGAACAAACCTATCACAAGCAATGAAATTGAAACTGTGATTAAAAATCTTCCAACAAACAAAAGTCCAGAACCAGATGGCATCACAGGTGAATTCTATCAAACATTTAGAGAAGAGCTAACACCCAACCTTCTCAAATTCTTCAAAACAATTGCAGGGGAAGGAACACTCCCAAACTCATTCTATGAGACCACCATCACCCTGATACCAAAATCAGACAGAGATACTACAAGGAAAGAAAATTATAGACCAATATCACTGATGAATATAGATGTAAAAATCCTCAACAAAATACTAGCAAACAGAATCGAACAACACATTAAAAGGATCATACACCATGATCAAGTGGGGTTTATCCCAGGGATGCAAGGATTCTTCAATATACACAAATCAATGTGATACACCATATTAACAAATTGTAGAATAAAAGCATATGATCATCTCAATAGAGGAAGGAAAAGATTTTGAGAAAATTCAACACTCATTTACGATAAAAACTCTGCAGAGTGTGGGCATAGAGGGAAACTACCTCAACATAATAAAGGCCATATATGACAAACCCACAGCAAACAGCATTCTCAATGGTGAAAAACTGAAAGCGTTTCCTCTAAGATCAGGAACAAGACGAGGATGTCCACTCTCACCACTGCTATTCAACATAGTTTTGGAAGTCCTAGCCATGGCAATCAGAGAAGAAAAAGAAATAAAAGGAATACAAAAAGGAAAAGAAGAAGTAAAATTGTCACTGTTTGCAGATGACATGATATCATAGAAAGAGAATCCTGAAGATGCCACCAGAAAACCACTGGAGCTAATCAATGAATTTGGTAAAGTTGCAGGATACAAAATTAATGCACAGAAATTGCTTGCATTCCTATACACTAACAATGAAAGATCAGAAAGAGAAATTAAGGAAACAATCCCATTACCACTGCTACAAAAAGAATAAAATACCTAGGAATAAACCTACCTAAGGAAGTAAAAGACCTGTACTCAGAAAACTATAAGACACTGATGAAAGAAATCAAAGATGATATAAACAGATGGAGACATATACCATGTTCTCGGATTAGAAGAATCAATATTGTGAAAATGACTATACTACCCAAAGCAATCTACAGATTCAATGCAATCCCGATCAAAATACATTTGGCATTTTCTACAAAACAAGAAAAAAAAATCTTAAAATTTGTAGGGAGACACAAAAGACCCTGGATAGCCAAAGCAGTCTTGAGGGGGGAAAAAAAAGAGCTGGAGGAATCAGACTTCCAGACTTCAGACTATATTGCAAAGCTACAGTAATCAAGATAATATGGTACTGACACAAAAACAGAAATATAGGTCAATAGAACAGGATAGAAAGCACAGAGATAAACCCACGTACCTATGGTTCACTAATCTATGACAAAGGAGGCAAGGGTATACAATGGAGAAAAGACAGTGTCTTCAGCAAGTGGTGCTGGGAAAACTGGACAGTTACATGTAAAAGAATGAAATTAGTACACTCCCTAACACCATACACAAAAATAAACTCAAAATGGATTAGAGACCTAAATATAAGACCAGCCACTATAAAACTCTTAGAGGAAAACATAAGCAGAACAGTCTATGACATAAATCACAGCAAGATCCTTTTTGACCCACCTCCTAGAGAAATGGAAATAAAAACAAAAATAAAAAAATGGGACCGAATGAAACATAAATTCTTTTGCACAGCAAAGGAAAACATAAGCAAGATGAAAAGACAACCATCAGAATGGGAGAAAATATTTTCAAATGAAGCAAATGGCAAAGGATTAATCTCCAAAAAGCAGCTCATGTAGCTCAATATCACAAAACCAAACAACCCAATCCAAAAATGGGCAGAAGACCTAAATAGACATTTCTCCAAAGAAGATATACAGGTTGCCAACAAACACATGAAAGGATGCTGAACATCACTAATCATTAGAGAAATGCAAATCAAAACTACAGTGAGGTATCACCTCACACCAGTCAGAATGGCCATCATCAAAAAATCTACCAACAATAAATGCTGGAGAGGCATTTATTGGAGCAAAGGGAACCCTCTTGCACTGTTGGTGGGAATGTAAATTGATATAGCCACTAGGGAGAAAGGTATGGGGGTTCCTTAAACACTAAAAATAGAACTACCATACAACCCAGCAAACCCACTCCTGGACATTTACCCTGAGAAAACCATAATTCAAAAAGAGTCATGTACCACAATGTTCACTGTAGCTCTATTTACAATAGCCAGGACATGGAAGCAACCTAAGTGTCCATCAACAGATAAATGGATAAAGAAGATGTGGCACATATATACAATGGAACATTATTCAGCCATAAAAAGAAACGAAATTGAGTTATTTTTAGTGAGGTGGATGGATCTAGAGTCTGTCCTACAGAGTGAAGTAAGTCAGAAAGAGAAAAACAAATACCGTATGCTAACACATATATATGGAATCTTAAAAAAAAAAATTTATGAAGAACCTAGGGGCAGGAAAGGATTAAGGACACAGACGTAGAGAAAGGACTTGAGGACATGGGGAGAGGGAAGGGTAAGCTGGGACAAAGTGAGAGAGTGGTATGGACATATATACACTACCAAATGTAAAATTGATAGCTACTGGGAAGCAGCCACATAGCACAGGGAGATCAGCTCTGTGCTTTGTGACCACCTAAAAGGGTGGGATAAGGGAGTGAGAGGGAGGTGCAAGAGGGAGGGGATATGGTGTTATATGTATACGCACAGCTGATTCACTTTTTTATACAGCAGAAACTAACACACAATTGTAAAGCAATTATACTCCAATAAAGATGTAAAAGAAAAAAAAAAGCCCAGAGATAAACCTACACACCTATGGCCCACTAATCTATGACAAAGGAGGCAAGGGTATACAAAGGAGAAAAGACAGTCTCTTCAATAAGTGGTGCTGGGAAAAATGGACAGCTACATGTAAAAGAATGAAATTAGAACACTCCCTAACACCATACACAAAAAATAAACTCAAAATGGTTTAGAGACCGAAATGTAAGACCGGACACTATAAAACTCTTAGAGGAAAACACAGGAAGAATACTCTTTGACATAAATCACAGCAAGATCTTTTTTGATCCACCTCCTAGAGTAATGGAATAAAAAAAAAAATAAACATATGGGAGCAAATGAAACCTAAAAGCTTTTGCAAAGCAAAGGAAACTACAAACAAGACGAAAAGACAACCCTCACAATGGGAGAAAATATTTGCAAACGAATCAATGGACAAAGGATTAATCTCCAATGTATATAAACAGCTCATGCAGCTCAACAGTAAAAAAACAAACAACCCAATCCAAAAATGGGCAGATGACGTAAATAGACATTTGTCCCTAGAAGACATACAGATGACCAAGAAGCACATGAAAAGCTGCTCAACATCACTAATTATTAGAGAAATATAAACCAAAACTACAATGAGGTATCGCCTCACACGAGTTAGAATGGGCATCATCAGAAAATCTACAAGCAACAAATGCTGGAGAGGGTGTGGAGAAAAGGGAACCCTCTTACACTATTTGTGGGAATGTAAATTGATACAGTCACGATGGAGAACAGTATGGAGGTTCCTTAAAAAACTAAAAATAGAATTACCATATGACCCAGCAATCCCACTACTGGCCATATACCCAGAGAAAACCATAATTCAAAAAGACATATTCACCACAATATTCATTGCAGCACTGTTTACAATAGCCAGGTCATGGAAGCAACCTAAATGCCCATAGACAGACGAACAGAAAAGATGTGCTACATATATAAAATGGAATATTACTCAGCCATAAAAAGGAATGAAATTGGGTCATTTGTAGAGACGTGGATAGATCTAGAGACTGTCATACAGAGTGAAGTAAGTCAGAAAGAGAAAAACAAATATCGTATATTAACGCATACATGTGGAACCTAGAAAAATGGTAAAGATGAACCGGTTTGCAAGGCAGAAATAGAGACACAGATGTAGAGAACAAATGTATGGACACCAAGGGGGGAAAGTGGCAGGGTGGTGGTGGTGGGATGAATTGCGAGCCTGGGATTGACATATATACACTTATATGTATAAAATAGGTTACCAATAAGAGCCTGCTGTATAAAAAAATGAATAAAATAAATTCAAAAATTAAAAAATAAATCATACTTAAAAAAATAAAACAGAAAAAAAAGTTCTGTCCTTCCCATAGACGTATTTATATGAATGAATTATTTCCATGCTTATATCCATAAATACAAAAAGAGGAATAAAACTTACCTTGAACCAAAAAAGAAAAAAAAAAAAAAAACAGAACCCACTGGTCATACAGAGGAAAACCCTATCAGGGCACTTGCTCCAGGGGTAAACAATTCTGAAGTTGGTCACAGGTGGGGAATCATCTCCCATGCAGCCAGCAGCCCCCACACGAGGAGCGTCCTCATTGCAAAGCTGGGGGACCGTGAGGAGGCGTCTCTGAGTAAACGTGAGCTGAGCCCCAGGCCAGCTGCTGCTGAACTTTTCCCACCCTTCCCAGGTAAAACACCTGAATGTGTGCAAAGACTTTAAAAACTAGAGGAAGGGGCTTGGAGTCACACCAGCGACAGCACGCAGGCCGACTTGGTGCCTGCAGGCCAGCCAGGATGGTCCTGGCCCCGGGCGCTCGTCTGGAAGCTTTCCATTTCCCTGCCTGAGGTACCCCTCCTGTCCCGGCCCCCACTGCTTTTTTCCTTCCTCACCTCTGCCCGGGGAGAAATTCCAGCAGCTAGTATGGGTGACACATCCTCTTCTTTAGCAGGTGGCAGCCCGGCAACTCCTGCAGAAAGTCCAGCAGAGCCCCAGTCACACTGGGCCACTCATAGAGCCGTGGGCCCTACTCCCTCCCACCAGCCCAACCCCGAGACTGCTGACGGGGCAGAGAATATGGCGTCAGGCACAGCTGCAGAGGCTTTTGCTGCCTGGAGGGGTGTTTATATTGACCTCAACCCAGGCACACCTGGGAAGGGCTGGCCGGCCGGGTCAGGCTGCCCAGGTCAGCCAATCCTCGCCCCTCAGGGGCTCAGAGTTGCAGAAAATGGGCCTTGCTACACCAGCCAGATCCAAGGAACAGGTGTAGGGTCCCGAGAGTCAGGATAGATAAGGGGCGGCAGCCCTGGCTTGTTTTCGAATCATTTTATCTGGTCCATGAGTGGGAGACAACTTCAAGAAGACCCTCTGCTAATGAGAGGAACCCAGGAGTCAGGGAGAGGAGGGGTGGTGGGTGGAGACAGAGGCCTGGTGCCCCGGCTGCAGTGGAAGCCCCTGGAAGACCAGGCAGAGGGAGGCCGCACAGAGTGAAGCCTAGGGTCACAGACCTGTTGGAGCTGCTGTTTGTTAGTTCAAGCTCTGCTCTGAGGTGCTCTGTGTCAGCTCTGAGTGACAGGGGTGCTGGGGGTGCTCTGCAATGAGGGCTATGTGCACGGTTCCTGTGTGCCCAGCCCTGCCGGGGTACCTGTCCACGGGAGCTCCATATCCAGGGAGGGGCCTGCCCACGAGAGCCCCGTGGGCTGCTGCGTACCTGCCCAGGTGAGCTCCATATCTTGGGAGGGGCCTGACCACAAGAGCCCCGTGGGCTGCTGGGGACCTGGTAGAGGACGCCAGGACAGTCAGTGAAGCCACAGAGGATATACATCTAGTAGTTCCTAATTCCTACACCCTGCTGGTCATTCTACCATCCACCAGGACATGGCATTCTGTATTAGACTTCAATGATGCCTTCTTCTGTATTCCATTAGTCCCAGAGTCACAAGAAATTTTGGCCGTGAGTGGCAGGACTCAACCTACAACAAAAACAATACTGCTGGGCCGTCCTGCCCCAGGGGTTCAAAAATTCCCACACCATCTTTGGGGAAACGTTAGCTAAAGACCTAAAAGATCTACCTCTGGAGAAGGGAACCCTCCTTCAATATGCAGATGACATTCTGATCACCAGCCCGACTAAGGAGGCCTCTGAACTACCTAGCCAATAAAAGATAGAAGGTGTCCAAGGAAAAGGCTCAAATATCACAAACTAAGGTGGCCTTCCTGGGCTTCATTCGCACAGAAGGTCGGAGAAGCCCACCCCAGGAAAGGGAAGAAGCCATTTGCAGCCTCACCTTTCCTGAAACTAGAAGACAGCTTAGGGGTTCCTGGGGAGACCGGGGTTTGCTGCATCTGGATCCCTAACTACAGTCTAATAGTTAGACTGGGCCTCTATATGAAACACTGAAAGGAAAAGATGATGATCCTTTTGAATAGAATCCAGAAGGGGCCTTTCAAGAATGGAAAGAGCAGTCAATTCAGACCCTGGCCCTGGACCTCCCTAAGTTAGCTAAACCCTTTGACCTTTACATTCCTGGTCCAAGGCGAATCGCCCTTGGAGTATTAGTGCAAAAACTGGGACCACTTGAAATGGAACAATGCAAGAATGCCCTCCAGGCATTGGCCAGCCACCCCATCCGACCAGGATACTGGGGGTATCTAGAAACCTGGAAATCAGCAGCCCACAAGGCCAGCTCCCTCCTAAGGGAAAAGGACGCCACTTGGTGATCCTAACCACCCACCATGCCCTGAAGTTGCAGGGATTGCTCCGTGGGCACAATGACCTCGAGTGAGGAGGCCCTCCAACACCAACCTCCAGAGAGACAACCTGGGGCAATGGGCCCCCATGACGACTCGTGTGACCATCACTTGACCTGGAGCTTCTCTCAGAAAACAACAAGAGTGTGCCCCCAAAGAGCAGACTATTGCTTACAGGACTTACTGCACCCAGAGCGGAGCTAATAAACTTGGCAGGGGAACCGTAAATAACGCTGCCACCATAGAAAAGCCTACAGACACCGCAGTGATGGCGGCCAATGAGACCGGCTGTACTCCTGGCTACTTCAAAAGGCCGTTGACTGAGTGGCCGTCATGGTCCTGGATCACCACCGGCCCTGGACTGTCTGGGAGTTGAGCAAGCAGGGCTCTGACACCTGGTGCTGTTTGTACGTTAATTCAGTGGCCTAACTGAAGAAAGCACAGACTACTGGTCAGAGCATCTAGGCTGGCAGAAACCGTCAGCCTAAGGGGGCCGAACCAATGTGGAGCAGGGTAAAACCGCCCACCCCCCCAGCGTCTCTGCACATCTCTTTCCTGGACCCTTAAAGGTCATTAGAATCTATAAAACTTCCAATGCTGGTGCTCAGGCAGACGAGCAGTGAGGGAGGAGGCCTGCGGACAATCAACCTCACCTGGAGGCTGCTGGGGAGGAGTCCTGCCCCTCCCCCCGGGTATGAGGACACCCAACTCAGCATGAAGCATTTACAGAAGACGTGTCTGCACCCTCAGCGCCCCAAGAATGAGGAATGGGACAAAAGGCAGAGGAGGGCTTTGTCACTGGCAAAGCCCATTAAAAATTCCTGGGAGATAAAAATAGAATCTGGGCAATAAAATAAAGTCTAACCATTTTTTCCTTTGTGCTTTGTCTAATTTCACTTGCTCCTAGGTTTCCACATGCAGAGGTCCCACACCCGACACTTCAGACCCGATTTCCTCGTGCAAAATGGCTGGGCCGACACCTCAGCTCGTGGGGCCCCGTGCAGACTCTGCGACATAGAGCCTGAGCTCCAGCCAACCTGGCCCTCGAGAGCTCCGCCCCCTCCCTCCCGCTGATGCTGACAGGATCCCTACACAGCAGCCCGGCCCACAACCCGCAGGGGAGCACACACTCTCACCTCTCCATTCTCTGATCAAAATATAAAGTTTTCCTTTGCTTCTGAACCAAAGTCAGTCTCGATCTGTTGGCTCCAATGACACTGGGCAGGGAGACCCTTGTTGGGGCCCACTCTGCAGGATCAGTAACAGAATTTGAGAACATTGTAACTTCAATGAACAGATGTGTGAGCCAAACTGTAATTAACATAGAGCAGTGTATAAGGCTCGTGTAAAATAAGATGTTTCTAACACTTCCATTTGATATTTCCATCACTTTATTATAAGCAAGTTCAGTGGAGGGGATTGTCTTATTTGTCAGGTCAAGAGTAGAGAAATGCAGTGATTTCTTTCCAAGGATGTACATCTAATAATCTTGGTTGAAGTTTCAACCTTGTTTGGAATGATTTTCCATTGAAAATGATACCTCTCTTTCAGCTCCTAGATTTCTGAGAAGTATAAAATCTTATATTTTTTATTACCAAAGGGGAAAGGTGGGAGGAGGGATAAATTAACAGTTTCAGATTAACATATACACACTGCTATGTATAAAATATATCATCAACAAGGAACTACTGTATAGCACAGGGAACTATACTCAATATTTTGTAATGACCCCTGAGGGGAAATAATCTGAAAAACAATAGATATCTATATCGACATCATCTATCAACTACAGATAAAATGGAAACTAAAGGAGGCCGATGGTGAGCGTTTCTGAACCTGAAGACTTCAATCATCTAAAGTTCGGACTCTGCCTACGGCCCAAGTCCCTTAATGAACACACATGTACCAGTAGCTTAAAAATTCCCCAGATTGGAGTTCGGGGAGACACTGATTTGGAAAAATCCCTTGTGTTCTCCTTACATACACGGGACCTTTCCTACAGCTAAAACATGCCTGTGACACCCAGAAGATGGAACACGGTTGGATCAGGAAGATTTTGGAAAAGGCACCAAAACGCCTAATTTCCTGGTTGTTGGGTTCACCCCTCCAGCCTTTTTCCTTAAAATCTCCCCACTAGAGGATGTCAGCACCTTCAACATCCAGTTGCACAGAAATCGGAATTTGTGCAAAGGAAGAAGGGGAAGGAGGAGAAACAAGGAGAGCCAAGCCCTAGATGTTCGGAGAGGCACATGTCACTCTACTTTCCAGTCAGGAAGAAGAATTAAGCAAAGGCTTAGCTTGCCACCGGGAACCAGAGTAGGTCCAGAAGCAAACGAGCGGTTCTGCGGAAAGCTCCCAAAAAAGCGAGTTGACAAATGGAGCTCAGGGGCACTGCAATTCACAAACCTGCAGAATTATAAATGATAACTCTCGTCCACAAATATATTGAGGGAAGGCAACGAAGAGGATTTGAAATCAAGGCAGAATTGCAGGAAACAGATTTCAGGAGATAGATTCGAATCACCCCTAAAGCACATGAAAAGCGGCAAAACGTCGACAATGATGCACTTGGCCAAAAAGAGCATATGCGTTTTTTTCTGAATGAATTCAGGAAAAAACCCATAGGCCCTTTTTGGCCAACCAAGCAAGCCGGAAATGCAATTCAGCACTACAAAGAAGTCTGACTTCCCATCGGTCAAAATGGCCTTCCTAAAAAAGTGTAAAACAAGAAAAGCAGGAGAGGCCAGGGAGGCAAGGGAGCCTTGCTACACTGATGGGCGCGATGTAAATTGCCAATGATGACTCTGGAGAAGGGTATGGTGTTTCCTAAAACATCTAAAAAACACAGCTAGAGAGAAAGGGGCACATCGACTCATGGGCGTATAAATAGGGAAAACTAAAAATCAGCAAGACACAGGCACCCAAAACTTTAGGGCTGCTCTGTTGACAAGAACCTCCACTTAATTCCACCTTAAATATCCAAGGAAAGAGAAAAATGGATAAAGAAGTTGTGGTCCTTATGTACAATGGAATATCACTCAGCAATGAAATCAATGTCATAAGGCTAGTAGCAGCATGATGAGTGGATTTAAGTACAACGATTCTAAGTGAAATAAGTCACACAGAAAAAGACACTTCTCATAAGGTATCACTTATAGAGGGAATGTAAAAACCGTTACACTTGAACTGAATTACAAAACAGAACAAAGTCACACATGCCGAAAACACACTATGGCTGCTTAACGGGAAAGGTGAGGTGGGGTGATACATAAAACAAGGGTTTCAAACTAGCTCAGATACCGTTCCATAAACCCAATATGTAATAGACAAGACCTACTCCTTGCTCAGAGAACTGGACTCAACACGCCCTATTCACCGCACAAGAATATATCTGACTAGTAATAATCTTAAAACCTATGTATTGATATCACTCTGTTAGTGTGTCAAGTCGCTGTAAAGCGGCATAAACACAGCAGTGAAAAGCAGCTAAACCGCATTATAAAAATAAATTACTTTTAAAAACCCATGAAACAAAGACAGTGAAAGAGAGAGAAATTCTTACACAATTCGTTCAGGGGCTGTGATGCAAACTGGATTGACCATATCTAGACCCACAGTTGGATGAGACATAAGGGTGGACACTCTTGGGGCTGAGAGATTTGGTGACGTTGCGTGAGCAAATGCAGACCCTTTAAAGTAATACTGCGTGGTACCCATCGCATGGGTCCCAAATCTCCAGGTTCAAGGGCATCTTCCTACATCGAAATCATGCATGAGAAACACAGAAGATGGTACACTGTGTGATGGGGAGAGGTTTCTAAAACGCACCTCATTTCTCATCTCCTTGTGCTCGGGTTTGCGATTGCAGCCACTTTACTAGCAATCTCCCTACTTGGAGCATCAGCACCTTTAAACTCCTCTGCCGTACAGGATGCAATTTGTCCGGAGGATGAACGGGAAGACGGGGAACCAATGAGAGACTAGCTCTTGGTGTTGGGACAGGCACAGGTCACTCTATTTTCCCATCAGGAAGAAGAATTAACCACAGGCTCAGCCTGCCCCGCGGAACTAGAACAGGGCCTGAAGCCATCCTGCGATTTTGCGGCCAGCTCCCTAAAAAGCGAGTTGTACAATGGAGCTTCAGGGCACTGCAATTCACAAACCTGCAGAGTTATAAATGATAACCCTCGTCCACAAATATATTGAGGGAAGGCAAAGAAGAGGATTTGAAATCAAGGCAGAATTGCAGGAAACAAATTTCAGGAGGTAGATTCGAATCGCTTTAAAGCACACGAAAAGCGGCAAAACGTTGACAATGATGCCCTTGGCCAAAAAGGGCGTATGCGTTTTTTCCTGAATATATTCAGGAAAAAAAGGATACGCCCTTTTTGGGCAACCAAGCAACCTGGAAAGGCAAATCAGTGTTACAAAGAAGTCTCGCTTCCCATCGGTCAAAAGGGCCATGCTGAAAAAAGTGTCAAAACCAGAAATGCAGGACAGGCCATGGAGAAATGGGAGCCTTGCTACACTGATGGGCGGGATGTAAATTGCCAACAGCCACTCTGGAGAAGTGTACGGTGTGTCCTGAAACATCTAAAAAACACAGCTTAGAGAGCATAGGGCACTTCCACTCATGGGGATATAAATTGGCAAAATGAAAAATCAGCAACACAAAAGCACCCCAAAGTTTAGGGCTGCTCTCTTGACAAGGACCTCCACTTCATTCCACCTTAAATATCCCAGTAAAGAGAAAAATGGATAAAGAAGTGGTGATCCTTATGTACAATGGAATATCACTCAGCCATGAAATCAATGTCATAAGGCTAGTAGCAGCATGATGAGTGGATTTAGGTACGACGATTCTAAGTGAAATAAGTCACACAGAAAAGGACACTTCTCATAAGGTATCACTGATAGAGGGAATGTAAAAACCGTTACACTTGAACTGAATTACAAAACAGAACAGAGTCACACATGCAGAAAACACACTATGGCTGCTTAACGGGAAAGGTGAGGTGGGGTGATACATAAAACAAGGGTATCAAATTAGCTCAGATACCGTTCCATAAACCCAATATGTAATAGACAAGACCTACTCCTTGCTCAGAGAACTGGACTCAACACGCCCTATTCACCGCACAAGAATATATCTGACTAATAATAATCGTAAAACCTATGTATTGATATATCTCTGTTAGTGTGTCAAGTGGGTGTAAAGCGGCATAAACACAGCAGTGAAAAGCAGCTAAACCCCATTATAAAAATAAATTACTTTGGAACACCCATGAAACAAAGACAGTGAAAGAGAGAGAAATTCTTACACAATGCGTTCAGGGGCTGTGATGCAACCTGGATTGACCATATCTAGATTCACAGCTGGATCAGACATAAGAGTGGACACTCTTGGGGCTGAGAGGTTTGGTGAGGTTGGGTGAGCAAACGCAGACCCTTTAAAGTAATACTGCATGGTACCCATCGCATGGGTCCCAAATCTCCAGGTTCAAGGGTATCTTCCTACATCAAAAACATGCATGAGAAACCCAGAAGATGGTACACCGTGTGATGGGGAAAGGTTTCTAAAACGCACCTCATTTCTCATCGCCTTGTGCCCGGGTTCGCCATTCCAGCCGCTTTACTAGCAAGCTCCCTACTTGGAGCATCAGCACCTTTAACCTCCTGTTCCGTACAGGTTGCAATTTGTCCTGAGGATAAACGGGAAGACGTGGAACCAACGAGAGACTAGCTCTTGGTGTTGGGACAGGCAGAGGTCACTCTATTTTCCCATCAGAAAGAAGAATTAACCACAGGCTCAGCCTGCCCCCCGGAACCAGAACAGGGCCTGAAGCCATTCTGCGATTTTGCCGCCAGCTCCCATAAAAACGAGTTGTAAAATGGAGGTTCAGGGCACTGCAATTCACAAACCTGCAGAGTTATAAATGATAACTCTCGTCCACAAATATATTGAGGGAAAGCAAAGAAGAGGATTTGAAATCAAGGCAGAATTGCAGGAAAGAGATTTCAGGAGGTAGATTCGAATCGCCTTTAAAGCACATGAAAAGCGGCAAAACGTTGACAATGATGCCCTTGGCCAAAAAGGGCGTATGCGTTTTTTCCTGAATATATTCAGGAAAAAACGCATACTCCCTTTTTGGCCAACCAAGCAACCTGGAAAGGCAAATCAGCGCTACAAAGAAGTCTCGCTTCCCATCGGTCAAAAGGGCCATGCTGAAAAAAGTGTCAAAACCAGAAATGCAGGACAGGCCATGGAGAAATGGGAGCCTTGCTACACTGATGGGCGGGATGTAAATTGCCAACAGCCACTCTGGAGAAGTGTACGGTGTGTCCTGAAACATCTAAAAAACACAGCTTAGAGAGAATAGGGCACTTCCACTCATGGGGGTATAAATTGGGAAAATGAAAAATCAGCAAGACACAAGCACCCCAAAGTTTAGGGCTGCTCTGTTGACAAGGACCTCCACTTCATTCCACCTTCAATATCCCAGGAAAGAGAAAAATGGATAAAGAAGTTGTGGTCCTTATGTACAATGGAATATCACTCAGCCATGAAATCAATGTCATAAGGCTAGTAGCAGCATGATGAGTGGATTTAGGTACGACGATTCTAAGTGAAATAAGTCACACAGAAAAGGACATTTCTCATAAGGTATCACTTATAGAGGGAATGTAAAACCCGTTACACTTGAACTGAATTACAAAACAGAACAGAGTCACACATGCAGAAAACACAGTATGGCTGCTTAACGGGAAAGGTGAGGTGGGGTGATACATCAAACAAGGGTTTCAAATTAGCTCAGATACCGTTCCATAAACCCAATATGTAATAGACAAGACCTACTCCTTGCTCAGAGAACTGGACTCAACACGCCCTATTCGCCGCACAAGAATATATCTGACTAGTAATAATCTTAAAACCTATGTATTGATGTCCCTCTGTAAGTGAATCAAGTGGGTGTAAAGGGGCATAAACACAGCAGTGAAAATCAGGTAAACCCCATTATAAAAATAAATTACTTAAAAATTCCAAAAAACAAAGACAGTGATAGAGGGAAAATTTTTACGTAATTCGTTCCGGGGCTGTGATGCAACCTGGTGTGACCATATCTAGACCCACAGCTGGATGAGAAATAAAGCTGGACACTCTTGGGGCTGAAGGTCTCTTTCCCTATTTACCAGATTAGGAACGTAGAAAGGCTGCCACCCTCTGGCCGTTACCTGCAAAAGCAGCTTTAAAACCTGTGCTAATGGTCACTTCATATGAACAAGTACTTCAGGGTTGTAAATGAAACGTGCCCTCAAAATGTCTTGAGGGAGGTAATGGCCAAAAATTTTCAAAATGTGACACTTACTTTAAGAAAACACTTTGAAGAACTGAGCTGTAATCACAGTTTGATAAATAAAAAGGGCATGCTTTAAAGCTCAATTTCAACAGATTATGGGACACATGCAAATTCAACCACAGATAGGCATCAGCTCGCACCCATTAGAATAACCATCAGCAAGAAAACTACAAACAATAAATATTGAAGGTGTTTTGGAGAAATGCATACCCTCAATTTTAAGTGGGACGTAACCTGGAAAGAGCCACTAATGAGAACTGAACGGTGGTGCCTTTAAAACATACACACTGAGCTACCATATGATACAGCAAGCCCACTGCTTGGCCTATAACATAAGAAGATATAACTGGAAAGACACAGGCAAGCAAATGTGCATTGCAGCAGTATTACAATAGCCAAGACATGGAGGCAACCAGAAAGTCCATCAAGAGGTGCGTGGCCAAAGAAGAACTGGTACACGTACAGATGGAATATTAGCCAGGGAAAAAAATGAAACAATGCCATTTGCAGCACCATGTATGATTCTTGAGGTAATCAGGCAAATTGTACTAAGTCAGAAAGCAAAAGACACATATCCTATAATATCACTTATAGGTCTTAGCTAAAAATTGATACCAATGAAAATATTTCCACAGAGAAATGCAATCACAGATTCATTAAACAAACTTATGGTTCACCAAATGGAAAGGTGTGAGGATTGGATACATTAGGATATTGGGGTTAAGATAGATATAGAAACACATGTGAAATATGTAATCACCAAAGACCTACGTAATACCAAGACAAGACTACTCAACATCGTGTCATAACCTACATGGGAAAATGATCCAAAGAAGAATAGATATATGTATATGTTTAAAAGAACCACATCTTTCACACCTAGAAGAAACAAAACATTTTAATTAAATTTGCTCTGACAAAAAATAAAAATTAAATTAAAAAAAGAACAAGAAGTAATGAGACATAAACTTAAGGGGCTATTTGCTGGCACATTGCATTCTAATTTACAACCAGAACATGACTTCCATTAAGGCTCTGTCATCACTAATAAAGCAGCTTTATAAGCAATGTTGAAGGTAGCTTAAAAGAAGTCTCACTAATTATTGATAGTAACAAGGAAACAAAGAAAAGTAAAAATCTCACTGCAAAAAGTATACATAGGGTAAGGATAGTAGATCAAACACTTATTAAACTTCTGTAGAGAATAAAAGACAACAGTAGTATGTTTTTTTTAAAAAGAGAGGGCCCAAATAAATCTGAAATGAAAGAGATGATGTTACAACAGACACCACAGAAATACAAAGTATCCTAAGATACACACAGGGTAACTCAGGGCTCAGACTGGACAGAGCCCACTCTCCAGTCCCCTGTACATGACTTACAGGAGCCTCAGGAACTGAGGAGGGGGTCCCTGAGGAGAGGCTCAAGATAGAATATGGTAGGCATTAACATGACTGCATTCATCTTAAACATGCCTGAACTACATTCACACGAGATGATTTTGTCCTGTATGTACATCGGCACCTCTAGTTGGAACTGCAGATCTTTGGCTTCAACACCTCTACTGACAACATTAGCGTCACCTGCTGTGGACCGTCTCCTATAGGATTTCTAGAATCACAAAACATCGAAGCTTCACAGGACCCAGAGTCTGTGCAACTCCACACAGAGTCTCAGAGTCTCAACTCCACTCAGATACTCCACTCTTGGAGGGCACACACAAAGTAGTGTGCACATCAGGACCCAGGGGAAGGAGCAGTGACCCTGTAGGAGAATGACCAGAACTACCTGCTACTTTTAGAGGGTCTCCTGCAGAGGCAGGTGGTGGCTGTGGCTGTGGCTCACCGTGAGGACAACGACACTGGCAGCAGAAGTTCTGGGAAATACTCCTTGGTGTGAGCCCTCCCAGAGTCCGCCATTAGCCCCACCAAGAGCAAGGTAGGCTCCAGGGCTGGGTCGCCTCAGGCCAAACAACCAACAGGGAGGGAACCCAGCCCCATGCATCAGCAGACAAGCGGATTAAACTTTTTATTAAAGTTTTATTTAATCCGTAGACAAGCGGATTAAAGCTCTGCCCACCAAAGCAACACCCAGCTCTACCCACCACCAGTCCTTCCCATCAGGAAGCTTGCACAAGCCTCTAAGATAGACTCATCCACCGGAGAGCAGACAGCAGAAGCAAGAAGAACTACAATTCTGCAGCCTGTGGAAGGAAAACCACATTCACAGAAAGATAGACAAAATGAAAAGGCAGAGGACTTTATACCAGATCAAGGAACAAGATAAAACCCCAGAAAAAAAATGAAATGAGGTGGAGATAGGGAACCTTCCAGAAAAAGAATTCAGAATAATGATAGTGAAGTTGAGCCAAGACCTTGGAAAAAGAAAGGAGGCAAAGATCGAGAAGATGCAAGAAATGTTTAACAAAGACCTAGAAGAATTAAGGAACAAACACCTAGAAGAATTAAAGAACAAACAAACAGAGGTGAACAATGGAATAACTGAAATGAAAAATACACTAGAAGGAATCAGTAGCAGAATAACTGTGGCAGAAGAACGGATAAGTGACCTGGAAGACAGAAAGGTGGAAATCACTGCCATGGAACAGAATAAAGAAAAAGAATGAAAATAAACGAAGATACCCCAAGAGTCCTCTGGGACAACTTTAAACGCAACAACATTCGCATTATAGGGGTCCCAGAAGGAGAAGAGAGAGAGAAAGGACCCGAGAATATATTTGAAGAGATTATGGTCAAAAACTTCCCTAGCATGGGAAAAGAAATAGCCACCCAAGTCCAGAAGCACAGAGTGTCCCAGGCAGGATAAACCAAAGGAGAAAAATGACAAGACACATAGTAATCAAATTGACAAAAATTAACGACAAAGAAAAATGATTGAAAGCAGCAAGGGAAAAATGACAAATAACATACAAGGGAACTCCCATAAGGATAACAACTGATTTCTCAGCAGAAAATCTACAAGCCAGAAGGAAGTGGCATGATAAATTTAAAGTGATGAAAGGGAAGAACCTACAACCAAGAGTACTCCACCCTGCAAAGAGCTCATTCAGATTTGATGGAGAAATCAAAAGCCTTACAGACAAGCAAAAGCTAAGAGAATTCAGCACCATGAAACCAGCTCTACACCAAATGCTAAAGGAACTTCTCTAAGTGGGAAACACAAGAGAAGAAAAGGACCCACCAAGACAAACCCATAACAATTAAGAAAATAGTAGTAGGAACATACATATCGATAATTACCTTAAACGTGAATGCACTACATGTTCCAACCAAAAGACACAGGCTCGCTGAATGGATACAAAAACAAGACCCATATATATGCTGTCTACAAGAGATCCATTTCAGACCTAGGGACACATACAGACTCAAAGTGAGGCGATGGAAAAATATATTCTATGCAAATGAAAATCAAAAGAAAGCTGGAGTAGCAATACTCATATCAGATAAAATAGACTTTAAAATAAAGAATGTTACAAGAGACGAGGAAAGGCACTACATAATGGTCAGGGGATCAATCCAAGAAGAAGATATAACAACTATAAATATATATGTACCCAAAATAGGAGCAGCTCAATGTATAAGGCAACTGCTAACAGCTATAAAAGAGGAAATCGACAGTAACACAATAATAGCGGGGGACTTTAACAGCTCACTTACACCAGTGGAGATCAGCCAGACAGACAATTAATAAGGAAACACAAGCTTTAAATGACACAATAGACCAGATAGAGTTAATTGATATTTATAGGACATTCCATCCAAAAACAGGAGATTACACGTTCTTCTCAACTGCACACGGAACATTCTCCAGGATAGATCACATCTTGGGTCACAGATAAAGCCTCAGTAAATTTAAAAAAACTGAAATCATATCAAGCAGCTGTTCTGACCACAATGCTATGAGATTAGAAATCAATTACACGGAAAAAACCGTAAAAAACACAAACACATGGAGGCTAAACAATACGTTACTAAATAACCAAGAGATCACTGAAGAAACCAAAGAGGAAATCAAAAACTACCTAGAGACAAATGACAACAAAAACACGATGATCCAAAACCTATGGGATGCAGCAAAAGGAGTTCTAAGAGGGAAGTTTATAGCAATACAAGCCTACCTCAAGAAACAAGAAAAATCTCAAATAAACAATCTAACCTTACACCTAGAGGAACTAGAGAAAGAAGAACAAAACCCAAAGTTAGTAGAAGGAAAGAAATCATAAAGATCAGAGCAGAAATAAATGAAATAGAAACAAAGAAAACGAAAGCAAAGATCAATAAAACTAAAAGCTGGTTCTTTGAGAAGATAAGCAAAAATGATCAACCTTTAGCCAGACTCCAGAAAAAGAGGGAGAGGACGCAAATCAACAAAATTAGAAGTGAAAAAGCAGAAGTTACAACAGACACCACAGGAATACAAAGCATCCTAAGAGACTACTACAAGCAACTCTAGGCCAATAAAATGGACAATCTGGAAGAAATGGACAAATTCTTAGAAAGGGATAACCTTCTAAGACTGAACCAGGAAGAAATAGAAAATATGAACAAACCTATCACAAGCAATGAAATTGAAACTGTGATTAAAAATCTTCCAACAAACAAAAGTCCAGAACCAGATGGCATCACAGGTGAATTCTATCAAACATTTAGAGAAGAGCTAACACCCAACCTTCTCAAATTCTTCAAAACAATTGCAGGGGAAGGAACACTCCCAAACTCATTCTATGAGACCACCATCACCCTGATACCAAAATCAGACAGAGATACTACAAGGAAAGAAAATTATAGACCAATATCACTGATGAATATAGATGTAAAAATCCTCAACAAAATACTAGCAAACAGAATCGAACAACACATTAAAAGGATCATACACCATGATCAAGTGGGGTTTATCCCAGGGATGCAAGGATTCTTCAATATACACAAATCAATGTGATACACCATATTAACAAATTGTAGAATAAAAGCATATGATCATCTCAATAGAGGAAGGAAAAGATTTTGAGAAAATTCAACACTCATTTACGATAAAAACTCTGCAGAGTGTGGGCATAGAGGGAAACTACCTCAACATAATAAAGGCCATATATGACAAACCCACAGCAAACAGCATTCTCAATGGTGAAAAACTGAAAGCGTTTCCTCTAAGATCAGGAACAAGACGAGGATGTCCACTCTCACCACTGCTATTCAACATAGTTTTGGAAGTCCTAGCCATGGCAATCAGAGAAGAAAAAGAAATAAAAGGAATACAAAAAGGAAAAGAAGAAGTAAAATTGTCACTGTTTGCAGATGACATGATATCATAGAAAGAGAATCCTGAAGATGCCACCAGAAAACCACTGGAGCTAATCAATGAATTTGGTAAAGTTGCAGGATACAAAATTAATGCACAGAAATTGCTTGCATTCCTATACACTAACAATGAAAGATCAGAAAGAGAAATTAAGGAAACAATCCCATTACCACTGCTACAAAAAGAATAAAATACCTAGGAATAAACCTACCTAAGGAAGTAAAAGACCTGTACTCAGAAAACTATAAGACACTGATGAAAGAAATCAAAGATGATATAAACAGATGGAGACATATACCATGTTCTCGGATTAGAAGAATCAATATTGTGAAAATGACTATACTACCCAAAGCAATCTACAGATTCAATGCAATCCCGATCAAAATACATTTGGCATTTTCTACAAAACAAGAAAAAAAAATCTTAAAATTTGTAGGGAGACACAAAAGACCCTGGATAGCCAAAGCAGTCTTGAGGGGGGAAAAAAAAGAGCTGGAGGAATCAGACTTCCAGACTTCAGACTATATTGCAAAGCTACAGTAATCAAGATAATATGGTACTGACACAAAAACAGAAATATAGGTCAATAGAACAGGATAGAAAGCACAGAGATAAACCCACGTACCTATGGTTCACTAATCTATGACAAAGGAGGCAAGGGTATACAATGGAGAAAAGACAGTGTCTTCAGCAAGTGGTGCTGGGAAAACTGGACAGTTACATGTAAAAGAATGAAATTAGTACACTCCCTAACACCATACACAAAAATAAACTCAAAATGGATTAGAGACCTAAATATAAGACCAGCCACTATAAAACTCTTAGAGGAAAACATAAGCAGAACAGTCTATGACATAAATCACAGCAAGATCCTTTTTGACCCACCTCCTAGAGAAATGGAAATAAAAACAAAAATAAAAAAATGGGACCGAATGAAACATAAATTCTTTTGCACAGCAAAGGAAAACATAAGCAAGATGAAAAGACAACCATCAGAATGGGAGAAAATATTTTCAAATGAAGCAAATGGCAAAGGATTAATCTCCAAAAAGCAGCTCATGTAGCTCAATATCACAAAACCAAACAACCCAATCCAAAAATGGGCAGAAGACCTAAATAGACATTTCTCCAAAGAAGATATACAGGTTGCCAACAAACACATGAAAGGATGCTGAACATCACTAATCATTAGAGAAATGCAAATCAAAACTACAGTGAGGTATCACCTCACACCAGTCAGAATGGCCATCATCAAAAAATCTACCAACAATAAATGCTGGAGAGGCATTTATTGGAGCAAAGGGAACCCTCTTGCACTGTTGGTGGGAATGTAAATTGATATAGCCACTAGGGAGAAAGGTATGGGGGTTCCTTAAACACTAAAAATAGAACTACCATACAACCCAGCAAACCCACTCCTGGACATTTACCCTGAGAAAACCATAATTCAAAAAGAGTCATGTACCACAATGTTCACTGTAGCTCTATTTACAATAGCCAGGACATGGAAGCAACCTAAGTGTCCATCAACAGATAAATGGATAAAGAAGATGTGGCACATATATACAATGGAACATTATTCAGCCATAAAAAGAAACGAAATTGAGTTATTTTTAGTGAGGTGGATGGATCTAGAGTCTGTCCTACAGAGTGAAGTAAGTCAGAAAGAGAAAAACAAATACCGTATGCTAACACATATATATGGAATCTTAAAAAAAAAAATTTATGAAGAACCTAGGGGCAGGAAAGGATTAAGGACACAGACGTAGAGAAAGGACTTGAGGACATGGGGAGAGGGAAGGGTAAGCTGGGACAAAGTGAGAGAGTGGTATGGACATATATACACTACCAAATGTAAAATTGATAGCTACTGGGAAGCAGCCACATAGCACAGGGAGATCAGCTCTGTGCTTTGTGACCACCTAAAAGGGTGGGATAAGGGAGTGAGAGGGAGGTGCAAGAGGGAGGGGATATGGTGTTATATGTATACGCACAGCTGATTCACTTTTTTATACAGCAGAAACTAACACACAATTGTAAAGCAATTATACTCCAATAAAGATGTAAAAGAAAAAAAAAAGCCCAGAGATAAACCTACACACCTATGGCCCACTAATCTATGACAAAGGAGGCAAGGGTATACAAAGGAGAAAAGACAGTCTCTTCAATAAGTGGTGCTGGGAAAAATGGACAGCTACATGTAAAAGAATGAAATTAGAACACTCCCTAACACCATACACAAAAAATAAACTCAAAATGGTTTAGAGACCGAAATGTAAGACCGGACACTATAAAACTCTTAGAGGAAAACACAGGAAGAATACTCTTTGACATAAATCACAGCAAGATCTTTTTTGATCCACCTCCTAGAGTAATGGAATAAAAAAAAAAATAAACATATGGGAGCAAATGAAACCTAAAAGCTTTTGCAAAGCAAAGGAAACTACAAACAAGACGAAAAGACAACCCTCACAATGGGAGAAAATATTTGCAAACGAATCAATGGACAAAGGATTAATCTCCAATGTATATAAACAGCTCATGCAGCTCAACAGTAAAAAAACAAACAACCCAATCCAAAAATGGGCAGATGACGTAAATAGACATTTGTCCCTAGAAGACATACAGATGACCAAGAAGCACATGAAAAGCTGCTCAACATCACTAATTATTAGAGAAATATAAACCAAAACTACAATGAGGTATCGCCTCACACGAGTTAGAATGGGCATCATCAGAAAATCTACAAGCAACAAATGCTGGAGAGGGTGTGGAGAAAAGGGAACCCTCTTACACTATTTGTGGGAATGTAAATTGATACAGTCACGATGGAGAACAGTATGGAGGTTCCTTAAAAAACTAAAAATAGAATTACCATATGACCCAGCAATCCCACTACTGGCCATATACCCAGAGAAAACCATAATTCAAAAAGACATATTCACCACAATATTCATTGCAGCACTGTTTACAATAGCCAGGTCATGGAAGCAACCTAAATGCCCATAGACAGACGAACAGAAAAGATGTGCTACATATATAAAATGGAATATTACTCAGCCATAAAAAGGAATGAAATTGGGTCATTTGTAGAGACGTGGATAGATCTAGAGACTGTCATACAGAGTGAAGTAAGTCAGAAAGAGAAAAACAAATATCGTATATTAACGCATACATGTGGAACCTAGAAAAATGGTAAAGATGAACCGGTTTGCAAGGCAGAAATAGAGACACAGATGTAGAGAACAAATGTATGGACACCAAGGGGGGAAAGTGGCAGGGTGGTGGTAGTGGGATGAATTGCGAGCCTGGGATTGACATATATACACTTATATGTATAAAATAGGTTACCAATAAGAGCCTGCTGTATAAAAAAATGAATAAAATAAATTCAAAAATTAAAAAATAAATCATACTTAAAAAAATAAAACAGAAAAAAAAGTTCTGTCCTTCCCATAGACGTATTTATATGAATGAATTATTTCCATGCTTATATCCATAAATACAAAAAGAGGAATAAAACTTACCTTGAACCAAAAAAGAAAAAAAAAAAAAAAACAGAACCCACTGGTCATACAGAGGAAAACCCTATCAGGGCACTTGCTCCAGGGGTAAACAATTCTGAAGTTGGTCACAGGTGGGGAATCATCTCCCATGCAGCCAGCAGCCCCCACACGAGGAGCGTCCTCATTGCAAAGCTGGGGGACCGTGAGGAGGCGTCTCTGAGTAAACGTGAGCTGAGCCCCAGGCCAGCTGCTGCTGAACTTTTCCCACCCTTCCCAGGTAAAACACCTGAATGTGTGCAAAGACTTTAAAAACTAGAGGAAGGGGCTTGGAGTCACACCAGCGACAGCACGCAGGCCGACTTGGTGCCTGCAGGCCAGCCAGGATGGTCCTGGCCCCGGGCGCTCGTCTGGAAGCTTTCCATTTCCCTGCCTGAGGTACCCCTCCTGTCCCGGCCCCCACTGCTTTTTTCCTTCCTCACCTCTGCCCGGGGAGAAATTCCAGCAGCTAGTATGGGTGACACATCCTCTTCTTTAGCAGGTGGCAGCCCGGCAACTCCTGCAGAAAGTCCAGCAGAGCCCCAGTCACACTGGGCCACTCATAGAGCCGTGGGCCCTACTCCCTCCCACCAGCCCAACCCCGAGACTGCTGACGGGGCAGAGAATATGGCGTCAGGCACAGCTGCAGAGGCTTTTGCTGCCTGGAGGGGTGTTTATATTGACCTCAACCCAGGCACACCTGGGAAGGGCTGGCCGGCCGGGTCAGGCTGCCCAGGTCAGCCAATCCTCGCCCCTCAGGGGCTCAGAGTTGCAGAAAATGGGCCTTGCTACACCAGCCAGATCCAAGGAACAGGTGTAGGGTCCCGAGAGTCAGGATAGATAAGGGGCGGCAGCCCTGGCTTGTTTTCGAATCATTTTATCTGGTCCATGAGTGGGAGACAACTTCAAGAAGACCCTCTGCTAATGAGAGGAACCCAGGAGTCAGGGAGAGGAGGGGTGGTGGGTGGAGACAGAGGCCTGGTGCCCCGGCTGCAGTGGAAGCCCCTGGAAGACCAGGCAGAGGGAGGCCGCACAGAGTGAAGCCTAGGGTCACAGACCTGTTGGAGCTGCTGTTTGTTAGTTCAAGCTCTGCTCTGAGGTGCTCTGTGTCAGCTCTGAGTGACAGGGGTGCTGGGGGTGCTCTGCAATGAGGGCTATGTGCACGGTTCCTGTGTGCCCAGCCCTGCCGGGGTACCTGTCCACGGGAGCTCCATATCCAGGGAGGGGCCTGCCCACGAGAGCCCCGTGGGCTGCTGCGTACCTGCCCAGGTGAGCTCCATATCTTGGGAGGGGCCTGACCACAAGAGCCCCGTGGGCTGCTGGGGACCTGGTAGAGGACGCCAGGACAGTCAGTGAAGCCACAGAGGATATACATCTAGTAGTTCCTAATTCCTACACCCTGCTGGTCATTCTACCATCCACCAGGACATGGCATTCTGTATTAGACTTCAATGATGCCTTCTTCTGTATTCCATTAGTCCCAGAGTCACAAGAAATTTTGGCCGTGAGTGGCAGGACTCAACCTACAACAAAAACAATACTGCTGGGCCGTCCTGCCCCAGGGGTTCAAAAATTCCCACACCATCTTTGGGGAAACGTTAGCTAAAGACCTAAAAGATCTACCTCTGGAGAAGGGAACCCTCCTTCAATATGCAGATGACATTCTGATCACCAGCCCGACTAAGGAGGCCTCTGAACTACCTAGCCAATAAAAGATAGAAGGTGTCCAAGGAAAAGGCTCAAATATCACAAACTAAGGTGGCCTTCCTGGGCTTCATTCGCACAGAAGGTCGGAGAAGCCCACCCCAGGAAAGGGAAGAAGCCATTTGCAGCCTCACCTTTCCTGAAACTAGAAGACAGCTTAGGGGTTCCTGGGGAGACCGGGGTTTGCTGCATCTGGATCCCTAACTACAGTCTAATAGTTAGACTGGGCCTCTATATGAAACACTGAAAGGAAAAGATGATGATCCTTTTGAATAGAATCCAGAAGGGGCCTTTCAAGAATGGAAAGAGCAGTCAATTCAGACCCTGGCCCTGGACCTCCCTAAGTTAGCTAAACCCTTTGACCTTTACATTCCTGGTCCAAGGCGAATCGCCCTTGGAGTATTAGTGCAAAAACTGGGACCACTTGAAATGGAACAATGCAAGAATGCCCTCCAGGCATTGGCCAGCCACCCCATCCGACCAGGATACTGGGGGTATCTAGAAACCTGGAAATCAGCAGCCCACAAGGCCAGCTCCCTCCTAAGGGAAAAGGACGCCACTTGGTGATCCTAACCACCCACCATGCCCTGAAGTTGCAGGGATTGCTCCGTGGGCACAATGACCTCGAGTGAGGAGGCCCTCCAACACCAACCTCCAGAGAGACAACCTGGGGCAATGGGCCCCCATGACGACTCGTGTGACCATCACTTGACCTGGAGCTTCTCTCAGAAAACAACAAGAGTGTGCCCCAAAAGAGCAGACTATTGCTTACAGGACTTACTGCACCCAGAGCGGAGCTAATAAACTTGGCAGGGGAACCGTAAATAACGCTGCCACCATAGAAAAGCCTACAGACACCGCAGTGATGGCGGCCAATGAGACCGGCTGTACTCCTGGCTACTTCAAAAGGCCGTTGACTGAGTGGCCGTCATGGTCCTGGATCACCACTGGCCCTGGACTGTCTGGGAGTTGAGCAAGCAGGGCTCTGACACCTGGTGCTGTTTGTACGTTAATTCAGTGGCCTAACTGAAGAAAGCACAGACTACTGGTCAGAGCATCTAGGCTGGCAGAAACCGTCAGCCTAAGGGGGCCGAACCAATGTGGAGCAGGGTAAAACCGCCCACCCCCCCAGCGTCTCTGCACATCTCTTTCCTGGACCCTTAAAGGTCATTAGAATCTATAAAACTTCCAATGCTGGTGCTCAGGCAGACGAGCAGTGAGGGAGGAGGCCTGCGGACAATCAACCTCACCTGGAGGCTGCTGGGGAGGAGTCCTGCCCCTCCCCCCGGGTATGAGGACACCCAACTCAGCATGAAGCATTTACAGAAGACGTGTCTGCACCCTCAGCGCCCCAAGAATGAGGAATGGGACAAAAGGCAGAGGAGGGCTTTGTCACTGGCAAAGCCCATTAAAAATTCCTGGGAGATAAAAATAGAATCTGGGCAATAAAATAAAGTCTAACCATTTTTTCCTTTGTGCTTTGTCTAATTTCACTTGCTCCTAGGTTTCCACATGCAGAGGTCCCACACCCGACACTTCAGACCCGATTTCCTCGTGCAAAATGGCTGGGCCGACACCTCAGCTCGTGGGGCCCCGTGCAGACTCTGCGACATAGAGCCTGAGCTCCAGCCAACCTGGCCCTCGAGAGCTCCGCCCCCTCCCTCCCGCTGATGCTGACAGGATCCCTACACAGCAGCCCGGCCCACAACCCGCAGGGGAGCACACACTCTCACCTCTCCATTCTCTGATCAAAATATAAAGTTTTCCTTTGCTTCTGAACCAAAGTCAGTCTCGATCTGTTGGCTCCAATGACACTGGGCAGGGAGACCCTTGTTGGGGCCCACTCTGCAGGATCAGTAACAGAATTTGAGAACATTGTAACTTCAATGAACAGATGTGTGAGCCAAACTGTAATTAACATAGAGCAGTGTATAAGGCTCGTGTAAAATAAGATGTTTCTAACACTTCCATTTGATATTTCCATCACTTTATTATAAGCAAGTTCAGTGGAGGGGATTGTCTTATTTGTCAGGTCAAGAGTAGAGAAATGCAGTGATTTCTTTCCAAGGATGTACATCTAATAATCTTGGTTGAAGTTTCAACCTTGTTTGGAATGATTTTCCATTGAAAATGATACCTCTCTTTCAGCTCCTAGATTTCTGAGAAGTATAAAATCTTATATTTTTTATTACCAAAGGGGAAAGGTGGGAGGAGGGATAAATTAACAGTTTCAGATTAACATATACACACTGCTATGTATAAAATATATCATCAACAAGGAACTACTGTATAGCACAGGGAACTATACTCAATATTTTGTAATGACCCCTGAGGGGAAATAATCTGAAAAACAATAGATATCTATATCGACATCATCTATCAACTACAGATAAAATGGAAACTAAAGGAGGCCGATGGTGAGCGTTTCTGAACCTGAAGACTTCAATCATCTAAAGTTCGGACTCTGCCTACGGCCCAAGTCCCTTAATGAACACACATGTACCAGTAGCTTAAAAATTCCCCAGATTGGAGTTCGGGGAGACACTGATTTGGAAAAATCCCTTGTGTTCTCCTTACATACACGGGACCTTTCCTACAGCTAAAACATGCCTGTGACACCCAGAAGATGGAACACGGTTGGATCAGGAAGATTTTGGAAAAGGCACCAAAACGCCTAATTTCCTGGTTGTTGGGTTCACCCCTCCAGCCTTTTTCCTTAAAATCTCCCCACTAGAGGATGTCAGCACCTTCAACATCCAGTTGCACAGAAATCGGAATTTGTGCAAAGGAAGAAGGGGAAGGAGGAGAAACAAGGAGAGCCAAGCCCTAGATGTTCGGAGAGGCACATGTCACTCTACTTTCCAGTCAGGAAGAAGAATTAAGCAAAGGCTTAGCTTGCCACCGGGAACCAGAGTAGGTCCAGAAGCAAACGAGCGGTTCTGCGGAAAGCTCCCAAAAAAGCGAGTTGACAAATGGAGCTCAGGGGCACTGCAATTCACAAACCTGCAGAATTATAAATGATAACTCTCGTCCACAAATATATTGAGGGAAGGCAACGAAGAGGATTTGAAATCAAGGCAGAATTGCAGGAAACAGATTTCAGGAGATAGATTCGAATCACCCCTAAAGCACATGAAAAGCGGCAAAACGTCGACAATGATGCACTTGGCCAAAAAGAGCATATGCGTTTTTTTCTGAATGAATTCAGGAAAAAACCCATAGGCCCTTTTTGGCCAACCAAGCAAGCCGGAAATGCAATTCAGCACTACAAAGAAGTCTGACTTCCCATCGGTCAAAATGGCCTTCCTAAAAAAGTGTAAAACAAGAAAAGCAGGAGAGGCCAGGGAGGCAAGGGAGCCTTGCTACACTGATGGGCGCGATGTAAATTGCCAATGATGACTCTGGAGAAGGGTATGGTGTTTCCTAAAACATCTAAAAAACACAGCTAGAGACAAAGGGGCACATCGACTCATGGGCGTATAAATAGGGAAAACTAAAAATCAGCAAGACACAGGCACCCAAAACTTTAGGGCTGCTCTGTTGACAAGAACCTCCACTTAATTCCACCTTAAATATCCAAGGAAAGAGAAAAATGGATAAAGAAGTTGTGGTCCTTATGTACAATGGAATATCACTCAGCAATGAAATCAATGTCATAAGGCTAGTAGCAGCATGATGAGTGGATTTAAGTACAACGATTCTAAGTGAAATAAGTCACACAGAAAAAGACACTTCTCATAAGGTATCACTTATAGAGGGAATGTAAAAACCGTTACACTTGAACTGAATTACAAAACAGAACAAAGTCACACATGCCGAAAACACACTATGGCTGCTTAACGGGAAAGGTGAGGTGGGGTGATACATAAAACAAGGGTTTCAAACTAGCTCAGATACCGTTCCATAAACCCAATATGTAATAGACAAGACCTACTCCTTGCTCAGAGAACTGGACTCAACACGCCCTATTCACCGCACAAGAATATATCTGACTAGTAATAATCTTAAAACCTATGTATTGATATCACTCTGTTAGTGTGTCAAGTCGCTGTAAAGCGGCATAAACACAGCAGTGAAAAGCAGCTAAACCGCATTATAAAAATAAATTACTTTTAAAAACCCATGAAACAAAGACAGTGAAAGAGAGAGAAATTCTTACACAATTCGTTCAGGGGCTGTGATGCAAACTGGATTGACCATATCTAGACCCACAGTTGGATGAGACATAAGGGTGGACACTCTTGGGGCTGAGAGATTTGGTGACGTTGCGTGAGCAAATGCAGACCCTTTAAAGTAATACTGCGTGGTACCCATCGCATGGGTCCCAAATCTCCAGGTTCAAGGGCATCTTCCTACATCGAAATCATGCATGAGAAACACAGAAGATGGTACACTGTGTGATGGGGAGAGGTTTCTAAAACGCACCTCATTTCTCATCTCCTTGTGCTCGGGTTTGCGATTGCAGCCACTTTACTAGCAATCTCCCTACTTGGAGCATCAACACCTTTAAACTCCTCTGCCGTACAGGATGCAATTTGTCCGGAGGATGAACGGGAAGACGGGGAACCAATGAGAGACTAGCTCTTGGTGTTGGGACAGGCACAGGTCACTCTATTTTCCCATCAGGAAGAAGAATTAACCACAGGCTCAGCCTGCCCCGCGGAACTAGAACAGGGCCTGAAGCCATCCTGCGATTTTGCGGCCAGCTCCCTAAAAAGCGAGTTGTACAATGGAGCTTCAGGGCACTGCAATTCACAAACCTGCAGAGTTATAAATGATAACCCTCGTCCACAAATATATTGAGGGAAGGCAAAGAAGAGGATTTGAAATCAAGGCAGAATTGCAGGAAACAAATTTCAGGAGGTAGATTCGAATCGCTTTAAAGCACACGAAAAGCGGCAAAACGTTGACAATGATGCCCTTGGCCAAAAAGGGCGTATGCGTTTTTTCCTGAATATATTCAGGAAAAAAAGGATACGCCCTTTTTGGGCAACCAAGCAACCTGGAAAGGCAAATCAGTGTTACAAAGAAGTCTCGCTTCCCATCGGTCAAAAGGGCCATGCTGAAAAAAGTGTCAAAACCAGAAATGCAGGACAGGCCATGGAGAAATGGGAGCCTTGCTACACTGATGGGCGGGATGTAAATTGCCAACAGCCACTCTGGAGAAGTGTACGGTGTGTCCTGAAACATCTAAAAAACACAGCTTAGAGAGCATAGGGCACTTCCACTCATGGGGATATAAATTGGCAAAATGAAAAATCAGCAACACAAAAGCACCCCAAAGTTTAGGGCTGCTCTCTTGACAAGGACCTCCACTTCATTCCACCTTAAATATCCCAGGAAAGAGAAAAATGGATAAAGAAGTGGTGATCCTTATGTACAATGGAATATCACTCAGCCATGAAATCAATGTCATAAGGCTAGTAGCAGCATGATGAGTGGATTTAGGTACGACGATTCTAAGTGAAATAAGTCACACAGAAAAGGACACT
This sequence comes from Balaenoptera borealis, assembly GCF_965194805.1. Lineage (NCBI taxonomy): Eukaryota > Metazoa > Chordata > Mammalia > Artiodactyla > Balaenopteridae > Balaenoptera > Balaenoptera borealis. The sequence goes on from NW_028123922.1 coordinate 118,508, forward strand.
TCTCATAAGGTATCACTGATAGAGGGAATGTAAAAAGCGTTACACTTGAACTGAATTACAAAACAGAACAGAGTCACACATGCAGAACCAGAAATGCAGGAGAGGCCATGGAGAAATGGGAGCCTTGCTACACTGATGGGCGGGATGTAAATTGCCAACAGCCACTCTGGAGAAGTGTACGGTAAGTCCTGAAAAATCTAAAAAACACGGCTTAGAGAGCATAGGGCACTTCCACTCATGGGGGTATAAATTGGGAAAATGAAAAATCAGCAAGACACAAGCACCCCAAAGTTTAGGGCTGCTCTGTTGACCAGGACCTCCACTTCATTCCACCTTAAATATCCCAGGAAAGAGAAAAATGGATAAAGAAGTTGTGGTCCTTATGTACAATGGAATATCACTCAGCCATGAAATCAATGTCGTAAGGTTAGTAGCAGCATGATGAGTGGATTTAGGTACGACGATTCTAAGTGAAATAAGTCACACAGAAAAGGACACTTCTCATAAGGTATCACTGATAGAGGGAATGTAAAAACCGTTACACTTGAACTGAATTACAAAACAGAACAGAGTCACACATGCAGAAAACACACTATGGCTGCTTAACGGGAAAGGTGAGGTGGGGTGATACATAAAACAAGGGTATCAAATTAGCTCAGATACCGTTCCATAAACCCAATATGTAATAGACAAGACCTACTCCTTGCTCAGAGAACTGGACTCAACACGCCCTATTCACCGCACAAGAATATATCTGACTAATAATAATCGTAAAACCTATGTATTGATATATCTCTGTTAGTGTGTCAAGTGGGTGTAAAGCGGCATAAACACAGCAGTGAAAAGCAGCTAAACCCCATTATAAAAATAAATTACTTTGGAACACCCATGAAACAAAGACAGTGAAAGAGAGAGAAATTCTTACACAATGCGTTCAGGGGCTGTGATGCAACCTGGATTGACCATATCTAGATTCACAGCTGGATCAGACATAAGAGTGGACACTCTTGGGGCTGAGAGGTTTGGTGAGGTTGGGTGAGCAAACGCAGACCCTTTAAAGTAATACTGCATGGTACCCATCGCATGGGTCCCAAATCTCCAGGTTCAAGGGTATCTTCCTACATCAAAAACATGCATGAGAAACCCAGAAGATGGTACACCGTGTGATGGGGAAAGGTTTCTAAAACGCACCTCATTTCTCATCGCCTTGTGCCCGGGTTCGCCATTCCAGCCGCTTTACTAGCAAGCTCCCTACTTGGAGCATCAGCACCTTTAACCTCCTGTTCCGTACAGGTTGCAATTTGTCCTGAGGATAAACGGGAAGACGTGGAACCAACGAGAGACTAGCTCTTGGTGTTGGGACAGGCAGAGGTCACTCTATTTTCCCATCAGAAAGAAGAATTAACCACAGGCTCAGCCTGCCCCCCGGAACCAGAACAGGGCCTGAAGCCATTCTGCGATTTTGCCGCCAGCTCCCATAAAAACGAGTTGTAAAATGGAGGTTCAGGGCACTGCAATTCACAAACCTGCAGAGTTATAAATGATAACTCTCGTCCACAAATATATTGAGGGAAAGCAAAGAAGAGGATTTGAAATCAAGGCAGAATTGCAGGAAAGAGATTTCAGGAGGTAGATTCGAATCGCCTTTAAAGCACATGAAAAGCGGCAAAACGTTGACAATGATGCCCTTGGCCAAAAAGGGCGTATGCGTTTTTTCCTGAATATATTCAGGAAAAAACGCATACTCCCTTTTTGGCCAACCAAGCAACCTGGAAAGGCAAATCAGCGCTACAAAGAAGTCTCGCTTCCCATCGGTCAAAAGGGCCATGCTGAAAAAAGTGTCAAAACCAGAAATGCAGGACAGGCCATGGAGAAATGGGAGCCTTGCTACACTGATGGGCGGGATGTAAATTGCCAACAGCCACTCTGGAGAAGTGTACGGTGTGTCCTGAAACATCTAAAAAACACAGCTTAGAGAGAATAGGGCACTTCCACTCATGGGGGTATAAATTGGGAAAATGAAAAATCAGCAAGACACAAGCACCCCCAAGTTGAGGGCTGCTCTGTTGACAAGGACCTCCACTTCATTCCACCTTCAATATCCCAGGAAAGAGAAAAATGGATAAAGAAGTTGTGGTCCTTATGTACAATGGAATATCACTCAGCCATGAAATCAATGTCATAAGGCTAGTAGCAGCATGATGAGTGGATTTAGGTACGACGATTCTAAGTGAAATAAGTCACACAGAAAAGGACATTTCTCATAAGGTATCACTTATAGAGGGAATGTAAAACCCGTTACACTTGAACTGAATTACAAAACAGAACAGAGTCACACATGCAGAAAACACAGTATGGCTGCTTAACGGGAAAGGTGAGGTGGGGTGATACATCAAACAAGGGTTTCAAATTAGCTCAGATACCGTTCCATAAACCCAATATGTAATAGACAAGACCTACTCCTTGCTCAGAGAACTGGACTCAACACGCCCTATTCGCCGCACAAGAATATATCTGACTAGTAATAATCTTAAAACCTATGTATTGATGTCCCTCTGTAAGTGAATCAAGTGGGTGTAAAGGGGCATAAACACAGCAGTGAAAATCAGGTAAACCCCATTATAAAAATAAATTACTTAAAAATTCCAAAAAACAAAGACAGTGATAGAGGGAAAATTTTTACGTAATTCGTTCCGGGGCTGTGATGCAACCTGGTGTGACCATATCTAGACCCACAGCTGGATGAGAAATAAAGCTGGACACTCTTGGGGCTGAAGGTCTCTTTCCCTATTTACCAGATTAGGAACGTAGAAAGGCTGCCACCCTCTGGCCGTTACCTGCAAAAGCAGCTTTAAAACCTGTGCTAATGGTCACTTCATATGAACAAGTACTTCAGGGTTGTAAATGAAACGTGCCCTCAAAATGTCTTGAGGGAGGTAATGGCCAAAAATTTTCAAAATGTGACACTTACTTTAAGAAAACACTTTGAAGAACTGAGCTGTAATCACAGTTTGATAAATAAAAAGGGCATGCTTTAAAGCTCAATTTCAACAGATTATGGGACACATGCAAATTCAACCACAGATAGGCATCAGCTCGCACCCATTAGAATAACCATCAGCAAGAAAACTACAAACAATAAATATTGAAGGTGTTTTGGAGAAATGCATACCCTCAATTTTAAGTGGGACGTAACCTGGAAAGAGCCACTAATGAGAACTGAACGGTGGTGCCTTTAAAACATACACACTGAGCTACCATATGATACAGCAAGCCCACTGCTTGGCCTATAACATAAGAAGATATAACTGGAAAGACACAGGCAAGCAAATGTGCATTGCAGCAGTATTACAATAGCCAAGACATGGAGGCAACCAGAAAGTCCATCAAGAGGTGCGTGGCCAAAGAAGAACTGGTACACGTACAGATGGAATATTAGCCAGGGAAAAAAATGAAACAATGCCATTTGCAGCACCATGTATGATTCTTGAGGTAATCAGGCAAATTGTACTAAGTCAGAAAGCAAAAGACACATATCCTATAATATCACTTATAGGTCTTAGCTAAAAATTGATACCAATGAAAATATTTCCACAGAGAAATGCAATCACAGATTCATTAAACAAACTTATGGTTCACCAAATGGAAAGGTGTGAGGATTGGATACATTAGGATATTGGGGTTAAGATAGATATAGAAACACATGTGAAATATGTAATCACCAAAGACCTACGTAATACCAAGACAAGACTACTCAACATCGTGTCATAACCTACATGGGAAAATGATCCAAAGAAGAATAGATATATGTATATGTTTAAAAGAACCACATCTTTCACACCTAGAAGAAACAAAACATTTTAATTAAATTTGCTCTGACAAAAAATAAAAATTAAATTAAAAAAAGAACAAGAAGTAATGAGACATAAACTTAAGGGGCTATTTGCTGGCACATTGCATTCTAATTTACAACCAGAACATGACTTCCATTAAGGCTCTGTCATCACTAATAAAGCAGCTTTATAAGCAATGTTGAAGGTAGCTTAAAAGAAGTCTCACTAATTATTGATAGTAACAAGGAAACAAAGAAAAGTAAAAATCTCACTGCAAAAAGTATACATAGGGTAAGGATAGTAGATCAAACACTTATTAAACTTCTGTAGAGAATAAAAGACAACAGTAGTATGTTTTTTTTAAAAAGAGAGGGCCCAAATAAATCTGAAATGAAAGAGATGATGTTACAACAGACACCACAGAAATACAAAGTATCCTAAGATACACACAGGGTAACTCAGGGCTCAGACTGGACAGAGCCCACTCTCCAGTCCCCTGTACATGACTTACAGGAGCCTCAGGAACTGAGGAGGGGGTCCCTGAGGAGAGGCTCAAGATAGAATATGGTAGGCATTAACATGACTGCATTCATCTTAAACATGCCTGAACTACATTCACACGAGATGATTTTGTCCTGTATGTACATCGGCACCTCTAGTTGGAACTGCAGATCTTTGGCTTCAACACCTCTACTGACAACATTAGCGTCACCTGCTGTGGACCGTCTCCTATAGGATTTCTAGAATCACAAAACATCGAAGCTTCACAGGACCCAGAGTCTGTGCAACTCCACACAGAGTCTCAGAGTCTCAACTCCACTCAGATACTCCACTCTTGGAGGGCACACACAAAGTAGTGTGCACATCAGGACCCAGGGGAAGGAGCAGTGACCCTGTAGGAGAATGACCAGAACTACCTGCTACTTTTAGAGGGTCTCCTGCAGAGGCAGGTGGTGGCTGTGGCTGTGGCTCACCGTGAGGACAACGACACTGGCAGCAGAAGTTCTGGGAAATACTCCTTGGTGTGAGCCCTCCCAGAGTCCGCCATTAGCCCCACCAAGAGCAAGGTAGGCTCCAGGGCTGGGTCGCCTCAGGCCAAACAACCAACAGGGAGGGAACCCAGCCCCATGCATCAGCAGACAAGCGGATTAAACTTTTTATTAAAGTTTTATTTAATCCGTAGACAAGCGGATTAAAGCTCTGCCCACCAAAGCAACACCCAGCTCTACCCACCACCAGTCCTTCCCATCAGGAAGCTTGCACAAGCCTCTAAGATAGACTCATCCACCGGAGAGCAGACAGCAGAAGCAAGAAGAACTACAATTCTGCAGCCTGTGGAAGGAAAACCACATTCACAGAAAGATAGACAAAATGAAAAGGCAGAGGACTTTATACCAGATCAAGGAACAAGATAAAACCCCAGAAAAAAAATGAAATGAGGTGGAGATAGGGAACCTTCCAGAAAAAGAATTCAGAATAATGATAGTGAAGTTGAGCCAAGACCTTGGAAAAAGAAAGGAGGCAAAGATCGAGAAGATGCAAGAAATGTTTAACAAAGACCTAGAAGAATTAAGGAACAAACACCTAGAAGAATTAAAGAACAAACAAACAGAGGTGAACAATGGAATAACTGAAATGAAAAATACACTAGAAGGAATCAGTAGCAGAATAACTGTGGCAGAAGAACGGATAAGTGACCTGGAAGACAGAAAGGTGGAAATCACTGCCATGGAACAGAATAAAGAAAAAGAATGAAAATAAACGAAGATACCCCAAGAGTCCTCTGGGACAACTTTAAACGCAACAACATTCGCATTATAGGGGTCCCAGAAGGAGAAGAGAGAGAGAAAGGACCCGAGAATATATTTGAAGAGATTATGGTCAAAAACTTCCCTAGCATGGGAAAAGAAATAGCCACCCAAGTCCAGAAGCACAGAGTGTCCCAGGCAGGATAAACCAAAGGAGAAAAATGACAAGACACATAGTAATCAAATTGACAAAAATTAACGACAAAGAAAAATGATTGAAAGCAGCAAGGGAAAAATGACAAATAACATACAAGGGAACTCCCATAAGGATAACAACTGATTTCTCAGCAGAAAATCTACAAGCCAGAAGGAAGTGGCATGATAAATTTAAAGTGATGAAAGGGAAGAACCTACAACCAAGAGTACTCCACCCTGCAAAGAGCTCATTCAGATTTGATGGAGAAATCAAAAGCCTTACAGACAAGCAAAAGCTAAGAGAATTCAGCACCATGAAACCAGCTCTACACCAAATGCTAAAGGAACTTCTCTAAGTGGGAAACACAAGAGAAGAAAAGGACCCACCAAGACAAACCCATAACAATTAAGAAAATAGTAGTAGGAACATACATATCGATAATTACCTTAAACGTGAATGCACTACATGTTCCAACCAAAAGACACAGGCTCGCTGAATGGATACAAAAACAAGACCCATATATATGCTGTCTACAAGAGATCCATTTCAGACCTAGGGACACATACAGACTCAAAGTGAGGCGATGGAAAAATATATTCTATGCAAATGAAAATCAAAAGAAAGCTGGAGTAGCAATACTCATATCAGATAAAATAGACTTTAAAATAAAGAATGTTACAAGAGACGAGGAAAGGCACTACATAATGGTCAGGGGATCAATCCAAGAAGAAGATATAACAACTATAAATATATATGTACCCAAAATAGGAGCAGCTCAATGTATAAGGCAACTGCTAACAGCTATAAAAGAGGAAATCGACAGTAACACAATAATAGCGGGGGACTTTAACAGCTCACTTACACCAGTGGAGATCAGCCAGACAGACAATTAATAAGGAAACACAAGCTTTAAATGACACAATAGACCAGATAGAGTTAATTGATATTTATAGGACATTCCATCCAAAAACAGGAGATTACACGTTCTTCTCAACTGCACACGGAACATTCTCCAGGATAGATCACATCTTGGGTCACAGATAAAGCCTCAGTAAATTTAAAAAAACTGAAATCATATCAAGCAGCTGTTCCGACCACAATGCTATGAGATTAGAAATCAATTACACGGAAAAAACCGTAAAAAACACAAACACATGGAGGCTAAACAATACGTTACTAAATAACCAAGAGATCACTGAAGAAACCAAAGAGGAAATCAAAAACTACCTAGAGACAAATGACAACAAAAACACGATGATCCAAAACCTATGGGATGCAGCAAAAGGAGTTCTAAGAGGGAAGTTTATAGCAATACAAGCCTACCTCAAGAAACAAGAAAAATCTCAAATAAACAATCTAACCTTACACCTAGAGGAACTAGAGAAAGAAGAACAAAACCCAAAGTTAGTAGAAGGAAAGAAATCATAAAGATCAGAGCAGAAATAAATGAAATAGAAACAAAGAAAACGAAAGCAAAGATCAATAAAACTAAAAGCTGGTTCTTTGAGAAGATAAGCAAAAATGATCAACCTTTAGCCAGACTCCAGAAAAAGAGGGAGAGGACGCAAATCAACAAAATTAGAAGTGAAAAAGCAGAAGTTACAACAGACACCACAGGAATACAAAGCATCCTAAGAGACTACTACAAGCAACTCTAGGCCAATAAAATGGACAATCTGGAAGAAATGGACAAATTCTTAGAAAGGGATAACCTTCTAAGACTGAACCAGGAAGAAATAGAAAATATGAACAAACCTATCACAAGCAATGAAATTGAAACTGTGATTAAAAATCTTCCAACAAACAAAAGTCCAGAACCAGATGGCATCACAGGTGAATTCTATCAAACATTTAGAGAAGAGCTAACACCCAACCTTCTCAAATTCTTCAAAACAATTGCAGGGGAAGGAACACTCCCAAACTCATTCTATGAGACCACCATCACCCTGATACCAAAATCAGACAGAGATACTACAAGGAAAGAAAATTATAGACCAATATCACTGATGAATATAGATGTAAAAATCCTCAACAAAATACTAGCAAACAGAATCGAACAACACATTAAAAGGATCATACACCATGATCAAGTGGGGTTTATCCCAGGGATGCAAGGATTCTTCAATATACACAAATCAATGTGATACACCATATTAACAAATTGTAGAATAAAAGCATATGATCATCTCAATAGAGGAAGGAAAAGATTTTGAGAAAATTCAACACTCATTTACGATAAAAACTCTGCAGAGTGTGGGCATAGAGGGAAACTACCTCAACATAATAAAGGCCATATATGACAAACCCACAGCAAACAGCATTCTCAATGGTGAAAAACTGAAAGCGTTTCCTCTAAGATCAGGAACAAGACGAGGATGTCCACTCTCACCACTGCTATTCAACATAGTTTTGGAAGTCCTAGCCATGGCAATCAGAGAAGAAAAAGAAATAAAAGGAATACAAAAAGGAAAAGAAGAAGTAAAATTGTCACTGTTTGCAGATGACATGATATCATAGAAAGAGAATCCTGAAGATGCCACCAGAAAACCACTGGAGCTAATCAATGAATTTGGTAAAGTTGCAGGATACAAAATTAATGCACAGAAATTGCTTGCATTCCTATACACTAACAATGAAAGATCAGAAAGAGAAATTAAGGAAACAATCCCATTACCACTGCTACAAAAAGAATAAAATACCTAGGAATAAACCTACCTAAGGAAGTAAAAGACCTGTACTCAGAAAACTATAAGACACTGATGAAAGAAATCAAAGATGATATAAACAGATGGAGACATATACCATGTTCTCGGATTAGAAGAATCAATATTGTGAAAATGACTATACTACCCAAAGCAATCTACAGATTCAATGCAATCCCGATCAAAATACATTTGGCATTTTCTACAAAACAAGAAAAAAAAATCTTAAAATTTGTAGGGAGACACAAAAGACCCTGGATAGCCAAAGCAGTCTTGAGGGGGGAAAAAAAAGAGCTGGAGGAATCAGACTTCCAGACTTCAGACTATATTGCAAAGCTACAGTAATCAAGATAATATGGTACTGACACAAAAACAGAAATATAGGTCAATAGAACAGGATAGAAAGCACAGAGATAAACCCACGTACCTATGGTTCACTAATCTATGACAAAGGAGGCAAGGGTATACAATGGAGAAAAGACAGTGTCTTCAGCAAGTGGTGCTGGGAAAACTGGACAGTTACATGTAAAAGAATGAAATTAGTACACTCCCTAACACCATACACAAAAATAAACTCAAAATGGATTAGAGACCTAAATATAAGACCAGCCACTATAAAACTCTTAGAGGAAAACATAAGCAGAACAGTCTATGACATAAATCACAGCAAGATCCTTTTTGACCCACCTCCTAGAGAAATGGAAATAAAAACAAAAATAAAAAAATGGGACCGAATGAAACATAAATTCTTTTGCACAGCAAAGGAAAACATAAGCAAGATGAAAAGACAACCATCAGAATGGGAGAAAATATTTTCAAATGAAGCAAATGGCAAAGGATTAATCTCCAAAAAGCAGCTCATGTAGCTCAATATCACAAAACCAAACAACCCAATCCAAAAATGGGCAGAAGACCTAAATAGACATTTCTCCAAAGAAGATATACAGGTTGCCAACAAACACATGAAAGGATGCTGAACATCACTAATCATTAGAGAAATGCAAATCAAAACTACAGTGAGGTATCACCTCACACCAGTCAGAATGGCCATCATCAAAAAATCTACCAACAATAAATGCTGGAGAGGCATTTATTGGAGCAAAGGGAACCCTCTTGCACTGTTGGTGGGAATGTAAATTGATATAGCCACTAGGGAGAAAGGTATGGGGGTTCCTTAAACACTAAAAATAGAACTACCATACAACCCAGCAAACCCACTCCTGGACATTTACCCTGAGAAAACCATAATTCAAAAAGAGTCATGTACCACAATGTTCACTGTAGCTCTATTTACAATAGCCAGGACATGGAAGCAACCTAAGTGTCCATCAACAGATAAATGGATAAAGAAGATGTGGCACATATATACAATGGAACATTATTCAGCCATAAAAAGAAACGAAATTGAGTTATTTTTAGTGAGGTGGATGGATCTAGAGTCTGTCCTACAGAGTGAAGTAAGTCAGAAAGAGAAAAACAAATACCGTATGCTAACACATATATATGGAATCTTAAAAAAAAAAATTTATGAAGAACCTAGGGGCAGGAAAGGATTAAGGACACAGACGTAGAGAAAGGACTTGAGGACATGGGGAGAGGGAAGGGTAAGCTGGGACAAAGTGAGAGAGTGGTATGGACATATATACACTACCAAATGTAAAATTGATAGCTACTGGGAAGCAGCCACATAGCACAGGGAGATCAGCTCTGTGCTTTGTGACCACCTAAAAGGGTGGGATAAGGGAGTGAGAGGGAGGTGCAAGAGGGAGGGGATATGGTGTTATATGTATACGCACAGCTGATTCACTTTTTTATACAGCAGAAACTAACACACAATTGTAAAGCAATTATACTCCAATAAAGATGTAAAAGAAAAAAAAAAGCCCAGAGATAAACCTACACACCTATGGCCCACTAATCTATGACAAAGGAGGCAAGGGTATACAAAGGAGAAAAGACAGTCTCTTCAATAAGTGGTGCTGGGAAAAATGGACAGCTACATGTAAAAGAATGAAATTAGAACACTCCCTAACACCATACACAAAAAATAAACTCAAAATGGTTTAGAGACCGAAATGTAAGACCGGACACTATAAAACTCTTAGAGGAAAACACAGGAAGAATACTCTTTGACATAAATCACAGCAAGATCTTTTTTGATCCACCTCCTAGAGTAATGGAATAAAAAAAAAAATAAACATATGGGAGCAAATGAAACCTAAAAGCTTTTGCAAAGCAAAGGAAACTACAAACAAGACGAAAAGACAACCCTCACAATGGGAGAAAATATTTGCAAACGAATCAATGGACAAAGGATTAATCTCCAATGTATATAAACAGCTCATGCAGCTCAACAGTAAAAAAACAAACAACCCAATCCAAAAATGGGCAGATGACGTAAATAGACATTTGTCCCTAGAAGACATACAGATGACCAAGAAGCACATGAAAAGCTGCTCAACATCACTAATTATTAGAGAAATATAAACCAAAACTACAATGAGGTATCGCCTCACACGAGTTAGAATGGGCATCATCAGAAAATCTACAAGCAACAAATGCTGGAGAGGGTGTGGAGAAAAGGGAACCCTCTTACACTATTTGTGGGAATGTAAATTGATACAGTCACGATGGAGAACAGTATGGAGGTTCCTTAAAAAACTAAAAATAGAATTACCATATGACCCAGCAATCCCACTACTGGCCATATACCCAGAGAAAACCATAATTCAAAAAGACATATTCACCACAATATTCATTGCAGCACTGTTTACAATAGCCAGGTCATGGAAGCAACCTAAATGCCCATAGACAGACGAACAGAAAAGATGTGCTACATATATAAAATGGAATATTACTCAGCCATAAAAAGGAATGAAATTGGGTCATTTGTAGAGACGTGGATAGATCTAGAGACTGTCATACAGAGTGAAGTAAGTCAGAAAGAGAAAAACAAATATCGTATATTAACGCATACATGTGGAACCTAGAAAAATGGTAAAGATGAACCGGTTTGCAAGGCAGAAATAGAGACACAGATGTAGAGAACAAATGTATGGACACCAAGGGGGGAAAGTGGCAGGGTGGTGGTGGTGGGATGAATTGCGAGCCTGGGATTGACATATATACACTTATATGTATAAAATAGGTTACCAATAAGAGCCTGCTGTATAAAAAAATGAATAAAATAAATTCAAAAATTAAAAAATAAATCATACTTAAAAAAATAAAACAGAAAAAAAAGTTCTGTCCTTCCCATAGACGTATTTATATGAATGAATTATTTCCATGCTTATATCCATAAATACAAAAAGAGGAATAAAACTTACCTTGAACCAAAAAAGAAAAAAAAAAAAAAAACAGAACCCACTGGTCATACAGAGGAAAACCCTATCAGGGCACTTGCTCCAGGGGTAAACAATTCTGAAGTTGGTCACAGGTGGGGAATCATCTCCCATGCAGCCAGCAGCCCCCACACGAGGAGCGTCCTCATTGCAAAGCTGGGGGACCGTGAGGAGGCGTCTCTGAGTAAACGTGAGCTGAGCCCCAGGCCAGCTGCTGCTGAACTTTTCCCACCCTTCCCAGGTAAAACACCTGAATGTGTGCAAAGACTTTAAAAACTAGAGGAAGGGGCTTGGAGTCACACCAGCGACAGCACGCAGGCCGACTTGGTGCCTGCAGGCCAGCCAGGATGGTCCTGGCCCCGGGCGCTCGTCTGGAAGCTTTCCATTTCCCTGCCTGAGGTACCCCTCCTGTCCCGGCCCCCACTGCTTTTTTCCTTCCTCACCTCTGCCCGGGGAGAAATTCCAGCAGCTAGTATGGGTGACACATCCTCTTCTTTAGCAGGTGGCAGCCCGGCAACTCCTGCAGAAAGTCCAGCAGAGCCCCAGTCACACTGGGCCACTCATAGAGCCGTGGGCCCTACTCCCTCCCACCAGCCCAACCCCGAGACTGCTGACGGGGCAGAGAATATGGCGTCAGGCACAGCTGCAGAGGCTTTTGCTGCCTGGAGGGGTGTTTATATTGACCTCAACCCAGGCACACCTGGGAAGGGCTGGCCGGCCGGGTCAGGCTGCCCAGGTCAGCCAATCCTCGCCCCTCAGGGGCTCAGAGTTGCAGAAAATGGGCCTTGCTACACCAGCCAGATCCAAGGAACAGGTGTAGGGTCCCGAGAGTCAGGATAGATAAGGGGCGGCAGCCCTGGCTTGTTTTCGAATCATTTTATCTGGTCCATGAGTGGGAGACAACTTCAAGAAGACCCTCTGCTAATGAGAGGAACCCAGGAGTCAGGGAGAGGAGGGGTGGTGGGTGGAGACAGAGGCCTGGTGCCCCGGCTGCAGTGGAAGCCCCTGGAAGACCAGGCAGAGGGAGGCCGCACAGAGTGAAGCCTAGGGTCACAGACCTGTTGGAGCTGCTGTTTGTTAGTTCAAGCTCTGCTCTGAGGTGCTCTGTGTCAGCTCTGAGTGACAGGGGTGCTGGGGGTGCTCTGCAATGAGGGCTATGTGCACGGTTCCTGTGTGCCCAGCCCTGCCGGGGTACCTGTCCACGGGAGCTCCATATCCAGGGAGGGGCCTGCCCACGAGAGCCCCGTGGGCTGCTGCGTACCTGCCCAGGTGAGCTCCATATCTTGGGAGGGGCCTGACCACAAGAGCCCCGTGGGCTGCTGGGGACCTGGTAGAGGACGCCAGGACAGTCAGTGAAGCCACAGAGGATATACATCTAGTAGTTCCTAATTCCTACACCCTGCTGGTCATTCTACCATCCACCAGGACATGGCATTCTGTATTAGACTTCAATGATGCCTTCTTCTGTATTCCATTAGTCCCAGAGTCACAAGAAATTTTGGCCGTGAGTGGCAGGACTCAACCTACAACAAAAACAATACTGCTGGGCCGTCCTGCCCCAGGGGTTCAAAAATTCCCACACCATCTTTGGGGAAACGTTAGCTAAAGACCTAAAAGATCTACCTCTGGAGAAGGGAACCCTCCTTCAATATGCAGATGACATTCTGATCACCAGCCCGACTAAGGAGGCCTCTGAACTACCTAGCCAATAAAAGATAGAAGGTGTCCAAGGAAAAGGCTCAAATATCACAAACTAAGGTGGCCTTCCTGGGCTTCATTCGCACAGAAGGTCGGAGAAGCCCACCCCAGGAAAGGGAAGAAGCCATTTGCAGCCTCACCTTTCCTGAAACTAGAAGACAGCTTAGGGGTTCCTGGGGAGACCGGGGTTTGCTGCATCTGGATCCCTAACTACAGTCTAATAGTTAGACTGGGCCTCTATATGAAACACTGAAAGGAAAAGATGATGATCCTTTTGAATAGAATCCAGAAGGGGCCTTTCAAGAATGGAAAGAGCAGTCAATTCAGACCCTGGCCCTGGACCTCCCTAAGTTAGCTAAACCCTTTGACCTTTACATTCCTGGTCCAAGGCGAATCGCCCTTGGAGTATTAGTGCAAAAACTGGGACCACTTGAAATGGAACAATGCAAGAATGCCCTCCAGGCATTGGCCAGCCACCCCATCCGACCAGGATACTGGGGGTATCTAGAAACCTGGAAATCAGCAGCCCACAAGGCCAGCTCCCTCCTAAGGGAAAAGGACGCCACTTGGTGATCCTAACCACCCACCATGCCCTGAAGTTGCAGGGATTGCTCCGTGGGCACAATGACCTCGAGTGAGGAGGCCCTCCAACACCAACCTCCAGAGAGACAACCTGGGGCAATGGGCCCCCATGACGACTCGTGTGACCATCACTTGACCTGGAGCTTCTCTCAGAAAACAACAAGAGTGTGCCCCAAAAGAGCAGACTATTGCTTACAGGACTTACTGCACCCAGAGCGGAGCTAATAAACTTGGCAGGGGAACCGTAAATAACGCTGCCACCATAGAAAAGCCTACAGACACCGCAGTGATGGCGGCCAATGAGACCGGCTGTACTCCTGGCTACTTCAAAAGGCCGTTGACTGAGTGGCCGTCATGGTCCTGGATCACCACCGGCCCTGGACTGTCTGGGAGTTGAGCAAGCAGGGCTCTGACACCTGGTGCTGTTTGTACGTTAATTCAGTGGCCTAACTGAAGAAAGCACAGACTACTGGTCAGAGCATCTAGGCTGGCAGAAACCGTCAGCCTAAGGGGGCCGAACCAATGTGGAGCAGGGTAAAACCGCCCACCCCCCCAGCGTCTCTGCACATCTCTTTCCTGGACCCTTAAAGGTCATTAGAATCTATAAAACTTCCAATGCTGGTGCTCAGGCAGACGAGCAGTGAGGGAGGAGGCCTGCGGACAATCAACCTCACCTGGAGGCTGCTGGGGAGGAGTCCTGCCCCTCCCCCCGGGTATGAGGACACCCAACTCAGCATGAAGCATTTACAGAAGACGTGTCTGCACCCTCAGCGCCCCAAGAATGAGGAATGGGACAAAAGGCAGAGGAGGGCTTTGTCACTGGCAAAGCCCATTAAAAATTCCTGGGAGATAAAAATAGAATCTGGGCAATAAAATAAAGTCTAACCATTTTTTCCTTTGTGCTTTGTCTAATTTCACTTGCTCCTAGGTTTCCACATGCAGAGGTCCCACACCCGACACTTCAGACCCGATTTCCTCGTGCAAAATGGCTGGGCCGACACCTCAGCTCGTGGGGCCCCGTGCAGACTCTGCGACATAGAGCCTGAGCTCCAGCCAACCTGGCCCTCGAGAGCTCCGCCCCCTCCCTCCCGCTGATGCTGACAGGATCCCTACACAGCAGCCCGGCCCACAACCCGCAGGGGAGCACACACTCTCACCTCTCCATTCTCTGATCAAAATATAAAGTTTTCCTTTGCTTCTGAACCAAAGTCAGTCTCGATCTGTTGGCTCCAATGACACTGGGCAGGGAGACCCTTGTTGGGGCCCACTCTGCAGGATCAGTAACAGAATTTGAGAACATTGTAACTTCAATGAACAGATGTGTGAGCCAAACTGTAATTAACATAGAGCAGTGTATAAGGCTCGTGTAAAATAAGATGTTTCTAACACTTCCATTTGATATTTCCATCACTTTATTATAAGCAAGTTCAGTGGAGGGGATTGTCTTATTTGTCAGGTCAAGAGTAGAGAAATGCAGTGATTTCTTTCCAAGGATGTACATCTAATAATCTTGGTTGAAGTTTCAACCTTGTTTGGAATGATTTTCCATTGAAAATGATACCTCTCTTTCAGCTCCTAGATTTCTGAGAAGTATAAAATCTTATATTTTTTATTACCAAAGGGGAAAGGTGGGAGGAGGGATAAATTAACAGTTTCAGATTAACATATACACACTGCTATGTATAAAATATATCATCAACAAGGAACTACTGTATAGCACAGGGAACTATACTCAATATTTTGTAATGACCCCTGAGGGGAAATAATCTGAAAAACAATAGATATCTATATCGACATCATCTATCAACTACAGATAAAATGGAAACTAAAGGAGGCCGATGGTGAGCGTTTCTGAACCTGAAGACTTCAATCATCTAAAGTTCGGACTCTGCCTACGGCCCAAGTCCCTTAATGAACACACATGTACCAGTAGCTTAAAAATTCCCCAGATTGGAGTTCGGGGAGACACTGATTTGGAAAAATCCCTTGTGTTCTCCTTACATACACGGGACCTTTCCTACAGCTAAAACATGCCTGTGACACCCAGAAGATGGAACACGGTTGGATCAGGAAGATTTTGGAAAAGGCACCAAAACGCCTAATTTCCTGGTTGTTGGGTTCACCCCTCCAGCCTTTTTCCTTAAAATCTCCCCACTAGAGGATGTCAGCACCTTCAACATCCAGTTGCACAGAAATCGGAATTTGTGCAAAGGAAGAAGGGGAAGGAGGAGAAACAAGGAGAGCCAAGCCCTAGATGTTCGGAGAGGCACATGTCACTCTACTTTCCAGTCAGGAAGAAGAATTAAGCAAAGGCTTAGCTTGCCACCGGGAACCAGAGTAGGTCCAGAAGCAAACGAGCGGTTCTGCGGAAAGCTCCCAAAAAAGCGAGTTGACAAATGGAGCTCAGGGGCACTGCAATTCACAAACCTGCAGAATTATAAATGATAACTCTCGTCCACAAATATATTGAGGGAAGGCAACGAAGAGGATTTGAAATCAAGGCAGAATTGCAGGAAACAGATTTCAGGAGATAGATTCGAATCACCCCTAAAGCACATGAAAAGCGGCAAAACGTCGACAATGATGCACTTGGCCAAAAAGAGCATATGCGTTTTTTTCTGAATGAATTCAGGAAAAAACCCATAGGCCCTTTTTGGCCAACCAAGCAAGCCGGAAATGCAATTCAGCACTACAAAGAAGTCTGACTTCCCATCGGTCAAAATGGCCTTCCTAAAAAAGTGTAAAACAAGAAAAGCAGGAGAGGCCAGGGAGGCAAGGGAGCCTTGCTACACTGATGGGCGCGATGTAAATTGCCAATGATGACTCTGGAGAAGGGTATGGTGTTTCCTAAAACATCTAAAAAACACAGCTAGAGAGAAAGGGGCACATCGACTCATGGGCGTATAAATAGGGAAAACTAAAAATCAGCAAGACACAGGCACCCAAAACTTTAGGGCTGCTCTGTTGACAAGAACCTCCACTTAATTCCACCTTAAATATCCAAGGAAAGAGAAAAATGGATAAAGAAGTTGTGGTCCTTATGTACAATGGAATATCACTCAGCAATGAAATCAATGTCATAAGGCTAGTAGCAGCATGATGAGTGGATTTAAGTACAACGATTCTAAGTGAAATAAGTCACACAGAAAAAGACACTTCTCATAAGGTATCACTTATAGAGGGAATGTAAAAACCGTTACACTTGAACTGAATTACAAAACAGAACAAAGTCACACATGCCGAAAACACACTATGGCTGCTTAACGGGAAAGGTGAGGTGGGGTGATACATAAAACAAGGGTTTCAAACTAGCTCAGATACCGTTCCATAAACCCAATATGTAATAGACAAGACCTACTCCTTGCTCAGAGAACTGGACTCAACACGCCCTATTCACCGCACAAGAATATATCTGACTAGTAATAATCTTAAAACCTATGTATTGATATCACTCTGTTAGTGTGTCAAGTCGCTGTAAAGCGGCATAAACACAGCAGTGAAAAGCAGCTAAACCGCATTATAAAAATAAATTACTTTTAAAAACCCATGAAACAAAGACAGTGAAAGAGAGAGAAATTCTTACACAATTCGTTCAGGGGCTGTGATGCAAACTGGATTGACCATATCTAGACCCACAGTTGGATGAGACATAAGGGTGGACACTCTTGGGGCTGAGAGATTTGGTGACGTTGCGTGAGCAAATGCAGACCCTTTAAAGTAATACTGCGTGGTACCCATCGCATGGGTCCCAAATCTCCAGGTTCAAGGGCATCTTCCTACATCGAAATCATGCATGAGAAACACAGAAGATGGTACACTGTGTGATGGGGAGAGGTTTCTAAAACGCACCTCATTTCTCATCTCCTTGTGCTCGGGTTTGCGATTGCAGCCACTTTACTAGCAATCTCCCTACTTGGAGCATCAGCACCTTTAAACTCCTCTGCCGTACAGGATGCAATTTGTCCGGAGGATGAACGGGAAGACGGGGAACCAATGAGAGACTAGCTCTTGGTGTTGGGACAGGCACAGGTCACTCTATTTTCCCATCAGGAAGAAGAATTAACCACAGGCTCAGCCTGCCCCGCGGAACTAGAACAGGGCCTGAAGCCATCCTGCGATTTTGCGGCCAGCTCCCTAAAAAGCGAGTTGTACAATGGAGCTTCAGGGCACTGCAATTCACAAACCTGCAGAGTTATAAATGATAACCCTCGTCCACAAATATATTGAGGGAAGGCAAAGAAGAGGATTTGAAATCAAGGCAGAATTGCAGGAAACAAATTTCAGGAGGTAGATTCGAATCGCTTTAAAGCACACGAAAAGCGGCAAAACGTTGACAATGATGCCCTTGGCCAAAAAGGGCGTATGCGTTTTTTCCTGAATATATTCAGGAAAAAAAGGATACGCCCTTTTTGGGCAACCAAGCAACCTGGAAAGGCAAATCAGTGTTACAAAGAAGTCTCGCTTCCCATCGGTCAAAAGGGCCATGCTGAAAAAAGTGTCAAAACCAGAAATGCAGGACAGGCCATGGAGAAATGGGAGCCTTGCTACACTGATGGGCGGGATGTAAATTGCCAACAGCCACTCTGGAGAAGTGTACGGTGTGTCCTGAAACATCTAAAAAACACAGCTTAGAGAGCATAGGGCACTTCCACTCATGGGGATATAAATTGGCAAAATGAAAAATCAGCAACACAAAAGCACCCCAAAGTTTAGGGCTGCTCTCTTGACAAGGACCTCCACTTCATTCCACCTTAAATATCCCAGTAAAGAGAAAAATGGATAAAGAAGTGGTGATCCTTATGTACAATGGAATATCACTCAGCCATGAAATCAATGTCATAAGGCTAGTAGCAGCATGATGAGTGGATTTAGGTACGACGATTCTAAGTGAAATAAGTCACACAGAAAAGGACACTTCTCATAAGGTATCACTGATAGAGGGAATGTAAAAACCGTTACACTTGAACTGAATTACAAAACAGAACAGAGTCACACATGCAGAAAACACACTATGGCTGCTTAACGGGAAAGGTGAGGTGGGGTGATACATAAAACAAGGGTATCAAATTAGCTCAGATACCGTTCCATAAACCCAATATGTAATAGACAAGACCTACTCCTTGCTCAGAGAACTGGACTCAACACGCCCTATTCACCGCACAAGAATATATCTGACTAATAATAATCGTAAAACCTATGTATTGATATATCTCTGTTAGTGTGTCAAGTGGGTGTAAAGCGGCATAAACACAGCAGTGAAAAGCAGCTAAACCCCATTATAAAAATAAATTACTTTGGAACACCCATGAAACAAAGACAGTGAAAGAGAGAGAAATTCTTACACAATGCGTTCAGGGGCTGTGATGCAACCTGGATTGACCATATCTAGATTCACAGCTGGATCAGACATAAGAGTGGACACTCTTGGGGCTGAGAGGTTTGGTGAGGTTGGGTGAGCAAACGCAGACCCTTTAAAGTAATACTGCATGGTACCCATCGCATGGGTCCCAAATCTCCAGGTTCAAGGGTATCTTCCTACATCAAAAACATGCATGAGAAACCCAGAAGATGGTACACCGTGTGATGGGGAAAGGTTTCTAAAACGCACCTCATTTCTCATCGCCTTGTGCCCGGGTTCGCCATTCCAGCCGCTTTACTAGCAAGCTCCCTACTTGGAGCATCAGCACCTTTAACCTCCTGTTCCGTACAGGTTGCAATTTGTCCTGAGGATAAACGGGAAGACGTGGAACCAACGAGAGACTAGCTCTTGGTGTTGGGACAGGCAGAGGTCACTCTATTTTCCCATCAGAAAGAAGAATTAACCACAGGCTCAGCCTGCCCCCCGGAACCAGAACAGGGCCTGAAGCCATTCTGCGATTTTGCCGCCAGCTCCCATAAAAACGAGTTGTAAAATGGAGGTTCAGGGCACTGCAATTCACAAACCTGCAGAGTTATAAATGATAACTCTCGTCCACAAATATATTGAGGGAAAGCAAAGAAGAGGATTTGAAATCAAGGCAGAATTGCAGGAAAGAGATTTCAGGAGGTAGATTCGAATCGCCTTTAAAGCACATGAAAAGCGGCAAAACGTTGACAATGATGCCCTTGGCCAAAAAGGGCGTATGCGTTTTTTCCTGAATATATTCAGGAAAAAACGCATACTCCCTTTTTGGCCAACCAAGCAACCTGGAAAGGCAAATCAGCGCTACAAAGAAGTCTCGCTTCCCATCGGTCAAAAGGGCCATGCTGAAAAAAGTGTCAAAACCAGAAATGCAGGACAGGCCATGGAGAAATGGGAGCCTTGCTACACTGATGGGCGGGATGTAAATTGCCAACAGCCACTCTGGAGAAGTGTACGGTGTGTCCTGAAACATCTAAAAAACACAGCTTAGAGAGAATAGGGCACTTCCACTCATGGGGGTATAAATTGGGAAAATGAAAAATCAGCAAGACACAAGCACCCCAAAGTTTAGGGCTGCTCTGTTGACAAGGACCTCCACTTCATTCCACCTTCAATATCCCAGGAAAGAGAAAAATGGATAAAGAAGTTGTGGTCCTTATGTACAATGGAATATCACTCAGCCATGAAATCAATGTCATAAGGCTAGTAGCAGCATGATGAGTGGATTTAGGTACGACGATTCTAAGTGAAATAAGTCACACAGAAAAGGACATTTCTCATAAGGTATCACTTATAGAGGGAATGTAAAACCCGTTACACTTGAACTGAATTACAAAACAGAACAGAGTCACACATGCAGAAAACACAGTATGGCTGCTTAACGGGAAAGGTGAGGTGGGGTGATACATCAAACAAGGGTTTCAAATTAGCTCAGATACCGTTCCATAAACCCAATATGTAATAGACAAGACCTACTCCTTGCTCAGAGAACTGGACTCAACACGCCCTATTCGCCGCACAAGAATATATCTGACTAGTAATAATCTTAAAACCTATGTATTGATGTCCCTCTGTAAGTGAATCAAGTGGGTGTAAAGGGGCATAAACACAGCAGTGAAAATCAGGTAAACCCCATTATAAAAATAAATTACTTAAAAATTCCAAAAAACAAAGACAGTGATAGAGGGAAAATTTTTACGTAATTCGTTCCGGGGCTGTGATGCAACCTGGTGTGACCATATCTAGACCCACAGCTGGATGAGAAATAAAGCTGGACACTCTTGGGGCTGAAGGTCTCTTTCCCTATTTACCAGATTAGGAACGTAGAAAGGCTGCCACCCTCTGGCCGTTACCTGCAAAAGCAGCTTTAAAACCTGTGCTAATGGTCACTTCATATGAACAAGTACTTCAGGGTTGTAAATGAAACGTGCCCTCAAAATGTCTTGAGGGAGGTAATGGCCAAAAATTTTCAAAATGTGACACTTACTTTAAGAAAACACTTTGAAGAACTGAGCTGTAATCACAGTTTGATAAATAAAAAGGGCATGCTTTAAAGCTCAATTTCAACAGATTATGGGACACATGCAAATTCAACCACAGATAGGCATCAGCTCGCACCCATTAGAATAACCATCAGCAAGAAAACTACAAACAATAAATATTGAAGGTGTTTTGGAGAAATGCATACCCTCAATTTTAAGTGGGACGTAACCTGGAAAGAGCCACTAATGAGAACTGAACGGTGGTGCCTTTAAAACATACACACTGAGCTACCATATGATACAGCAAGCCCACTGCTTGGCCTATAACATAAGAAGATATAACTGGAAAGACACAGGCAAGCAAATGTGCATTGCAGCAGTATTACAATAGCCAAGACATGGAGGCAACCAGAAAGTCCATCAAGAGGTGCGTGGCCAAAGAAGAACTGGTACACGTACAGATGGAATATTAGCCAGGGAAAAAAATGAAACAATGCCATTTGCAGCACCATGTATGATTCTTGAGGTAATCAGGCAAATTGTACTAAGTCAGAAAGCAAAAGACACATATCCTATAATATCACTTATAGGTCTTAGCTAAAAATTGATACCAATGAAAATATTTCCACAGAGAAATGCAATCACAGATTCATTAAACAAACTTATGGTTCACCAAATGGAAAGGTGTGAGGATTGGATACATTAGGATATTGGGGTTAAGATAGATATAGAAACACATGTGAAATATGTAATCACCAAAGACCTACGTAATACCAAGACAAGACTACTCAACATCGTGTCATAACCTACATGGGAAAATGATCCAAAGAAGAATAGATATATGTATATGTTTAAAAGAACCACATCTTTCACACCTAGAAGAAACAAAACATTTTAATTAAATTTGCTCTGACAAAAAATAAAAATTAAATTAAAAAAAGAACAAGAAGTAATGAGACATAAACTTAAGGGGCTATTTGCTGGCACATTGCATTCTAATTTACAACCAGAACATGACTTCCATTAAGGCTCTGTCATCACTAATAAAGCAGCTTTATAAGCAATGTTGAAGGTAGCTTAAAAGAAGTCTCACTAATTATTGATAGTAACAAGGAAACAAAGAAAAGTAAAAATCTCACTGCAAAAAGTATACATAGGGTAAGGATAGTAGATCAAACACTTATTAAACTTCTGTAGAGAATAAAAGACAACAGTAGTATGTTTTTTTTAAAAAGAGAGGGCCCAAATAAATCTGAAATGAAAGAGATGATGTTACAACAGACACCACAGAAATACAAAGTATCCTAAGATACACACAGGGTAACTCAGGGCTCAGACTGGACAGAGCCCACTCTCCAGTCCCCTGTACATGACTTACAGGAGCCTCAGGAACTGAGGAGGGGGTCCCTGAGGAGAGGCTCAAGATAGAATATGGTAGGCATTAACATGACTGCATTCATCTTAAACATGCCTGAACTACATTCACACGAGATGATTTTGTCCTGTATGTACATCGGCACCTCTAGTTGGAACTGCAGATCTTTGGCTTCAACACCTCTACTGACAACATTAGCGTCACCTGCTGTGGACCGTCTCCTATAGGATTTCTAGAATCACAAAACATCGAAGCTTCACAGGACCCAGAGTCTGTGCAACTCCACACAGAGTCTCAGAGTCTCAACTCCACTCAGATACTCCACTCTTGGAGGGCACACACAAAGTAGTGTGCACATCAGGACCCAGGGGAAGGAGCAGTGACCCTGTAGGAGAATGACCAGAACTACCTGCTACTTTTAGAGGGTCTCCTGCAGAGGCAGGTGGTGGCTGTGGCTGTGGCTCACCGTGAGGACAACGACACTGGCAGCAGAAGTTCTGGGAAATACTCCTTGGTGTGAGCCCTCCCAGAGTCCGCCATTAGCCCCACCAAGAGCAAGGTAGGCTCCAGGGCTGGGTCGCCTCAGGCCAAACAACCAACAGGGAGGGAACCCAGCCCCATGCATCAGCAGACAAGCGGATTAAACTTTTTATTAAAGTTTTATTTAATCCGTAGACAAGCGGATTAAAGCTCTGCCCACCAAAGCAACACCCAGCTCTACCCACCACCAGTCCTTCCCATCAGGAAGCTTGCACAAGCCTCTAAGATAGACTCATCCACCGGAGAGCAGACAGCAGAAGCAAGAAGAACTACAATTCTGCAGCCTGTGGAAGGAAAACCACATTCACAGAAAGATAGACAAAATGAAAAGGCAGAGGACTTTATACCAGATCAAGGAACAAGATAAAACCCCAGAAAAAAAATGAAATGAGGTGGAGATAGGGAACCTTCCAGAAAAAGAATTCAGAATAATGATAGTGAAGTTGAGCCAAGACCTTGGAAAAAGAAAGGAGGCAAAGATCGAGAAGATGCAAGAAATGTTTAACAAAGACCTAGAAGAATTAAGGAACAAACACCTAGAAGAATTAAAGAACAAACAAACAGAGGTGAACAATGGAATAACTGAAATGAAAAATACACTAGAAGGAATCAGTAGCAGAATAACTGTGGCAGAAGAACGGATAAGTGACCTGGAAGACAGAAAGGTGGAAATCACTGCCATGGAACAGAATAAAGAAAAAGAATGAAAATAAACGAAGATACCCCAAGAGTCCTCTGGGACAACTTTAAACGCAACAACATTCGCATTATAGGGGTCCCAGAAGGAGAAGAGAGAGAGAAAGGACCCGAGAATATATTTGAAGAGATTATGGTCAAAAACTTCCCTAGCATGGGAAAAGAAATAGCCACCCAAGTCCAGAAGCACAGAGTGTCCCAGGCAGGATAAACCAAAGGAGAAAAATGACAAGACACATAGTAATCAAATTGACAAAAATTAACGACAAAGAAAAATGATTGAAAGCAGCAAGGGAAAAATGACAAATAACATACAAGGGAACTCCCATAAGGATAACAACTGATTTCTCAGCAGAAAATCTACAAGCCAGAAGGAAGTGGCATGATAAATTTAAAGTGATGAAAGGGAAGAACCTACAACCAAGAGTACTCCACCCTGCAAAGAGCTCATTCAGATTTGATGGAGAAATCAAAAGCCTTACAGACAAGCAAAAGCTAAGAGAATTCAGCACCATGAAACCAGCTCTACACCAAATGCTAAAGGAACTTCTCTAAGTGGGAAACACAAGAGAAGAAAAGGACCCACCAAGACAAACCCATAACAATTAAGAAAATAGTAGTAGGAACATACATATCGATAATTACCTTAAACGTGAATGCACTACATGTTCCAACCAAAAGACACAGGCTCGCTGAATGGATACAAAAACAAGACCCATATATATGCTGTCTACAAGAGATCCATTTCAGACCTAGGGACACATACAGACTCAAAGTGAGGCGATGGAAAAATATATTCTATGCAAATGAAAATCAAAAGAAAGCTGGAGTAGCAATACTCATATCAGATAAAATAGACTTTAAAATAAAGAATGTTACAAGAGACGAGGAAAGGCACTACATAATGGTCAGGGGATCAATCCAAGAAGAAGATATAACAACTATAAATATATATGTACCCAAAATAGGAGCAGCTCAATGTATAAGGCAACTGCTAACAGCTATAAAAGAGGAAATCGACAGTAACACAATAATAGCGGGGGACTTTAACAGCTCACTTACACCAGTGGAGATCAGCCAGACAGACAATTAATAAGGAAACACAAGCTTTAAATGACACAATAGACCAGATAGAGTTAATTGATATTTATAGGACATTCCATCCAAAAACAGGAGATTACACGTTCTTCTCAACTGCACACGGAACATTCTCCAGGATAGATCACATCTTGGGTCACAGATAAAGCCTCAGTAAATTTAAAAAAACTGAAATCATATCAAGCAGCTGTTCTGACCACAATGCTATGAGATTAGAAATCAATTACACGGAAAAAACCGTAAAAAACACAAACACATGGAGGCTAAACAATACGTTACTAAATAACCAAGAGATCACTGAAGAAACCAAAGAGGAAATCAAAAACTACCTAGAGACAAATGACAACAAAAACACGATGATCCAAAACCTATGGGATGCAGCAAAAGGAGTTCTAAGAGGGAAGTTTATAGCAATACAAGCCTACCTCAAGAAACAAGAAAAATCTCAAATAAACAATCTAACCTTACACCTAGAGGAACTAGAGAAAGAAGAACAAAACCCAAAGTTAGTAGAAGGAAAGAAATCATAAAGATCAGAGCAGAAATAAATGAAATAGAAACAAAGAAAACGAAAGCAAAGATCAATAAAACTAAAAGCTGGTTCTTTGAGAAGATAAGCAAAAATGATCAACCTTTAGCCAGACTCCAGAAAAAGAGGGAGAGGACGCAAATCAACAAAATTAGAAGTGAAAAAGCAGAAGTTACAACAGACACCACAGGAATACAAAGCATCCTAAGAGACTACTACAAGCAACTCTAGGCCAATAAAATGGACAATCTGGAAGAAATGGACAAATTCTTAGAAAGGGATAACCTTCTAAGACTGAACCAGGAAGAAATAGAAAATATGAACAAACCTATCACAAGCAATGAAATTGAAACTGTGATTAAAAATCTTCCAACAAACAAAAGTCCAGAACCAGATGGCATCACAGGTGAATTCTATCAAACATTTAGAGAAGAGCTAACACCCAACCTTCTCAAATTCTTCAAAACAATTGCAGGGGAAGGAACACTCCCAAACTCATTCTATGAGACCACCATCACCCTGATACCAAAATCAGACAGAGATACTACAAGGAAAGAAAATTATAGACCAATATCACTGATGAATATAGATGTAAAAATCCTCAACAAAATACTAGCAAACAGAATCGAACAACACATTAAAAGGATCATACACCATGATCAAGTGGGGTTTATCCCAGGGATGCAAGGATTCTTCAATATACACAAATCAATGTGATACACCATATTAACAAATTGTAGAATAAAAGCATATGATCATCTCAATAGAGGAAGGAAAAGATTTTGAGAAAATTCAACACTCATTTACGATAAAAACTCTGCAGAGTGTGGGCATAGAGGGAAACTACCTCAACATAATAAAGGCCATATATGACAAACCCACAGCAAACAGCATTCTCAATGGTGAAAAACTGAAAGCGTTTCCTCTAAGATCAGGAACAAGACGAGGATGTCCACTCTCACCACTGCTATTCAACATAGTTTTGGAAGTCCTAGCCATGGCAATCAGAGAAGAAAAAGAAATAAAAGGAATACAAAAAGGAAAAGAAGAAGTAAAATTGTCACTGTTTGCAGATGACATGATATCATAGAAAGAGAATCCTGAAGATGCCACCAGAAAACCACTGGAGCTAATCAATGAATTTGGTAAAGTTGCAGGATACAAAATTAATGCACAGAAATTGCTTGCATTCCTATACACTAACAATGAAAGATCAGAAAGAGAAATTAAGGAAACAATCCCATTACCACTGCTACAAAAAGAATAAAATACCTAGGAATAAACCTACCTAAGGAAGTAAAAGACCTGTACTCAGAAAACTATAAGACACTGATGAAAGAAATCAAAGATGATATAAACAGATGGAGACATATACCATGTTCTCGGATTAGAA
Source organism: Balaenoptera borealis (assembly GCF_965194805.1). Lineage (NCBI taxonomy): Eukaryota > Metazoa > Chordata > Mammalia > Artiodactyla > Balaenopteridae > Balaenoptera > Balaenoptera borealis. The sequence goes on from NW_028123922.1 coordinate 145,625, forward strand.
GAATCAATATTGTGAAAATGACTATACTACCCAAAGCAATCTACAGATTCAATGCAATCCCGATCAAAATACATTTGGCATTTTCTACAAAACAAGAAAAAAAAATCTTAAAATTTGTAGGGAGACACAAAAGACCCTGGATAGCCAAAGCAGTCTTGAGGGGGGAAAAAAAAGAGCTGGAGGAATCAGACTTCCAGACTTCAGACTATATTGCAAAGCTACAGTAATCAAGATAATATGGTACTGACACAAAAACAGAAATATAGGTCAATAGAACAGGATAGAAAGCACAGAGATAAACCCACGTACCTATGGTTCACTAATCTATGACAAAGGAGGCAAGGGTATACAATGGAGAAAAGACAGTGTCTTCAGCAAGTGGTGCTGGGAAAACTGGACAGTTACATGTAAAAGAATGAAATTAGTACACTCCCTAACACCATACACAAAAATAAACTCAAAATGGATTAGAGACCTAAATATAAGACCAGCCACTATAAAACTCTTAGAGGAAAACATAAGCAGAACAGTCTATGACATAAATCACAGCAAGATCCTTTTTGACCCACCTCCTAGAGAAATGGAAATAAAAACAAAAATAAAAAAATGGGACCGAATGAAACATAAATTCTTTTGCACAGCAAAGGAAAACATAAGCAAGATGAAAAGACAACCATCAGAATGGGAGAAAATATTTTCAAATGAAGCAAATGGCAAAGGATTAATCTCCAAAAAGCAGCTCATGTAGCTCAATATCACAAAACCAAACAACCCAATCCAAAAATGGGCAGAAGACCTAAATAGACATTTCTCCAAAGAAGATATACAGGTTGCCAACAAACACATGAAAGGATGCTGAACATCACTAATCATTAGAGAAATGCAAATCAAAACTACAGTGAGGTATCACCTCACACCAGTCAGAATGGCCATCATCAAAAAATCTACCAACAATAAATGCTGGAGAGGCATTTATTGGAGCAAAGGGAACCCTCTTGCACTGTTGGTGGGAATGTAAATTGATATAGCCACTAGGGAGAAAGGTATGGGGGTTCCTTAAACACTAAAAATAGAACTACCATACAACCCAGCAAACCCACTCCTGGACATTTACCCTGAGAAAACCATAATTCAAAAAGAGTCATGTACCACAATGTTCACTGTAGCTCTATTTACAATAGCCAGGACATGGAAGCAACCTAAGTGTCCATCAACAGATAAATGGATAAAGAAGATGTGGCACATATATACAATGGAACATTATTCAGCCATAAAAAGAAACGAAATTGAGTTATTTTTAGTGAGGTGGATGGATCTAGAGTCTGTCCTACAGAGTGAAGTAAGTCAGAAAGAGAAAAACAAATACCGTATGCTAACACATATATATGGAATCTTAAAAAAAAAAATTTATGAAGAACCTAGGGGCAGGAAAGGATTAAGGACACAGACGTAGAGAAAGGACTTGAGGACATGGGGAGAGGGAAGGGTAAGCTGGGACAAAGTGAGAGAGTGGTATGGACATATATACACTACCAAATGTAAAATTGATAGCTACTGGGAAGCAGCCACATAGCACAGGGAGATCAGCTCTGTGCTTTGTGACCACCTAAAAGGGTGGGATAAGGGAGTGAGAGGGAGGTGCAAGAGGGAGGGGATATGGTGTTATATGTATACGCACAGCTGATTCACTTTTTTATACAGCAGAAACTAACACACAATTGTAAAGCAATTATACTCCAATAAAGATGTAAAAGAAAAAAAAAAGCCCAGAGATAAACCTACACACCTATGGCCCACTAATCTATGACAAAGGAGGCAAGGGTATACAAAGGAGAAAAGACAGTCTCTTCAATAAGTGGTGCTGGGAAAAATGGACAGCTACATGTAAAAGAATGAAATTAGAACACTCCCTAACACCATACACAAAAAATAAACTCAAAATGGTTTAGAGACCGAAATGTAAGACCGGACACTATAAAACTCTTAGAGGAAAACACAGGAAGAATACTCTTTGACATAAATCACAGCAAGATCTTTTTTGATCCACCTCCTAGAGTAATGGAATAAAAAAAAAAATAAACATATGGGAGCAAATGAAACCTAAAAGCTTTTGCAAAGCAAAGGAAACTACAAACAAGACGAAAAGACAACCCTCACAATGGGAGAAAATATTTGCAAACGAATCAATGGACAAAGGATTAATCTCCAATGTATATAAACAGCTCATGCAGCTCAACAGTAAAAAAACAAACAACCCAATCCAAAAATGGGCAGATGACGTAAATAGACATTTGTCCCTAGAAGACATACAGATGACCAAGAAGCACATGAAAAGCTGCTCAACATCACTAATTATTAGAGAAATATAAACCAAAACTACAATGAGGTATCGCCTCACACGAGTTAGAATGGGCATCATCAGAAAATCTACAAGCAACAAATGCTGGAGAGGGTGTGGAGAAAAGGGAACCCTCTTACACTATTTGTGGGAATGTAAATTGATACAGTCACGATGGAGAACAGTATGGAGGTTCCTTAAAAAACTAAAAATAGAATTACCATATGACCCAGCAATCCCACTACTGGCCATATACCCAGAGAAAACCATAATTCAAAAAGACATATTCACCACAATATTCATTGCAGCACTGTTTACAATAGCCAGGTCATGGAAGCAACCTAAATGCCCATAGACAGACGAACAGAAAAGATGTGCTACATATATAAAATGGAATATTACTCAGCCATAAAAAGGAATGAAATTGGGTCATTTGTAGAGACGTGGATAGATCTAGAGACTGTCATACAGAGTGAAGTAAGTCAGAAAGAGAAAAACAAATATCGTATATTAACGCATACATGTGGAACCTAGAAAAATGGTAAAGATGAACCGGTTTGCAAGGCAGAAATAGAGACACAGATGTAGAGAACAAATGTATGGACACCAAGGGGGGAAAGTGGCAGGGTGGTGGTAGTGGGATGAATTGCGAGCCTGGGATTGACATATATACACTTATATGTATAAAATAGGTTACCAATAAGAGCCTGCTGTATAAAAAAATGAATAAAATAAATTCAAAAATTAAAAAATAAATCATACTTAAAAAAATAAAACAGAAAAAAAAGTTCTGTCCTTCCCATAGACGTATTTATATGAATGAATTATTTCCATGCTTATATCCATAAATACAAAAAGAGGAATAAAACTTACCTTGAACCAAAAAAGAAAAAAAAAAAAAAAACAGAACCCACTGGTCATACAGAGGAAAACCCTATCAGGGCACTTGCTCCAGGGGTAAACAATTCTGAAGTTGGTCACAGGTGGGGAATCATCTCCCATGCAGCCAGCAGCCCCCACACGAGGAGCGTCCTCATTGCAAAGCTGGGGGACCGTGAGGAGGCGTCTCTGAGTAAACGTGAGCTGAGCCCCAGGCCAGCTGCTGCTGAACTTTTCCCACCCTTCCCAGGTAAAACACCTGAATGTGTGCAAAGACTTTAAAAACTAGAGGAAGGGGCTTGGAGTCACACCAGCGACAGCACGCAGGCCGACTTGGTGCCTGCAGGCCAGCCAGGATGGTCCTGGCCCCGGGCGCTCGTCTGGAAGCTTTCCATTTCCCTGCCTGAGGTACCCCTCCTGTCCCGGCCCCCACTGCTTTTTTCCTTCCTCACCTCTGCCCGGGGAGAAATTCCAGCAGCTAGTATGGGTGACACATCCTCTTCTTTAGCAGGTGGCAGCCCGGCAACTCCTGCAGAAAGTCCAGCAGAGCCCCAGTCACACTGGGCCACTCATAGAGCCGTGGGCCCTACTCCCTCCCACCAGCCCAACCCCGAGACTGCTGACGGGGCAGAGAATATGGCGTCAGGCACAGCTGCAGAGGCTTTTGCTGCCTGGAGGGGTGTTTATATTGACCTCAACCCAGGCACACCTGGGAAGGGCTGGCCGGCCGGGTCAGGCTGCCCAGGTCAGCCAATCCTCGCCCCTCAGGGGCTCAGAGTTGCAGAAAATGGGCCTTGCTACACCAGCCAGATCCAAGGAACAGGTGTAGGGTCCCGAGAGTCAGGATAGATAAGGGGCGGCAGCCCTGGCTTGTTTTCGAATCATTTTATCTGGTCCATGAGTGGGAGACAACTTCAAGAAGACCCTCTGCTAATGAGAGGAACCCAGGAGTCAGGGAGAGGAGGGGTGGTGGGTGGAGACAGAGGCCTGGTGCCCCGGCTGCAGTGGAAGCCCCTGGAAGACCAGGCAGAGGGAGGCCGCACAGAGTGAAGCCTAGGGTCACAGACCTGTTGGAGCTGCTGTTTGTTAGTTCAAGCTCTGCTCTGAGGTGCTCTGTGTCAGCTCTGAGTGACAGGGGTGCTGGGGGTGCTCTGCAATGAGGGCTATGTGCACGGTTCCTGTGTGCCCAGCCCTGCCGGGGTACCTGTCCACGGGAGCTCCATATCCAGGGAGGGGCCTGCCCACGAGAGCCCCGTGGGCTGCTGCGTACCTGCCCAGGTGAGCTCCATATCTTGGGAGGGGCCTGACCACAAGAGCCCCGTGGGCTGCTGGGGACCTGGTAGAGGACGCCAGGACAGTCAGTGAAGCCACAGAGGATATACATCTAGTAGTTCCTAATTCCTACACCCTGCTGGTCATTCTACCATCCACCAGGACATGGCATTCTGTATTAGACTTCAATGATGCCTTCTTCTGTATTCCATTAGTCCCAGAGTCACAAGAAATTTTGGCCGTGAGTGGCAGGACTCAACCTACAACAAAAACAATACTGCTGGGCCGTCCTGCCCCAGGGGTTCAAAAATTCCCACACCATCTTTGGGGAAACGTTAGCTAAAGACCTAAAAGATCTACCTCTGGAGAAGGGAACCCTCCTTCAATATGCAGATGACATTCTGATCACCAGCCCGACTAAGGAGGCCTCTGAACTACCTAGCCAATAAAAGATAGAAGGTGTCCAAGGAAAAGGCTCAAATATCACAAACTAAGGTGGCCTTCCTGGGCTTCATTCGCACAGAAGGTCGGAGAAGCCCACCCCAGGAAAGGGAAGAAGCCATTTGCAGCCTCACCTTTCCTGAAACTAGAAGACAGCTTAGGGGTTCCTGGGGAGACCGGGGTTTGCTGCATCTGGATCCCTAACTACAGTCTAATAGTTAGACTGGGCCTCTATATGAAACACTGAAAGGAAAAGATGATGATCCTTTTGAATAGAATCCAGAAGGGGCCTTTCAAGAATGGAAAGAGCAGTCAATTCAGACCCTGGCCCTGGACCTCCCTAAGTTAGCTAAACCCTTTGACCTTTACATTCCTGGTCCAAGGCGAATCGCCCTTGGAGTATTAGTGCAAAAACTGGGACCACTTGAAATGGAACAATGCAAGAATGCCCTCCAGGCATTGGCCAGCCACCCCATCCGACCAGGATACTGGGGGTATCTAGAAACCTGGAAATCAGCAGCCCACAAGGCCAGCTCCCTCCTAAGGGAAAAGGACGCCACTTGGTGATCCTAACCACCCACCATGCCCTGAAGTTGCAGGGATTGCTCCGTGGGCACAATGACCTCGAGTGAGGAGGCCCTCCAACACCAACCTCCAGAGAGACAACCTGGGGCAATGGGCCCCCATGACGACTCGTGTGACCATCACTTGACCTGGAGCTTCTCTCAGAAAACAACAAGAGTGTGCCCCAAAAGAGCAGACTATTGCTTACAGGACTTACTGCACCCAGAGCGGAGCTAATAAACTTGGCAGGGGAACCGTAAATAACGCTGCCACCATAGAAAAGCCTACAGACACCGCAGTGATGGCGGCCAATGAGACCGGCTGTACTCCTGGCTACTTCAAAAGGCCGTTGACTGAGTGGCCGTCATGGTCCTGGATCACCACTGGCCCTGGACTGTCTGGGAGTTGAGCAAGCAGGGCTCTGACACCTGGTGCTGTTTGTACGTTAATTCAGTGGCCTAACTGAAGAAAGCACAGACTACTGGTCAGAGCATCTAGGCTGGCAGAAACCGTCAGCCTAAGGGGGCCGAACCAATGTGGAGCAGGGTAAAACCGCCCACCCCCCCAGCGTCTCTGCACATCTCTTTCCTGGACCCTTAAAGGTCATTAGAATCTATAAAACTTCCAATGCTGGTGCTCAGGCAGACGAGCAGTGAGGGAGGAGGCCTGCGGACAATCAACCTCACCTGGAGGCTGCTGGGGAGGAGTCCTGCCCCTCCCCCCGGGTATGAGGACACCCAACTCAGCATGAAGCATTTACAGAAGACGTGTCTGCACCCTCAGCGCCCCAAGAATGAGGAATGGGACAAAAGGCAGAGGAGGGCTTTGTCACTGGCAAAGCCCATTAAAAATTCCTGGGAGATAAAAATAGAATCTGGGCAATAAAATAAAGTCTAACCATTTTTTCCTTTGTGCTTTGTCTAATTTCACTTGCTCCTAGGTTTCCACATGCAGAGGTCCCACACCCGACACTTCAGACCCGATTTCCTCGTGCAAAATGGCTGGGCCGACACCTCAGCTCGTGGGGCCCCGTGCAGACTCTGCGACATAGAGCCTGAGCTCCAGCCAACCTGGCCCTCGAGAGCTCCGCCCCCTCCCTCCCGCTGATGCTGACAGGATCCCTACACAGCAGCCCGGCCCACAACCCGCAGGGGAGCACACACTCTCACCTCTCCATTCTCTGATCAAAATATAAAGTTTTCCTTTGCTTCTGAACCAAAGTCAGTCTCGATCTGTTGGCTCCAATGACACTGGGCAGGGAGACCCTTGTTGGGGCCCACTCTGCAGGATCAGTAACAGAATTTGAGAACATTGTAACTTCAATGAACAGATGTGTGAGCCAAACTGTAATTAACATAGAGCAGTGTATAAGGCTCGTGTAAAATAAGATGTTTCTAACACTTCCATTTGATATTTCCATCACTTTATTATAAGCAAGTTCAGTGGAGGGGATTGTCTTATTTGTCAGGTCAAGAGTAGAGAAATGCAGTGATTTCTTTCCAAGGATGTACATCTAATAATCTTGGTTGAAGTTTCAACCTTGTTTGGAATGATTTTCCATTGAAAATGATACCTCTCTTTCAGCTCCTAGATTTCTGAGAAGTATAAAATCTTATATTTTTTATTACCAAAGGGGAAAGGTGGGAGGAGGGATAAATTAACAGTTTCAGATTAACATATACACACTGCTATGTATAAAATATATCATCAACAAGGAACTACTGTATAGCACAGGGAACTATACTCAATATTTTGTAATGACCCCTGAGGGGAAATAATCTGAAAAACAATAGATATCTATATCGACATCATCTATCAACTACAGATAAAATGGAAACTAAAGGAGGCCGATGGTGAGCGTTTCTGAACCTGAAGACTTCAATCATCTAAAGTTCGGACTCTGCCTACGGCCCAAGTCCCTTAATGAACACACATGTACCAGTAGCTTAAAAATTCCCCAGATTGGAGTTCGGGGAGACACTGATTTGGAAAAATCCCTTGTGTTCTCCTTACATACACGGGACCTTTCCTACAGCTAAAACATGCCTGTGACACCCAGAAGATGGAACACGGTTGGATCAGGAAGATTTTGGAAAAGGCACCAAAACGCCTAATTTCCTGGTTGTTGGGTTCACCCCTCCAGCCTTTTTCCTTAAAATCTCCCCACTAGAGGATGTCAGCACCTTCAACATCCAGTTGCACAGAAATCGGAATTTGTGCAAAGGAAGAAGGGGAAGGAGGAGAAACAAGGAGAGCCAAGCCCTAGATGTTCGGAGAGGCACATGTCACTCTACTTTCCAGTCAGGAAGAAGAATTAAGCAAAGGCTTAGCTTGCCACCGGGAACCAGAGTAGGTCCAGAAGCAAACGAGCGGTTCTGCGGAAAGCTCCCAAAAAAGCGAGTTGACAAATGGAGCTCAGGGGCACTGCAATTCACAAACCTGCAGAATTATAAATGATAACTCTCGTCCACAAATATATTGAGGGAAGGCAACGAAGAGGATTTGAAATCAAGGCAGAATTGCAGGAAACAGATTTCAGGAGATAGATTCGAATCACCCCTAAAGCACATGAAAAGCGGCAAAACGTCGACAATGATGCACTTGGCCAAAAAGAGCATATGCGTTTTTTTCTGAATGAATTCAGGAAAAAACCCATAGGCCCTTTTTGGCCAACCAAGCAAGCCGGAAATGCAATTCAGCACTACAAAGAAGTCTGACTTCCCATCGGTCAAAATGGCCTTCCTAAAAAAGTGTAAAACAAGAAAAGCAGGAGAGGCCAGGGAGGCAAGGGAGCCTTGCTACACTGATGGGCGCGATGTAAATTGCCAATGATGACTCTGGAGAAGGGTATGGTGTTTCCTAAAACATCTAAAAAACACAGCTAGAGACAAAGGGGCACATCGACTCATGGGCGTATAAATAGGGAAAACTAAAAATCAGCAAGACACAGGCACCCAAAACTTTAGGGCTGCTCTGTTGACAAGAACCTCCACTTAATTCCACCTTAAATATCCAAGGAAAGAGAAAAATGGATAAAGAAGTTGTGGTCCTTATGTACAATGGAATATCACTCAGCAATGAAATCAATGTCATAAGGCTAGTAGCAGCATGATGAGTGGATTTAAGTACAACGATTCTAAGTGAAATAAGTCACACAGAAAAAGACACTTCTCATAAGGTATCACTTATAGAGGGAATGTAAAAACCGTTACACTTGAACTGAATTACAAAACAGAACAAAGTCACACATGCCGAAAACACACTATGGCTGCTTAACGGGAAAGGTGAGGTGGGGTGATACATAAAACAAGGGTTTCAAACTAGCTCAGATACCGTTCCATAAACCCAATATGTAATAGACAAGACCTACTCCTTGCTCAGAGAACTGGACTCAACACGCCCTATTCACCGCACAAGAATATATCTGACTAGTAATAATCTTAAAACCTATGTATTGATATCACTCTGTTAGTGTGTCAAGTCGCTGTAAAGCGGCATAAACACAGCAGTGAAAAGCAGCTAAACCGCATTATAAAAATAAATTACTTTTAAAAACCCATGAAACAAAGACAGTGAAAGAGAGAGAAATTCTTACACAATTCGTTCAGGGGCTGTGATGCAAACTGGATTGACCATATCTAGACCCACAGTTGGATGAGACATAAGGGTGGACACTCTTGGGGCTGAGAGATTTGGTGACGTTGCGTGAGCAAATGCAGACCCTTTAAAGTAATACTGCGTGGTACCCATCGCATGGGTCCCAAATCTCCAGGTTCAAGGGCATCTTCCTACATCGAAATCATGCATGAGAAACACAGAAGATGGTACACTGTGTGATGGGGAGAGGTTTCTAAAACGCACCTCATTTCTCATCTCCTTGTGCTCGGGTTTGCGATTGCAGCCACTTTACTAGCAATCTCCCTACTTGGAGCATCAACACCTTTAAACTCCTCTGCCGTACAGGATGCAATTTGTCCGGAGGATGAACGGGAAGACGGGGAACCAATGAGAGACTAGCTCTTGGTGTTGGGACAGGCACAGGTCACTCTATTTTCCCATCAGGAAGAAGAATTAACCACAGGCTCAGCCTGCCCCGCGGAACTAGAACAGGGCCTGAAGCCATCCTGCGATTTTGCGGCCAGCTCCCTAAAAAGCGAGTTGTACAATGGAGCTTCAGGGCACTGCAATTCACAAACCTGCAGAGTTATAAATGATAACCCTCGTCCACAAATATATTGAGGGAAGGCAAAGAAGAGGATTTGAAATCAAGGCAGAATTGCAGGAAACAAATTTCAGGAGGTAGATTCGAATCGCTTTAAAGCACACGAAAAGCGGCAAAACGTTGACAATGATGCCCTTGGCCAAAAAGGGCGTATGCGTTTTTTCCTGAATATATTCAGGAAAAAAAGGATACGCCCTTTTTGGGCAACCAAGCAACCTGGAAAGGCAAATCAGTGTTACAAAGAAGTCTCGCTTCCCATCGGTCAAAAGGGCCATGCTGAAAAAAGTGTCAAAACCAGAAATGCAGGACAGGCCATGGAGAAATGGGAGCCTTGCTACACTGATGGGCGGGATGTAAATTGCCAACAGCCACTCTGGAGAAGTGTACGGTGTGTCCTGAAACATCTAAAAAACACAGCTTAGAGAGCATAGGGCACTTCCACTCATGGGGATATAAATTGGCAAAATGAAAAATCAGCAACACAAAAGCACCCCAAAGTTTAGGGCTGCTCTCTTGACAAGGACCTCCACTTCATTCCACCTTAAATATCCCAGGAAAGAGAAAAATGGATAAAGAAGTGGTGATCCTTATGTACAATGGAATATCACTCAGCCATGAAATCAATGTCATAAGGCTAGTAGCAGCATGATGAGTGGATTTAGGTACGACGATTCTAAGTGAAATAAGTCACACAGAAAAGGACACTTCTCATAAGGTATCACTGATAGAGGGAATGTAAAAAGCGTTACACTTGAACTGAATTACAAAACAGAACAGAGTCACACATGCAGAACCAGAAATGCAGGAGAGGCCATGGAGAAATGGGAGCCTTGCTACACTGATGGGCGGGATGTAAATTGCCAACAGCCACTCTGGAGAAGTGTACGGTAAGTCCTGAAAAATCTAAAAAACACGGCTTAGAGAGCATAGGGCACTTCCACTCATGGGGGTATAAATTGGGAAAATGAAAAATCAGCAAGACACAAGCACCCCAAAGTTTAGGGCTGCTCTGTTGACCAGGACCTCCACTTCATTCCACCTTAAATATCCCAGGAAAGAGAAAAATGGATAAAGAAGTTGTGGTCCTTATGTACAATGGAATATCACTCAGCCATGAAATCAATGTCGTAAGGTTAGTAGCAGCATGATGAGTGGATTTAGGTACGACGATTCTAAGTGAAATAAGTCACACAGAAAAGGACACTTCTCATAAGGTATCACTGATAGAGGGAATGTAAAAACCGTTACACTTGAACTGAATTACAAAACAGAACAGAGTCACACATGCAGAAAACACACTATGGCTGCTTAACGGGAAAGGTGAGGTGGGGTGATACATAAAACAAGGGTATCAAATTAGCTCAGATACCGTTCCATAAACCCAATATGTAATAGACAAGACCTACTCCTTGCTCAGAGAACTGGACTCAACACGCCCTATTCACCGCACAAGAATATATCTGACTAATAATAATCGTAAAACCTATGTATTGATATATCTCTGTTAGTGTGTCAAGTGGGTGTAAAGCGGCATAAACACAGCAGTGAAAAGCAGCTAAACCCCATTATAAAAATAAATTACTTTGGAACACCCATGAAACAAAGACAGTGAAAGAGAGAGAAATTCTTACACAATGCGTTCAGGGGCTGTGATGCAACCTGGATTGACCATATCTAGATTCACAGCTGGATCAGACATAAGAGTGGACACTCTTGGGGCTGAGAGGTTTGGTGAGGTTGGGTGAGCAAACGCAGACCCTTTAAAGTAATACTGCATGGTACCCATCGCATGGGTCCCAAATCTCCAGGTTCAAGGGTATCTTCCTACATCAAAAACATGCATGAGAAACCCAGAAGATGGTACACCGTGTGATGGGGAAAGGTTTCTAAAACGCACCTCATTTCTCATCGCCTTGTGCCCGGGTTCGCCATTCCAGCCGCTTTACTAGCAAGCTCCCTACTTGGAGCATCAGCACCTTTAACCTCCTGTTCCGTACAGGTTGCAATTTGTCCTGAGGATAAACGGGAAGACGTGGAACCAACGAGAGACTAGCTCTTGGTGTTGGGACAGGCAGAGGTCACTCTATTTTCCCATCAGAAAGAAGAATTAACCACAGGCTCAGCCTGCCCCCCGGAACCAGAACAGGGCCTGAAGCCATTCTGCGATTTTGCCGCCAGCTCCCATAAAAACGAGTTGTAAAATGGAGGTTCAGGGCACTGCAATTCACAAACCTGCAGAGTTATAAATGATAACTCTCGTCCACAAATATATTGAGGGAAAGCAAAGAAGAGGATTTGAAATCAAGGCAGAATTGCAGGAAAGAGATTTCAGGAGGTAGATTCGAATCGCCTTTAAAGCACATGAAAAGCGGCAAAACGTTGACAATGATGCCCTTGGCCAAAAAGGGCGTATGCGTTTTTTCCTGAATATATTCAGGAAAAAACGCATACTCCCTTTTTGGCCAACCAAGCAACCTGGAAAGGCAAATCAGCGCTACAAAGAAGTCTCGCTTCCCATCGGTCAAAAGGGCCATGCTGAAAAAAGTGTCAAAACCAGAAATGCAGGACAGGCCATGGAGAAATGGGAGCCTTGCTACACTGATGGGCGGGATGTAAATTGCCAACAGCCACTCTGGAGAAGTGTACGGTGTGTCCTGAAACATCTAAAAAACACAGCTTAGAGAGAATAGGGCACTTCCACTCATGGGGGTATAAATTGGGAAAATGAAAAATCAGCAAGACACAAGCACCCCCAAGTTGAGGGCTGCTCTGTTGACAAGGACCTCCACTTCATTCCACCTTCAATATCCCAGGAAAGAGAAAAATGGATAAAGAAGTTGTGGTCCTTATGTACAATGGAATATCACTCAGCCATGAAATCAATGTCATAAGGCTAGTAGCAGCATGATGAGTGGATTTAGGTACGACGATTCTAAGTGAAATAAGTCACACAGAAAAGGACATTTCTCATAAGGTATCACTTATAGAGGGAATGTAAAACCCGTTACACTTGAACTGAATTACAAAACAGAACAGAGTCACACATGCAGAAAACACAGTATGGCTGCTTAACGGGAAAGGTGAGGTGGGGTGATACATCAAACAAGGGTTTCAAATTAGCTCAGATACCGTTCCATAAACCCAATATGTAATAGACAAGACCTACTCCTTGCTCAGAGAACTGGACTCAACACGCCCTATTCGCCGCACAAGAATATATCTGACTAGTAATAATCTTAAAACCTATGTATTGATGTCCCTCTGTAAGTGAATCAAGTGGGTGTAAAGGGGCATAAACACAGCAGTGAAAATCAGGTAAACCCCATTATAAAAATAAATTACTTAAAAATTCCAAAAAACAAAGACAGTGATAGAGGGAAAATTTTTACGTAATTCGTTCCGGGGCTGTGATGCAACCTGGTGTGACCATATCTAGACCCACAGCTGGATGAGAAATAAAGCTGGACACTCTTGGGGCTGAAGGTCTCTTTCCCTATTTACCAGATTAGGAACGTAGAAAGGCTGCCACCCTCTGGCCGTTACCTGCAAAAGCAGCTTTAAAACCTGTGCTAATGGTCACTTCATATGAACAAGTACTTCAGGGTTGTAAATGAAACGTGCCCTCAAAATGTCTTGAGGGAGGTAATGGCCAAAAATTTTCAAAATGTGACACTTACTTTAAGAAAACACTTTGAAGAACTGAGCTGTAATCACAGTTTGATAAATAAAAAGGGCATGCTTTAAAGCTCAATTTCAACAGATTATGGGACACATGCAAATTCAACCACAGATAGGCATCAGCTCGCACCCATTAGAATAACCATCAGCAAGAAAACTACAAACAATAAATATTGAAGGTGTTTTGGAGAAATGCATACCCTCAATTTTAAGTGGGACGTAACCTGGAAAGAGCCACTAATGAGAACTGAACGGTGGTGCCTTTAAAACATACACACTGAGCTACCATATGATACAGCAAGCCCACTGCTTGGCCTATAACATAAGAAGATATAACTGGAAAGACACAGGCAAGCAAATGTGCATTGCAGCAGTATTACAATAGCCAAGACATGGAGGCAACCAGAAAGTCCATCAAGAGGTGCGTGGCCAAAGAAGAACTGGTACACGTACAGATGGAATATTAGCCAGGGAAAAAAATGAAACAATGCCATTTGCAGCACCATGTATGATTCTTGAGGTAATCAGGCAAATTGTACTAAGTCAGAAAGCAAAAGACACATATCCTATAATATCACTTATAGGTCTTAGCTAAAAATTGATACCAATGAAAATATTTCCACAGAGAAATGCAATCACAGATTCATTAAACAAACTTATGGTTCACCAAATGGAAAGGTGTGAGGATTGGATACATTAGGATATTGGGGTTAAGATAGATATAGAAACACATGTGAAATATGTAATCACCAAAGACCTACGTAATACCAAGACAAGACTACTCAACATCGTGTCATAACCTACATGGGAAAATGATCCAAAGAAGAATAGATATATGTATATGTTTAAAAGAACCACATCTTTCACACCTAGAAGAAACAAAACATTTTAATTAAATTTGCTCTGACAAAAAATAAAAATTAAATTAAAAAAAGAACAAGAAGTAATGAGACATAAACTTAAGGGGCTATTTGCTGGCACATTGCATTCTAATTTACAACCAGAACATGACTTCCATTAAGGCTCTGTCATCACTAATAAAGCAGCTTTATAAGCAATGTTGAAGGTAGCTTAAAAGAAGTCTCACTAATTATTGATAGTAACAAGGAAACAAAGAAAAGTAAAAATCTCACTGCAAAAAGTATACATAGGGTAAGGATAGTAGATCAAACACTTATTAAACTTCTGTAGAGAATAAAAGACAACAGTAGTATGTTTTTTTTAAAAAGAGAGGGCCCAAATAAATCTGAAATGAAAGAGATGATGTTACAACAGACACCACAGAAATACAAAGTATCCTAAGATACACACAGGGTAACTCAGGGCTCAGACTGGACAGAGCCCACTCTCCAGTCCCCTGTACATGACTTACAGGAGCCTCAGGAACTGAGGAGGGGGTCCCTGAGGAGAGGCTCAAGATAGAATATGGTAGGCATTAACATGACTGCATTCATCTTAAACATGCCTGAACTACATTCACACGAGATGATTTTGTCCTGTATGTACATCGGCACCTCTAGTTGGAACTGCAGATCTTTGGCTTCAACACCTCTACTGACAACATTAGCGTCACCTGCTGTGGACCGTCTCCTATAGGATTTCTAGAATCACAAAACATCGAAGCTTCACAGGACCCAGAGTCTGTGCAACTCCACACAGAGTCTCAGAGTCTCAACTCCACTCAGATACTCCACTCTTGGAGGGCACACACAAAGTAGTGTGCACATCAGGACCCAGGGGAAGGAGCAGTGACCCTGTAGGAGAATGACCAGAACTACCTGCTACTTTTAGAGGGTCTCCTGCAGAGGCAGGTGGTGGCTGTGGCTGTGGCTCACCGTGAGGACAACGACACTGGCAGCAGAAGTTCTGGGAAATACTCCTTGGTGTGAGCCCTCCCAGAGTCCGCCATTAGCCCCACCAAGAGCAAGGTAGGCTCCAGGGCTGGGTCGCCTCAGGCCAAACAACCAACAGGGAGGGAACCCAGCCCCATGCATCAGCAGACAAGCGGATTAAACTTTTTATTAAAGTTTTATTTAATCCGTAGACAAGCGGATTAAAGCTCTGCCCACCAAAGCAACACCCAGCTCTACCCACCACCAGTCCTTCCCATCAGGAAGCTTGCACAAGCCTCTAAGATAGACTCATCCACCGGAGAGCAGACAGCAGAAGCAAGAAGAACTACAATTCTGCAGCCTGTGGAAGGAAAACCACATTCACAGAAAGATAGACAAAATGAAAAGGCAGAGGACTTTATACCAGATCAAGGAACAAGATAAAACCCCAGAAAAAAAATGAAATGAGGTGGAGATAGGGAACCTTCCAGAAAAAGAATTCAGAATAATGATAGTGAAGTTGAGCCAAGACCTTGGAAAAAGAAAGGAGGCAAAGATCGAGAAGATGCAAGAAATGTTTAACAAAGACCTAGAAGAATTAAGGAACAAACACCTAGAAGAATTAAAGAACAAACAAACAGAGGTGAACAATGGAATAACTGAAATGAAAAATACACTAGAAGGAATCAGTAGCAGAATAACTGTGGCAGAAGAACGGATAAGTGACCTGGAAGACAGAAAGGTGGAAATCACTGCCATGGAACAGAATAAAGAAAAAGAATGAAAATAAACGAAGATACCCCAAGAGTCCTCTGGGACAACTTTAAACGCAACAACATTCGCATTATAGGGGTCCCAGAAGGAGAAGAGAGAGAGAAAGGACCCGAGAATATATTTGAAGAGATTATGGTCAAAAACTTCCCTAGCATGGGAAAAGAAATAGCCACCCAAGTCCAGAAGCACAGAGTGTCCCAGGCAGGATAAACCAAAGGAGAAAAATGACAAGACACATAGTAATCAAATTGACAAAAATTAACGACAAAGAAAAATGATTGAAAGCAGCAAGGGAAAAATGACAAATAACATACAAGGGAACTCCCATAAGGATAACAACTGATTTCTCAGCAGAAAATCTACAAGCCAGAAGGAAGTGGCATGATAAATTTAAAGTGATGAAAGGGAAGAACCTACAACCAAGAGTACTCCACCCTGCAAAGAGCTCATTCAGATTTGATGGAGAAATCAAAAGCCTTACAGACAAGCAAAAGCTAAGAGAATTCAGCACCATGAAACCAGCTCTACACCAAATGCTAAAGGAACTTCTCTAAGTGGGAAACACAAGAGAAGAAAAGGACCCACCAAGACAAACCCATAACAATTAAGAAAATAGTAGTAGGAACATACATATCGATAATTACCTTAAACGTGAATGCACTACATGTTCCAACCAAAAGACACAGGCTCGCTGAATGGATACAAAAACAAGACCCATATATATGCTGTCTACAAGAGATCCATTTCAGACCTAGGGACACATACAGACTCAAAGTGAGGCGATGGAAAAATATATTCTATGCAAATGAAAATCAAAAGAAAGCTGGAGTAGCAATACTCATATCAGATAAAATAGACTTTAAAATAAAGAATGTTACAAGAGACGAGGAAAGGCACTACATAATGGTCAGGGGATCAATCCAAGAAGAAGATATAACAACTATAAATATATATGTACCCAAAATAGGAGCAGCTCAATGTATAAGGCAACTGCTAACAGCTATAAAAGAGGAAATCGACAGTAACACAATAATAGCGGGGGACTTTAACAGCTCACTTACACCAGTGGAGATCAGCCAGACAGACAATTAATAAGGAAACACAAGCTTTAAATGACACAATAGACCAGATAGAGTTAATTGATATTTATAGGACATTCCATCCAAAAACAGGAGATTACACGTTCTTCTCAACTGCACACGGAACATTCTCCAGGATAGATCACATCTTGGGTCACAGATAAAGCCTCAGTAAATTTAAAAAAACTGAAATCATATCAAGCAGCTGTTCCGACCACAATGCTATGAGATTAGAAATCAATTACACGGAAAAAACCGTAAAAAACACAAACACATGGAGGCTAAACAATACGTTACTAAATAACCAAGAGATCACTGAAGAAACCAAAGAGGAAATCAAAAACTACCTAGAGACAAATGACAACAAAAACACGATGATCCAAAACCTATGGGATGCAGCAAAAGGAGTTCTAAGAGGGAAGTTTATAGCAATACAAGCCTACCTCAAGAAACAAGAAAAATCTCAAATAAACAATCTAACCTTACACCTAGAGGAACTAGAGAAAGAAGAACAAAACCCAAAGTTAGTAGAAGGAAAGAAATCATAAAGATCAGAGCAGAAATAAATGAAATAGAAACAAAGAAAACGAAAGCAAAGATCAATAAAACTAAAAGCTGGTTCTTTGAGAAGATAAGCAAAAATGATCAACCTTTAGCCAGACTCCAGAAAAAGAGGGAGAGGACGCAAATCAACAAAATTAGAAGTGAAAAAGCAGAAGTTACAACAGACACCACAGGAATACAAAGCATCCTAAGAGACTACTACAAGCAACTCTAGGCCAATAAAATGGACAATCTGGAAGAAATGGACAAATTCTTAGAAAGGGATAACCTTCTAAGACTGAACCAGGAAGAAATAGAAAATATGAACAAACCTATCACAAGCAATGAAATTGAAACTGTGATTAAAAATCTTCCAACAAACAAAAGTCCAGAACCAGATGGCATCACAGGTGAATTCTATCAAACATTTAGAGAAGAGCTAACACCCAACCTTCTCAAATTCTTCAAAACAATTGCAGGGGAAGGAACACTCCCAAACTCATTCTATGAGACCACCATCACCCTGATACCAAAATCAGACAGAGATACTACAAGGAAAGAAAATTATAGACCAATATCACTGATGAATATAGATGTAAAAATCCTCAACAAAATACTAGCAAACAGAATCGAACAACACATTAAAAGGATCATACACCATGATCAAGTGGGGTTTATCCCAGGGATGCAAGGATTCTTCAATATACACAAATCAATGTGATACACCATATTAACAAATTGTAGAATAAAAGCATATGATCATCTCAATAGAGGAAGGAAAAGATTTTGAGAAAATTCAACACTCATTTACGATAAAAACTCTGCAGAGTGTGGGCATAGAGGGAAACTACCTCAACATAATAAAGGCCATATATGACAAACCCACAGCAAACAGCATTCTCAATGGTGAAAAACTGAAAGCGTTTCCTCTAAGATCAGGAACAAGACGAGGATGTCCACTCTCACCACTGCTATTCAACATAGTTTTGGAAGTCCTAGCCATGGCAATCAGAGAAGAAAAAGAAATAAAAGGAATACAAAAAGGAAAAGAAGAAGTAAAATTGTCACTGTTTGCAGATGACATGATATCATAGAAAGAGAATCCTGAAGATGCCACCAGAAAACCACTGGAGCTAATCAATGAATTTGGTAAAGTTGCAGGATACAAAATTAATGCACAGAAATTGCTTGCATTCCTATACACTAACAATGAAAGATCAGAAAGAGAAATTAAGGAAACAATCCCATTACCACTGCTACAAAAAGAATAAAATACCTAGGAATAAACCTACCTAAGGAAGTAAAAGACCTGTACTCAGAAAACTATAAGACACTGATGAAAGAAATCAAAGATGATATAAACAGATGGAGACATATACCATGTTCTCGGATTAGAAGAATCAATATTGTGAAAATGACTATACTACCCAAAGCAATCTACAGATTCAATGCAATCCCGATCAAAATACATTTGGCATTTTCTACAAAACAAGAAAAAAAAATCTTAAAATTTGTAGGGAGACACAAAAGACCCTGGATAGCCAAAGCAGTCTTGAGGGGGGAAAAAAAAGAGCTGGAGGAATCAGACTTCCAGACTTCAGACTATATTGCAAAGCTACAGTAATCAAGATAATATGGTACTGACACAAAAACAGAAATATAGGTCAATAGAACAGGATAGAAAGCACAGAGATAAACCCACGTACCTATGGTTCACTAATCTATGACAAAGGAGGCAAGGGTATACAATGGAGAAAAGACAGTGTCTTCAGCAAGTGGTGCTGGGAAAACTGGACAGTTACATGTAAAAGAATGAAATTAGTACACTCCCTAACACCATACACAAAAATAAACTCAAAATGGATTAGAGACCTAAATATAAGACCAGCCACTATAAAACTCTTAGAGGAAAACATAAGCAGAACAGTCTATGACATAAATCACAGCAAGATCCTTTTTGACCCACCTCCTAGAGAAATGGAAATAAAAACAAAAATAAAAAAATGGGACCGAATGAAACATAAATTCTTTTGCACAGCAAAGGAAAACATAAGCAAGATGAAAAGACAACCATCAGAATGGGAGAAAATATTTTCAAATGAAGCAAATGGCAAAGGATTAATCTCCAAAAAGCAGCTCATGTAGCTCAATATCACAAAACCAAACAACCCAATCCAAAAATGGGCAGAAGACCTAAATAGACATTTCTCCAAAGAAGATATACAGGTTGCCAACAAACACATGAAAGGATGCTGAACATCACTAATCATTAGAGAAATGCAAATCAAAACTACAGTGAGGTATCACCTCACACCAGTCAGAATGGCCATCATCAAAAAATCTACCAACAATAAATGCTGGAGAGGCATTTATTGGAGCAAAGGGAACCCTCTTGCACTGTTGGTGGGAATGTAAATTGATATAGCCACTAGGGAGAAAGGTATGGGGGTTCCTTAAACACTAAAAATAGAACTACCATACAACCCAGCAAACCCACTCCTGGACATTTACCCTGAGAAAACCATAATTCAAAAAGAGTCATGTACCACAATGTTCACTGTAGCTCTATTTACAATAGCCAGGACATGGAAGCAACCTAAGTGTCCATCAACAGATAAATGGATAAAGAAGATGTGGCACATATATACAATGGAACATTATTCAGCCATAAAAAGAAACGAAATTGAGTTATTTTTAGTGAGGTGGATGGATCTAGAGTCTGTCCTACAGAGTGAAGTAAGTCAGAAAGAGAAAAACAAATACCGTATGCTAACACATATATATGGAATCTTAAAAAAAAAAATTTATGAAGAACCTAGGGGCAGGAAAGGATTAAGGACACAGACGTAGAGAAAGGACTTGAGGACATGGGGAGAGGGAAGGGTAAGCTGGGACAAAGTGAGAGAGTGGTATGGACATATATACACTACCAAATGTAAAATTGATAGCTACTGGGAAGCAGCCACATAGCACAGGGAGATCAGCTCTGTGCTTTGTGACCACCTAAAAGGGTGGGATAAGGGAGTGAGAGGGAGGTGCAAGAGGGAGGGGATATGGTGTTATATGTATACGCACAGCTGATTCACTTTTTTATACAGCAGAAACTAACACACAATTGTAAAGCAATTATACTCCAATAAAGATGTAAAAGAAAAAAAAAAGCCCAGAGATAAACCTACACACCTATGGCCCACTAATCTATGACAAAGGAGGCAAGGGTATACAAAGGAGAAAAGACAGTCTCTTCAATAAGTGGTGCTGGGAAAAATGGACAGCTACATGTAAAAGAATGAAATTAGAACACTCCCTAACACCATACACAAAAAATAAACTCAAAATGGTTTAGAGACCGAAATGTAAGACCGGACACTATAAAACTCTTAGAGGAAAACACAGGAAGAATACTCTTTGACATAAATCACAGCAAGATCTTTTTTGATCCACCTCCTAGAGTAATGGAATAAAAAAAAAAATAAACATATGGGAGCAAATGAAACCTAAAAGCTTTTGCAAAGCAAAGGAAACTACAAACAAGACGAAAAGACAACCCTCACAATGGGAGAAAATATTTGCAAACGAATCAATGGACAAAGGATTAATCTCCAATGTATATAAACAGCTCATGCAGCTCAACAGTAAAAAAACAAACAACCCAATCCAAAAATGGGCAGATGACGTAAATAGACATTTGTCCCTAGAAGACATACAGATGACCAAGAAGCACATGAAAAGCTGCTCAACATCACTAATTATTAGAGAAATATAAACCAAAACTACAATGAGGTATCGCCTCACACGAGTTAGAATGGGCATCATCAGAAAATCTACAAGCAACAAATGCTGGAGAGGGTGTGGAGAAAAGGGAACCCTCTTACACTATTTGTGGGAATGTAAATTGATACAGTCACGATGGAGAACAGTATGGAGGTTCCTTAAAAAACTAAAAATAGAATTACCATATGACCCAGCAATCCCACTACTGGCCATATACCCAGAGAAAACCATAATTCAAAAAGACATATTCACCACAATATTCATTGCAGCACTGTTTACAATAGCCAGGTCATGGAAGCAACCTAAATGCCCATAGACAGACGAACAGAAAAGATGTGCTACATATATAAAATGGAATATTACTCAGCCATAAAAAGGAATGAAATTGGGTCATTTGTAGAGACGTGGATAGATCTAGAGACTGTCATACAGAGTGAAGTAAGTCAGAAAGAGAAAAACAAATATCGTATATTAACGCATACATGTGGAACCTAGAAAAATGGTAAAGATGAACCGGTTTGCAAGGCAGAAATAGAGACACAGATGTAGAGAACAAATGTATGGACACCAAGGGGGGAAAGTGGCAGGGTGGTGGTGGTGGGATGAATTGCGAGCCTGGGATTGACATATATACACTTATATGTATAAAATAGGTTACCAATAAGAGCCTGCTGTATAAAAAAATGAATAAAATAAATTCAAAAATTAAAAAATAAATCATACTTAAAAAAATAAAACAGAAAAAAAAGTTCTGTCCTTCCCATAGACGTATTTATATGAATGAATTATTTCCATGCTTATATCCATAAATACAAAAAGAGGAATAAAACTTACCTTGAACCAAAAAAGAAAAAAAAAAAAAAAACAGAACCCACTGGTCATACAGAGGAAAACCCTATCAGGGCACTTGCTCCAGGGGTAAACAATTCTGAAGTTGGTCACAGGTGGGGAATCATCTCCCATGCAGCCAGCAGCCCCCACACGAGGAGCGTCCTCATTGCAAAGCTGGGGGACCGTGAGGAGGCGTCTCTGAGTAAACGTGAGCTGAGCCCCAGGCCAGCTGCTGCTGAACTTTTCCCACCCTTCCCAGGTAAAACACCTGAATGTGTGCAAAGACTTTAAAAACTAGAGGAAGGGGCTTGGAGTCACACCAGCGACAGCACGCAGGCCGACTTGGTGCCTGCAGGCCAGCCAGGATGGTCCTGGCCCCGGGCGCTCGTCTGGAAGCTTTCCATTTCCCTGCCTGAGGTACCCCTCCTGTCCCGGCCCCCACTGCTTTTTTCCTTCCTCACCTCTGCCCGGGGAGAAATTCCAGCAGCTAGTATGGGTGACACATCCTCTTCTTTAGCAGGTGGCAGCCCGGCAACTCCTGCAGAAAGTCCAGCAGAGCCCCAGTCACACTGGGCCACTCATAGAGCCGTGGGCCCTACTCCCTCCCACCAGCCCAACCCCGAGACTGCTGACGGGGCAGAGAATATGGCGTCAGGCACAGCTGCAGAGGCTTTTGCTGCCTGGAGGGGTGTTTATATTGACCTCAACCCAGGCACACCTGGGAAGGGCTGGCCGGCCGGGTCAGGCTGCCCAGGTCAGCCAATCCTCGCCCCTCAGGGGCTCAGAGTTGCAGAAAATGGGCCTTGCTACACCAGCCAGATCCAAGGAACAGGTGTAGGGTCCCGAGAGTCAGGATAGATAAGGGGCGGCAGCCCTGGCTTGTTTTCGAATCATTTTATCTGGTCCATGAGTGGGAGACAACTTCAAGAAGACCCTCTGCTAATGAGAGGAACCCAGGAGTCAGGGAGAGGAGGGGTGGTGGGTGGAGACAGAGGCCTGGTGCCCCGGCTGCAGTGGAAGCCCCTGGAAGACCAGGCAGAGGGAGGCCGCACAGAGTGAAGCCTAGGGTCACAGACCTGTTGGAGCTGCTGTTTGTTAGTTCAAGCTCTGCTCTGAGGTGCTCTGTGTCAGCTCTGAGTGACAGGGGTGCTGGGGGTGCTCTGCAATGAGGGCTATGTGCACGGTTCCTGTGTGCCCAGCCCTGCCGGGGTACCTGTCCACGGGAGCTCCATATCCAGGGAGGGGCCTGCCCACGAGAGCCCCGTGGGCTGCTGCGTACCTGCCCAGGTGAGCTCCATATCTTGGGAGGGGCCTGACCACAAGAGCCCCGTGGGCTGCTGGGGACCTGGTAGAGGACGCCAGGACAGTCAGTGAAGCCACAGAGGATATACATCTAGTAGTTCCTAATTCCTACACCCTGCTGGTCATTCTACCATCCACCAGGACATGGCATTCTGTATTAGACTTCAATGATGCCTTCTTCTGTATTCCATTAGTCCCAGAGTCACAAGAAATTTTGGCCGTGAGTGGCAGGACTCAACCTACAACAAAAACAATACTGCTGGGCCGTCCTGCCCCAGGGGTTCAAAAATTCCCACACCATCTTTGGGGAAACGTTAGCTAAAGACCTAAAAGATCTACCTCTGGAGAAGGGAACCCTCCTTCAATATGCAGATGACATTCTGATCACCAGCCCGACTAAGGAGGCCTCTGAACTACCTAGCCAATAAAAGATAGAAGGTGTCCAAGGAAAAGGCTCAAATATCACAAACTAAGGTGGCCTTCCTGGGCTTCATTCGCACAGAAGGTCGGAGAAGCCCACCCCAGGAAAGGGAAGAAGCCATTTGCAGCCTCACCTTTCCTGAAACTAGAAGACAGCTTAGGGGTTCCTGGGGAGACCGGGGTTTGCTGCATCTGGATCCCTAACTACAGTCTAATAGTTAGACTGGGCCTCTATATGAAACACTGAAAGGAAAAGATGATGATCCTTTTGAATAGAATCCAGAAGGGGCCTTTCAAGAATGGAAAGAGCAGTCAATTCAGACCCTGGCCCTGGACCTCCCTAAGTTAGCTAAACCCTTTGACCTTTACATTCCTGGTCCAAGGCGAATCGCCCTTGGAGTATTAGTGCAAAAACTGGGACCACTTGAAATGGAACAATGCAAGAATGCCCTCCAGGCATTGGCCAGCCACCCCATCCGACCAGGATACTGGGGGTATCTAGAAACCTGGAAATCAGCAGCCCACAAGGCCAGCTCCCTCCTAAGGGAAAAGGACGCCACTTGGTGATCCTAACCACCCACCATGCCCTGAAGTTGCAGGGATTGCTCCGTGGGCACAATGACCTCGAGTGAGGAGGCCCTCCAACACCAACCTCCAGAGAGACAACCTGGGGCAATGGGCCCCCATGACGACTCGTGTGACCATCACTTGACCTGGAGCTTCTCTCAGAAAACAACAAGAGTGTGCCCCAAAAGAGCAGACTATTGCTTACAGGACTTACTGCACCCAGAGCGGAGCTAATAAACTTGGCAGGGGAACCGTAAATAACGCTGCCACCATAGAAAAGCCTACAGACACCGCAGTGATGGCGGCCAATGAGACCGGCTGTACTCCTGGCTACTTCAAAAGGCCGTTGACTGAGTGGCCGTCATGGTCCTGGATCACCACCGGCCCTGGACTGTCTGGGAGTTGAGCAAGCAGGGCTCTGACACCTGGTGCTGTTTGTACGTTAATTCAGTGGCCTAACTGAAGAAAGCACAGACTACTGGTCAGAGCATCTAGGCTGGCAGAAACCGTCAGCCTAAGGGGGCCGAACCAATGTGGAGCAGGGTAAAACCGCCCACCCCCCCAGCGTCTCTGCACATCTCTTTCCTGGACCCTTAAAGGTCATTAGAATCTATAAAACTTCCAATGCTGGTGCTCAGGCAGACGAGCAGTGAGGGAGGAGGCCTGCGGACAATCAACCTCACCTGGAGGCTGCTGGGGAGGAGTCCTGCCCCTCCCCCCGGGTATGAGGACACCCAACTCAGCATGAAGCATTTACAGAAGACGTGTCTGCACCCTCAGCGCCCCAAGAATGAGGAATGGGACAAAAGGCAGAGGAGGGCTTTGTCACTGGCAAAGCCCATTAAAAATTCCTGGGAGATAAAAATAGAATCTGGGCAATAAAATAAAGTCTAACCATTTTTTCCTTTGTGCTTTGTCTAATTTCACTTGCTCCTAGGTTTCCACATGCAGAGGTCCCACACCCGACACTTCAGACCCGATTTCCTCGTGCAAAATGGCTGGGCCGACACCTCAGCTCGTGGGGCCCCGTGCAGACTCTGCGACATAGAGCCTGAGCTCCAGCCAACCTGGCCCTCGAGAGCTCCGCCCCCTCCCTCCCGCTGATGCTGACAGGATCCCTACACAGCAGCCCGGCCCACAACCCGCAGGGGAGCACACACTCTCACCTCTCCATTCTCTGATCAAAATATAAAGTTTTCCTTTGCTTCTGAACCAAAGTCAGTCTCGATCTGTTGGCTCCAATGACACTGGGCAGGGAGACCCTTGTTGGGGCCCACTCTGCAGGATCAGTAACAGAATTTGAGAACATTGTAACTTCAATGAACAGATGTGTGAGCCAAACTGTAATTAACATAGAGCAGTGTATAAGGCTCGTGTAAAATAAGATGTTTCTAACACTTCCATTTGATATTTCCATCACTTTATTATAAGCAAGTTCAGTGGAGGGGATTGTCTTATTTGTCAGGTCAAGAGTAGAGAAATGCAGTGATTTCTTTCCAAGGATGTACATCTAATAATCTTGGTTGAAGTTTCAACCTTGTTTGGAATGATTTTCCATTGAAAATGATACCTCTCTTTCAGCTCCTAGATTTCTGAGAAGTATAAAATCTTATATTTTTTATTACCAAAGGGGAAAGGTGGGAGGAGGGATAAATTAACAGTTTCAGATTAACATATACACACTGCTATGTATAAAATATATCATCAACAAGGAACTACTGTATAGCACAGGGAACTATACTCAATATTTTGTAATGACCCCTGAGGGGAAATAATCTGAAAAACAATAGATATCTATATCGACATCATCTATCAACTACAGATAAAATGGAAACTAAAGGAGGCCGATGGTGAGCGTTTCTGAACCTGAAGACTTCAATCATCTAAAGTTCGGACTCTGCCTACGGCCCAAGTCCCTTAATGAACACACATGTACCAGTAGCTTAAAAATTCCCCAGATTGGAGTTCGGGGAGACACTGATTTGGAAAAATCCCTTGTGTTCTCCTTACATACACGGGACCTTTCCTACAGCTAAAACATGCCTGTGACACCCAGAAGATGGAACACGGTTGGATCAGGAAGATTTTGGAAAAGGCACCAAAACGCCTAATTTCCTGGTTGTTGGGTTCACCCCTCCAGCCTTTTTCCTTAAAATCTCCCCACTAGAGGATGTCAGCACCTTCAACATCCAGTTGCACAGAAATCGGAATTTGTGCAAAGGAAGAAGGGGAAGGAGGAGAAACAAGGAGAGCCAAGCCCTAGATGTTCGGAGAGGCACATGTCACTCTACTTTCCAGTCAGGAAGAAGAATTAAGCAAAGGCTTAGCTTGCCACCGGGAACCAGAGTAGGTCCAGAAGCAAACGAGCGGTTCTGCGGAAAGCTCCCAAAAAAGCGAGTTGACAAATGGAGCTCAGGGGCACTGCAATTCACAAACCTGCAGAATTATAAATGATAACTCTCGTCCACAAATATATTGAGGGAAGGCAACGAAGAGGATTTGAAATCAAGGCAGAATTGCAGGAAACAGATTTCAGGAGATAGATTCGAATCACCCCTAAAGCACATGAAAAGCGGCAAAACGTCGACAATGATGCACTTGGCCAAAAAGAGCATATGCGTTTTTTTCTGAATGAATTCAGGAAAAAACCCATAGGCCCTTTTTGGCCAACCAAGCAAGCCGGAAATGCAATTCAGCACTACAAAGAAGTCTGACTTCCCATCGGTCAAAATGGCCTTCCTAAAAAAGTGTAAAACAAGAAAAGCAGGAGAGGCCAGGGAGGCAAGGGAGCCTTGCTACACTGATGGGCGCGATGTAAATTGCCAATGATGACTCTGGAGAAGGGTATGGTGTTTCCTAAAACATCTAAAAAACACAGCTAGAGAGAAAGGGGCACATCGACTCATGGGCGTATAAATAGGGAAAACTAAAAATCAGCAAGACACAGGCACCCAAAACTTTAGGGCTGCTCTGTTGACAAGAACCTCCACTTAATTCCACCTTAAATATCCAAGGAAAGAGAAAAATGGATAAAGAAGTTGTGGTCCTTATGTACAATGGAATATCACTCAGCAATGAAATCAATGTCATAAGGCTAGTAGCAGCATGATGAGTGGATTTAAGTACAACGATTCTAAGTGAAATAAGTCACACAGAAAAAGACACTTCTCATAAGGTATCACTTATAGAGGGAATGTAAAAACCGTTACACTTGAACTGAATTACAAAACAGAACAAAGTCACACATGCCGAAAACACACTATGGCTGCTTAACGGGAAAGGTGAGGTGGGGTGATACATAAAACAAGGGTTTCAAACTAGCTCAGATACCGTTCCATAAACCCAATATGTAATAGACAAGACCTACTCCTTGCTCAGAGAACTGGACTCAACACGCCCTATTCACCGCACAAGAATATATCTGACTAGTAATAATCTTAAAACCTATGTATTGATATCACTCTGTTAGTGTGTCAAGTCGCTGTAAAGCGGCATAAACACAGCAGTGAAAAGCAGCTAAACCGCATTATAAAAATAAATTACTTTTAAAAACCCATGAAACAAAGACAGTGAAAGAGAGAGAAATTCTTACACAATTCGTTCAGGGGCTGTGATGCAAACTGGATTGACCATATCTAGACCCACAGTTGGATGAGACATAAGGGTGGACACTCTTGGGGCTGAGAGATTTGGTGACGTTGCGTGAGCAAATGCAGACCCTTTAAAGTAATACTGCGTGGTACCCATCGCATGGGTCCCAAATCTCCAGGTTCAAGGGCATCTTCCTACATCGAAATCATGCATGAGAAACACAGAAGATGGTACACTGTGTGATGGGGAGAGGTTTCTAAAACGCACCTCATTTCTCATCTCCTTGTGCTCGGGTTTGCGATTGCAGCCACTTTACTAGCAATCTCCCTACTTGGAGCATCAGCACCTTTAAACTCCTCTGCCGTACAGGATGCAATTTGTCCGGAGGATGAACGGGAAGACGGGGAACCAATGAGAGACTAGCTCTTGGTGTTGGGACAGGCACAGGTCACTCTATTTTCCCATCAGGAAGAAGAATTAACCACAGGCTCAGCCTGCCCCGCG
Organism: Balaenoptera borealis; assembly: GCF_965194805.1. Classification (NCBI taxonomy): domain Eukaryota; kingdom Metazoa; phylum Chordata; class Mammalia; order Artiodactyla; family Balaenopteridae; genus Balaenoptera; species Balaenoptera borealis. Next base: position 174,236 of record NW_028123922.1, read on the forward strand.
GAACTAGAACAGGGCCTGAAGCCATCCTGCGATTTTGCGGCCAGCTCCCTAAAAAGCGAGTTGTACAATGGAGCTTCAGGGCACTGCAATTCACAAACCTGCAGAGTTATAAATGATAACCCTCGTCCACAAATATATTGAGGGAAGGCAAAGAAGAGGATTTGAAATCAAGGCAGAATTGCAGGAAACAAATTTCAGGAGGTAGATTCGAATCGCTTTAAAGCACACGAAAAGCGGCAAAACGTTGACAATGATGCCCTTGGCCAAAAAGGGCGTATGCGTTTTTTCCTGAATATATTCAGGAAAAAAAGGATACGCCCTTTTTGGGCAACCAAGCAACCTGGAAAGGCAAATCAGTGTTACAAAGAAGTCTCGCTTCCCATCGGTCAAAAGGGCCATGCTGAAAAAAGTGTCAAAACCAGAAATGCAGGACAGGCCATGGAGAAATGGGAGCCTTGCTACACTGATGGGCGGGATGTAAATTGCCAACAGCCACTCTGGAGAAGTGTACGGTGTGTCCTGAAACATCTAAAAAACACAGCTTAGAGAGCATAGGGCACTTCCACTCATGGGGATATAAATTGGCAAAATGAAAAATCAGCAACACAAAAGCACCCCAAAGTTTAGGGCTGCTCTCTTGACAAGGACCTCCACTTCATTCCACCTTAAATATCCCAGGAAAGAGAAAAATGGATAAAGAAGTGGTGATCCTTATGTACAATGGAATATCACTCAGCCATGAAATCAATGTCATAAGGCTAGTAGCAGCATGATGAGTGGATTTAGGTACGACGATTCTAAGTGAAATAAGTCACACAGAAAAGGACACTTCTCATAAGGTATCACTGATAGAGGGAATGTAAAAACCGTTACACTTGAACTGAATTACAAAACAGAACAGAGTCACACATGCAGAAAACACACTATGGCTGCTTAACGGGAAAGGTGAGGTGGGGTGATACATAAAACAAGGGTATCAAATTAGCTCAGATACCGTTCCATAAATCCAATATGTAATAGACAAGACCTACTCCTTGCTCAGAGAACTGGACTCAACACGCCCTATTCACCGCACAAGAATATATCTGACTAATAATAATCGTAAAACCTATGTATTGATATATCTCTGTTAGTGTGTCAAGTGGGTGTAAAGCGGCATAAACACAGCAGTGAAAAGCAGCTAAACCCCATTATAAAAATAAATTACTTTGGAACACCCATGAAACAAAGACAGTGAAAGAGAGAGAAATTCTTACACAATGCGTTCAGGGGCTGTGATGCAACCTGGATTGACCATATCTAGATTCACAGCTGGATCAGACATAAGAGTGGACACTCTTGGGGCTGAGAGGTTTGGTGAGGTTGGGTGAGCAAACGCAGACCCTTTAAAGTAATACTGCATGGTACCCATCGCATGGGTCCCAAATCTCCAGGTTCAAGGGTATCTTCCTACATCAAAAACATGCATGAGAAACCCAGAAGATGGTACACCGTGTGATGGGGAAAGGTTTCTAAAACGCACCTCATTTCTCATCGCCTTGTGCCCGGGTTCGCCATTCCAGCCGCTTTACTAGCAAGCTCCCTACTTGGAGCATCAGCACCTTTAACCTCCTGTTCCGTACAGGTTGCAATTTGTCCTGAGGATAAACGGGAAGACGTGGAACCAACGAGAGACTAGCTCTTGGTGTTGGGACAGGCAGAGGTCACTCTATTTTCCCATCAGAAAGAAGAATTAACCACAGGCTCAGCCTGCCCCCCGGAACCAGAACAGGGCCTGAAGCCATTCTGCGATTTTGCCGCCAGCTCCCATAAAAACGAGTTGTAAAATGGAGGTTCAGGGCACTGCAATTCACAAACCTGCAGAGTTATAAATGATAACTCTCGTCCACAAATATATTGAGGGAAAGCAAAGAAGAGGATTTGAAATCAAGGCAGAATTGCAGGAAAGAGATTTCAGGAGGTAGATTCGAATCGCCTTTAAAGCACATGAAAAGCGGCAAAACGTTGACAATGATGCCCTTGGCCAAAAAGGGCGTATGCGTTTTTTCCTGAATATATTCAGGAAAAAACGCATACTCCCTTTTTGGCCAACCAAGCAACCTGGAAAGGCAAATCAGCGCTACAAAGAAGTCTCGCTTCCCATCGGTCAAAAGGGCCATGCTGAAAAAAGTGTCAAAACCAGAAATGCAGGACAGGCCATGGAGAAATGGGAGCCTTGCTACACTGATGGGCGGGATGTAAATTGCCAACAGCCACTCTGGAGAAGTGTACGGTGTGTCCTGAAACATCTAAAAAACACAGCTTAGAGAGAATAGGGCACTTCCACTCATGGGGGTATAAATTGGGAAAATGAAAAATCAGCAAGACACAAGCACCCCCAAGTTGAGGGCTGCTCTGTTGACAAGGACCTCCACTTCATTCCACCTTCAATATCCCAGGAAAGAGAAAAATGGATAAAGAAGTTGTGGTCCTTATGTACAATGGAATATCACTCAGCCATGAAATCAATGTCATAAGGCTAGTAGCAGCATGATGAGTGGATTTAGGTACGACGATTCTAAGTGAAATAAGTCACACAGAAAAGGACATTTCTCATAAGGTATCACTTATAGAGGGAATGTAAAACCCGTTACACTTGAACTGAATTACAAAACAGAACAGAGTCACACATGCAGAAAACACAGTATGGCTGCTTAACGGGAAAGGTGAGGTGGGGTGATACATAAAACAAGGGTTTCAAATTAGCTCAGATACCGTTCCATAAACCCAATATGTAATAGACAAGACCTACTCCTTGCTCAGAGAACTGGACTCAACACGCCCTATTCGCCGCACAAGAATATATCTGACTAGTAATAATCTTAAAACCTATGTATTGATGTCCCTCTGTAAGTGAATCAAGTGGGTGTAAAGGGGCATAAACACAGCAGTGAAAATCAGGTAAACCCCATTATAAAAATAAATTACTTAAAAATTCCAAAAAACAAAGACAGTGATAGAGGGAAAATTTTTACGTAATTCGTTCCGGGGCTGTGATGCAACCTGGTGTGACCATATCTAGACCCACAGCTGGATGAGAAATAAAGCTGGACACTCTTGGGGCTGAAGGTCTCTTTCCCTATTTACCAGATTAGGAACGTAGAAAGGCTGCCACCCTCTGGCCGTTACCTGCAAAAGCAGCTTTAAAACCTGTGCTAATGGTCACTTCATATGAACAAGTACTTCAGGGCTGTAAATGAAACGTGCCCTCAAAATGTCTTGAGGGAGGTAATGGCCAAAAATTTTCAAAATGTGACACTTACTTTAAGAAAACACTTTGAAGAACTGAGCTGTAATCACAGTTTGATAAATAAAAAGGGCATGCTTTAAAGCTCAATTTCAACAGATTATGGGACACATGCAAATTCAACCACAGATAGGCATCAGCTCGCACCCATTAGAATAACCATCAGCAAGAAAACTACAAACAATAAATATTGAAGGTGTTTTGGAGAAATGCATACCCTCAATTTTAAGTGGGACGTAACCTGGAAAGAGCCACTAATGAGAACTGAACGGTGGTGCCTTTAAAACATACACACTGAGCTACCATATGATACAGCAAGCCCACTGCTTGGCCTATAACATAAGAAGATATAACTGGAAAGACACAGGCAAGCAAATGTGCATTGCAGCAGTATTACAATAGCCAAGACATGGAGGCAACCAGAAAGTCCATCAAGAGGTGCGTGGCCAAAGAAGAACTGGTACACGTACAGATGGAATATTAGCCAGGGAAAAAAATGAAACAATGCCATTTGCAGCACCATGTATGATTCTTGAGGTAATCAGGCAAATTGTACTAAGTCAGAAAGCAAAAGACACATATCCTATAATATCACTTATAGGTCTTAGCTAAAAATTGATACCAATGAAGATATTTCCACAGAGAAATGCAATCACAGATTCATTAAACAAACTTATGGTTCACCAAATGGAAAGGTGTGAGGATTGGATACATTAGGATATTGGGGTTAAGATAGATATAGAAACACATGTGAAATATGTAATCACCAAAGACCTACGTAATACCAAGACAAGACTACTCAACATCGTGTCATAACCTACATGGGAAAATGATCCAAAGAAGAATAGATATATGTATATGTTTAAAAGAACCACATCTTTCACACCTAGAAGAAACAAAACATTTTAATTAAATTTGCTCTGACAAAAAATAAAAATTAAATTAAAAAAAGAACAAGAAGTAATGAGACATAAACTTAAGGGGCTATTTGCTGGCACATTGCATTCTAATTTACAACCAGAACATGACTTCCATTAAGGCTCTGTCATCACTAATAAAGCAGCTTTATAAGCAATGTTGAAGGTAGCTTAAAAGAAGTCTCACTAATTATTGATAGTAACAAGGAAACAAAGAAAAGTAAAAATCTCACTGCAAAAAGTATACATAGGGTAAGGATAGTAGATCAAACACTTATTAAACTTCTGTAAAGAATAAAAGACAACAGTAGTATGTTTTTTTAAAAAGAGAGGGCCCAAATAAATCTGAAATGAAAGAGATGATGTTACAACGGACACCACAGAAATACAAAGTATCCTAAGATACACACAGGGTAACTCAGGGCTCAGACTGGACGGAGCCCACTCTCCAGTCCCCTGTACATGACTTACAGGAGCCTCAGGAACTGAGGAGGGGGTCCCTGAGGAGAGGCTCAAGATAGAATATGGTAGACATTAACATGACTGCATTCATCTTAAACATGCCTGAACTACATTCACACGAGATGATTTTGTCCTGTATGTACATCGGCACCTCTAGTTGGAACTGCAGATCTTTGGCTTCAACACCTCTACTGACAACATTAGCGTCACCTGCTGTGGACCGTCTCCTATAGGATTTCTAGAATCACAAAACATCGAAGCTTCACAGGACCCAGAGTCTGTGCAACTCCACACAGAGTCTCAGAGTCTCAACTCCACTCAGATACTCCACTCTTGGAGGGCACACACAAAGTAGTGTGCACATCAGGACCCAGGGGAAGGAGCAGTGACCCTGTAGGAGAATGACCAGAACTACCTGCTACTTTTAGAGGGTCTCCTGCAGAGGCAGGTGGTGGCTGTGGCTGTGGCTCACCGTGAGGACAACGACACTGGCAGCAGAAGTTCTGGGAAATACTCCTTGGTGTGAGCCCTCCCAGAGTCCGCCATTAGCCCCACCAAGAGCAAGGTAGGCTCCAGGGCTGGGTCGCCTCAGGCCAAACAACCAACAGGGAGGGAACCCAGCCCCATGCATCAGCAGACAAGCGGATTAAACTTTTTATTAAAGTTTTATTTAATCCGTAGACAAGCGGATTAAAGCTCTGCCCACCAAAGCAACACCCAGCTCTACCCACCACCAGTCCTTCCCATCAGGAAGCTTGCACAAGCCTCTAAGATAGACTCATCCACCGGAGAGCAGACAGCAGAAGCAAGAAGAACTACAATTCTGCAGCCTGTGGAAGGAAAACCACATTCACAGAAAGATAGACAAAATGAAAAGGCAGAGGACTTTATACCAGATCAAGGAACAAGATAAAACCCCAGAAAAAAAAAACAAAATGAGGTGGAGATAGGGAACCTTCCAGAAAAAAAATTCAGAATAATGATAGTGAAGTTGAGCCAAGACCTTGGAAAAAGAAAGGAGGCAAAGATCGAGAAGATGCAAGAAATGTTTAACAAAGACCTAGAAGAATTAAGGAACAAACACCTAGAAGAATTAAAGAACAAACAAACAGAGGTGAACAATGGAATAACTGAAATGAAAAATACACTAGAAGGAATCAGTAGCAGAATAACTGTGGCAGAAGAACGGATAAGTGACCTGGAAGACAGAAAGGTGGAAATCACTGCCATGGAACAGAATAAAGAAAAAGAATGAAAATAAACGAAGATACCCCAAGAGTCCTCTGGGACAACTTTAAACGCAACAACATTCGCATTATAGGGGTCCCAGAAGGAGAAGAGAGAGAGAAAGGACCCGAGAATATATTTGAAGAGATTATGGTCAAAAACTTCCCTAGCATGGGAAAAGAAATAGCCACCCAAGTCCAGAAGCACAGAGTGTCCCAGGCAGGATAAACCAAAGGAGAAAAATGACAAGACACATAGTAATCAAATTGACAAAAATTAACGACAAAGAAAAATGATTGAAAGCAGCAAGGGAAAAATGACAAATAACATACAAGGGAACTCCCATAAGGATAACAACTGATTTCTCAGCAGAAAATCTACAAGCCAGAAGGAAGTGGCATGATAAATTTAAAGTGATGAAAGGGAAGAACCTACAACCAAGAGTACTCCACCCTGCAAAGAGCTCATTCAGATTTGATGGAGAAATCAAAAGCCTTACAGACAAGCAAAAGCTAAGAGAATTCAGCACCATGAAACCAGCTCTACACCAAATGCTAAAGGAACTTCTCTAAGTGGGAAACACAAGAGAAGAAAAGGACCCACCAAGACAAACCCATAACAATTAAGAAAATAGTAGTAGGAACATACATATCGATAATTACCTTAAACGTGAATGCACTACATGTTCCAACCAAAAGACACAGGCTCGCTGAATGGATACAAAAACAAGACCCATATATATGCTGTCTACAAGAGATCCATTTCAGACCTAGGGACACATACAGACTCAAAGTGAGGCGATGGAAAAATATATTCTATGCAAATGAAAATCAAAAGAAAGCTGGAGTAGCAATACTCATATCAGATAAAATAGACTTTAAAATAAAGAATGTTACAAGAGACGAGGAAAGGCACTACATAATGGTCAGGGGATCAATCCAAGAAGAAGATATAACAACTATAAATATATATGTACCCAAAATAGGAGCAGCTCAATGTATAAGGCAACTGCTAACAGCTATAAAAGAGGAAATCGACAGTAACACAATAATAGCGGGGGACTTTAACAGCTCACTTACACCAGTGGAGATCAGCCAGACAGACAATTAATAAGGAAACACAAGCTTTAAATGACACAATAGACCAGATAGAGTTAATTGATATTTATAGGACATTCCATCCAAAAACAGGAGATTACACGTTCTTCTCAACTGCACACGGAACATTCTCCAGGATAGATCACATCTTGGGTCACAGATAAAGCCTCAGTAAATTTAAAAAAACTGAAATCATATCAAGCAGCTGTTCCGACCACAATGCTATGAGATTAGAAATCAATTACACGGAAAAAACCGTAAAAAACACAAACACATGGAGGCTAAACAATACGTTACTAAATAACCAAGAGATCACTGAAGAAACCAAAGAGGAAATCAAAAACTACCTAGAGACAAATGACAACAAAAACACGATGATCCAAAACCTATGGGATGCAGCAAAAGGAGTTCTAAGAGGGAAGTTTATAGCAATACAAGCCTACCTCAAGAAACAAGAAAAATCTCAAATAAACAATCTAACCTTACACCTAGAGGAACTAGAGAAAGAAGAACAAAACCCAAAGTTAGTAGAAGGAAAGAAATCATAAAGATCAGAGCAGAAATAAATGAAATAGAAACAAAGAAAACGAAAGCAAAGATCAATAAAACTAAAAGCTGGTTCTTTGAGAAGATAAGCAAAAATGATCAACCTTTAGCCAGACTCCAGAAAAAGAGGGAGAGGACGCAAATCAACAAAATTAGAAGTGAAAAAGCAGAAGTTACAACAGACACCACAGGAATACAAAGCATCCTAAGAGACTACTACAAGCAACTCTAGGCCAATAAAATGGACAATCTGGAAGAAATGGACAAATTCTTAGAAAGGGATAACCTTCTAAGACTGAACCAGGAAGAAATAGAAAATATGAACAAACCTATCACAAGCAATGAAATTGAAACTGTGATTAAAAATCTTCCAACAAACAAAAGTCCAGAACCAGATGGCATCACAGGTGAATTCTATCAAACATTTAGAGAAGAGCTAACACCCAACCTTCTCAAATTCTTCAAAACAATTGCAGCGGAAGGAACACTCCCAAACTCATTCTATGAGACCACCATCACCCTGATACCAAAATCAGACAGAGATACTACAAGGAAAGAAAATTATAGACCAATATCACTGATGAATATAGATGTAAAAATCCTCAACAAAATACTAGCAAACAGAATCGAACAACACATTAAAAGGATCATACACCATGATCAAGTGGGGTTTATCCCAGGGATGCAAGGATTCTTCAATATACACAAATCAATGTGATACACCATATTAACAAATTGTAGAATAAAAGCATATGATCATCTCAATAGAGGAAGGAAAAGATTTTGAGAAAATTCAACACTCATTTACGATAAAAACTCTGCAGAGTGTGGGCATAGAGGGAAACTACCTCAACATAATAAAGGCCATATATGACAAACCCACAGCAAACAGCATTCTCAATGGTGAAAAACTGAAAGCGTTTCCTCTAAGATCAGGAACAAGACGAGGATGTCCACTCTCACCACTGCTATTCAACATAGTTTTGGAAGTCCTAGCCATGGCAATCAGAGAAGAAAAAGAAATAAAAGGAATACAAAAAGGAAAAGAAGAAGTAAAATTGTCACTGTTTGCAGATGACATGATATCATAGAAAGAGAATCCTGAAGATGCCACCAGAAAACCACTGGAGCTAATCAATGAATTTGGTAAAGTTGCAGGATACAAAATTAATGCACAGAAATTGCTTGCATTCCTATACACTAACAATGAAAGATCAGAAAGAGAAATTAAGGAAACAATCCCATTACCACTGCTACAAAAAGAATAAAATACCTAGGAATAAACCTACCTAAGGAAGTAAAAGACCTGTACTCAGAAAACTATAAGACACTGATGAAAGAAATCAAAGATGATATAAACAGATGGAGACATATACCATGTTCTCGGATTAGAAGAATCAATATTGTGAAAATGACTATACTACCCAAAGCAATCTACAGATTCAATGCAATCCCGATCAAAATACATTTGGCATTTTCTACAAAACAAGAAAAAAAAATCTTAAAATTTGTAGGGAGACACAAAAGACCCTGGATAGCCAAAGCAGTCTTGAGGGGGGAAAAAAAAGAGCTGGAGGAATCAGACTTCCAGACTTCAGACTATATTGCAAAGCTACAGTAATCAAGATAATATGGTACTGACACAAAAACAGAAATATAGGTCAATAGAACAGGATAGAAAGCACAGAGATAAACCCACGTACCTATGGTTCACTAATCTATGACAAAGGAGGCAAGGGTATACAATGGAGAAAAGACAGTGTCTTCAGCAAGTGGTGCTGGGAAAACTGGACAGTTACATGTAAAAGAATGAAATTAGTACACTCCCTAACACCATACACAAAAATAAACTCAAAATGGATTAGAGACCTAAATATAAGACCAGCCACTATAAAACTCTTAGAGGAAAACATAAGCAGAACAGTCTATGACATAAATCACAGCAAGATCCTTTTTGACCCACCTCCTAGAGAAATGGAAATAAAAACAAAAATAAAAAAATGGGACCGAATGAAACATAAATTCTTTTGCACAGCAAAGGAAAACATAAGCAAGATGAAAAGACAACCATCAGAATGGGAGAAAATATTTTCAAATGAAGCAAATGGCAAAGGATTAATCTCCAAAAAGCAGCTCATGTAGCTCAATATCACAAAACCAAACAACCCAATCCAAAAATGGGCAGAAGACCTAAATAGACATTTCTCCAAAGAAGATATACAGGTTGCCAACAAACACATGAAAGGATGCTGAACATCACTAATCATTAGAGAAATGCAAATCAAAACTACAGTGAGGTATCACCTCACACCAGTCAGAATGGCCATCATCAAAAAATCTACCAACAATAAATGCTGGAGAGGCATTTATTGGAGCAAAGGGAACCCTCTTGCACTGTTGGTGGGAATGTAAATTGATATAGCCACTAGGGAGAAAGGTATGGGGGTTCCTTAAACACTAAAAATAGAACTACCATACAACCCAGCAAACCCACTCCTGGACATTTACCCTGAGAAAACCATAATTCAAAAAGAGTCATGTACCACAATGTTCACTGTAGCTCTATTTACAATAGCCAGGACATGGAAGCAACCTAAGTGTCCATCAACAGATAAATGGATAAAGAAGATGTGGCACATATATACAATGGAACATTATTCAGCCATAAAAAGAAACGAAATTGAGTTATTTTTAGTGAGGTGGATGGATCTAGAGTCTGTCCTACAGAGTGAAGTAAGTCAGAAAGAGAAAAACAAATACCGTATGCTAACACATATATATGGAATCTTAAAAAAAAAAATTTATGAAGAACCTAGGGGCAGGAAAGGATTAAGGACACAGACGTAGAGAAAGGACTTGAGGACATGGGGAGAGGGAAGGGTAAGCTGGGACAAAGTGAGAGAGTGGTATGGACATATATACACTACCAAATGTAAAATTGATAGCTACTGGGAAGCAGCCACATAGCACAGGGAGATCAGCTCTGTGCTTTGTGACCACCTAAAAGGGTGGGATAAGGGAGTGAGAGGGAGGTGCAAGAGGGAGGGGATATGGTGTTATATGTATACGCACAGCTGATTCACTTTTTTATACAGCAGAAACTAACACACAATTGTAAAGCAATTATACTCCAATAAAGATGTAAAAGAAAAAAAAAAGCCCAGAGATAAACCTACACACCTATGGCCCACTAATCTATGACAAAGGAGGCAAGGGTATACAAAGGAGAAAAGACAGTCTCTTCAATAAGTGGTGCTGGGAAAAATGGACAGCTACATGTAAAAGAATGAAATTAGAACACTCCCTAACACCATACACAAAAAATAAACTCAAAATGGTTTAGAGACCGAAATGTAAGACCGGACACTATAAAACTCTTAGAGGAAAACACAGGAAGAATACTCTTTGACATAAATCACAGCAAGATCTTTTTTGATCCACCTCCTAGAGTAATGGAATAAAAAAAAAAATAAACATATGGGAGCAAATGAAACCTAAAAGCTTTTGCAAAGCAAAGGAAACTACAAACAAGACGAAAAGACAACCCTCACAATGGGAGAAAATATTTGCAAACGAATCAATGGACAAAGGATTAATCTCCAATGTATATAAACAGCTCATGCAGCTCAACAGTAAAAAAACAAACAACCCAATCCAAAAATGGGCAGATGACGTAAATAGACATTTGTCCCTAGAAGACATACAGATGACCAAGAAGCACATGAAAAGCTGCTCAACATCACTAATTATTAGAGAAATATAAACCAAAACTACAATGAGGTATCGCCTCACACGAGTTAGAATGGGCATCATCAGAAAATCTACAAGCAACAAATGCTGGAGAGGGTGTGGAGAAAAGGGAACCCTCTTACACTATTTGTGGGAATGTAAATTGATACAGTCACGATGGAGAACAGTATGGAGGTTCCTTAAAAAACTAAAAATAGAATTACCATATGACCCAGCAATCCCACTACTGGCCATATACCCAGAGAAAACCATAATTCAAAAAGACATATTCACCACAATATTCATTGCAGCACTGTTTACAATAGCCAGGTCATGGAAGCAACCTAAATGCCCATAGACAGACGAACAGAAAAGATGTGCTACATATATAAAATGGAATATTACTCAGCCATAAAAAGGAATGAAATTGGGTCATTTGTAGAGACGTGGATAGATCTAGAGACTGTCATACAGAGTGAAGTAAGTCAGAAAGAGAAAAACAAATATCGTATATTAACGCATACATGTGGAACCTAGAAAAATGGTAAAGATGAACCGGTTTGCAAGGCAGAAATAGAGACACAGATGTAGAGAACAAATGTATGGACACCAAGGGGGGAAAGTGGCAGGGTGGTGGTAGTGGGATGAATTGCGAGCCTGGGATTGACATATATACACTTATATGTATAAAATAGGTTACCAATAAGAGCCTGCTGTATAAAAAAATGAATAAAATAAATTCAAAAATTAAAAAATAAATCATACTTAAAAAAATAAAACAGAAAAAAAAGTTCTGTCCTTCCCATAGACGTATTTATATGAATGAATTATTTCCATGCTTATATCCATAAATACAAAAAGAGGAATAAAACTTACCTTGAACCAAAAAAGAAAAAAAAAAAAAAAAACAGAACCCACTGGTCATACAGAGGAAAACCCTATCAGGGCACTTGCTCCAGGGGTAAACAATTCTGAAGTTGGTCACAGGTGGGGAATCATCTCCCATGCAGCCAGCAGCCCCCACACGAGGAGCGTCCTCATTGCAAAGCTGGGGGACCGTGAGGAGGCGTCTCTGAGTAAACGTGAGCTGAGCCCCAGGCCAGCTGCTGCTGAACTTTTCCCACCCTTCCCAGGTAAAACACCTGAATGTGTGCAAAGACTTTAAAAACTAGAGGAAGGGGCTTGGAGTCACACCAGCGACAGCACGCAGGCCGACTTGGTGCCTGCAGGCCAGCCAGGATGGTCCTGGCCCCGGGCGCTCGTCTGGAAGCTTTCCATTTCCCTGCCTGAGGTACCCCTCCTGTCCCGGCCCCCACTGCTTTTTTCCTTCCTCACCTCTGCCCGGGGAGAAATTCCAGCAGCTAGTATGGGTGACACATCCTCTTCTTTAGCAGGTGGCAGCCCGGCAACTCCTGCAGAAAGTCCAGCAGAGCCCCAGTCACACTGGGCCACTCATAGAGCCGTGGGCCCTACTCCCTCCCACCAGCCCAACCCCGAGACTGCTGACGGGGCAGAGAATATGGCGTCAGGCACAGCTGCAGAGGCTTTTGCTGCCTGGAGGGGTGTTTATATTGACCTCAACCCAGGCACACCTGGGAAGGGCTGGCCGGCCGGGTCAGGCTGCCCAGGTCAGCCAATCCTCGCCCCTCAGGGGCTCAGAGTTGCAGAAAATGGGCCTTGCTACACCAGCCAGATCCAAGGAACAGGTGTAGGGTCCCGAGAGTCAGGATAGATAAGGGGCGGCAGCCCTGGCTTGTTTTCGAATCATTTTATCTGGTCCATGAGTGGGAGACAACTTCAAGAAGACCCTCTGCTAATGAGAGGAACCCAGGAGTCAGGGAGAGGAGGGGTGGTGGGTGGAGACAGAGGCCTGGTGCCCCGGCTGCAGTGGAAGCCCCTGGAAGACCAGGCAGAGGGAGGCCGCACAGAGTGAAGCCTAGGGTCACAGACCTGTTGGAGCTGCTGTTTGTTAGTTCAAGCTCTGCTCTGAGGTGCTCTGTGTCAGCTCTGAGTGACAGGGGTGCTGGGGGTGCTCTGCAACGAGGGCTATGTGCACGGTTCCTGTGTGCCCAGCCCTGCCGGGGTACCTGTCCACGGGAGCTCCATATCCAGGGAGGGGCCTGCCCACGAGAGCCCCGTGGGCTGCTGCGTACCTGCCCAGGTGAGCTCCATATCTTGGGAGGGGCCTGACCACAAGAGCCCCGTGGGCTGCTGGGGACCTGGTAGAGGACGCCAGGACAGTCAGTGAAGCCACAGAGGATATACATCTAGTAGTTCCTAATTCCTACACCCTGCTGGTCATTCTACCATCCACCAGGACATGGCATTCTGTATTAGACTTCAATGATGCCTTCTTCTGTATTCCATTAGTCCCAGAGTCACAAGAAATTTTGGCCGTGAGTGGCAGGACTCAACCTACAACAAAAACAATACTGCTGGGCCGTCCTGCCCCAGGGGTTCAAAAATTCCCACACCATCTTTGGGGAAACGTTAGCTAAAGACCTAAAAGATCTACCTCTGGAGAAGGGAACCCTCCTTCAATATGCAGATGACATTCTGATCACCAGCCCGACTAAGGAGGCCTCTGAACTACCTAGCCAATAAAAGATAGAAGGTGTCCAAGGAAAAGGCTCAAATATCACAAACTAAGGTGGCCTTCCTGGGCTTCATTCGCACAGAAGGTCGGAGAAGCCCACCCCAGGAAAGGGAAGAAGCCATTTGCAGCCTCACCTTTCCTGAAACTAGAAGACAGCTTAGGGGTTCCTGGGGAGACCGGGGTTTGCTGCATCTGGATCCCTAACTACAGTCTAATAGTTAGACTGGGCCTCTATATGAAACACTGAAAGGAAAAGATGATGATCCTTTTGAATAGAATCCAGAAGGGGCCTTTCAAGAATGGAAAGAGCAGTCAATTCAGACCCTGGCCCTGGACCTCCCTAAGTTAGCTAAACCCTTTGACCTTTACATTCCTGGTCCAAGGCGAATCGCCCTTGGAGTATTAGTGCAAAAACTGGGACCACTTGAAATGGAACAATGCAAGAATGCCCTCCAGGCATTGGCCAGCCACCCCATCCGACCAGGATACTGGGGGTATCTAGAAACCTGGAAATCAGCAGCCCACAAGGCCAGCTCCCTCCTAAGGGAAAAGGACGCCACTTGGTGATCCTAACCACCCACCATGCCCTGAAGTTGCAGGGATTGCTCCGTGGGCACAATGACCTCGAGTGAGGAGGCCCTCCAACACCAACCTCCAGAGAGACAACCTGGGGCAATGGGCCCCCATGACGACTCGTGTGACCATCACTTGACCTGGAGCTTCTCTCAGAAAACAACAAGAGTGTGCCCCAAAAGAGCAGACTATTGCTTACAGGACTTACTGCACCCAGAGCGGAGCTAATAAACTTGGCAGGGGAACCGTAAATAACGCTGCCACCATAGAAAAGCCTACAGACACCGCAGTGATGGCGGCCAATGAGACCGGCTGTACTCCTGGCTACTTCAAAAGGCCGTTGACTGAGTGGCCGTCATGGTCCTGGATCACCACCGGCCCTGGACTGTCTGGGAGTTGAGCAAGCAGGGCTCTGACACCTGGTGCTGTTTGTACGTTAATTCAGTGGCCTAACTGAAGAAAGCACAGACTACTGGTCAGAGCATCTAGGCTGGCAGAAACCGTCAGCCTAAGGGGGCCGAACCAATGTGGAGCAGGGTAAAACCGCCCACCCCCCCAGCGTCTCTGCACATCTCTTTCCTGGACCCTTAAAGGTCATTAGAATCTATAAAACTTCCAATGCTGGTGCTCAGGCAGACGAGCAGTGAGGGAGGAGGCCTGCGGACAATCAACCTCACCTGGAGGCTGCTGGGGAGGAGTCCTGCCCCTCCCCCCGGGTATGAGGACACCCAACTCAGCATGAAGCATTTACAGAAGACGTGTCTGCACCCTCAGCGCCCCAAGAATGAGGAATGGGACAAAAGGCAGAGGAGGGCTTTGTCACTGGCAAAGCCCATTAAAAATTCCTGGGAGATAAAAATAGAATCTGGGCAATAAAATAAAGTCTAACCATTTTTTCCTTTGTGCTTTGTCTAATTTCACTTGCTCCTAGGTTTCCACATGCAGAGGTCCCACACCCGACACTTCAGACCCGATTTCCTCGTGCAAAATGGCTGGGCCGACACCTCAGCTCGTGGGGCCCCGTGCAGACTCTGCGACATAGAGCCTGAGCTCCAGCCAACCTGGCCCTCGAGAGCTCCGCCCCCTCCCTCCCGCTGATGCTGACAGGATCCCTACACAGCAGCCCGGCCCACAACCCGCAGGGGAGCACACACTCTCACCTCTCCATTCTCTGATCAAAATATAAAGTTTTCCTTTGCTTCTGAACCAAAGTCAGTCTCGATCTGTTGGCTCCAATGACACTGGGCAGGGAGACCCTTGTTGGGGCCCACTCTGCAGGATCAGTAACAGAATTTGAGAACATTGTAACTTCAATGAACAGATGTGTGAGCCAAACTGTAATTAACATAGAGCAGTGTATAAGGCTCGTGTAAAATAAGATGTTTCTAACACTTCCATTTGATATTTCCATCACTTTATTATAAGCAAGTTCAGTGGAGGGGATTGTCTTATTTGTCAGGTCAAGAGTAGAGAAATGCAGTGATTTCTTTCCAAGGATGTACATCTAATAATCTTGGTTGAAGTTTCAACCTTGTTTGGAATGATTTTCCATTGAAAATGATACCTCTCTTTCAGCTCCTAGATTTCTGAGAAGTATAAAATCTTATATTTTTTATTACCAAAGGGGAAAGGTGGGAGGAGGGATAAATTAACAGTTCCAGACTAACATATACACACTGCTATGTATAAAATATATCATCAACAAGGAACTACTGTATAGCACAGGGAACTATACTCAATATTTTGTAATGACCCCTGAGGGGAAATAATCTGAAAAACAATAGATATCTATATCGACATCATCTATCAACTACAGATAAAATGGAAACTAAAGGAGGCCGATGGTGAGCGTTTCTGAACCTGAAGACTTCAATCATCTAAAGTTCGGACTCTGCCCATGGCCCAAGTCCCTTAATGAACACACATGTACCAGTAGCTTAAAAATTCCCCAGATTGGAGTTCGGGGAGACACTGATTTGGAAAAATCCCTTGTGTTCTCCTTACATACACGGGACCTTTCCTACAGCTAAAACATGCCTGTGACACCCAGAAGATGGAACACGGTTGGATCAGGAAGATTTTGGAAAAGGCACCAAAACTCCTAATTTCCTGGTTGTTGGGTTCACCTCTCCAGCCTTTTTCCTTAAAATCTCCCCACTTGAGGATGTCAGCACCTTCAACATCCAGTTGCACAGAAATTGGAATTTGTCCAAAGGAAGAAGGGGAAGGAGGAGAAACAAGGAGAGCCAAGCCCTAGATGTTCGGAGAGGCACATGTCACTCTACTTTCCAGTCAGGAAGAAGAATTAAGAAAAGGCTTAGCCTGCCACCGGGAACCAGAGTAGGGCCAGAAGCAAATGAGAGTTTCTGCGGAAAGCTCCCAAAAAAGCGAGTTGAAAAATGGAGCTCAGGGGCACTGCAATTCACAAATCTGCAGAGTTATAAATGATAACTCTCGTCCACAAATATATTGAGGGAAGGCAACGAAGAGGATTTGAAATCAAGGCAGAATTGCAGGAAACAGATTTCAGGAGTTAGATTCCAATCACCCCTAAAGCACATGAAAAGCGGCAAAACGTCGACAATGATGCACTTGGCCAAAAAGAGCATATGCGTTTTTTTCTGAATGAATTCAGGAAAAAACCCATAGGCCCTTTGTGGCCAACCAAGCAAGCCGGAAATGCAATTCAGCACTACAAAGAAGTCTGACTTCCCATCGGTCAAAATGGCCTTGCTAAAAAAGTGTAAAAACAAGAAATGCAGGAGAGGCCAGGGAGGAAAGGGAGCCTTGTTACACTGATGGGTGGGGTATAAATTGCCAATGATGACTCTGGAGAAGGGTATGGTGTTTCCTAAAACATCTAAAAAACACAGCTAGAGAGAAAGGAGCACATCCACTCATGGGCGTAGAAATTGGGAAAACTAAAAATCAGCAAGACACAGGCACCCCAAACATTAGGGCTGCTCTGTAGACAAAAACCTCCACTTAATTCCACCTTAAATATCCAAGGAAAGAGAAAAATGGATAAAGAAGTTGTGGTCCATATGTACAATTGTATATCACTCAGGCGTGAGATAAATATTATAAGGCTGGTAGAAGCATGATGAGTGGATTTAGGTAGGACTATTCTAAGTGAAATAACTCACACAGAAAAAGACACTTATCATAAGATATCACTAACAGAGGGAATGTAAAAACTGCTACACTTGAACGGAATTACAAAACAGAACAGATTCACACATTAAGAAAACACACTATGGTTGCTTAACGGGAAAGGTGAGGTGGGGTGATGCATAAAACAAGGATTTCAAATTAGCTCAGATAACGTTCCATAAATCCAATATGTAATAGACGAGACCTACTCCTTGCTCAGTGAACTGGACTCAACACCCCCTATTCACCGCTCAAGAACATATATGACTAGTAAGAATCGTAAAACCTGTGTATTGATATCTCTCTGGAAGTGAGTCAAGTGGGTGTAAAGCTGCATAAACACAGCCGTGAAAAGCAGCTAAACCCCATTATAAAAATAAATTACTTTTAAAAACCCGTGAAACAAAGACAGTGAAAGAGAGAAATTCTTACAAAATTCGTTCAGGGGCTGTGATGCAACCTGGATTGACCAAATCTAGACCCACAGCTGGATGAGACATAAGGGTGGACACTCTCGGGGCTGAGAGGCTTGGTGAGGTTGGGGGAGCAAACGCAGAGCCTTTAAAGTAATACTGCCTGTTACCCATCCCATGGGTTCCAAATCTCCAGGTTCAAGGGCATCTTCCTACATCGAAAACATGCATGAGAAACCCAGAAGGTGGTACACTGTGTGATCGGGAAAGGTTTCTAAAACGCACCTCATTTCTCCTCTCCTTGTGCTCGGGTTCGCCATTCCAGCTGCTTTAGTAGCAATCGCCCTCCATGGAGAATCAGCACCTTTAACCTCCTGTTCCATACAGCTTGCAATTTGTCCTGAGGATGAACGGAAAGACGGGGAGCCAATGAGAGATTAGCTCTTGGTGTTGGGACAGGCACAGGTCACTCTATTTTCCCATCAGGAAGAAGAATTAACCACAGGCTCAGCGTGCCGCCCAGAACAGGAATAGTGCCTGAGGCCATCCTGCGCTTTTGCGGACAGCTCCCAAAAAAGCGAGTTGAAAAATGGAGTTCAGGGGCATTGCAATTCACAAACCAGCAGAGTTATAAATGATAACTCTCGTCCAAAAATATATTGAGGGAAGGCAACGAAGAGGATTTGAAATCAAGGCAGAATTGCAAGAAACAGATTTCAGGAGGTAGATACGAATCGCCTTTAAAGCACATGAAAAGCGGCAAAACGTTGACAATGATGCCCTTGGCCAAAAAGGGCGTATGCGTTTTTTCCTGAATATATTCAGGAAAAAACGCATACGCCCTTTTTGGCCAACCAAGCAACCTGGAAAGGCAAATCAGTGCTACAAAGAAGTCTCGCTTCCCATCGGTCAAAAGGGCCATGCTGAAAAAAGTGTCAAAACCAGAAATGCAGGACAGGCCATGGAGAAATGGGAGCCTTGCTACACTGATGGGCGGGATGTAAATTGCCAACAGCCACACTGGAGAAGTGTCCGGTGAGTCCTGAAACATCTGAAAAACACAGCTTAGAGAGCATAGGGCACTTCCACTCATGGGGGTATAAATTGGGAAAATGAAAAATCAGCAAGACACAAGCACCCCAAAGTTTAGGGCTGCTCTGTTGACCAGGACCTCCACTTCATTCCACCTTCAATATCCCAGGAAAGAGAAAAAAGGATAAAGAAGTTGTGGTCCTTATGTACAATGGAATATCACTCAGCCATGAAATCAATGTCGTAAGGTTAGTAGCAGCATGATGAGTGGATTTAGGTACGACGATTCTAAGTGAAATAAGTCACACAGAAAAGGACACTTCTCATAAGGTATCACTGATAGAGGGAATGTAAAAACCGTTACACTTGAACTGAATTACAAAACAGAACAGAGTCATACATGCAGAAAACACACTATGGCTGCTTAACGGGAAAGGTGAGGTGGGGTGATACATAAAACAAGGGTATCAAATTAGCTCAGATACCGTTCCATAAACCCAATATGTAATAGACAAGACCTACTCCTTGCTCAGAAAACTGGACTCAACACGCCCTATTCACCGCACAAGAATATATCTGACTAATAATAATCGTAAAACCTATGTATTGATATCTCTCTGTTAGTGTGTCAAGTGGGTGTAAAGCGGCATAAACACAGCAGTGAAAAGCAGCTAAACCCCATTATAAAAATAAATTACTTTGTAACACCCATGAAACCAAGACGGTGAAAGAGAGAGAAATTCTTACACAATGCGTTCAGGGGCTGTGATGCAACCTGGATTGACCATATCTAGACCCACAGCTGGATGAGACATAAGGGTGGACACTCTTGGGGCTGAGAGGTTTGGTGAGGTTGGGTGAGCAAATGCAGACCCTTTAAAGTAATACTGCGTGGTACCCATCGCATGGGTCCCAAATCTCCAGGTTCAAGGGCATCTTCCTACATCAAAAACATGCATGAGAAACCCAGAAGATGGTACACTGTGTGATGGGGAAAGGTTTCTAAAACGCACCTCATTTCTCATCGCCTTGTGCCCGGGTTCGCCATTCCAGCCGCTTTACTAGCAAGCTCCCTACTTGGAGCATCAGCACCTTTAACCTCCTGTTCAGTAGAGGTTGCAATTTGTCCTGAGGATAAACGGGAAGACGTGGAACCAACGAGAGACTAGCTCTTGGTGTTGGGACAGGCACAGGTCACTCTATTTTCCCATCAGAAAGAAGAATTAACCACAGGCTCAGCCTGACCCCCGGAACCAGAACAGGGCCTGAAGCCATTCTGCGATTTTGCGGCCAGCTCCCATAAAAACAAGTTGTAAAATGGAGGTTCAGGGCACTGCAATTCACAAACCTGCAGAGTTATAAATGATAACTCTCGTCCACAAATATATTGAGGGAAGGCAAAGAAGAGGATTTGAAATCAAGGCAGAATTGCACGAAACAGATTTCAGGAGGTAGATACGAATCGCCTTTAAAGCACATGAAAAGCGGCAAAACGTTGACAATGATGCCCTTGGCCAAAAAGGGCGTATGCGTTTTTTCCTGAATATATTCAGGAAAAAACGCATACGCCCTTTTTGGCCAACCAAGCAACCTGGAAAGGCAAATCAGCGCTACAAAGAAGTCTCGCTTCCCATCGGTCAAAAGGGCCATGCTGAAAAAAGTGTCAAAACCAGAAATGCAGAACAGGCCATGGAGAAATGGGAGCCTTACTACACTGATGGGCGGGATGTAAATTGCCAAGAGCCACTCTGGAGAAGTGTCCGGTGAGTCCTGAAACATCTGAAAAACACAGCTTAGAGAGCATAGGGCACTTCCACTCATGGGGGTATAAATTGGGAAAATTAAAAATCAGCAAGACACAAGCACCCCAAAGTTTAGGGCTGCTCTGTTGACCAGGACCTCCACTTCATTCCACCTTCAATATCCCAGGAAAGAGAAAAATGGATAAAGAAGTTGTGGTCCTTATGTACAATGGAATATCACTCAGCCAGGAAATCAATGTCGTAAGGTTAGTAGCAGCATGATGAGTGGATTTAGGTACGAGGATTCTAAGTGAAATAAGTCACACAGAAAAGGACACTTCTCATAAGGTATCACTGATAGAGGGAATGTAAAAACCGTTACACTTGAACTGAATTACAAAACAGAACAGAGTCACACATGCAGAAAACACACTATGGCTGCTTAACGGGAAAGGTGAGGTGGGGTGATACATAAAACAAGGGTATCAAATTAGCTCAGATACCGTTCCATAAACCCAATATGTAATAGACAAGACCTACTCCTTGCTCAGAGAACTGGACTCAACACGCCCTATTCACCGCAGAAGAATATATCTGACTAATAATAATCGAAAAACCTATGTATTGATATCTCTCTGTTAGTGTGTCAAGTGGGTGTAAAGCGGCATAAACACAGCAGTGAAAAGCAGCTAAACCCCATTATAAAAATAAATTATTTTGAAACACCCATGAAACAAAGACAGTGAAAGAGAGAGAAATTCTTACACAATGCGTTCAGGGGCTGTGATGCAACCTGGATTGACCATATCTAGACGCACAGCTGGATGAGACATAAGGGTGGACACTCTTGGGGCTGAGAGGTTTGGTGAGGTTGGGTGAGCAAACGCAGACCCTTTAAAGGAATACTGCGTGGTACCCATCGCATGGGTCCCAAATCTCCAGGTTCAAGGGCATCTTCCTACATCAAAAACATGCATGAGAAACCCAGAAGATGGTACACCGTGTGATGGGGAAAGGTTTCTAAAACGCACCTCATTTCTCATCTCCTTGTGCCCGGGTTCGCCATTCCAGCCGCTTTACTAGCAAGCTCCCTACTTGGAGCATCAGCACCTTTAACCTCCTGTTCCGTAGAGGTTGCAATTTGTCCTGAGGATAAACGGGAAGACGTGGAACCAACGAGAGACTAGCTCTTGGTGTTGGGACAGGCACAGGTCACTCTATTTTCCCATCAGAAAGAAGAATTAACCACAGGCTCAGCCTGACCCCCGGAACCAGAACAGGGCCTGAAGCCATTCTGCGATTTTGCGGCCAGCTCCCATAAAAACGAGTTGTAAAATGGAGGTTCAGGGCACTGCAATTCACAAACCTGCAGAGTTATAAATGATAACTCTCGTCCACAAATATATTGAGGGAAGGCAAAGAAGAGGATTTGAAATCAAGGCAGAATTGCAGGAAACAGATTTCAGGAGGTAGATACGAATCGCCTTTAAAGCACATGAAAAGCGGCAAAACGTTGACAATGATGCCCTTGGCCAAAAAGGGCGTATGCGTTTTTTCCTGAATATATTCAGGAAAAAACGCATACGCCCTTTTTGGCCAACCAAGCAACCTGGAAAGGCAAATCAGCGCTACAAAGAAGTCTCGCTTCCCATCGGTCAAAAGGGCCATGCTGAAAAAAGTGTCAAAACCAGAAATGCAGGACAGGCCATGGAGAAATGGGAGCCTTGCTACACTGATGGGCGGGATGTAAATTGCCAAGAGCCACTCTGGAGAAGTGTCCGGTGAGTCCTGAAACATCTGAAAAACACAGCTTAGAGAGCATAGGGCACTTCCACTCATGGGGGTATAAATTGGGAAAATTAAAAATCAGCAAGACACAAGCACCCCAAAGTTTAGGGCTGCTCTGTTGACCAGGACCTCCACTTCATTCCACCTTAAATATCCCAGGAAAGAGAAAAATGGATAAAGAAGTTGTGGTCCTTATGTACAATGGAATATCACTCAGCCATGAAATCAATGTCGTAAGGTTAGTAGCAGCATGATGAGTGGATTTAGGTACGACGATTCTAAGTGAAATAAGTCACACAGAAAAGGACACTTCTCATAAGGTATCACTGATAGAGGGAATGTAAAAACCGTTACACTTGAACTGAATTACAAAACAGAACAGAGTCACACATGCAGAAAACACACTATGGCTGCTTAACGGGAAAGGTGAGGTGGGGTGATACATAAAACAAGGGTATCAAATTAGCTCACATACCGTTCCATAAACCCAATATGTCATAGACAAGACCTACTCCTTGCTCAGAGAACTGGACTCAACACGCCCTATTCACCGCACAAGAATATATCTGATTAATAATAATCGTAAAACCTATGTATTGATATCTCTCTGTTAGTGTGTCAAGTGGGTGTAAAGCGGCATAAACACAGCAGTGAAAAGCAGCTAAACCCCATTATCAAAATAAATTACTTTGAAACACCCATGAAACAAAGACAGTGAAAGAGAGAGAAATTCTTACACAATGCGTTCAGGGGCTGTGATGCAACCTGGATTGACCATATCTAGACGCACAGCTGGATGAGACATAAGGGTGGACACTCTTGGGGCTGAGAGGTTTGGTGAGGTTGGGTGAGCAAACGCAGACCCTTTAAAGTAATATTGCGTGGTACCCATCACATGGGTCCCAAATCTCCAGGTTCAAGGGCATCTTCCTACATCAAAAACATGCATGAGAAACCCAGAAGATGGTACACCGTGTGATGGGGAAAGGTTTCTAAAACGCACCTCATTTCTCATCGCCTTGTGCCCGGGTTCGCCATTCCAGCCGCTTTACTAGCAAGCTCCCTACTTGGGGCATCAGCACCTTTAACCTCCTGTTCCGTAGAGGTTGCAATTTGTCCTGAGGATAAACGGGAAGACGTGGAACCAACGAGAGACTAGCTCTTGGTGTTGGGACAGGCACAGGTCACTCTATTTTCCCATCAGAAAGAAGAATTAACCACAGGCTCAGCCTGACCCCCGGAACCAGAACAGGACCTGAAGCCATTCTGCGATTTTGCGGCCAGCTCCCATAAAAACGAGTTGTAAAATGGAGGTTCAGGGCACTGCAATTTACAAAGCTGCAGAGTTATAAATGATAACTCTCGTCCACAAGTATATTGAGGGAAGGCAAAGAAGAGGATTTGAAATCAAGGCAGAATTGCAGGAAACAGATTTCAGGAGGTAGATACGAATCGCCTTTAAAGCACATGAAAAGCGGCAAAACGTTGACAATGATGCCCTTGGCCAAAAAGGGCGTATGCGTTTTTTCCTGAATATATTCAGGAAAAAACGCATACGCCCTTTTTGGCCAACCAAGCAACCTGGAAAGGCAAATCAGCGCTACAAAGAAGTCTCGCTTCCCATCGGTCAAAAGGGCCATGCTGAAAAAAGTGTCAAAACCAGAAATGCAGGACAGGCTATGGAGAAATGGGAGCCTTGCTACACTGATGGGCGGGATGTAAATTGCCAAGAGCCACTCTGGAGAAGTGTCCGGTGAGTCCTGAAACATCTGAAAAACACAGCTTAGAGAGCATAGGGCACTTCCACTCATGGGGGTATAAATTGGGAAAATGAAAAATCAGCAAGACACAAGCACCCCAAAGTTTAGGGCTGCTCTGTTGACCAGGACCTCCACTTCATTCCACCTTAAATATCCCAGGAAAGAGAAAAATGGATAAAGAAGTTGTGGTCCTTATGTACAATGGAATATCACTCAGCCAGGAAATCAATGTCGTAAGGTTAGTAGCAGCATGATGAGTGGATTTAGGTACGACGATTCTAAGTGAAATAAGTCACACAGAAAAGGACACTTCTCATAAGGTATCACTGATAGAGGGAATGTAAAAACCGTTACACTTGAACTGAATTACAAAACAGAACAGAGTCACACATGCAGAAAACACACTATGGCTGCTTAACGGGAAAGGTGAGGTGGGGTGATACATAAAACAAGGGTATCAAATTAGCTCAGATACCGTTCCATAAACCCAATATGTAATAGACAAGACCTACTCCTTACTCAGAGAACTGGACTCAACACGCCCTATTCACCGCACAAGAATATATCTGACTAATAATAATCGTAAAACCTATGTATTGATATCTCTCTGTTAGTGTGTCAAGTGGGTGTAAAGCGGCATAAACACATCAGTGAAAAGCAGCTAAACCCCATTATAAAAATAAATTACTTTGAAACCACCATGAAACAAAGACAGTGAAAGAGAGAGAAATTCTTACACAATGCGTTCAGGGGCTGTGATGCAACCTGGATTGACCATATCTAGACGCACAGCTGGATGAGACATAAGGGTGGACACTCTTGGGGCTGAGAGGTTTGGTGAGGTTGGGTGAGCAAACGCAGACCCTTTAAAGGAATACTGCGTGGTACCCATCGCATGGGTCCCAAATCTCCAGGGTCAAGGGCATCTTCCTACATCAAAAACATGCATGAGAAACCCAGAAGATGGTACACCGTGTGATGGGGAAAGGTTTCTAAAACGCACCTCATTTCTCATCTCCTTGTGCCCGGGTTCGCCATTCCAGCCGCTTTACTAGCAAGCTCCCTACTTGGAGCATCAGCACCTTTAACCTCCTGTTCCGTAGAGGTTGCAATTTGTCCTGAGGATAAACGGGATGACGTGGAACCAACGAGAGACTAGCTCTTGGTGTTGGGACAGGCACAGGTCACTCTATTTTCCCATCAGAAAGAAGAATTAACCACAGGCTCAGCCTGACCCCCGGAACCAGAACAGGGCCTGAAGCCATTCTGCGATTTTGCGGCCAGCTCCCATAAAAACGAGTTGTAAAATGGAGGTTCAGGGCACTGCAATTCACAAACCTGGAGAGTTATAAATGAGAACTGTCGT
The DNA here is from genome assembly GCF_965194805.1 of Balaenoptera borealis. NCBI lineage: Eukaryota > Metazoa > Chordata > Mammalia > Artiodactyla > Balaenopteridae > Balaenoptera > Balaenoptera borealis. The sequence goes on from NW_028123922.1 coordinate 199,923, forward strand.
CCACAAATATATTGAGGGAAGGCAAAGAAGAGGATTTGAAATCAAGGCAGAATTGCAGGAAACAGATTTCAGGAGGTAGATACGAATCGCCTTTAAAGCACATGAAAAGCGGCAAAACGTTGACAATGATGCCCTTGGCCAAAAAGGGCGTATGCGTTTTTTCCTGAATATATTCAGGAAAAAACGCATACGCCCTTTTTGGCCAACCAAGCAACCTGGAAAGGCAAATCAGCGCTACAAACAAGTCTCGCTTCCCATCGGTCAAAAGGGCCATGCTGAAAAAAGTGTCAAAACCAGAAATGCAGGACAGGCCATGGAGAAATGGGAGCCTTGCTACACTGATGGGCGGGATGTAAATTGCCAAGAGCCACTCTGGAGAAGTGTCCGGTGAGTCCTGAAACATCTGAAAAACACAGCTTAGAGAGCATAGGGCACTTCCACTCATGGGGGTATAAATTGGGAAAATTAAAAATCAGCAAGACACAAGCACCCCAAAGTTTAGGGCTGCTCTGTTGACCAGGACCTCCACTTCATTCCACCTTAAATATCCCAGGAAAGAGAAAAATGGATAAAGAAGTTGTGGTCCTTATGTACAATGGAATATCACTCAGCCAGGAAATCAATGTCGTAAGGTTAGTAGCAGCATGATGAGTGGATTTAGGTACGACGATTCTAAGTGAAATAAGTCACACAGAAAAGGACACTTCTCATAAGGTATCACTGATAGAGGGAATGTAAAAACCGTTACACTTGAACTGAATTACAAAACAGAACAGAGTCACACATGCAGAAAACACACTATGGCTGCTTAACGGGAAAGGTGAGGTGGGGTGATACATAAAACAAGGGTATCAAATTAGCTCAGATACCGTTCCATAAACCCAATATGTAATAGACAAGACCTACTCCTTGCTCAGAGAACTGGACTCAACACGCCCTATTCACCGCACAAGAATATATCTGACTAATAATAATCGTAAAACCTATGTATTGATATCTCTCTGTTAGTGTGTCAAGTGGGTGTAAAGCGGCATAAACACAGCAGTGAAAAGCAGCTAAACCCCATTATAAAAATAAATTACTTTGAAACACCCATGAAACAAAGACAGTGCAAGAGAGAGAAATTCTTACACAATGCGTTCAGGAGCTGTGATGCAACCTGGATTGACCATATCTAGACGCACACCTGGATGAGACATAAGGGTGGACACTCTTGGGGCTGAGAGGTTTGGTGAGGTTGGGTGAGCAAACGCAGACCCTTTAAAGTAATACTGCGTGGTACCCATCGCATGGGTCCCAAATCTCCAGGTTCAAGGGCATCTTCCTACATCAAAAACATGCATGAGAAACCCAGAAGATGGTACACCGTGTGATGGGGAAAGGTTTCTAAAACGCACCTCATTTCTCATCTCCTTGTGCCCGGGTTCGCCATTCCAGCCGCTTTACTAGCAAGCTCCCTACTTGGAGCATCAGCACCTTTAACCTCCTGTTCCGTAGAGGTTGCAATTTGTCCTGAGGATAAACGGGAAGACGTGGAACCAACGAGAGACTAGCTCTTGGTGTTGGGACAGGCACAGGTCACTCTATTTTCCCATCAGAAAGAAGAATTAACCACAGGCTCAGCCTGACCCCCGGAACCAGAACAGGGCCTGAAGCCATTCTGCGATTTTGCGGCCAGCTCCCATAAAAACGAGTTGTAAAATGGAGGTTCAGGGCACTGCAATTCACAAACCTGCAGAGTTATAAATGATAACTGTCATCCACAAACATATTGAGGGAAGGCAAAGAAGAGGATTTGAAATCAAGGCAGAATTGCAGGAAACAGATGTCAGGAGGTAGATACGAATCGCCTTTAAAGCACATGAAAAGCGGCAAAACGTTGACAATGATGCCCTTGGCCAAAAAGGGCGTATGCGTTTTTTCCTGAATATATTCAGGAAAAAACGCATACGCCCTTTTTGGCCAACCAAGCAACCTGGAAAGGCAAATCAGCGCTACAAACAAGTCTCGCTTCCCATCGGTCAAAAGGGCCATGCTGAAAAAAGTGTCAAAACCAGAAATGCAGGACAGGCCATGGAGAAATGGGAGCCTTGCTACACTGATGGGCGGGATGTAAATTGCCAAGAGCCACTCTGGAGAAGTGTCCGGTGAGTCCTGAAACATCTGAAAAACACAGCTTAGAGAGCATAGGGCACTTCCACTCATGGGGGTATAAATTGGGAAAATTAAAAATCAGCAAGACACAAGCACCCCAAAGTTTAGGGCTGCTCTGTTGACCAGGACCTCCACTTCATTCCACCTTCAATATCCCAGGAAAGAGAAAAATGGATAAAGAAGTTGTGGTCCTTATGTACAATGGAATATCACTCAGCCAGGAAATCAATGTCGTAAGGTTAGTAGCAGCATGATGAGTGGATTTAGGTATGACGATTCTAAGTGAAATAAGTCACGCAGAAAAGGACACTTCTCATAAGGTATCACTGATAGAGGGAATGTAAAAACCGTTACACTTGAACTGAATTACAAAACAGAACAGAGTCACACATGCAGAAAACACACTATGGCTGCTTAACGGGAAAGGTGAGGTGGGGTGATACATAAAACAAGGGTATCAAATTAGCTCAGATACCGTTCCATAAACCCAATATGTAATAGACAAGACCTACTCCTTGCTCAGAGAACTGGACTCAACACGCCCTATTCACCGCACAAGAATATATCTGACTAATAATAATCGTAAAACCTATGTATTGATATCTCTCTGTTAGTGTGTCAAGTGGGTGTAAAGCGGCATAAACACAGCAGTGAAAAGCATCTAAACCCCATTATAAAAATAAATTACTTTGAAACACCCATGAAACAAAGACAGTGAAAGAGAGAGAAATTCTTACATAATGCGTTCATGAGCTGTGATGCAACCTGGATTGACCATATCTAGACGCACACCTGGATGAGACATAAGGGTGGACACTCTTGGGGCTGAGAGGTTTGGTGAGGTTGGGTGAGCAAACGCAGACCCTTTAAAGGAATACTGCGTGGTACCCATCGCATGGGTCCCAAATCTCCAGGTTCAAGGGCATCTTCCTACATCAAAAACATGCATGAGAAACCCAGAAGATGGTACACCGTGTGATGGGGAAAGGCTTCTAAAACGCACCTCATTTCTCATCTCCTTGTGCCCGGGTTCGCCATTCCAGCCACTTTACTAGCAAGCTCCCTACTTGGAGCATCAGCACCTTTAACCTCCTGTTCCGTAGAGGTTGCAATTTGTCCTGAGGATAAACGGGAAGACGTGGAACCAACGAGAGACTAGCTCTTGGTGTTGGGACAGGCACAGGTCACTCTATTTTCCCATCAGAAAGAAGAATTAACCACAGGCTCAGCCTGACCCCCGGAACCAGAACAGGGCCTGAAGCCATTCTGCGATTTTGCGGCCAGCTCCCATAAAAATGAGTTGTAAAATGGAGGTTCAGGGCACTGCAATTCACAAACCTGCAGAGTTATAAATGATAACTCTCGTCCACAAACATATTGAGGGAAGGCAAATAAGAGGATTTGAAATCAAGGCAGAATTGCAGGAAACAGATTTCAGGAGGTAGATACGAATCGCCTTTAAAGCACATGAAAAGCGGCAAAACGTTGACAATGATGCCCTTGGCCAAAAAGGGCGTATGCGTTTTTTCCTGAATATATTCAGGAAAAAACGCATACGCCCTTTTTGGCCAACCAAGCAACCTGGAAAGGCAAATCAGCGCTACAAAGAAGTCTCGCTTCCCATCGGTCAAAAGGGCCATGCTGAAAAAAGTGTCAAAACCAGAAATGCAGGACAGGCCATGGAGAAATGGGAGCCTTGCTACACTGATGGGCGGGATGTAAATTGCCAAGAGCCACTCTGGAGAAGTGTCCGGTGAGTCCTAAAACATCTGAAAAACACAGCTTAGAGAGCATAGGGCACTTCCACTCATGGGGGTATAAATTGGGAAAATTAAAAATCAGCAAGACACAAGCACCCCAAAGTTTAGGGCTGCTCTGTTGACCAGGACCTCCACTTCATTCCACCTTAAATATCCCAGGAAAGAGAAAAATGGATAAAGAAGTTGTGGTCCTTATGTACAATGGAATATCACTCAGCCAGGAAATCAATGTCGTAAGGTTAGTAGCAGCATGATGAGTGGATTTAGGTACGACGATTCTAAGTGAAATAAGTCACACAGAAAAGGACACTTCTCATAAGGTATCACTGATAGAGGGAATGTAAAAACCGTTACACTTGAACTGAATTACAAAACAGAACAGAGTCACACATGCAGAAAACACACTATGGCTGCTTAACGGGAAAGGTGAGGTGGGGTGATACATAAAACAAGGGTATCAAATTAGCTCACATACCGTTCCATAAACCCAATATGTCATAGACAAGACCTACTCCTTGCTCAGAGAACTGGACTCAACACGCCCTATTCACCGCACAAGAATATATCTGACTAATAATAATCGTAAAACCTATGTATTGATATCTCTCTGTTAGTGTGTCAAGTGGGTGTAAAGCGGCATAAACACAGCAGTGAAAAGCAGCTAAACACCATTATAAAAATAAATTACTTTGAAACACCCATGAAACAAAGACAGTGCAAGAGAGAGAAATTCTTACACAATGCGTTCAGGAGCTGTGATGCAACCTGGATTGACCATATCTAGACGCACAGCTGGATGAGACATAAGGGTGGACACTCTTGGGGCTGAGAGGTTTGGTGAGGTTGGGTGAGCAAACGCAGACCCTTTAAAGTAATATTGCGTGGTACCCATCACATGGGTCCCAAATCTCCAGGTTCAAGGGCATCTTCCTACATCAAAAACATGCATGAGAAACCCAGAAGATGGTACACCGTGTGATGGGGAAAGGTTTCTAAAACGCACCTCATTTCTCATCTCCTTGTGCCCGGGTTCGCCATTCCAGCCGCTTTACTAGCAAGCTCCCTACTTGGGGCATCAGCACCTTTAACCTCCTGTTCCGTAGAGGTTGCAATTTGTCCTGAGGATAAACGGGAAGACGTGGAACCAACGAGAGACTAGCTCTTGGTGTTGGGACAGGCACAGGTCACTATATTTTCCCATCAGAAAGAAGAATTAACCACAGGCTCAGCCTGACCCCCGGAACCAGAACAGGACCTGAAGCCATTCTGCGATTTTGCGGCCAGCTCCCATAAAAACGAGTTGTAAAATGGAGGTTCAGGGCACTGCAATTTACAAAGCTGCAGAGTTATAAATGATAACTCTCGTCCACAAGTATATTGAGGGAAGGCAAAGAAGAGGATTTGAAATCAAGGCAGAATTGCAGGAAACAGATTTCAGGAGGTAGATACGAATCGCCTTTAAAGCACATGAAAAGCGGCAAAACGTTGACAATGATGCCCTTGGCCAAAAAGGGCGTATGCGTTTTTTCCTGAATATATTCAGGAAAAAACGCATACGCCCTTTTTGGCCAACCAAGCAACCTGGAAAGGCAAATCAGCGCTACAAAGAAGTCTCGCTTCCCATCGGTCAAAAGGGCCATGCTGAAAAAAGTGTCAAAACCAGAAATGCAGGACAGGCTATGGAGAAATGGGAGCCTTGCTACACTGATGGGCGGGATGTAAATTGCCAAGAGCCACTCTGGAGAAGTGTCCGGTGAGTCCTGAAACATCTGAAAAACACAGCTTAGAGAGCATAGGGCACTTCCACTCATGGGGGTATAAATTGGGAAAATGAAAAATCAGCAAGACACAAGCACCCCAAAGTTTAGGGCTGCTCTGTTGACCAGGACCTCCACTTCATTCCACCTTAAATATCCCAGGAAAGAGAAAAATGGATAAAGAAGTTGTGGTCCTTATGTACAATGGAATATCACTCAGCCAGGAAATCAATGTCGTAAGGTTAGTAGCAGCATGATGAGTGGATTTAGGTACGACGATTCTAAGTGAAATAAGTCACACAGAAAAGGACACTTCTCATAAGGTATCACTGATAGAGGGAATGTAAAAACCGTTACACTTGAACTGAATTACAAAACAGAACAGAGTCACACATGCAGAAAACACACTATGGCTGCTTAACGGGAAAGGTGAGGTGGGGTGATACATAAAACAAGGGTATCAAATTAGCTCAGATACCGTTCCATAAACCCAATATGTAATAGACAAGACCTACTCCTTACTCAGAGAACTGGACTCAACACGCCCTATTCACCGCACAAGAATATATCTGACTAATAATAATCGTAAAACCTATGTATTGATATCTCTCTGTTAGTGTGTCAAGTGGGTGTAAAGCGGCATAAACACATCAGTGAAAAGCAGCTAAACCCCATTATAAAAATAAATTACTTTGAAACCACCATGAAACAAAGACAGTGAAAGAGAGAGAAATTCTTACACAATGCGTTCAGGGGCTGTGATGCAACCTGGATTGACCATATCTAGACGCACAGCTGGATGAGACATAAGGGTGGACACTCTTGGGGCTGAGAGGTTTGGTGAGGTTGGGTGAGCAAACGCAGACCCTTTAAAGGAATACTGCGTGGTACCCATCGCATGGGTCCCAAATCTCCAGGGTCAAGGGCATCTTCCTACATCAAAAACATGCATGAGAAACCCAGAAGATGGTACACCGTGTGATGGGGAAAGGTTTCTAAAACGCACCTCATTTCTCATCTCCTTGTGCCCGGGTTCGCCATTCCAGCCGCTTTACTAGCAAGCTCCCTACTTGGAGCATCAGCACCTTTAACCTCCTGTTCCGTAGAGGTTGCAATTTGTCCTGAGGATAAACGGGAAGACGTGGAACCAACGAGAGACTAGCTCTTGGTGTTGGGACAGGCACAGGTCACTCTATTTTCCCATCAGAAAGAAGAATTAACCACAGGCTCAGCCTGACCCCCGGAACCAGAACAGGGCCTGAAGCCATTCTGCGATTTTGCGGCCAGGTCCCATAAAAACGAGTTGTAAAATGGAGGTTCAGGGCACTGCAATTCACAAACCTGCAGAGTTATAAATGATAACTGTCATCCACAAACATATTGAGGGAAGGCAAAGAAGAGGATTTGAAATCAAGGCAGAATTGCAGGAAACAGATGTCAGGAGGTAGATACGAATCGCCTTTAAAGCACATGAAAAGCGGCAAAACGTTGACAATGATGCCCTTGGCCAAAAAGGGCGTATGCGTTTTTTCCTGAATATATTCAGGAAAAAACGCATACGCCCTTTTTGGCCAACCAAGCAACCTGGAAAGGCAAATCAGCGCTACAAACAAGTCTCGCTTCCCATCGGTCAAAAGGGCCATGCTGAAAAAAGTGTCAAAACCAGAAATGCAGGACAGGCCATGGAGAAATGGGAGCCTTGCTACACTGATGGGCGGGATGTAAATTGCCAAGAGCCACTCTGGAGAAGTGTCCGGTGAGTCCTGAAACATCTGAAAAACACAGCTTAGAGAGCATAGGGCACTTCCACTCATGGGGGTATAAATTGGGAAAATTAAAAATCAGCAAGACACAAGCACCCCAAAGTTTAGGGCTGCTCTGTTGACCAGGACCTCCACTTCATTCCACCTTCAATATCCCAGGAAAGAGAAAAATGGATAAAGAAGTTGTGGTCCTTATGTACAATGGAATATCACTCAGCCAGGAAATCAATGTCGTAAGGTTAGTAGCAGCATGATGAGTGGATTTAGGTATGACGATTCTAAGTGAAATAAGTCACACAGAAAAGGACACTTCTCATAAGGTATCACTGATAGAGGGAATGTAAAAACCGTTACACTTGAACTGAATTACAAAACAGAACAGAGTCACACATGCAGAAAACACACTATGGCTGCTTAACGGGAAAGGTGAGGTGGGGTGATACATAAAACAAGGGTATCAAATTAGCTCAGATACCGTTCCATAAACCCAATATGTAATAGACAAGACCTACTCCTTGCTCAGAGAACTGGACTCAACACGCCCTATTCACCGCACAAGAATATATCTGACTAATAATAATCGTAAAACCTATGTATTGATATCTCTCTGTTAGTGTGTCAAGTGGGTGTAAAGCGGCATAAACACAGCAGTGAAAAGCATCTAAACCCCATTATAAAAATAAATTACTTTGAAACACCCATGAAACAAAGACAGTGAAAGAGAGAGAAATTCTTACATAATGCGTTCATGAGCTGTGATGCAACCTGGATTGACCATATCTAGACGCACACCTGGATGAGACATAAGGGTGGACACTCTTGGGGCTGAGAGGTTTGGTGAGGTTGGGTGAGCAAACGCAGACCCTTTAAAGGAATACTGCGTGGTACCCATCGCATGGGTCCCAAATCTCCAGGTTCAAGGGCATCTTCCTACATCAAAAACATGCATGAGAAACCCAGAAGATGGTACACCGTGTGATGGGGAAAGGCTTCTAAAACGCACCTCATTTCTCATCTCCTTGTGCCCGGGTTCGCCATTCCAGCCGCTTTACTAGCAAGCTCCCTACTTGGAGCATCAGCACCTTTAACCTCCTGTTCCGTAGAGGTTGCAATTTGTCCTGAGGATAAACGGGAAGACGTGGAACCAACGAGAGACTAGCTCTTGGTGTTGGGACAGGCACAGGTCACTCTATTTTCCCATCAGAAAGAAGAATTAACCACAGGCTCAGCCTGACCCCCGGAACCAGAACAGGGCCTGAAGCCATTCTGCGATTTTGCGGCCAGCTCCCATAAAAATGAGTTGTAAAATGGAGGTTCAGGGCACTGCAATTCACAAACCTGCAGAGTTATAAATGATAACTCTCGTCCACAAACATATTGAGGGAAGGCAAAGAAGAGGATTTGAAATCAAGGCAGAATTGCAGGAAACAGATTTCAGGAGGTAGATACGAATCGCCTTTAAAGCACATGAAAAGCGGCAAAACGTTGACAATGATGCCCTTGGCCAAAAAGGGCGTATGCGTTTTTTCCTGAATATATTCAGGAAAAAACGCATACGCCCTTTTTGGCCAACCAAGCAACCTGGAAAGGCAAATCAGCGCTACAAAGAAGTCTCGCTTCCCATCGGTCAAAAGGGCCATGCTGAAAAAAGTGTCAAAACCAGAAATGCAGGACAGGCCATGGAGAAATGGGAGCCTTGCTACACTGATGGGCGGGATGTAAATTGCCAAGAGCCACTCTGGAGAAGTGTCCGGTGAGTCCTAAAACATCTGAAAAACACAGCTTAGAGAGCATAGGGCACTTCCACTCATGGGGGTATAAATTGGGAAAATGAAAAATCAGCAAGACACAAGCACCCCAAAGTTTAGGGCTGCTCTGTTGACCAGGACCTCCACTTCATTCCACCTTAAATATCCCAGGAAAGAGAAAAATGGATAAAGAAGTTGTGGTCCTTATGTACAATGGAATATCACTCAGCCAGGAAATCAATGTCGTAAGGTTAGTAGCAGCATGATGAGTGGATTTAGGTACGACGATTCTAAGTGAAATAAGTCACACAGAAAAGGACACTTCTCATAAGGTATCACTGATAGAGGGAATGTAAAAACCGTTACACTTGAACTGAATTACAAAACAGAACAGAGTCACACATGCAGAAAACACACTATGGCTGCTTAACGGGAAAGGTGAGGTGGGGTGATACATAAAACAAGGGTATCAAATTAGCTCAGATACCGTTCCATAAACCCAATATGTAATAGACAAGACCTACTCCTTGCTCAGAGAACTGGACTCAACATGCCCTATTCAACGCACAAGAATATATCTGACTAATAATAATCGTAAAACCTATGTATTGATATCTCTCTGTTAGTGTGTCAAGTGGGTGTAAAGCGGCATAAACACAGCAGTGAAAAGCAGCTAAACCCCATTATAAAAATAAATTACTTTGAAACAACCATGAAACAAAGACAGTGAAAGAGAGAGAAATTCTTACACAATGCGTTCAGGGGCTGTGATGCAAACTGGATTGACCATATCTAGACGCACAGCTGGATGAGACATAAGGGTGGACACTCTTGGGGCTGAGAGGTTTGGTGAGGTTGGGTGAGCAAACGCAGACCCTTTAAAGGAATACTGCGTGGTACCCATCGCATGGGTCCCAAATCTCCAGGTTCAAGGGCATCTTCCTACATCAAAAACATGCATGAGAAACCCAGAAGATGGTACACCGTGTGATGGGGAAAGGTTTCTAAAACGCACCTCATTTCTCATCTCCTTGTGCCCGGGTTCGCCATTCCAGCCGCTTTACTAGCAAGCTCCCTACTTGGAGCATCAGAACCTTTAACCTCCTGTTCCGTACAGGTTGCAATTTGTCCTGAGGATAAACGGGAAGACGTGGAACCAACGAGAGACTAGCTCTTGGTGTTGGGACAGGCACAGGTCACTCGATTTTCCCATCAGAAAGAAGAATTAACCACAGGCTCAGCCTGACCCCCGAAACCAGAACAGGGCCTGAAGCCATTCTGCGATTTTGCGGCCAGCTCCCATAAAAACGAGTTGTAAAATGGAGGTTCAGGGCACTGCAATTCACAAACCTGCAGAGTTATAAATGATAACTCTCGTCCACAAATATATTGAGGGAAGGCAAAGAAGAGGATTTGAAATCAAGGCAGAATTGCAGGAAACAGATTTCAGGAGGTAGATACGAATCGCCTTTAAAGCACATGAAAAGCGGCAAAACGTTGACAATGATGCCCTTGGCCAAAAAGGGCGTATGCGTTTTTTCCTGAGTATATTCAGGAAAAAACGCATACGCCCTTTTTGGCCAACCAAGCAACCTGGAAAGGCAAATCAGCGCTACAAAGAAGTCTCGCTTCCCATCGGTCAAAAGGGCCATGCTGAAAAAAGTGTCAAAACCAGAAATGCAGGACAGGCCATGGAGAAATGGGAGCCTTGCTACACTGATGGGCGGGATGTAAATTGCCAAGAGCCACTCTGGAGAAGTGTCCGGTGAGTCCTGAAACATCTGAAAAACACAGCTTAGAGAGCATAGGGCACTTCCACTCATGGGGTTATAAATTGGGAAAATTAAAAATCAGCAAGACACAAGCACCCCAAAGTTTAGGGCTGCTCTGTTGACCAGGACCTCCACTTCATTCCACCTTAAATATCCCAGGAAAGAGAAAAATGGATAAAGAAGTTGTGGTCCTTATGTACAATGGAATATCACTCAGCCAGGAAATCAATGTCGTAAGGTTAGTAGCAGCATGATGAGTGGATTTAGGTACGACGATTCTAAGTGAAATAAGTCACACAGAAAAGGACACTTCTCATAAGGTATCACTGATAGAGGGAATGTAAAAACCATTACACTTGAACTGAATTACAAAACAGAACAGAGTCACACATGCAGAAAACACACTATGGCTGCTTAACGGGAAAGGTGAGGTGGGGTGATACATAAAACAAGGGTATCAAATTAGCTCAGATACCGTTCCATAAACCCAATATGTAATAGACAAGACCTACTCCTTGCTCAGAGAACTGGACTCAACACGCCCTATTCACCGCACAACAATATATCTGACTAATAATAATCGTAAAACCTATGTATTGATATCTCTCTGTTAGTGTGTCAAGTGGGTGTAAAGCGGCATAAACACAGCAGTGAAAAGCAGCTAAACCCCATTATAAAAATAAATTACTTTGAAACACCCATGAAACAAAGACAGTGAAAGAGAGAGAAATTCTTACACAATGTGTTCAGGGGTTGTGATGCAACCTGGATTGACCATATCTAGACGCACAGCTGGATGAGACATAAGGGTGGACACTCTTGGGGCTGAGAGGTTTGGTGAGGTTGGGTGAGCAAACGCAGACCCTTTAAAGGAATACTGCGTGGTACCCATCGCATGGGTCCCAAATCTCCAGGTTCAAGGGCATCTTCCTACATCAAAAACATGCATGAGAAACCCAGAAGATGGTACACCGTGTGATGGGGAAAGGTTTCTAAAACGCACCTCATTTCTCATCTCCTTGTGCCCGGGTTCGCCATTCCAGCCGCTTTACTAGCAAGCTCCCTACTTGGAGCATCAGCACCTTTAACCTCCTGTTCCGTACAGGTTGCAATTTGTCCTGAGGATAAACGGGAAGACGTGGAACCAACGAGAGACTAGCTCTTGGTGTTGGGACAGGCACAGGTCACTCTATTTTCCCATCAGAAAGAAGAATTAACCACAGACTCAGCCTGACCCCGGAACCAGAACAGGGCCTGAAGCCATTCTGCGATTTTGCGGCCAGCTCCCATAAAAACGAGTTGTAAAATGGAGGTTCAGGGCACTGCAATTCACAAACCTGCAGAGTTATAAATGAGAACTCTCGTCCACAAATATATTGAGGGAAGGCAAAGAAGAGGATTTGAAATCAAGGCAGAATTGCAGGAAACAGATTTCAGGAGGTAGATACGAATCGCCTTTAAAGCACATGAAAAGCGGCAAAACGTTGACAATGATGCCCTTGGCCAAAAAGGGCGTATGCGTTTTTTCCTGAATATATTCAGGAAAAAACGCATACGCCCTTTTTGGCCAACCAAGCAACCTGGAAAGGCAAATCAGCGCTACAAAGAAGTCTCGCTTCCCATCGGTCAAAAGAGCCATGCTGAAAAAAGTGTCAAAACCAGAAATGCAGGACAGGCCATGGAGAAATGGGAGCCTTGCTACACTGATGGGCGGGATGTAAATTGCCAAGAGCCACTCTGGAGAAGTGTCCGGTGAGTCCTGAAACATCTGAAAAACACAGCTTAGAGAGCATAGTGCACCTCCACTCATGGGGGTATAAATTGGGAAAATTAAAAATCAGCAAGACACAAGCACCCCAAAGTTTAGGGCTGCTCTGTTGACCAGGACCTCCACTTCATTCCACCTTAAATATCCCAGGAAAGAGAAAAATGGATAAAGAAGTTGTGGTCCTTATGTACAATGGAATATCACTCAGCCAGGAAATCAATGTCGTAAGGTTAGTAGCAGCATGATGAGTGGATTTAGGTACGACGATTCTAAGTGAAATAAGTCACACAGAAAAGGACACTTCTCATAAGGTATCACTGATAGAGGGAATGTAAAAACCATTACACTTGAACTGAATTACAAAACAGAACAGAGTCACACATGCAGAAAACACACTATGGCTGCTTAACGGGAAAGGTGAGGTGGGGTGATACATAAAACAAGGGTATCAAATTAGCTCAGATACCGTTCCATAAACCCAATATGTAATAGACAAGACCTACTCCTTGCTCAGAGAACTGGACTCAACACGCCCTATTCACCGCACAACAATATATCTGACTAATAATAATCGTAAAACCTATGTATTGATATCTCTCTGTTAGTGTGTCAAGTGGGTGTAAAGCGGCATAAACACAGCAGTGAAAAGCAGCTAAACCCCATTATAAAAATAAATTACTTTGAAACACCCATGAAACAAAGACAGAGAAAGAGAGAGAAATTCTTACACAATGCGTTCAGGGGCTGTGATGCAACCTGGATTGACCATATCTAGACGCACAGCTGGATGAGACATAAGGGTGGACACTCTTGGGGCTGAGAGGTTTGGTGAGGTTGGGTGAGCAAACGCAGACCCTTTAAAGGAATACTGCGTGGTACCCATCGCATGGGTCCCAAATCTCCAGGTTCAAGGGCATCTTCCTACATCGAAAACATGCATGAGAAACCCAGAAGATGGTACACCGTGTGATGGGGAAAGGTTTCTAAAACGCACCTCATTTCTCATCTCCTTGTGCCCGGGTTCGCCATTCCAGCCGCTTTACTAGCAAGCTCCCTACTTGGAGCATCAGCACCTTTAACCTCCTGTTCCATACAGGTTGCAATTTGTCCTGAGGATAAACGGGAAGACGTGGAACCAACGAGAGACTAGCTCTTGGTGTTGGGACAGGCACAGGTCACTCTATTTTCCCATCAGAAAGAAGAATTAACCACAGGCTCAGCCTGCGCCCCAGAACCAGAACAGGGCCTGAAGCCATTCTGCGATTTTGCGGCCAGCTCCCATAAAACCGAGTTGTAAAATGGAGGTTCAGGGCACTGCAATTCACAAACCTGCAGAGTTATAAATGAGAACTCTCGTCCACAAATATATTGAGGGAAGGCAAAGAAGAGGATTTGAAATCAAGGCAGAATTGCAGGAAACAGATTTCAGGAGGTAGATACGAATCGCCTTTAAAGCACATGAAAAGCGGCAAAACGTTGACAATGATGCCCTTGGCCAAAAAGGGCGTATGCGTTTTTTCCTGAATATATTCAGGAAAAAACGCATACGCCCTTTTTGGCCAACCAAGCAACCTGGAAAGGCAAATCAGCGCTACAAAGAAGTCTCGCTTCCCATCGGTCAAAAGGGCCATGCTGAAAAAAGTGTCAAAACCAGAAATGCAGCACAGGCCATGGAGAAATGGGAGCCTTGCTACACTGATGGGCGGGATGTAAATTGCCAAGAGCCACTCTGGAGAAGTGTCCGGTGAGTCCTGAAACATCTGAAAAACACAGCTTAGAGAGCATAGGGCACTTCCACTCATGGGGGTATAAATTGGGAAAATTAAAAATCAGCAAGACACAAGCACCCCAACGTTTAGGGCTGCTCTGTTGACCAGGACCTCCACTTCATTCCACCTTAAATATCCCAGGAAAGAGAAAAATGGATAAAGAAGTTGTGGTCTTTATGTACAATGGAATATCACTCAGCCAGGAAATCAATGTCGTAAGGTTAGTAGCAGCATGATGAGTGGATTTAGGTATGACGATTCTAAGTGAAATAAGTCACACAGAAAAGGACACTTCTCATAAGGTATCACTGATAGAGGGAATGTAAAAACCGTTACACTTGAACTGAATTACAAAACAGAACAGAGTCACACATGCAGAAAACACACTATGGCTGCTTAACGGGAAAGGTGAGGTGGGGTGATACATAAAACAAGGGTATCAAATTAGCTCAGATACCGTTCCATAAACCCAATATGTAATAGACAAGACCTACTCCTTGCTCAGAGAACTGGACTCAACACGCCCTATTCACCGCACAACAATATATCTGACTAATAATAATCGTAAAACCTATGTATTGATATCTCTCTGTTAGTGTGTCAAGTGGGTGTAAAGCGGCATAAACACAGCAGCGAAAAGCAGCTAAACCCCATTATAAAAATAAATTACTTTGAAACCACCATGAAACAAAGACAGTGAAAGAGAGAGAAATTCTTACACAATGCGTTCAGGGGCTGTGATGCAACCTGGATTGACCATATCTAGACGCACAGCTGGATGAGACATAAGGGTGGACACTCTTGGGGCTGAGAGGTTTGGTGAGGTTGGGTGAGCAAACGCAGACCCTTTAAAGGAATACTGCGTGGTACCCATCGCATGGGTCCCAAATCTCCAGGTTCAAGGGCATCTTCCTACATCAAAAACATGCATGAGAAACCCAGAAGATGGTACACCGTGTGATGGGGAAAGGTTTCTAAAACGCACCTCATTTCTCATCTCCTTGTGCCCGGGTTCGCCATTCCAGCGGCTTTACTAGCAAGCTCCCTACTTGGAGCATCAGCACCTTTAACCTCCTGTTCCGTACAGGTTGCAATTTGTCCTGAGGATAAACGGGAAGACGTGGAACCAACGAGAGACTAGCTCTTGGTGTTGGGACAGGCACAGGTCACTCTATTTTCCCATCAGAAAGAAGAATTAACCACAGGCTCAGCCTGACCCCCGGAAGCAGAACAGGGCCTGAAGCCATTCTGCGATTTTGCGGCCAGCTCCCATAAAAACGAGTTGTAAAATGGAGGTTCAGGGCACTGCAATTCACAAACCTGCAGAGTTATAAATGATAACTCTCGTCCACAAACATATTGAGGGAAGGCAAAGAAGAGGATTTGAAATCAAGGCAGAATTGCAGGAAACAGATTTCAGGAGGTAGATACGAATCGCCTTTAAAGCACATGAAAAGCGGCAAAACGTTGACAATGATGCCCTTGGCCAAAAAGGGCGTATGCGTTTTTTCCTGAATATATTCAGGAAAAAACGCATACGCCCTTTTTGGCCAACCAAGCAACCTGGAAAGGCAAATCAGCGCTACAAAGAAATCTCGCTTCCCATCGGTCAAAAGGGCCATGCTGAAAAAAGTGTCAAAACCAGAAATGCAGGACAGGCCATGGAGAAATGGGAGCCTTGCTACACTGATGGGCGGGATGTAAATTGCCAACAGCCACTCTGGAGAAGTGTCCGGTGAGTCCTGAAACATCTGAAAAACACAGCTTAGAGAGCATAGGGCACTTCCACTCATGGGGGTATAAATTGGGAAAATTAAAAATCAGCAAGACACAAGCACCCCAAAGTTTAGGGCTGCTCTGTTGACCAGGACCTCCACTTCATTCCACCTTAAATATCCCAGGAAAGAGAAAAATGGATAAAGAAGTTGTGGTCCTTATGTACAATGGAATATCACTCAGCCAGGAAATCAATGTCGTAAGGTTAGTAGCAGCATGATGAGTGGATTTAGGTATGACGATTCTAAGTGAAATAAGTCACACAGAAAAGGACACTTCTCATAAGGTATCACTGATAGAGGGAATGTAAAAACCGTTACACTTGAACTGAATTACAAAACAGAACAGAGTCACACATGCAGAAAACACACTATGGCTGCTTAACGGGAAAGGTGAGGTGGGGTGATACATAAAACAAGGGTATCAAATTAGCTCAGATACCGTTCCATAAACCCAATATGTAATAGACAAGACCTACTCCTTGCTCAGAGAACTGGACTCAACACGCCCTATTCACCGCACAAGAATATATCTGACTAATAATAATCGTAAAACCTATGTATTGATATCTCTCTGTTAGTGTGTCAAGTGGGTGTAAAGCGGCATAAACACATCAGTGAAAAGCAGCTAAACCCCATTATAAAAATAAATTACTTTGAAACCACCATGAAACAAAGACAGTGAAAGAGAGAGAAATTCTTACACAATGCGTTCAGGGGCTGTGATGCAACCTGGATTGACCATATCTAGACGCACAGCTGGATGAGACATAAGGGTGGACACTCTTGGGGCTGAGAGGTTTGGTGAGGTTGGGTGAGCAAACGCAGACCCTTTAAAGGAATACTGCGTGGTACCCATCGCATGGGTCCCAAATCTCCAGGTTCAAGGGCATCTTCCTACATCAAAAACATGCATGAGAAACCCAGAAGATGGTACACCGTGTGATGGGGAAAGGTTTCTAAAACGCACCTCATTTCTCATCTCCTTGTGCCCGGGTTCGCCATTCCAGCCGCTTTACTAGCAAGCTCCCTACTTGGAGCATCAGCACCTTTAACCTCCTGTTCCGTACAGGTTGCAATTTGTCCTGAGGATAAACGGGAAGACGTGGAACCAACGAGAGACTAGCTCTTGGTGTTGGGACAGGCACAGGTCACTCTATTTTCCCATCAGAAAGAAGAATTAACCACAGGCTCAGCCTGACCCCCGGAACCAGAACAGGGCCTGAAGCCATTCTGCGATTTTGCGGCCAGCTCCCATAAAAACGAGTTGTAAAATGGAGGTTCAGGGCACTGCAATTCACAAACCTGCAGAGTTATAAATGATAACTCTCGTCCACAAACATATTGAGGGAAGGCAAAGAAGAGGATTTGAAATCAAGGCAGAATTGCAGGAAACAGATTTCAGGAGGTAGATACGAATCGCCTTTAAAGCACATGAAAAGCGGCAAAACGTTGACAATGATGCCCTTGGCCAAAAAGAGCGTATGCGTTTTTTCCTGAATATATTCAGGAAAAAACGCATACGCCCTTTTTGGCCAACCAAGCAACCTGGAAAGGCAAATCAGCGCTACAAAGAAGTCTCGCTTCCCATCGGTCAAAAGGGCCATGCTGAAAAAAGTGTCAAAACCAGAAATGCAGGACAGGCCATGGAGAAATGGGAGCCTTGCTACACTGATGGGCGGGATGTAAACTGCCAAGAGCCACTCTGGAGAAGTGTCCGGTGAGTCCTGAAACATCTGAAAAACACAGCTTAGAGAGCATAGGGCACTTCCACTCATGGGGGTATAAATTGGGAAAATTAAAAATCAGCAAGACACAAGAACCCCAAAGTTTAGGGCTGCTCTGTTGACAAGGACCTCCACTTCATTCCACCTTAAATATCCAAGGAAAGAGAAAAATGGATAAAGAAGTTGTGGTCCTTATGTACAATGGAATATCACTCAGCCAGGAAATCAATGTCGTAAGGTTAGTAGCAGCATGATGAGTGGATTTAGGTATGACGATTCTAAGTGAAATAAGTCACACAGAAAAGGACACTACTCATAAGGTATCACTGATAGAGGGAATGTAAAAACCGTTACACTTGAACTGAATTACAAAACAGAACAGAGTCACACATGCAGAAAACACACTATGGCTGCTTAACGGGAAAGGTGAGGTGGGGTGATACATAAAACAAGGGTATCAAAGTAGCTCAGATACCATTCCATAAACCCAATATGTAATAGACAAGACCTACTCCTTGCTCAGAGAACTGGACTCAACACGCCCTATTCAACGCACAAGAATATATCTGATTAATAATAATCGTAAAACCTATGTATTGATATCTCTCTGTTAGTGTGTCAAGTGGGTGTAAAGCGGCATAAACACATCAGTGAAAAGCAGCTAAACCCCATTATAAAAATAAATTACTTTGAAACACCCATGAAACAAAGACAGTGAAAGAGAGAGAAATTCTTACACAATGCGTTCAGGGGCTGTGATGCAACCTGGATTGACCATATCTAGACGCACAGCTGGATGAGACATAAGGGTGGACACTCTTGGGGCTGAGAGGTTTGGTGAGGTTGGGTGAGCAAACGCAGACCCTTTAAAGGAATACTGCGTGGTACCCATCGCATGGGTCCCAAATCTCCAGGTTCAAGGGCATCTTCCTACATCAAAAACATGCATGAGAAACCCAGAAGATGGTACACCATGTGATGGGGAAAGGTTTCTAAAACGCACCTCATTTCTCATCTCCTTGTGCCCGGGTTCGCCATTCCAGCCGCTTTACTAGCAAGCTCCCTACTTGGAGCATCAGCACCTTTAACCTCCTGTTCCGTACAGGTTGCAATTTGTCCTGAGGATAAACGGGAAGACGTGGAACCAACGAGAGACTAGCTCTTGGTGTTGGGACAGGCACAGGTCACTCTATTTTCCCATCAGAAAGAAGAATTAACCACAGGCTCAGCCTGACCCCCGGAACCAGAACAGGGCCTGAAGCCATTCTGCGATTTTGCCGCCAGCTCCCATAAAAACGAGTTGTAAAATGGAGGTTCAGGGCACTGCAATTCACAAACCTGCAGAGTTATAAATGATAACTCTCGTCCACAAACATATTGAGGGAAGGCAAAGAAGAGGATTTGAAATCAAGGCAGAATTGCAGGAAACAGATTTCAGGAGGTAGATACGAATCGCCTTTAAAGCACATGAAAAGCGGCAAAACGTTGACAATGATGCCCTTGGCCAAAAAGGGCGTATGCGTTTTTTCCTGAATATATTCAGGAAAAAACGCATACGCCCTTTTTGGCCAACCAAGCCACCTGGAAAGGCAAATCAGCGCTACAAAGAAGTCTCGCTTCCCATCGGTCAAAAGGGCCATGCTGAAAAAAGTGTCAAAACCAGAAATGCAGGACAGGCCATGGAGAAATGGGAGCCTTGCTACACTGATGGGCGGGATGTAAATTGCCAAGAGCCACTCTGGAGAAGTGTCCGGTGAGTCCTGAAACATCTGAAAAACACAGCTTAGAGAGCATAGGGCACTTCCACTCATGGGGGTATAAATTGGGAAAATTAAAAATCAGCAAGACACAAGCACCCCAAAGTTTAGGGCTGCTCTGTTGACCAGGACCTCCACTTCATTCCACCTTAAATATCCAAGGAAAGAGAAAAATGGATAAAGAAGTTGTGGTCCTTATGTACAATGGAATATCACTCAGCCAGGAAATCAATGTCGTAAGGTTAGTAGCAGCATGATGAGTGGATTTAGGTATGACGATTCTAAGTGAAATAAGTCACACAGAAAAGGACACTTCTCATAAGGTATCACTGATAGAGGGAATGTAAAAACCGTTACACTTGAACTGAATTACAAAACAGAACAGAGTCACACATGCAGAAAACACACTATGGCTGCTTAACGGGAAAGGTGAGGTGGGGTGATACATAAAACAAGGGTATCAAATTAGCTCAGATACCGTTCCATAAACCCAATATGTAATAGACAAGACCTACTCCTTGCTCAGAGAACTGGACTCAACACGCCCTATTCAACGCACAAGAATATATCTGACTAATAATAATCGTAAAACCTATGTATTGATATCTCTCTGTTAGTGTGTCAAGTGGGTGTAAAGCGGCATAAACACAGCAGTGAAAAGCAGCTAAACCCCATTATAAAAATAAATTACTTTGAAACCACCATGAAACAAAGACAGTGAAAGAGAGAGAAATTCTTACACAATGCGTTCAGGGGCTGTGATGCAACCTGGATTGACCATATCTAGACGCACAGCTGGATGAGACATAAGGGTGGACACTCTTGGGGCTGAGAGGTTTGGTGAGGTTGGGTGAGCAAACGCAGACCCTTTAAAGGAATACTGCGTGGTACCCATCGCATGGGTCCCAAATCTCCAGGTTCAAGGGCATCTTCCTACATCAAAAACATGCATGAGAAACCCAGAAGATGGTACACCGTGTGATGGGGAAAGGTTTCTAAATCGCACCTCATTTCTCATCTCCTTGTGCCCGGGTTCGCCATTCCAGCCGCTTTACTAGCAAGCTCCCTACTTGGAGCATCAGCACCTTTAACCTCCTGTTCCGTACAGGTTGCAATTTGTCCTGAGGATAAACGGGAAGACGTGGAACCAACGAGAGACTAGCTCTTGGTGTTGGGACAGGCACAGGTCACTCTATTTTCCCATCAGAAAGAAGAATTAACCACAGGCTCAGCCTGACCCCCGGAACCAGAACAGGGCCTGAAGCCATTCTGCGATTTTGCGGCCAGCTCCCATAAAAACGAGTTGTAAAATGGAGGTTCAGGGCACTGCAATTCACAAACCTGCAGAGTTATAAATGATAACTCTCGTCCACAAACATATTGAGGGAAGGCAAAGAAGAGGATTTGAAATCAAGGCAGAATTGCAGGAAACAGATTTCAGGAGGTAGATACGAATCGCCTTTAAAGCACATGAAAAGCGGCAAAACGTTGACAATGATGCCCTTGGCCAAAAAGGGCGTATGCGTTTTTTCCTGAATATATTCAGGAAAAAACGCATACGCCCTTTTTGGCCAACCAAGCAACCTGGAAAGGCAAATCAGCGCTATAAAGAAGTCTCGCTTCCCATCGGTCAAAAGGGCCATGCTGAAAAAAGTGTCAAAACCAGAAATGCAGCACAGGCCATGGAGAAATGGGAGCCTTGCTACACTGATGGGCGGGATGTAAATTGCCAAGAGCCACTCTGGAGAAGTGTCCGGTGAGTCCTGAAACATTTGAAAAACACAGCTTAGAGAGCATAGGGCACTTCCACTCATGGGGGTATATATTGGGAAAATTAAAAATCAGCAAGACACAAGCACCCCAAAGTTTAGGGCTGCTCTGTTGACGAGGACCTCCACTTCATTCCACCTTAAATATCCCAGGAAAGAGAAAAATGGATAAAGAAGTTGTGGTCCTTATGTACAATGGAATATCACTCAGCCAGGAAATCAATGTCGTAAGGTTAGTAGCAGCATGATGAGTGGATTTAGGTATGACGATTCTAAGTGAAATAAGTCACACAGAAAAGGACACTACTCATAAGGTATCACTGATAGAGGGAATGTAAAAACCGTTACACTTGAACTGAATTACAAAACAGAACAGAGTCACACATGCAGAAAACACACTATGGCTGCTTAACGGGAAAGGTGAGGTGGGGTGATACATAAAACAAGGGTATCAAATTAGCTCAGATACCGTTCCATAAACCCAATATGTAATAGACAAGACCTACTCCTTGCTCAGAGAACTGGACTCAACACGCCCTATTCACCGCACAAGAATATATCTGACTAATAATAATCGTAAAACCTATGTATTGATATCTCTCTGTTAGTGTGTCAAGTGGGTGTAAAGCGGCATAAACACAGCAGTGAAAAGCAGCTAAACCCCATTATAAAAATAAATTACTTTGAAACCACCATGAAACAAAGACAGTGAAAGAGAGAGAAATTCTTACACAATGCGTTCAGGGGCTGTGATGCAACCTGGATTGACCATATCTAGACGCACAGCTGGATGAGACATAAGGGTGGACACTCTTGGGGCTGAGAGGTTTGGTGAGGTTGGGTGAGCAAACGCAGACCCTTTAAAGGAATACTGCGTGGTACCCATCGCATGGGTCCCAAATCTCCAGGTTCAAGGGCATCTTCCTACATCAAAAACATGCATGAGAAACCCAGAAGATGGTACACCGTGTGATGGGGAAAGGTTTCTAAAACGCACCTCATTTCTCATCTCCTTGTGCCCGGGTTCGCCATTCCAGCCGCTTTACTAGCAAGCTCCCTACTTGGAGCATCAGCACCTTTAACCTCCTGTTCCGTACAGGTTGCAATTTGTCCTGAGGATAAACGGGAAGACGTGGAACCAACGAGAGACTAGCTCTTGGTGTTGGGACAGGCACAGGTCACACTATTTTCCCATCAGAAAGAAGAATTAACCACAGGCTCAGCCTGCCCCCCGGAACCAGAACAGGGCCTGAAGCCATTCTGCGATTTTGCGGCCAGCTCCCATAAAAACGAGTTGTAAAATGGAGGTTCAGGGCACTGCAATTCACAAACCTGCAGAGTTATAAATGATAACTCTCGTCCACAAACATATTGAGGGAAGGCAAAGAAGAGGATTTGAAATCAAGGCAGAATTGCAGGAAACAGATTTCAGGAGGTAGATACGAATCGCCTTTAAAGCACATGAAAAGCGGCAAAACGTTGACAATGATGCCCTTGGCCAAAAAGGGCGTATGCGTTTTTTCCTGAATATATTCAGGAAAAAACGCATACGCCCTTTTTGGCCAACCAAGCAACCTGGAAAGGCAAATCAGCGCTACAAAGAAGTCTCGCTTCCCATCGGTCAAAAGGGCCATGCTGAAAAAAGTGTCAAAACCAGAAATGCAGGACAGGCCATGGAGAAATGGGAGCCTTGCTACACTGATGGGCGGGATGTAAATTGCCAAGAGCCACTCTGGAGAAGTGTCCGGTGAGTCCTGAAACATCTGAAAAACACAGCTTAGAGAGCATAGGGCACTTCCACTCATGGGGGTATAAATTGGGAAAATTAAAAATCAGCAAGACACAAGCACCCCAAAGTTTAGGGCTGCTCTGTTGACCAGGACCTCCACTTCATTCCACCTTAAATATCCCAGGAAAGAGAAAAATGGATAAAGAAGTTGTGGTCCTTATGTACAATGGAATATCACTCAGCCAGGAAATCAATGTCGTAAGGTAAGTAGCAGCATGATGAGTGGATTTAGGTATGACGATTCTAAGTGAAATAAGTCACACAGAAAAGGACACTACTCATAAGGTATCACTGATAGAGGGAATGTAAAAACCGTTACACTTGAACTGAATTACAAAACAGAGCAGAGTCACACATGCAGAAAACACACTATGGCTGCTTAACGGGAAAGGTGAGGTGGGGTGATACATAAAACAAGGGTATCAAATTAGCTCAGATACCGTTCCATAAACCCAATATGTAATAGACAAGACCTACTCCTTGCTCAGAGAACTGGACTCAACACGCCCTATTCACCGCACAAGAATATATCTGACTAATAATAATCGTAAAACCTATGTATTGATATCTCTCTGTTAGTGTGTCAAGTGGGTGTAAAGCGGCATAAACACAGCAGTGAAAAGCAGCTAAACCCCATTATAAAAATAAATTACTTTGAAACCACCATGAAACAAAGACAGTGAAAGAGAGAGAAATTCTTACACAATGCGTTCAGGGGCTGTGATGCAACCTGGATTGACCATATCTAGACGCACAGCTGGATGAGACATAAGGGTGGACACTCTTGGGGCTGAGAGGTTTGGTGAGGTTGGGTGAGCAAACGCAGACCCTTTAAAGGAATACTGCGTGGTACCCATCGCATGGGTCCCAAATCTCCAGGTTCAAGGGCATCTTCCTACATCAAAAACATGCATGAGAAACCCAGAAGATGGTACACCGTGTGATGGGGAAAGGTTTCTACAACGCACCTCATTTCTCATCTCCTTGTGCCCGGGTTCGCCATTCCAGCCGCTTTACTAGCAAGCTCCCTACTTGGAGCATCAGCACCTTTAACCTCCTGTTCCGTACAGGTTGCAATTTGTCCTGAGGATAAACGGGAAGACGTGGAACCAACGAGAGACTAGCTCTTGGTGTTGGGACAGGCACAGGTCACTCAATTTTCCCATCAGAAAGAAGAATTAACCACAGGCTCAGCCTGCCCCCCGGAACCAGAACAGGGCCTGAAGCCATTCTGCGATTTTGCGGCCAGCTCCCATAAAAACGAGTTGTAAAATGGAGGTTCAGGGCACTGCAATTCACAAACCTGCAGAGTTATAAATGATAACTCTCGTCCACAAACATATTGAGGGAAGGCAAAGAAGAGGATTTGAAATCAAGGCAGAATTGCAGGAAACAGATTTCAGGAGGTAGATACGAATCGCCTTTAAAGCACATGAAAAGCGGCAAAACGTTGACAATGATGCCCTTGGCCAAAAAGGGCGTATGCGTTTTTTCCTGAATATATTCAGGAAAAAACGCATACGCCCTTTTTGGCCAACCAAGCCACCTGGAAAGGCAAATCAGCACTACAAAGAAGTCTCGCTTCCCATCGGTCAAAAGGGCCATGCTGAAAAAAGTGTCAAAACCAGAAATGCAGGACAGGCCATGGAGAAATGGGAGCCTTGCTACACTGATGGGCGGGATGTAAATTGCCAAGAGCCACTCTGGAGAAGTGTCCGGTGAGTCCTGAAACATCTGAAAAACACAGCTTAGAGAGCATAGGGCACTTCCACTCATGGGGGTATAAATTGGGAAAATTAAAAATCAGCAAGACACAAGCACCCCAAAGTTTAGGGCTGCTCTGTTGACCAGGACCTCCACTTCATTCCACCTTAAATATCCCAGGAAAGAGAAAAATGGATAAAGAAGTTGTGGTCCTTATGTACAATGGAATATCACTCAGCCAGGAAATCAATGTCGTAAGGTTAGTAGCAGCATGATGAGTGGATTTAGGTATGACGATTCTAAGTGAAATAAGTCACACAGAAAAGGACACTTCTCATAAGGTATCACTGATAGAGGGAATGTAAAAACCGTTACACTTGAACTGAATTACAAAACAGAACAGAGTCACACATGCAGAAAACAGACTATGGCTGCTTAACAGGAAAGGTGAGGTGGGGTGATACATAAAACAAGGGTATCAAATTAGCTCAGATACCATTCCATAAACCCAATATGTAGTAGACAAGACCTACTCCTTGCTCAGAGAACTGGACTCAACACGCCCTATTCACCGCACAAGAATATATCTGACTAATAATAATCGTAAAACCTATGTATTGATATCTCTCTGTTAGTGTGTCAAGTGGGTGTAAAGCGGCATAAACACAGCAGTGAAAAGCAGCTAAACCCCATTATAAAAATAAATTACTTTGAAACCACCATGAAACAAAGACAGTGAAAGAGAGAGAAATTCTTACACAATGCGTTCAGGGGCTGTGATGCAACCTGGATTGACCATATCTAGACGCACAGCTGGATGAGACATAAGGGTGGACACTCTTGGGGCTGAGAGGTTTGGTGAGGTTGGGTGAGCAAACGCAGACCCTTTAAAGGAATACTGCGTGGTACCCATCGCATGGGTCCCAAATCTCCAGGTTCAAGGGCATCTTCCTACATCAAAAACATGCATGAGAAACCCAGAAGATGGTACACCGTGTGATGGGGAAAGGTTTCTAAAACGCACCTCATTTCTCATCTCCTTGTGCCCGGGTTCGCCATTCCAGCCGCTTTACTAGCAAGCTCCCTACTTGGAGCATCAGCACCTTTAACCTCCTGTTCCGTACAGGTTGCAATTTGTCCTGAGGATAAACGGGAAGACGTGGAACCAACGAGAGACTAGCTCTTGGTGTTGGGACAGGCACAGGTCACTCAATTTTCCCATCAGAAAGAAGAATTAACCACAGGCTCAGCCTGCCCCCCGGAACCAGAACAGGGCCTGAAGCCATTCTGCGATTTTGCGGCCAGCTCCCATAAAAGCGAGTTGTAAAATGGAGGTTCAGGGCACTGCAATTCACAAACCTGCAGAGTTATAAATGATAACTCTCGTCCACAAACATATTGAGGGAAGGCAAAGAAGAGGATTTGAAATCAAGGCAGAATTGCAGGAAACAGATTTCAGGAGGTAGATACGAATCGCCTTTAAAGCACATGAAAAGCGGCAAAACGTTGACGATGATGCCCTTGGCCAAAAAGGGCGTATGCGTTTTTTCCTGAATATATTCAGGAAAAAACGCATACGCCCTTTTTGGCCAACCAAGCCACCTGGAAAGGCAAATCAGCGCTACAAAGAAGTCTCGCTTCCCATCGGTCAAAAGGGCCATGCTGAAAAAAGTGTCAAAACCAGAAATGCAGGACAGGCCATGGAGAAATGGGAGCCTTGCTACACTGATGGGCGGGATGTAAATTGCCAAGAGCCACTCTGGAGAAGTGTCCGGTGAGTCCTGAAACATCTGAAAAACACAGCTTAGAGAGCATAGGGCACTTCCACTCATGGGGGTATAAATTGGGAAAATGAAAAATCAGCAAGACACAAGCACCCCAAAGTTTAGGGCTGCTCTGTTGACCAGGACCTCCACTTCATTCCACCTTAAATATCCCAGGAAAGAGAAAAATGGATAAAGAAGTTGTGGTCCTTATGTACAATGGAATATCACTCAGCCAGGAAATCAATGTCGTAAGGTTAGTAGCAGCATGATGAGTGGATTTAGGTATGACGATTCTAAGTGAAATAAGTCACACAGAAAAGGACACTACTCATAAGGTATCACTGATAGAGGGAATGTAAAAACCGTTACACTTGAACTGAATTACAAAACAGAACAGAGTCACACATGCAGAAAACACACTATGGCTGCTTAACGGGAAAGGTGAGGTGGGGTGATACATAAAACAAGGGTATCAAATTAGCTCAGATACCGTTCCATAAACCCTATATGTAATAGACAAGACCTACTCCTTGCTCAGAGAACTGGACTCAACACGCCCTATTCACCGCACAAGAATATATCTGACTAATAATAATCGTAAAACCTATGTATTGATATCTCTCTGTTAGTGTGTCAAGTGGGTGTAAAGCGGCATAAACACAGCAGTGAAAAGCAGCTAAACCCCATTATAAAAATAAATTACTTTGAAACCACCATGAAACAAAGACAGTGAAAGAGAGAGAAATTCTTACACAATGCGTTCAGGGGCTGTGATGCAACCTGGATTGACCATATCTAGACGCACAGCTGGATGAGACATAAGGGTGGACACTCTTGGGGCTGAGAGGTTTGGTGAGGTTGGGTGAGCAAACGCAGACCCTTTAAAGGAATACTGCGTGGTACCCATCGCATGGGTCCCAAATCTCCAGGTTCAAGGGCATCTTCCTACATCAAAAACATGCATGAGAAACCCAGAAGATGGTACACCGTGTGATGGGGAAAGGTTTCTAAAACGCACCTCATTTCTCATCTCCTTGTGCCCGGGTTCGCCATTCCAGCCGCTTTACTAGCAAGCTCCCTACTTGGAGCATCAGCACCTTTAACCTCCTGTTCCGTACAGGTTGCAATTTGTCCTGAGGATAAACGGGAAGACGTGGAACCAACGAGAGACTAGCTCTTGGTGTTGGGACAGGCACAGGTCACTCAATTTTCCCATCAGAAAGAAGAATTAACCACAGGCTCAGCCTGCCCCCCGGAACCAGAACAGGGCCTGAAGCCATTCTGCGATTTTGCGGCCAGCTCCCATAAAAATGAGTTGTAAAATGGAGGTTCAGGGCACTGCAATTCACAAACCTGCAGAGTTATAAATGATAACTCTCGTCCACAAACATATTGAGGGAAGGCAAAGAAGAGGATTTGAAATCAAGGCAGAATTGCAGGAAACAGATTTCAGGAGGTAGATACGAATCGCCTTTAAAGCACATGAAAAGCGGCAAAACGTTGACAATGATGCCCTTGGCCAAAAAGGGCGTATGCGTTTTTTCCTGAATATATTCAGGAAAAAACGCATACGCCCTTTTTGGCCAACCAAGCCACCTGGAAAGGCAAATCAGCGCTACAAAGAAGTCTCGCTTCCCATCGGTCAAAAGGGCCATGCTGAAAAAAGTGTCAAAACCAGAAATGCAGGACAGGCCATGGAGAAATGGGAGCCTTGCTACACTGATGGGCGGGATGTAAATTGCCAAGAGCCACTCTGGAGAAGTGTCCGGTGAGTCCTGAAACATCTGAAAAACACAGCTTAGAGAGCATAGGGCACTTCCACTCATGGGGGTATAAATTGGGAAAATGAAAAATCAGCAAGACACAAGCACCCCAAAGTTTAGGGCTGCTCTGTTGACCAGGACCTCCACTTCATTCCACCTTAAATATCCCAGGAAAGAGAAAAATGGATAAAGAAGTTGTGGTCCTTATGTACAATGGAATATCACTCAGCCAGGAAATCAATGTCGTAAGGTTAGTAGCAGCATGATGAGTGGATTTAGGTATGACGATTCTAAGTGAAATAAGTCACACAGAAAAGGACACTACTCATAAGGTATCACTGATAGAGGGAATGTAAAAACCGTTACACTTGAACTGAATTACAAAACAGAACAGAGTCACACATGCAGAAAACACACTATGGCTGCTTAACGGGAAAGGTGAGGTGGGGTGATACATAAAACAAGGGTATCAAATTAGCTCAGATACCGTTCCATAAACCCAATATGTAATAGACAAGACCTACTCCTTGCTCAGAGAACTGGACTCAACACGCCCTATTCACCGCACAAGAATATATCTGACTAATAATAATCGTAAAACCTATGTATTGATATCTCTCTGTTAGTGTGTCAAGTGGGTGTAAAGCGGCATAAACACAGCAGTGAAAAGCAGCTAAACCCCATTATAAAAATAAATTACTTTGAAACCACCATGAAACAAAGACAGTGAAAGAGAGAGAAATTCTTACACAATGCGTTCAGGGGCTGTGATGCAACCTGGATTGACCATATCTAGACGCACAGCTGGATGAGACATAAGGGTGGACACTCTTGGGGCTGAGAGGTTTGGTGAGGTTGGGTGAGCAAACGCAGACCCTTTAAAGGAATACTGCGTGGTACCCATCGCATGGGTCCCAAATCTCCAGGTTCAAGGGCATCTTCCTACATCAAAAACATGCATGAGAAACCCAGAAGATGGTACACCGTGTGATGGGGAAAGGTTTCTAAAACGCACCTCATTTCTCATCTCCTTGTGCCCGGGTTCGCCATTCCAGCCGCTTTACTAGCAAGCTCCCTACTTGGAGCATCAGCACCTTTAACCTCCTGTTCCGTACAGGTTGCAATTTGTCCTGAGGATAAACGGGAAGACGTGGAACCAACGAGAGACTAGCTCTTGGTGTTGGGACAGGCACAGGTCACTCAATTTTCCCATCAGAAAGAAGAATTAACCACAGGCTCAGCCTGCCCCCCGGAACCAGAACAGGGCCTGAAGCCATTCTGCGATTTTGTGGCCAGCTCCCATAAAAACGAGTTGTAAAATGGAGGTTCAGGGCACTGCAATTCACAAACCTGCAGAGTTATAAATGATAACTCTCGTCCACAAACATATTGAGGGAAGGCAAAGAAGAGGATTTGAAATCAAGGCAGAATTGCAGGAAACAGATTTCAGGAGGTAGATACGAATCGCCTTTAAAGCACATGAAAAGCGGCAAAACGTTGACAATGATGCCCTTGGCCAAAAAGGGCGTATGCGTTTTTTCCTGAATATATTCAGGAAAAAACGCATACGCCCTTTTTGGCCAACCAAGCCACCTGGAAAGGCAAATCAGCGCTACAAAGAAGTCTCGCTTCCCATCGGTCAAAAGGGCCATGCTGAAAAAAGTGTCAAAACCAGAAATGCAGGACAGGCCATGGAGAAATGGGAGCCTTGCTACACTGATGGGCGGGATGTAAATTGCCAAGAGCCACTCTGGAGAAGTGTCCGGTGAGTCCTGAAACATCTGAAAAACACAGCTTAGAGAGCATAGGGCACTTCCACTCATGGGGGTATAAATTGGGAAAATGAAAAATCAGCAAGACACAAGCACCCCAAAGTTTAGGGCTGCTCTGTTGACCAGGACCTCCACTTCATTCCACCTTAAATATCCCAGGAAAGAGAAAAATGGATAAAGAAGTTGTGGTCCTTATGTACAATGGAATATCACTCAGCCAGGAAATCAATGTCGTAAGGTTAGTAGCAGCATGATGAGTGGATTTAGGTATGACGATTCTAAGTGAAATAAGTCACACAGAAAAGGACACTTCTCATAAGGTATCACTGATAGAGGGAATGTAAAAACCGTTACACTTGAACTGAATTACAAAACAGAACAGAGTCACACATGCAGAAAACAGACTATGGCTGCTTAACAGGAAAGGTGAGGTGGGGTGATACATAAAACAAGGGTATCAAATTAGCTCAGATACCATTCCATAAACCCAATATGTAGTAGACAAGACCTACTCCTTGCTCAGAGAACTGGACTCAACACGCCCTATT
This sequence comes from Balaenoptera borealis, assembly GCF_965194805.1. Lineage (NCBI taxonomy): Eukaryota > Metazoa > Chordata > Mammalia > Artiodactyla > Balaenopteridae > Balaenoptera > Balaenoptera borealis. The sequence continues at coordinate 230,784 of NW_028123922.1, forward strand.
CACCGCACAAGAATATATCTGACTAATAATAATCGTAAAACCTATGTATTGATATCTCTCTGTTAGTGTGTCAAGTGGGTGTAAAGCGGCATAAACACAGCAGTGAAAAGCAGCTAAACCCCATTATAAAAATAAATTACTTTGAAACCACCATGAAACAAAGACAGTGAAAGAGAGAGAAATTCTTACACAATGCGTTCAGGGGCTGTGATGCAACCTGGATTGACCATATCTAGACGCACAGCTGGATGAGACATAAGGGTGGACACTCTTGGGGCTGAGAGGTTTGGTGAGGTTGGGTGAGCAAACGCAGACCCTTTAAAGGAATACTGCGTGGTACCCATCGCATGGGTCCCAAATCTCCAGGTTCAAGGGCATCTTCCTACATCAAAAACATGCATGAGAAACCCAGAAGATGGTACACCGTGTGATGGGGAAAGGTTTCTAAAACGCACCTCATTTCTCATCTCCTTGTGCCCGGGTTCGCCATTCCAGCCGCTTTACTAGCAAGCTCCCTACTTGGAGCATCAGCACCTTTAACCTCCTGTTCCGTACAGGTTACAATTTGTCCTGAGGATAAACGGGAAGACGTGGAACCAACGAGAGACTAGCTCTTGGTGTTGGGACAGGCACAGGTCACTCAATTTTCCCATCAGAAAGAAGAATTAACCACAGGCTCAGCCTGCCCCCCGGAACCAGAACAGGGCCTGAAGCCATTCTGCGATTTTGCGGCCAGCTCCCATAAAAGCGAGTTGTAAAATGGAGGTTCAGGGCACTGCAATTCACAAACCTGCAGAGTTATAAATGATAACTCTCGTCCACAAACATATTGAGGGAAGGCAAAGAAGAGGATTTGAAATCAAGGCAGAATTGCAGGAAACAGATTTCAGGAGGTAGATACGAATCGCCTTTAAAGCACATGAAAAGCGGCAAAACGTTGACGATGATGCCCTTGGCCAAAAAGGGCGTATGCGTTTTTTCCTGAATATATTCAGGAAAAAACGCATACGCCCTTTTTGGCCAACCAAGCCACCTGGAAAGGCAAATCAGCGCTACAAAGAAGTCTCGCTTCCCATCGGTCAAAAGGGCCATGCTGAAAAAAGTGTCAAAACCAGAAATGCAGGACAGGCCATGGAGAAATGGGAGCCTTGCTACACTGATGGGCGGGATGTAAATTGCCAAGAGCCACTCTGGAGAAGTGTCCGGTGAGTCCTGAAACATCTGAAAAACACAGCTTAGAGAGCATAGGGCACTTCCACTCATGGGGGTATAAATTGGGAAAATGAAAAATCAGCAAGACACAAGCACCCCAAAGTTTAGGGCTGCTCTGTTGACCAGGACCTCCACTTCATTCCACCTTAAATATCCAAGGAAAGAGAAAAATGGATAAAGAAGTTGTGGTCCTTATGTACAATGGAATATCACTCAGCCAGGAAATCAATGTCGTAAGGTTAGTAGCAGCATGATGAGTGGATTTAGGTATGACGATTCTAAGTGAAATAAGTCACACAGAAAAGGACACTACTCATAAGGTATCACTGATAGAGGGAATGTAAAAACCGTTACACTTGAACTGAATTACAAAACAGAACAGAGTCACACATGCAGAAAACACACTATGGCTGCTTAACGGGAAAGGTGAGGTGGGGTGATACATAAAACAAGGGTATCAAATTAGCTCAGATACCATTCCATAAACCCAATATGTAATAGACAAGACCTACTCCTTGCTCAGAGAACTGGACTCAACACGCCCTATTCAACGCACAAGAATATATCTGACTAATAATAATCGTAAAACCTATGTATTGATATCTCTCTGTTAGTGTGTCAAGTGGGTGTAAAGCGGCATAAACACAGCAGTGAAAAGCAGCTAAACCCCATTATAAAAATAAATTACTTTGAAACACCCATGAAACAAAGACAGTGAAAGAGAGAGAAATTCTTACACAATGCGTTCAGGGGCTGTGATGCAACCTGGATTGACCATATCTAGATGCACAGCTGGATGAGACATAAGGGTGGACACTCTTGGGGCTGAGAGGTTTGGTGAGGTTGGGTGAGCGAACGCAGACCCTTTAAAGGAATACTGCGTGGTACCCATCGCATGGGTCCCAAATCTCCAGGTTCAAGGGCATCTTCCTACATCAAAAACATGCATGAGAAACCCAGAAGATGGTACACCGTGTGATGGGGAAAGGTTTCTAAAACGCACCTCATTTCTCATCTCCTTGTGCCCGGGTTCGCCATTCCAGCCGCTTTACTAGCAAGCTCCCTACTTGGAGCATCAGCACCTTTAACCTCCTGTTCCGTACAGGTTGCAATTTGTCCTGAGGATAAACGGGAAGACGTGGAACCAACGAGAGACTAGCTCTTGGTGTTGGGACAGGCACAGGTCACTCAATTTTCCCATCAGAAAGAAGAATTAACCACAGGCTCAGCCTGCCCCCCGGAACCAGAACAGGGCCTGAAGCCATTCTGCGATTTTGCGGCCAGCTCCCATAAAAACGAGTTGTAAAATGGAGGTTCAGGGCACTGCAATTCACAAACCTGCAGAGTTATAAATGATAACTCTCGTCCACAAACATATTGAGGGAAGGCAAAGAAGAGGATTTGAAATCAAGGCAGAATTGCAGGAAACAGATTTCAGGAGGTAGATACGAATCGCCTTTAAAGCACATGAAAAGCGGCAAAACGTTGACAATGATGCCCTTGGCCAAAAAGGGCATATGCGTTTTTTCCTGAATATATTCAGGAAAAAACGCATACGCCCTTTTTGGCCAACCAAGCAACCTGGAAAGGCAAATCAGCGCTACAAAGAAGTCTCGCTTCCCATCGGTCAAAAGGGCCATGCTGAAAAAAGTGTCAAAACCAGAAATGCAGGACAGGCCATGGAGAAATGGGAGCCTTGCTACACTGATGGGCGGGATGTAAATTGCCAAGAGCCACTCTGGAGAAGTGTCCGGTGAGTCCTGAAACATCTGAAAAACACAGCTTAGAGAGCATAGGGCACTTCCACTCATGGGGGTATAAATTGGGAAAATGAAAAATCAGCAAGACACAAGCACCCCAAAGTTTAGGGCTGCTCTGTTGACCAGGACCTCCACTTCATTCCACCTTAAATATCCCAGGAAAGAGAAAAATGGATAAAGAAGTTGTGGTCCTTATGTACAATGGAATATCACTCAGCCAGGAAATCAATGTCGTAAGGTTAGTAGCAGCATGATGAGTGGATTTAGGTATGACGATTCTAAGTGAAATAAGTCACACAGAAAAGGACACTACTCATAAGGTATCACTGATAGAGGGAATGTAAAAACCGTTACACTTGAACTGAATTACAAAACAGAACAGAGTCACACATGCAGAAAACACACTATGGCTGCTTAACGGGAAAGGTGAGGTGGGGTGATACATAAAACAAGGGTATCAAATTAGCTCAGATACCGTTCCATAAACCCAATATGTAATAGACAAGACCTACTCCTTGCTCAGAGAACTGGACTCAACACGCCCTATTCACCGCACAACAATATATCTGACTAATAATAATCGTAAAACCTATGTATTGATATCTCTCTGTTAGTGTGTCAAGTGGGTGTAAAGCGGCATAAACACAGCAGTGAAAAGCAGCTAAACCCCATTATAAAAATAAATTACTTTGAAACCACCATGAAACAAAGACAGTGAAAGAGAGAGAAATTCTTACACAATGCGTTCAGGGGCTGTGATGCAACCTGGATTGACCATATCTAGACGCACAGCTGGATGAGACATAAGGGTGGACACTCTTGGGGCTGAGAGGTTTGGTGAGGTTGGGTGAGCAAACGCAGACCCTTTAAAGGAATACTGCGTGGTACCCATCGCATGGGTCCCAAATCTCCAGGTTCAAGGGCATCTTCCTACATCAAAAACATGCATGAGAAACCCAGAAGATGGTACACCGTGTGATGGGGAAAGGTTTCTAAAACGCACCTCATTTCTCATCTCCTTGTGCCCGGGTTCGCCATTCCAGCCGCTTTACTAGCAAGCTCCCTACTTGGAGCATCAGCACCTTTAACCTCCTGTTCCGTACAGGTTGCAATTTGTCCTGAGGATAAACGGGAAGACGTGGAACCAACGAGAGACTAGCTCTTGGTGTTGGGACAGGCACAGGTCACTCAATTTTCCCATCAGAAAGAAGAATTAACCACAGGCTCAGCCTGCCCCCCGGAACCAGAACAGGGCCTGAAGCCATTCTGCGATTTTGCGGCCAGCTCCCATAAAAACGAGTTGTAAAATGGAGGTTCAGGGCACTGCAATTCACAAACCTGCAGAGTTATAAATGATAACTCTCGTCCACAAACATATTGAGGGAAGGCAAAGAAGAGGATTTGAAATCAAGGCAGAATTGCAGGAAACAGATTTCAGGAGGTAGATACGAATCGCCTTTAAAGCACATGAAAAGCGGCAAAACGTTGACAATGATGCCCTTGGCCAAAAAGGGCGTATGCGTTTTTTCCTGAATATATTCAGGAAAAAACGCATACGCCCTTTTTGGCCAACCAAGCCACCTGGAAAGGCAAATCAGCGCTACAAAGAAGTCTCGCTTCCCATCGGTCAAAAGGGCCATGCTGAAAAAAGTGTCAAAACCAGAAATGCAGGACAGGCCATGGAGAAATGGGAGCCTTGCTACACTGATGGGCGGGATGTAAATTGCCAAGAGCCACTCTGGAGAAGTGTCCGGTGAGTCCTGAAACATCTGAAAAACACAGCTTAGAGAGCATAGGGCACTTCCACTCATGGGGGTATAAATTGGGAAAATGAAAAATCAGCAAGACACAAGCACCCCAAAGTTTAGGGCTGCTCTGTTGACCAGGACCTCCACTTCATTCCACCTTAAATATCCCAGGAAAGAGAAAAATGGATAAAGAAGTTGTGGTCCTTATGTACAATGGAATATCACTCAGCCAGGAAATCAATGTCGTAAGGTTAGTAGCAGCATGATGAGTGGATTTAGGTATGACGATTCTAAGTGAAATAAGTCACACAGAAAAGGACACTACTCATAAGGTATCACTGATAGAGGGAATGTAAAAACCGTTACACTTGAACTGAATTACAAAACAGAACAGAGTCACACATGCAGAAAACACACTATGGCTGCTTAACGGGAAAGGTGAGGTGGGGTGATACATAAAACAAGGGTATCAAATTAGCTCAGATACCGTTCCATAAACCCAATATGTAATAGACAAGACCTACTCCTTGCTCAGAGAACTGGACTCAACACGCCCTATTCACCGCACAAGAATATATCTGACTAATAATAATCGTAAAACCTATGTATTGATATCTCTCTGTTAGTGTGTCAAGTGGGTGTAAAGCGGCATAAACACAGCAGTGAAAAGCAGCTAAACCCCATTATAAAAATAAATTACTTTGAAACCACCATGAAACAAAGACAGTGAAAGAGAGAGAAATTCTTACACAATGCGTTCAGGGGCTGTGATGCAACCTGGATTGACCATATCTAGACGCACAGCTGGATGAGACATAAGGGTGGACACTCTTGGGGCTGAGAGGTTTGGTGAGGTTGGGTGAGCAAACGCAGACCCTTTAAAGGAATACTGCGTGGTACCCATCGCATGGGTCCCAAATCTCCAGGTTCAAGGGCATCTTCCTACATCAAAAACATGCATGAGAAACCCAGAAGATGGTACACCGTGTGATGGGGAAAGGTTTCTAAAACGCACCTCATTTCTCATCTCCTTGTGCCCGGGTTCGCCATTCCAGCCGCTTTACTAGCAAGCTCCCTACTTGGAGCATCAGCACCTTTAACCTCCTGTTCCGTAGAGGTTGCAATTTGTCCTGAGGATAAACGGGAAGACGTGGAACCAACGAGAGACTAGCTCTTGGTGTTGGGACAGGCACAGGTCACTCAATTTTCCCATCAGAAAGAAGAATTAACCACAGGCTCAGCCTGCCCCCTGGAACCAGAACAGGGCCTGAAGCCATTCTGCGATTTTGCGGCCAGCTCCCATAAAAACGAGTTGTAAAATGGAGGTTCAGGGCACTGCAATTCACAAACCTGCAGAGTTATAAATGATAACTCTCGTCCACAAACATATTGAGGGAAGGCAAAGAAGAGGATTTGAAATCAAGGCAGAATTGCAGGAAACAGATTTCAGGAGGTAGATACGAATCGCCTTTAAAGCACATGAAAAGCGGCAAAACGTTGACAATGATGCCCTTGGCCAAAAAGGGCGTATGCGTTTTTTCCTGAATATATTCAGGAAAAAACGCATACGCCCTTTTTGGCCAACCAAGCCACCTGGAAAGGCAAATCAGCGCTACAAAGAAGTCTCGCTTCCCATCGGTCAAAAGGGCCATGCTGAAAAAAGTGTCAAAACCAGAAATGCAGGACAGGCCATGGAGAAATGGGAGCCTTGCTACACTGATGGGCGGGATGTAAATTGCCAAGAGCCACTCTGGAGAAGTGTCCGGTGAGTCCTGAAACATCTGAAAAACACAGCTTAGAGAGCATAGGGCACTTCCACTCATGGGGGTATAAATTGGGAAAATTAAAAATCAGCAAGACACAAGCACCCCAAAGTTTAGGGCTGCTCTGTTGACCAGGACCTCCACTTCATTCCACCTTAAATATCCCAGGAAAGAGAAAAATGGATAAAGAAGTTGTGGTCCTTATGTACAATGGAATATCACTCAGCCAGGAAATCAATGTCGTAAGGTTAGTAGCAGCATGATGAGTGGATTTAGGTATGACGATTCTAAGTGAAATAAGTCACACAGAAAAGGACACTACTCATAAGGTATCACTGATAGAGGGAATGTAAAAACCGTTACACTTGAACTGAATTACAAAACAGAACAGAGTCACACATGCAGAAAACACACTATGGCTGCTTAACGGGAAAGGTGAGGTGGGGTGATACATAAAACAAGGGTATCAAATTAGCTCAGATACCGTTCCATAAACCCAATATGTAATAGACAAGACCTACTCCTTGCTCAGAGAACTGGACTCAACACGCCCTATTCACCGCACAAGAATATATCTGACTAATAATAATCGTAAAACCTATGTATTGATATCTCTCTGTTAGTGTGTCAAGTGGGTGTAAAGCGGCATAAACACAGCAGTGAAAAGCAGCTAAACCACATTATAAAAATAAATTACTTTGAAACCACCATGAAACAAAGACAGTGAAAGAGAGAGAAATTCTTACACAATGCGTTCAGGGGCTGTGATGCAACCTGGATTGACCATATCTAGACGCACAGCTGGATGAGGCATAAGGGTGGACACTCTTGGGGCTGAGAGGTTTGGTGAGGTTGGGTGAGCAAACGCAGACCCTTTAAAGGAATACTGCGTGGTACCCATCGCATGGGTCCCAAATCTCCAGGTTCAAGGGCATCTTCCTACATCAAAAACATGCATGAGAAACCCAGAAGATGGTACACCGTGTGATGGGGAAAGGTTTCTAAAACGCACCTCATTTCTCATCTCCTTGTGCCCGGGTTCGCCATTCCAGCCGCTTTACTAGCAAGCTCCCTACTTGGAGCATCAGCACCTTTAACCTCCTGTTCCGTACAGGTTGCAATTTGTCCTGAGGATAAACGGGAAGACGTGGAACCAACGAGAGACTAGCTCTTGGTGTTGGGACAGGCACAGGTCACTCAATTTTCCCATCAGAAAGAAGAATTAACCAGAGGCTCAGCCTGCCCCCCGGAACCAGAACAGGGCCTGAAGCCATTCTGCGATTTTGTGGCCAGCTCCCATAAAAACGAGTTGTAAAATGGAGGTTCAGGGCACTGCAATTCACAAACCTGCAGAGTTATAAATGATAACTCTCGTCCACAAACATATTGAGGGAAGGCAAAGAAGAGGATTTGAAATCAAGGCAGAATTGCAGGAAACAGATTTCAGGAGGTAGATACGAATCGCCTTTAAAGCACATGAAAAGCGGCAAAACGTTGACAATGATGCCCTTGGCCAAAAAGGGCGTATGCGTTTTTTCCTGAATATATTCAGGAAAAAACGCATACGCCCTTTTTGGCCAACCAAGCCACCTGGAAAGGCAAATCAGCGCTACAAAGAAGTCTCGCTTCCCATCGGTCAAAAGGGCCATGCTGAAAAAAGTGTCAAAACCAGAAATGCAGGACAGGCCATGGAGAAATGGGAGCCTTGCTACACTGATGGGCGGGATGTAAATTGCCAAGAGCCACTCTGGAGAAGTGTCCGGTGAGTCCTGAAACATCTGAAAAACACAGCTTAGAGAGCATAGGGCACTTCCACTCATGGGGGTATAAATTGGGAAAATTAAAAATCAGCAAGACACAAGCACCCCAAAGTTTAGGGCTGCTCTGTTGACCAGGACCTCCACTTCATTCCACCTTAAATATCCCAGGAAAGAGAAAAATGGATAAAGAAGTTGTGGTCCTTATGTACAATGGAATATCACTCAGCCAGGAAATCAATGTCGTAAGGTTAGTAGCAGCATGATGAGTGGATTTAGGTATGACGATTCTAAGTGAAATAAGTCACACAGAAAAGGACACTTCTCATAAGGTATCACTGATAGAGGGAATGTAAAAACCGTTACACTTGAACTGAATTACAAAACAGAACAGAGTCACACATGCAGAAAACAGACTATGGCTGCTTAACAGGAAAGGTGAGGTGGGGTGATACATAAAACAAGGGTATCAAATTAGCTCAGATACCATTCCATAAACCCAATATGTAGTAGACAAGACCTACTCCTTGCTCAGAGAACTGGACTCAACACGCCCTATTCACCGCACAAGAATATATCTGACTAATAATAATCGTAAAACCTATGTATTGATATCTCTCTGTTAGTGTGTCAAGTGGGTGTAAAGCGGCATAAACACAGCAGTGAAAAGCAGCTAAACCCCATTATAAAAATAAATTACTTTGAAACACCCATGAAACAAAGACAGTGAAAGAGAGAGAAATTCTTACACAATGCGTTCAGGGGCTGTGATGCAACCTGGATTGACCATATCTAGACGCACAGCTGGATGAGGCATAAGGGTGGACACTCTTGGGGCTGAGAGGTTTGGTGAGGTTGGGTGAGCAAACGCAGACCCTTTAAAGGAATACTGCGTGGTACCCATCGCATGGGTCCCAAATCTCCAGGTTCAAGGGCATCTTCCTACATCAAAAACATGCATGAGAAACCCAGAAGATGGTACACCGTGTGATGGGGAAAGGTTTCTAAAACGCACCTCATTTCTCATCTCCTTGTGCCCGGGTTCGCCATTCCTGCCACTTTACTAGCAAGCTCCCTACTTGGAGCATCAGCACCTTTAACCTCCTGTTCCATACAGGTTGCAATTTGTCCTGAGGATAAACGGGAAGACGTGGAACCAACGAGAGACTAGCTCTTGGTGTTGGGACAGGCACAGGTCACTCTATTTTCCCATCAGAAAGAAGAATTAACCACAGGCTCAGCCTGCCCCCCGGAACCAGAACAGGGCCTGAAGCCATTCTGCGATTTTGCGGCCAGCTCCCATAAAAACGAGTTGTAAAATGGAGGTTCAGGGCACTGCAATTCACAAACCTGCAGAGTTATAAATGATAACTCCCGTCCACAAATATATTGAGGGAAGGCAAAGAAGAGGATTTGAAATCAAGGCAGAATTGCAGGAAACAGATTTCAGGAGGTAGATACGAATCGCCTTTAAAGCACATGAAAAGCGGCAAAACGTTGACAATGATGCCCTTGGCCAAAAAGGGCGTATGCGTTTTTTCCTGAATATATTCAGGAAAAAACGCATACGCCCTTTTTGGCCAACCAAGCCACCTGGAAAGGCAAATCAGCGCTACAAAGAAGTCTCGCTTCCCATCGGTCAAAAGGGCCATGCTGAAAAAAGTGTCAAAACCAGAAATGCAGGACAGGCCATGGAGAAATGGGAGCCTTGCTACACTGATGGGCGGGATGTAAATTGCCAAGAGCCACTCTGGAGAAGTGTCCGGTGAGTCCTGAAACATCTGAAAAACACAGCTTAGAGAGCATAGGGCACTTCCACTCATGGGGGTATAAATTGGGAAAATGAAAAATCAGCAAGACACAAGCACCCCAAAGTTTAGGGCTGCTCTGTTGACCAGGACCTCCACTTCATTCCACCTTAAATATCCCAGGAAAGAGAAAAATGGATAAAGAAGTTGTGGTCCTTATGTACAATGGAATATCACTCAGCCAGGAAATCAATGTCGTAAGGTTAGTAGCAGCATGATGAGTGGATTTAGGTACGACGATTCTAAGTGAAATAAGTCACACAGAAAAGGACACTTCTCATAAGGTATCACTGATAGAGGGAATGTAAAAACCGTTACACTTGAACTGAATTACAAAACAGAACAGAGTCACACATGCAGAAAACACACTATGGCTGCTTAACGGGAAAGGTGAGGTGGGGTGATACATAAAACAAGGGTATCAAATTAGCTCAGATACCGTTCCATAAACCCAATATGTAATAGACAAGACCTACTCCTTGCTCAGAGAACTGGACTCAACACGCCCTATTCACCGCACAAGAATATATCTGACTAATAATAATCGTAAAACCTATGTATTGATATCTCTCTGTTAGTGTGTCAAGTGGGTGTAAAGCGGCATAAACACAGCAGTGAAAAGCAGCTAAACCCCATTATAAAAATAAATTACTTTGAAACCACCATGAAACAAAGACAGTGAAAGAGAGAGAAATTCTTACACAATGCGTTCAGGGGCTGTGATGCAACCTGGATTGACCATATCTAGACGCACAGCTGGATGAGACATAAGGGTGGACACTCTTGGGGCTGAGAGGTTTGGTGAGGTTGGGTGAGCAAACGCAGACCCTTTAAAGGAATACTGCGTGGTACCCATCGCATGGGTCCCAAATCTCCAGGTTCAAGGGCATCTTCCTACATCAAAAACATGCATGAGAAACCCAGAAGATGGTACACCGTGTGATGGGGAAAGGTTTCTAAAACGCACCTCATTTCTCATCTCCTTGTGCCCGGGTTCGCCATTCCAGCCGCTTTACTAGCAAGCTCCCTACTTGGAGCATCAGCACCTTTAACCTCCTGTTCCGTACAGGTTGCAATTTGTCCTGAGGATAAACGGGAAGACGTGGAACCAACGAGAGACTAGCTCTTGGTGTTGGGACAGGCACAGGTCACTCAATTTTCCCATCAGAAAGAAGAATTAACCACAGGCTCAGCCTGCCCCCCGGAACCAGAACAGGGCCTGAAGCCATTCTGCGATTGTGCGGCCAGCTCCCATAAAAACGAGTTGTAAAATGGAGGTTCAGGGCACTGCAATTCACAAACCTGCAGAGTTATAAATGATAACTCTCGTCCACAAACATATTGAGGGAAGGCAAAGAAGAGGATTTGAAATCAAGGCAGAATTGCAGGAAACAGATTTCAGGAAGTAGATACGAATCGCCTTTAAAGCACATGAAAAGCGGCAAAACGTTGACAATGATGCCCTTGGCCAAAAAGGGCGTATGCGTTTTTTCCTGAATATATTCAGGAAAAAACGCATACGCCCTTTTTGGCCAACCAAGCCACCTGGAAAGGCAAATCAGCGCTACAAAGAAGTCTCGCTTCCCATCGGTCAAAAGGGCCATGCTGAAAAAAGTGTCAAAACCAGAAATGCAGGACAGGCCATGGAGAAATGGGAGCCTTGCTACACTGATGGGCGGGATGTAAATTGCCAAGAGCCACTCTGGAGAAGTGTCCGGTGAGTCCTGAAACCTCTGAAAAACACAGCTTAGAGAGCATAGGGCACTTCCACTCATGGGGGTATAAATTGGGAAAATGAAAAATCAGCAAGACACAAGCACCCCAAAGTTTAGGGCTGCTCTGTTGACCAGGACCTCCACTTCATTCCACCTTAAATATCCCAGGAAAGAGAAAAATGGATAAAGAAGTTGTGGTCCTTATGTACAATGGAATATCACTCAGCCAGGAAATCAATGTCGTAAGGTTAGTAGCAGCATGATGAGTGGATTTAGGTATGACGATTCTAAGTGAAATAAGTCACACAGAAAAGGACACTTCTCATAAGGTATCACTGATAGAGGGAATGTAAAAACCGTTACACTTGAACTGAATTACAAAACAGAACAGAGTCACACATGCAGAAAACACACTATGGCTGCTTAACGGGAAAGGTGAGGTGGGGTGATACATAAAACAAGGGTATCAAATTAGCTCAGATACCGTTCCATAAACCCAATATGTAATAGACAAGACCTACTCCTTGCTCAGAGAACTGGACTCAACACGCCCTATTCACCGCACAAGAATATATCTGACTAATAATAATCGTAAAACCTATGTATTGATATCTCTCTGTTAGTGTGTCAAGTGGGTGTAAAGCGGCATAAACACAGCAGTGAAAAGCAGCTAAACCCCATTATAAAAATAAATTACTTTGAAACCACCATGAAACAAAGACAGTGAAAGAGAGAGAAATTCTTACACAATGCGTTCAGGGGCTGTGATGCAACCTGGATTGACCATATCTAGACGCACAGCTGGATGAGGCATAAGGGTGGACACTCTTGGGGCTGAGAGGTTTGGTGAGGTTGGGTGAGCAAACGCAGACCCTTTAAAGGAATACTGCGTGGTACCCATCGCATGGGTCCCAAATCTCCAGGTTCAAGGGCATCTTCCTACATCAAAAACATGCATGAGAAACCCAGAAGATGGTACACCGTGTGATGGGGAAAGGTTTCTAAAACGCACCTCATTTCCCATCTCCTTGTGCCCGGGTTCGCCATTCCAGCCGCTTTACTAGCAAGCTCCCTACTTGGAGCATCAGCACCTTTAACCTCCTGTTCCGTACAGGTTGCAATTTGTCCTGAGGATAAACGGGAAGACGTGGAACCAACGAGAGACTAGCTCTTGGTGTTGGGACAGGCACAGGTCACTCAATTTTCCCATCAGAAAGAAGAATTAACCACAGGCTCAGCCTGCCCCCCGGAACCAGAACAGGGCCTGAAGCCATTCTGCGATTTTGTGGCCAGCTCCCATAAAAACGAGTTGTAAAATGGAGGTTCAGGGCACTGCAATTCACAAACCTGCAGAGTTATAAATGATAACTCTCGTCCACAAACATATTGAGGGAAGGCAAAGAAGAGGATTTGAAATCAAGGCAGAATTGCAGGAAACAGATTTCAGGAGGTAGATACGAATCGCCTTTAAAGCACATGAAAAGCGGCAAAACGTTGACAATGATGCCCTTGGCCAAAAAGGGCGTATGCGTTTTTTCCTGAATATATTCAGGAAAAAACGCATACGCCCTTTTTGGCCAACCAAGCCACCTGGAAAGGCAAATCAGCGCTACAAAGAAGTCTCGCTTCCCATCGGTCAAAAGGGCCATGCTGAAAAAAGTGTCAAAACCAGAAATGCAGGACAGGCCATGGAGAAATGGGAGCCTTGCTACACTGATGGGCGGGATGTAAATTGCCAAGAGCCACTCTGGAGAAGTGTCCGGTGAGTCCTGAAACATCTGAAAAACACAGCTTAGAGAGCATAGGGCACTTCCACTCATGGGGGTATAAATTGGGAAAATGAAAAATCAGCAAGACACAAGCACCCCAAAGTTTAGGGCTGCTCTGTTGACCAGGACCTCCACTTCATTCCACCTTAAATATCCCAGGAAAGAGAAAAATGGATAAAGAAGTTGTGGTCCTTATGTACAATGGAATATCACTCAGCCAGGAAATCAATGTCGTAAGGTTAGTAGCAGCATGATGAGTGGATTTAGGTATGACGATTCTAAGTGAAATAAGTCACACAGAAAAGGACACTTCTCATAAGGTATCACTGATAGAGGGAATGTAAAAACCGTTACACTTGAACTGAATTACAAAACAGAACAGAGTCACACATGCAGAAAACAGACTATGGCTGCTTAACAGGAAAGGTGAGGTGGGGTGATACATAAAACAAGGGTATCAAATTAGCTCAGATACCATTCCATAAACCCAATATGTAGTAGACAAGACCTACTCCTTGCTCAGAGAACTGGACTCAACACGCCCTATTCACCGCACAAGAATATATCTGACTAATAATAATCGTAAAACCTATGTATTGATATCTCTCTGTTAGTGTGTCAAGTGGGTGTAAAGCGGCATAAACACAGCAGTGAAAAGCAGCTAAACCCCATTATAAAAATAAATTACTTTGAAACACCCATGAAACAAAGACAGTGAAAGAGAGAGAAATTCTTACACAATGCGTTCAGGGGCTGTGATGCAACCTGGATTGACCATATCTAGACGCACAGCTGGATGAGGCATAAGGGTGGACACTCTTGGGGCTGAGAGGTTTGGTGAGGTTGGGTGAGCAAACGCAGACCCTTTAAAGGAATACTGCGTGGTACCCATCGCATGGGTCCCAAATCTCCAGGTTCAAGGGCATCTTCCTACATCAAAAACATGCATGAGAAACCCAGAAGATGGTACACCGTGTGATGGGGAAAGGTTTCTAAAACGCACCTCATTTCTCATCTCCTTGTGCCCGGGTTCGCCATTCCTGCCACTTTACTAGCAAGCTCCCTACTTGGAGCATCAGCACCTTTAACCTCCTGTTCCATACAGGTTGCAATTTGTCCTGAGGATAAACGGGAAGACGTGGAACCAACGAGAGACTAGCTCTTGGTGTTGGGACAGGCACAGGTCACTCTATTTTCCCATCAGAAAGAAGAATTAACCACAGGCTCAGCCTACCCCCCGGAACCAGAACAGGGCCTGAAGCCATTCTGCGATTTTGCGGCCAGCTCCCATAAAAACGAGTTGTAAAATGGAGGTTCAGGGCACTGCAATTCACAAACCTGCAGAGTTATAAATGATAACTCCCGTCCACAAATATATTGAGGGAAGGCAAAGAAGAGGATTTGAAATCAAGGCAGAATTGCAGGAAACAGATTTCAGGAGGTAGATACGAATCGCCTTTAAAGCACATGAAAAGCGGCAAAACGTTGACAATGATGCCCTTGGCCAAAAAGGGCGTATGCGTTTTTTCCTGAATATATTCAGGAAAAAACGCATACGCCCTTTTTGGCCAACCAAGCCACCTGGAAAGGCAAATCAGCGCTACAAAGAAGTCTCGCTTCCCATCGGTCAAAAGGGCCATGCTGAAAAAAGTGTCAAAACCAGAAATGCAGGACAGGCCATGGAGAAATGGGAGCCTTGCTACACTGATGGGCGGGATGTAAATTGCCAAGAGCCACTCTGGAGAAGTGTCCGGTGAGTCCTGAAACATCTGAAAAACACAGCTTAGAGAGCATAGGGCACTTCCACTCATGGGGGTATAAATTGGGAAAATGAAAAATCAGCAAGACACAAGCACCCCAAAGTTTAGGGCTGCTCTGTTGACCAGGACCTCCACTTCATTCCACCTTAAATATCCCAGGAAAGAGAAAAATGGATAAAGAAGTTGTGGTCCTTATGTACAATGGAATATCACTCAGCCAGGAAATCAATGTCGTAAGGTTAGTAGCAGCATGATGAGTGGATTTAGGTATGACGATTCTAAGTGAAATAAGTCACACAGAAAAGGACACTTCTCATAAGGTATCACTGATAGAGGGAATGTAAAAACCGTTACACTTGAACTGAATTACAAAACAGAACAGAGTCACACATGCAGAAAACAGACTATGGCTGCTTAACAGGAAAGGTGAGGTGGGGTGATACATAAAACAAGGGTATCAAATTAGCTCAGATACCATTCCATAAACCCAATATGTAGTAGACAAGACCTACTCCTTGCTCAGAGAACTGGACTCAACACGCCCTATTCACCGCACAAGAATATATCTGACTAATAATAATCGTAAAACCTATGTATTGATATCTCTCTGTTAGTGTGTCAAGTGGGTGTAAAGCGGCATAAACACAGCAGTGAAAAGCAGCTAAACCCCATTATAAAAATAAATTACTTTGAAACACCCATGAAACAAAGACAGTGAAAGAGAGAGAAATTCTTACACAATGCGTTCAGGGGCTGTGATGCAACCTGGATTGACCATATCTAGACGCACAGCTGGATGAGGCATAAGGGTGGACACTCTTGGGGCTGAGAGGTTTGGTGAGGTTGGGTGAGCAAACGCAGACCCTTTAAAGGAATACTGCGTGGTACCCATCGCATGGGTCCCAAATCTCCAGGTTCAAGGGCATCTTCCTACATCAAAAACATGCATGAGAAACCCAGAAGATGGTACACCGTGTGATGGGGAAAGGTTTCTAAAACGCACCTCATTTCTCATCTCCTTGTGCCCGGGTTCGCCATTCCAGCCGCTTTACTAGCAAGCTCCCTACTTGGAGCATCAGCACCTTTAACCTCCTGTTCCGTACAGGTTGCAATTTGTCCTGAGGATAAACGGGAAGACGTGGAACCAACGAGAGACTAGCTCTTGGTGTTGGGACAGGCACAGGTCACTCAATTTTCCCATCAGAAAGAAGAATTAACCACAGGCTCAGCCTGCCCCCCGGAACCAGAACAGGGCCTGAAGCCATTCTGCGATTGTGCGGCCAGCTCCCATAAAAACGAGTTGTAAAATGGAGGTTCAGGGCACTGCAATTCACAAACCTGCAGAGTTATAAATGATAACTCTCGTCCACAAACATATTGAGGGAAGGCAAAGAAGAGGATTTGAAATCAAGGCAGAATTGCAGGAAACAGATTTCAGGAAGTAGATACGAATCGCCTTTAAAGCACATGAAAAGCGGCAAAACGTTGACAATGATGCCCTTGGCCAAAAAGGGCGTATGCGTTTTTTCCTGAATATATTCAGGAAAAAACGCATACGCCCTTTTTGGCCAACCAAGCCACCTGGAAAGGCAAATCAGCGCTACAAAGAAGTCTCGCTTCCCATCGGTCAAAAGGGCCATGCTGAAAAAAGTGTCAAAACCAGAAATGCAGGACAGGCCATGGAGAAATGGGAGCCTTGCTACACTGATGGGCGGGATGTAAATTGCCAAGAGCCACTCTGGAGAAGTGTCCGGTGAGTCCTGAAACATCTGAAAAACACAGCTTAGAGAGCATAGGGCACTTCCACTCATGGGGGTATAAATTGGGAAAATGAAAAATCAGCAAGACACAAGCACCCCAAAGTTTAGGGCTGCTCTGTTGACCAGGACCTCCACTTCATTCCACCTTAAATATCCCAGGAAAGAGAAAAATGGATAAAGAAGTTGTGGTCCTTATGTACAATGGAATATCACTCAGCCAGGAAATCAATGTCGTAAGGTTAGTAGCAGCATGATGAGTGGATTTAGGTATGACGATTCTAAGTGAAATAAGTCACACAGAAAAGGACACTTCTCATAAGGTATCACTGATAGAGGGAATGTAAAAACCGTTACACTTGAACTGAATTACAAAACAGAACAGAGTCACACATGCAGAAAACACACTATGGCTGCTTAACGGGAAAGGTGAGGTGGGGTGATACATAAAACAAGGGTATCAAATTAGCTCAGATACCGTTCCATAAACCCAATATGTAATAGACAAGACCTACTCCTTGCTCAGAGAACTGGACTCAACACGCCCTATTCACCGCACAAGAATATATCTGACTAATAATAATCGTAAAACCTATGTATTGATATCTCTCTGTTAGTGTGTCAAGTGGGTGTAAAGCGGCATAAACACAGCAGTGAAAAGCAGCTAAACCCCATTATAAAAATAAATTACTTTGAAACCACCATGAAACAAAGACAGTGAAAGAGAGAGAAATTCTTACACAATGCGTTCAGGGGCTGTGATGCAACCTGGATTGACCATATCTAGACGCACAGCTGGATGAGGCATAAGGGTGGACACTCTTGGGGCTGAGAGGTTTGGTGAGGTTGGGTGAGCAAACGCAGACCCTTTAAAGGAATACTGCGTGGTACCCATCGCATGGGTCCCAAATCTCCAGGTTCAAGGGCATCTTCCTACATCAAAAACATGCATGAGAAACCCAGAAGATGGTACACCGTGTGATGGGGAAAGGTTTCTAAAACGCACCTCATTTCTCATCTCCTTGTGCCCGGGTTCGCCATTCCAGCCGCTTTACTAGCAAGCTCCCTACTTGGAGCATCAGCACCTTTAACCTCCTGTTCCGTACAGGTTGCA
This sequence comes from Balaenoptera borealis, assembly GCF_965194805.1. Lineage (NCBI taxonomy): Eukaryota > Metazoa > Chordata > Mammalia > Artiodactyla > Balaenopteridae > Balaenoptera > Balaenoptera borealis. The sequence continues at coordinate 248,947 of NW_028123922.1, forward strand.
ATTTGTCCTGAGGATAAACGGGAAGACGTGGAACCAACGAGAGACTAGCTCTTGGTGTTGGGACAGGCACAGGTCACTCAATTTTCCCATCAGAAAGAAGAATTAACCACAGGCTCAGCCTGCCCCCCGGAACCAGAACAGGGCCTGAAGCCATTCTGCGATTTTGTGGCCAGCTCCCATAAAAACGAGTTGTAAAATGGAGGTTCAGGGCACTGCAATTCACAAACCTGCAGAGTTATAAATGATAACTCTCGTCCACAAACATATTGAGGGAAGGCAAAGAAGAGGATTTGAAATCAAGGCAGAATTGCAGGAAACAGATTTCAGGAGGTAGATACGAATCGCCTTTAAAGCACATGAAAAGCGGCAAAACGTTGACAATGATGCCCTTGGCCAAAAAGGGCGTATGCGTTTTTTCCTGAATATATTCAGGAAAAAACGCATACGCCCTTTTTGGCCAACCAAGCCACCTGGAAAGGCAAATCAGCGCTACAAAGAAGTCTCGCTTCCCATCGGTCAAAAGGGCCATGCTGAAAAAAGTGTCAAAACCAGAAATGCAGGACAGGCCATGGAGAAATGGGAGCCTTGCTACACTGATGGGCGGGATGTAAATTGCCAAGAGCCACTCTGGAGAAGTGTCCGGTGAGTCCTGAAACATCTGAAAAACACAGCTTAGAGAGCATAGGGCACTTCCACTCATGGGGGTATAAATTGGGAAAATGAAAAATCAGCAAGACACAAGCACCCCAAAGTTTAGGGCTGCTCTGTTGACCAGGACCTCCACTTCATTCCACCTTAAATATCCCAGGAAAGAGAAAAATGGATAAAGAAGTTGTGGTCCTTATGTACAATGGAATATCACTCAGCCAGGAAATCAATGTCGTAAGGTTAGTAGCAGCATGATGAGTGGATTTAGGTATGACGATTCTAAGTGAAATAAGTCACACAGAAAAGGACACTTCTCATAAGGTATCACTGATAGAGGGAATGTAAAAACCGTTACACTTGAACTGAATTACAAAACAGAACAGAGTCACACATGCAGAAAACAGACTATGGCTGCTTAACAGGAAAGGTGAGGTGGGGTGATACATAAAACAAGGGTATCAAATTAGCTCAGATACCATTCCATAAACCCAATATGTAGTAGACAAGACCTACTCCTTGCTCAGAGAACTGGACTCAACACGCCCTATTCACCGCACAAGAATATATCTGACTAATAATAATCGTAAAACCTATGTATTGATATCTCTCTGTTAGTGTGTCAAGTGGGTGTAAAGCGGCATAAACACAGCAGTGAAAAGCAGCTAAACCCCATTATAAAAATAAATTACTTTGAAACACCCATGAAACAAAGACAGTGAAAGAGAGAGAAATTCTTACACAATGCGTTCAGGGGCTGTGATGCAACCTGGATTGACCATATCTAGACGCACAGCTGGATGAGGCATAAGGGTGGACACTCTTGGGGCTGAGAGGTTTGGTGAGGTTGGGTGAGCAAACGCAGACCCTTTAAAGGAATACTGCGTGGTACCCATCGCATGGGTCCCAAATCTCCAGGTTCAAGGGCATCTTCCTACATCAAAAACATGCATGAGAAACCCAGAAGATGGTACACCGTGTGATGGGGAAAGGTTTCTAAAACGCACCTCATTTCTCATCTCCTTGTGCCCGGGTTCGCCATTCCTGCCACTTTACTAGCAAGCTCCCTACTTGGAGCATCAGCACCTTTAACCTCCTGTTCCATACAGGTTGCAATTTGTCCTGAGGATAAACGGGAAGACGTGGAACCAACGAGAGACTAGCTCTTGGTGTTGGGACAGGCACAGGTCACTCTATTTTCCCATCAGAAAGAAGAATTAACCACAGGCTCAGCCTACCCCCCGGAACCAGAACAGGGCCTGAAGCCATTCTGCGATTTTGCGGCCAGCTCCCATAAAAACGAGTTGTAAAATGGAGGTTCAGGGCACTGCAATTCACAAACCTGCAGAGTTATAAATGATAACTCCCGTCCACAAATATATTGAGGGAAGGCAAAGAAGAGGATTTGAAATCAAGGCAGAATTGCAGGAAACAGATTTCAGGAGGTAGATACGAATCGCCTTTAAAGCACATGAAAAGCGGCAAAACGTTGACAATGATGCCCTTGGCCAAAAAGGGCGTATGCGTTTTTTCCTGAATATATTCAGGAAAAAACGCATACGCCCTTTTTGGCCAACCAAGCCACCTGGAAAGGCAAATCAGCGCTACAAAGAAGTCTCGCTTCCCATCGGTCAAAAGGGCCATGCTGAAAAAAGTGTCAAAACCAGAAATGCAGGACAGGCCATGGAGAAATGGGAGCCTTGCTACACTGATGGGCGGGATGTAAATTGCCAAGAGCCACTCTGGAGAAGTGTCCGGTGAGTCCTGAAACATCTGAAAAACACAGCTTAGAGAGCATAGGGCACTTCCACTCATGGGGGTATAAATTGGGAAAATGAAAAATCAGCAAGACACAAGCACCCCAAAGTTTAGGGCTGCTCTGTTGACCAGGACCTCCACTTCATTCCACCTTAAATATCCCAGGAAAGAGAAAAATGGATAAAGAAGTTGTGGTCCTTATGTACAATGGAATATCACTCAGCCAGGAAATCAATGTCGTAAGGTTAGTAGCAGCATGATGAGTGGATTTAGGTATGACGATTCTAAGTGAAATAAGTCACACAGAAAAGGACACTTCTCATAAGGTATCACTGATAGAGGGAATGTAAAAACCGTTACACTTGAACTGAATTACAAAACAGAACAGAGTCACACATGCAGAAAACAGACTATGGCTGCTTAACAGGAAAGGTGAGGTGGGGTGATACATAAAACAAGGGTATCAAATTAGCTCAGATACCATTCCATAAACCCAATATGTAGTAGACAAGACCTACTCCTTGCTCAGAGAACTGGACTCAACACGCCCTATTCACCGCACAAGAATATATCTGACTAATAATAATCGTAAAACCTATGTATTGATATCTCTCTGTTAGTGTGTCAAGTGGGTGTAAAGCGGCATAAACACAGCAGTGAAAAGCAGCTAAACCCCATTATAAAAATAAATTACTTTGAAACACCCATGAAACAAAGACAGTGAAAGAGAGAGAAATTCTTACACAATGCGTTCAGGGGCTGTGATGCAACCTGGATTGACCATATCTAGACGCACAGCTGGATGAGGCATAAGGGTGGACACTCTTGGGGCTGAGAGGTTTGGTGAGGTTGGGTGAGCAAACGCAGACCCTTTAAAGGAATACTGCGTGGTACCCATCGCATGGGTCCCAAATCTCCAGGTTCAAGGGCATCTTCCTACATCAAAAACATGCATGAGAAACCCAGAAGATGGTACACCGTGTGATGGGGAAAGGTTTCTAAAACGCACCTCATTTCTCATCTCCTTGTGCCCGGGTTCGCCATTCCTGCCACTTTACTAGCAAGCTCCCTACTTGGAGCATCAGCACCTTTAACCTCCTGTTCCATACAGGTTGCAATTTGTCCTGAGGATAAACGGGAAGACGTGGAACCAACGAGAGACTAGCTCTTGGTGTTGGGACAGGCACAGGTCACTCTATTTTCCCATCAGAAAGAAGAATTAACCACAGGCTCAGCCTACCCCCCGGAACCAGAACAGGGCCTGAAGCCATTCTGCGATTTTGCGGCCAGCTCCCATAAAAACGAGTTGTAAAATGGAGGTTCAGGGCACTGCAATTCACAAACCTGCAGAGTTATAAATGATAACTCCCGTCCACAAATATATTGAGGGAAGGCAAAGAAGAGGATTTGAAATCAAGGCAGAATTGCAGGAAACAGATTTCAGGAGGTAGATACGAATCGCCTTTAAAGCACATGAAAAGCGGCAAAACGTTGACAATGATGCCCTTGGCCAAAAAGGGCGTATGCGTTTTTTCCTGAATATATTCAGGAAAAAACGCATACGCCCTTTTTGGCCAACCAAGCCACCTGGAAAGGCAAATCAGCGCTACAAAGAAGTCTCGCTTCCCATCGGTCAAAAGGGCCATGCTGAAAAAAGTGTCAAAACCAGAAATGCAGGACAGGCCATGGAGAAATCGGAGCCTTGCTACACTGATGGGCGGGATGTAAATTGCCAAGAGCCACTCTGGAGAAGTGTCCGGTGAGTCCTGAAACATCTGAAAAACACAGCTTAGAGAGCATAGGGCACTTCCACTCATGGGGGTATAAATTGGGAAAATGAAAAATCAGCAAGACACAAGCACCCCAAAGTTTAGGGCTGCTCTGTTGACCAGGACCTCCACTTCATTCCACCTTAAATATCCCAGGAAAGAGAAAAATGGATAAAGAAGTTGTGGTCCTTATGTACAATGGAATATCACTCAGCCAGGAAATCAATGTCGTAAGGTTAGTAGCAGCATGATGAGTGGATTTAGGTATGACGATTCTAAGTGAAATAAGTCACACAGAAAAGGACACTTCTCATAAGGTATCACTGATAGAGGGAATGTAAAAACCGTTACACTTGAACTGAATTACAAAACAGAACAGAGTCACACATGCAGAAAACAGACTATGGCTGCTTAACAGGAAAGGTGAGGTGGGGTGATACATAAAACAAGGGTATCAAATTAGCTCAGATACCATTCCATAAACCCAATATGTAGTAGACAAGACCTACTCCTTGCTCAGAGAACTGGACTCAACACGCCCTATTCACCGCACAAGAATATATCTGACTAATAATAATCGTAAAATCTATGTATTGATATCTCTCTGTTAGTGTGTCAAGTGGGTGTAAAGCGGCATAAACACAGCAGTGAAAAGCAGCTAAACCCCATTATAAAAATAAATTACTTTGAAACACCCATGAAACAAAGACAGTGAAAGAGAGAGAAATTCTTACACAATGCGTTCAGGGGCTGTGATGCAACCTGGATTGACCATATCTAGACGCACAGCTGGATGAGGCATAAGGGTGGACACTCTTGGGGCTGAGAGGTTTGGTGAGGTTGGGTGAGCAAACGCAGACCCTTTAAAGGAATACTGCGTGGTACCCATCGCATGGGTCCCAAATCTCCAGGTTCAAGGGCATCTTCCTACATCAAAAACATGCATGAGAAACCCAGAAGATGGTACACCGTGTGATGGGGAAAGGTTTCTAAAACGCACCTCATTTCTCATCTCCTTGTGCCCGGGTTCGCCATTCCTGCCACTTTACTAGCAAGCTCCCTACTTGGAGCATCAGCACCTTTAACCTCCTGTTCCATACAGGTTGCAATTTGTCCTGAGGATAAACGGGAAGACGTGGAACCAACGAGAGACTAGCTCTTGGTGTTGGGACAGGCACAGGTCACTCTATTTTCCCATCAGAAAGAAGAATTAACCACAGGCTCAGCCTACCCCCCGGAACCAGAACAGGGCCTGAAGCCATTCTGCGATTTTGCGGCCAGCTCCCATAAAAACGAGTTGTAAAATGGAGGTTCAGGGCACTGCAATTCACAAACCTGCAGAGTTATAAATGATAACTCCCGTCCACAAATATATTGAGGGAAGGCAAAGAAGAGGATTTGAAATCAAGGCAGAATTGCAGGAAACAGATTTCAGGAGGTAGATACGAATCGCCTTTAAAGCACATGAAAAGCGGCAAAACGTTGACAATGATGCCCTTGGCCAAAAAGGGCGTATGCGTTTTTTCCTGAATATATTCAGGAAAAAACGCATACGCCCTTTTTGGCCAACCAAGCCACCTGGAAAGGCAAATCAGCGCTACAAAGAAGTCTCGCTTCCCATCGGTCAAAAGGGCCATGCTGAAAAAAGTGTCAAAACCAGAAATGCAGGACAGGCCATGGAGAAATGGGAGCCTTGCTACACTGATGGGCGGGATGTAAATTGCCAAGAGCCACTCTGGAGAAGTGTCCGGTGAGTCCTGAAACATCTGAAAAACACAGCTTAGAGAGCATAGGGCACTTCCACTCATGGGGGTATAAATTGGGAAAATGAAAAATCAGCAAGACACAAGCACCCCAAAGTTTAGGGCTGCTCTGTTGACCAGGACCTCCACTTCATTCCACCTTAAATATCCCAGGAAAGAGAAAAATGGATAAAGAAGTTGTGGTCCTTATGTACAATGGAATATCACTCAGCCAGGAAATCAATGTCGTAAGGTTAGTAGCAGCATGATGAGTGGATTTAGGTATGACGATTCTAAGTGAAATAAGTCACACAGAAAAGGACACTTCTCATAAGGTATCACTGATAGAGGGAATGTAAAAACCGTTACACTTGAACTGAATTACAAAACAGAACAGAGTCACACATGCAGAAAACAGACTATGGCTGCTTAACAGGAAAGGTGAGGTGGGGTGATACATAAAACAAGGGTATCAAATTAGCTCAGATACCATTCCATAAACCCAATATGTAGTAGACAAGACCTACTCCTTGCTCAGAGAACTGGACTCAACACGCCCTATTCACCGCACAAGAATATATCTGACTAATAATAATCGTAAAACCTATGTATTGATATCTCTCTGTTAGTGTGTCAAGTGGGTGTAAAGCGGCATAAACACAGCAGTGAAAAGCAGCTAAACCCCATTATAAAAATAAATTACTTTGAAACACCCATGAAACAAAGACAGTGAAAGAGAGAGAAATTCTTACACAATGCGTTCAGGGGCTGTGATGCAACCTGGATTGACCATATCTAGACGCACAGCTGGATGAGGCATAAGGGTGGACACTCTTGGGGCTGAGAGGTTTGGTGAGGTTGGGTGAGCAAACGCAGACCCTTTAAAGGAATACTGCGTGGTACCCATCGCATGGGTCCCAAATCTCCAGGTTCAAGGGCATCTTCCTACATCAAAAACATGCATGAGAAACCCAGAAGATGGTACACCGTGTGATGGGGAAAGGTTTCTAAAACGCACCTCATTTCTCATCTCCTTGTGCCCGGGTTCGCCATTCCTGCCACTTTACTAGCAAGCTCCCTACTTGGAGCATCAGCACCTTTAACCTCCTGTTCCATACAGGTTGCAATTTGTCCTGAGGATAAACGGGAAGACGTGGAACCAACGAGAGACTAGCTCTTGGTGTTGGGACAGGCACAGGTCACTCTATTTTCCCATCAGAAAGAAGAATTAACCACAGGCTCAGCCTACCCCCCGGAACCAGAACAGGGCCTGAAGCCATTCTGCGATTTTGCGGCCAGCTCCCATAAAAACGAGTTGTAAAATGGAGGTTCAGGGCACTGCAATTCACAAACCTGCAGAGTTATAAATGATAACTCCCGTCCACAAATATATTGAGGGAAGGCAAAGAAGAGGATTTGAAATCAAGGCAGAATTGCAGGAAACAGATTTCAGGAGGTAGATACGAATCGCCTTTAAAGCACATGAAAAGCGGCAAAACGTTGACAATGATGCCCTTGGCCAAAAAGGGCGTATGCGTTTTTTCCTGAATATATTCAGGAAAAAACGCATACGCCCTTTTTGGCCAACCAAGCCACCTGGAAAGGCAAATCAGCGCTACAAAGAAGTCTCGCTTCCCATCGGTCAAAAGGGCCATGCTGAAAAAAGTGTCAAAACCAGAAATGCAGGACAGGCCATGGAGAAATGGGAGCCTTGCTACACTGATGGGCGGGATGTAAATTGCCAAGAGCCACTCTGGAGAAGTGTCCGGTGAGTCCTGAAACATCTGAAAAACACAGCTTAGAGAGCATAGGGCACTTCCACTCATGGGGGTATAAATTGGGAAAATGAAAAATCAGCAAGACACAAGCACCCCAAAGTTTAGGGCTGCTCTGTTGACCAGGACCTCCACTTCATTCCACCTTAAATATCCCAGGAAAGAGAAAAATGGATAAAGAAGTTGTGGTCCTTATGTACAATGGAATATCACTCAGCCAGGAAATCAATGTCGTAAGGTTAGTAGCAGCATGATGAGTGGATTTAGGTATGACGATTCTAAGTGAAATAAGTCACACAGAAAAGGACACTTCTCATAAGGTATCACTGATAGAGGGAATGTAAAAACCGTTACACTTGAACTGAATTACAAAACAGAACAGAGTCACACATGCAGAAAACAGACTATGGCTGCTTAACAGGAAAGGTGAGGTGGGGTGATACATAAAACAAGGGTATCAAATTAGCTCAGATACCATTCCATAAACCCAATATGTAGTAGACAAGACCTACTCCTTGCTCAGAGAACTGGACTCAACACGCCCTATTCACCGCACAAGAATATATCTGACTAATAATAATCGTAAAACCTATGTATTGATATCTCTCTGTTAGTGTGTCAAGTGGGTGTAAAGCGGCATAAACACAGCAGTGAAAAGCAGCTAAACCCCATTATAAAAATAAATTACTTTGAAACACCCATGAAACAAAGACAGTGAAAGAGAGAGAAATTCTTACACAATGCGTTCAGGGGCTGTGATGCAACCTGGATTGACCATATCTAGACGCACAGCTGGATGAGGCATAAGGGTGGACACTCTTGGGGCTGAGAGGTTTGGTGAGGTTGGGTGAGCAAACGCAGACCCTTTAAAGGAATACTGCGTGGTACCCATCGCATGGGTCCCAAATCTCCAGGTTCAAGGGCATCTTCCTACATCAAAAACATGCATGAGAAACCCAGAAGATGGTACACCGTGTGATGGGGAAAGGTTTCTAAAACGCACCTCATTTCTCATCTCCTTGTGCCCGGGTTCGCCATTCCTGCCGCTTTACTAGCAAGCTCCCTACTTGGAGCATCAGCACCTTTAACCTCCTGTTCCGTACAGGTTGCAATTTGTCCTGAGGATAAACGGGAAGACGTGGAACCAACGAGAGACTAGCTCTTGGTGTTGGGACAGGCACAGGTCACTCTATTTTCCCATCAGAAAGAAGAATTAACCACAGGCTCAGCCTGCCCCCCGGAACCAGAACAGGGCCTGAAGCCATTCTGCGATTTTGCGGCCAGCTCCCATAAAAACGAGTTGTAAAATGGAGGTTCAGGGCACTGCAATTCACAAACCTGCAGAGTTATAAATGATAACTCTCGTCCACAAACATATTGAGGGAAGGCAAAGAAGAGGATTTGAAATCAAGGCAGAATTGCAGGAAACAGATTTCAGGAGGTAGATACGAATCGCCTTTAAAGCACATGAAAAGCGGCAAAACGTTGACAATGATGCCCTTGGCCAAAAAGGGCGTATGCGTTTTTTCCTGAATATATTCAGGAAAAAACGCATACGCCCTTTTTGGCCAACCAAGCCACCTGGAAAGGCAAATCAGCGCTACAAAGAAGTCTCGCTTCCCATCGGTCAAAAGGGACATGCTGAAAAAAGTGTCAAAACCAGAAATGCAGGACAGGCCATGGAGAAATGGGAGCCTTGCTACACTGATGGGCGGGATGTAAATTGCCAAGAGCCACTCTGGAGAAGTGTCCGGTGAGTCCTGAAACATCTGAAAACCACAGCTTAGAGAGCATAGGGCACTTCCACTCATGGGGGTATAAATTGGGAAAATGAAAAATCAGCAAGACACAAGCACCCCAAAGTTTAGGGCTGCTCTGTTGACCAGGACCTCCACTTCATTCCACCTTAAATATCCCAGGAAAGAGAAAAATGGATAAAGAAGTTGTGGTCCTTATGTACAATGGAATATCACTCAGCCAGGAAATCAATGTCGTAAGGTTAGTAGCAGCATGATGAGTGGATTTAGGTACGACGATTCTAAGTGAAATAAGTCACACAGAAAAGGACACTTCTCATAAGGTATCACTGATAGAGGGAATGTAAAAACCGTTACACTTGAACTGAATTACAAAACAGAACAGAGTCACACATGCAGAAAACACACTATGGCTGCTTAACGGGAAAGGTGAGGTGGGGTGATACATAAAACAAGGGTATCAAATTAGCTCAGATACCGTTCCATAAACCCAATATGTAATAGACAAGACCTACTCCTTGCTCAGAGAACTGGACTCAACACGCCCTATTCACCGCACAAGAATATATCTGACTAATAATAATCGTAAAACCTATGTATTGATATCTCTCTGTTAGTGTGTCAAGTGGGTGTAAAGCGGCATAAACACAGCAGTGAAAAGCAGCTAAACCCCATTATAAAAATAAATTACTTTGAAACCACCATGAAACAAAGACAGTGAAAGAGAGAGAAATTCTTACACAATGCGTTCAGGGGCTGTGATGCAACCTGGATTGACCATATCTAGACGCACAGCTGGATGAGACATAAGGGTGGACACTCTTGGGGCTGAGAGGTTTGGTGAGGTTGGGTGAGCAAACGCAGACCCTTTAAAGGAATACTGCGTGGTACCCATCGCATGGGTCCCAAATCTCCAGGTTCAAGGGCATCTTCCTACATCAAAAACATGCATGAGAAACCCAGAAGATGGTACACCGTGTGATGGGGAAAGGTTTCTAAAACGCACCTCATTTCTCATCTCCTTGTGCCCGGGTTCGCCATTCCAGCCGCTTTACTAGCAAGCTCCCTACTTGGAGCATCAGCACCTTTAACCTCCTGTTCCGTACAGGTTGCAATTTGTCCTGAGGATAAACGGGAAGACGTGGAACCAACGAGAGACTAGCTCTTGGTGTTGGGACAGGCACAGGTCACTCAATTTTCCCATCAGAAAGAAGAATTAACCACAGGCTCAGCCTGCCCCCCGGAACCAGAACAGGGCCTGAAGCCATTCTGCGATTTTGCGGCCAGCTCCCATAAAAACGAGTTGTAAAATGGAGGTTCAGGGCACTGCAATTCACAAACCTGCAGAGTTATAAATGATAACTCTCGTCCACAAACATATTGAGGGAAGGCAAAGAAGAGGATTTGAAATCAAGGCAGAATTGCAGGAAACAGATTTCAGGAAGTAGATACGAATCGCCTTTAAAGCACATGAAAAGCGGCAAAACGTTGACAATGATGCCCTTGGCCAAAAAGGGCGTATGCGTTTTTTCCTGAATATATTCAGGAAAAAACGCATACGCCCTTTTTGGCCAACCAAGCCACCTGGAAAGGCAAATCAGCGCTACAAAGAAGTCTCGCTTCCCATCGGTCAAAAGGGCCATGCTGAAAAAAGTGTCAAAACCAGAAATGCAGGACAGGCCATGGAGAAATGGGAGCCTTGCTACACTGATGGGCGGGATGTAAATTGCCAAGAGCCACTCTGGAGAAGTGTCCGGTGAGTCCTGAAACATCTGAAAAACACAGCTTAGAGAGCATAGGGCACTTCCACTCATGGGGGTATAAATTGGGAAAATTAAAAATCAGCAAGACACAAGCACCCCAAAGTTTAGGGCTGCTCTGTTGACCAGGACCTCCACTTCATTCCACCTTAAATATCCCAGGAAAGAGAAAAATGGATAAAGAAGTTGTGGTCCTTATGTACAATGGAATATCACTCAGCCAGGAAATCAATGTCGTAAGGTTAGTAGCAGCATGATGAGTGGATTTAGGTATGACGATTCTAAGTGAAATAAGTCACACAGAAAAGGACACTTCTCATAAGGTATCACTGATAGAGGGAATGTAAAAACCGTTACACTTGAACTGAATTACAAAACAGAACAGAGTCACACATGCAGAAAACACACTATGGCTGCTTAACGGGAAAGGTGAGGTGGGGTGATACATAAAACAAGGGTATCAAATTAGCTCAGATACCGTTCCATAAACCCAATATGTAATAGACAAGACCTACTCCTTGCTCAGAGAACTGGACTCAACACGCCCTATTCACCGCACAAGAATATATCTGACTAATAATAATCGTAAAACCTATGTATTGATATCTCTCTGTTAGTGTGTCAAGTGGGTGTAAAGCGGCATAAACACATCATTGAAAAGCAGCTAAACCCCATTATAAAAATAAATTACTTTGAAACCACCATGAAACAAAGACAGTGAAAGAGAGAGAAATTCTTACACAATGCGTTCAGGGGCTGTGATGCAACCTGGATTGACCATATCTAGACGCACAGCTGGATGAGATATAAGGGTGGACACTCTTGGGGCTGAGAGGTTTGGTGAGGTTGGGTGAGCAAACGCAGACCCTTTAAAGGAATACTGCGTGGTACCCATCGCATGGGTCCCAAATCTCCAGGTTCAAGGGCATCTTCCTACATCAAAAACATGCATGAGAAACCCAGAAGATGGTACACCGTGTGATGGGGAAAGGTTTCTAAAACGCACCTCATTTCTCATCTCCTTGTGCCCAGGTTCGCCATTCCAGCCGCTTTACTAGCAAGCTCCCTACTTGGAGCATCAGCACCTTTAACCTCCTGTTCCGTACAGGTTGCAATTTGTCCTGAGGATAAACGGGAAGACGTGGAACCAACGAGAGACTAGCTCTTGGTGTTGGGACAGGCACAGGTCACTCAATTTTCCCATCAGAAAGAAGAATTAACCACAGCCTCAGCCTGCCCCCCGGAACCAGAACAGGGCCTGAAGCCATTCTGCGATTTTGCGGCCAGCTCCCATAAAAACGAGTTGTAAAATGGAGGTTCAGGGCACTGCAATTCACAAACCTGCAGAGTTATAAATGATAACTCTCGTCCACAAACATATTGAGGGAAGGCAAAGAAGAGGATTTGAAATCAAGGCAGAATTGCAGGAAACAGATTTCAGGAGGTAGATACGAATCGCCTTTAAAGCACATGAAAAGCGGCAAAACGTTGACAATGATGCCCTTGGCCAAAAAGGGCGTATGCGTTTTTTCCTGAATATATTCAGGAAAAAACGCATACGCCCTTTTTGGCCAACCAAGCCACCTGGAAAGGCAAATCAGCGCTACAAAGAAGTCTCGCTTCCCATCGGTCAAAAGGGCCATGCTGAAAAAAGTGTCAAAACCAGAAATGCAGGACAGGCCATGGAGAAATGGGAGCCTTGCTACACTGATGGGCGGGATGTAAATTGCCAAGAGCCACTCTGGAGAAGTGTCCAGTGAGTCCTGAAACATCTGAAAAACACAGCTTAGAGAGCATAGGGCACTTCCACTCATGGGGGTATAAATTGGGAAAATGAAAAATCAGCAAGACACAAGCACCCCAAAGTTTAGGGCTGCTCTGTTGACCAGGACCTCCACTTCATTCCACCTTAAATATCCCAGGAAAGAGAAAAATGGATAAAGAAGTTGTGGTCCTTATGTACAATGGAATATCACTCAGCCAGGAAATCAATGTCGTAAGGTTAGTAGCAGCATGATGAGTGGATTTAGGTATGACGATTCTAAGTGAAATAAGTCACACAGAAAAGGACACTACTCATAAGGTATCACTGATAGAGGGAATGTAAAAACCGTTACACTTGAACTGAATTACAAAACAGAACAGAGTCACACATGCAGAAAACAGACTATGGCTGCTTAACGGGAAAGGTGAGGTGGGGTGATACATAAAACAAGGGTATCAAATTAGCTCAGATACCATTCCATAAACCCAATATGTAGTAGACAAGACCTACTCCTTGCTCAGAGAACTGGACTCAACACGCCCTATTCACCGCACAAGAATATATCTGACTAATAATAATCGTAAAACCTATGTATTGATATCTCTCTGTTAGTGTGTCAAGTGGGTGTAAAGCGGCATAAACACAGCAGTGAAAAGCAGCTAAACCCCATTATAAAAATAAATTACTTTGAAACACCCATGAAACAAAGACAGTGAAAGAGAGAGAAATTCTTACACAATGCGTTCAGGGGCTGTGATGCAACCTGGATTGACCATATCTAGACGCACAGCTGGATGAGACATAAGGGTGGACACTCTTGGGGCTGAGAGGTTTGGTGAGGTTGGGTGAGCAAACGCAGACCCTTTAAAGGAATACTGCGTGGTACCCATCGCATGGGTCCCAAATCTCCAGGTTCAAGGGCATCTTCCTACATCAAAAACATGCATGAGAAACCCAGAAGATGGTACACCGTGTGATGGGGAAAGGTTTCTAAAACGCACCTCATTTCTCATCTCCTTGTGCCCGGGTTCGCCATTCCAGCCGCTTTACTAGCAAGCTCCCTACTTGGAGCATCAGCACCTTTAACCTCCTGTTCCGTACAGGTTGCAATTTGTCCTGAGGATAAACGGGAAGACGTGGAACCAACGAGAGACTAGCTCTTGGTGTTGGGACAGGCACAGGTCACTCTATTTTCCCATCAGAAAGAAGAATTAACCACAGGCTCAGCCTGACCCCCGGAACCAGAACAGGGCCTGAAGCCATTCTGCGATTTTGCGGCCAGCTCCCATAAAAACGAGTTGTAAAATGGAGGTTCAGGGCACTGCAATTCACAAACCTGCAGAGTTATAAATGATAACTCTCGTCCACAAACATATTGAGGGAAGGCAAAGAAGAGGATTTGAAATCAAGGCAGAATTGCAGGAAACAGATTTCAGGAGGTAGATACGAATCGCCTTTAAAGCACATGAAAAGCGGCAAAACGTTGACAATGATGCCCTTGGCCAAAAAGGGCGTATGCGTTTTTTCCTGAATATATTCAGGAAAAAACGCATACGCCCTTTTTGGCCAACCAAGCCACCTGGAAAGGCAAATCAGCGCTACAAAGAAGTCTCGCTTCCCATCGGTCAAAAGGGCCATGCTGAAAAAAGTGTCAAAACCAGAAATGCAGGACAGGCCATGGAGAAATGGGAGCCTTGCTACACTGATGGGCGGGATGTAAATTGCCAAGAGCCACTCTGGAGAAGTGTCCGGTGAGTCCTGAAACATCTGAAAAACACAGCTTAGAGAGCATAGGGCACTTCCACTCATGGGGGTATAAATTGGGAAAATTAAAAATCAGCAAGACACAAGCACCCCAAAGTTTAGGGCTGCTCTGTTGACCAGGACCTCCACTTCATTCCACCTTAAATATCCCAGGAAAGAGAAAAATGGATAAAGAAGTTGTGGTCCTTATGTACAATGGAATATCACTCAGCCAGGAAATCAATGTCATAAGGTTAGTAGCAGCATGATGAGTGGATTTAGGTATGACGATTCTAAGTGAAATAAGTCACACAGAAAAGGACACTTCTCATAAGGTATCACTGATAGAGGGAATGTAAAAACCGTTACACTTGAACTGAATTACAAAACAGAACAGAGTCACACATGCAGAAAACAGACTATGGCTGCTTAACAGGAAAGGTGAGGTGGGGTGATACATAAAACAAGGGTATCAAATTAGCTCAGATACCATTCCATAAACCCAATATGTAGTAGACAAGACCTACTCCTTGCTCAGAGAACTGGACTCAACACGCCCTATTCACCGCACAAGAATATATCTGACTAATAATAATCGTAAAACCTATGTATTGATATCTCTCTGTTAGTGTGTCAAGTGGGTGTAAAGCGGCATAAACACAGCAGTGAAAAGCAGCTAAACCCCATTATCAAAATAAATTACTTTGAAACACCCATGAAACAAAGACAGTGAAAGAGAGAGAAATTCTTACACAATGCGTTCAGGGGCTGTGATGCAACCTGGATTGACCATATCTAGACGCACAGCTGGATGAGACATAAGGGTGGACACTCTTGGGGCTGAGAGGTTTGGTGAGGTTGGGTGAGCAAACGCAGACCCTTTAAAGGAATACTGCGTGGTACCCATCGCATGGGTCCCAAATCTCCAGGTTCAAGGGCATCTTCCTACATCAAAAACATGCATGAGAAACCCAGAAGATGGTACACCGTGTGATGGGGAAAGGTTTCTAAAACGCACCTCATTTCTCATCTCCTTGTGCCCGGGTTCGCCATTCCTGCCACTTTACTAGCAAGCTCCCTACTTGGAGCATCAGCACCTTTAACCTCCTGTTCCGTACAGGTTGCAATTTGTCCTGAGGATAAACGGGAAGACGTGGAACCAACGAGAGACTAGCTCTTGGTGTTGGGACAGGCACAGGTCACTCTATTTTCCCATCAGAAAGAAGAATTAACCACAGGCTCAGCCTGACCCCCGGAACCAGAACAGGGCCTGAAGCCATTCTGCGATTTTGCGGCCAGCTCCCATAAAAACGAGTTGTAAAATGGAGGTTCAGGGCACTGCAATTCACAAACCTGCAGAGTTATAAATGATAACTCTCGTCCACAAACATATTGAGGGAAGGCAAAGAAGAGGATTTGAAATCAAGGCAGAATTGCAGGAAACAGATTTCAGGAGGTAGATACGAATCGCCTTTAAAGCACATGAAAAGCGGCAAAACGTTGACAATGATGCCCTTGGCCAAAAAGGGCGTATGCGTTTTTTCCTGAATATATTCAGGAAAAAACGCATACGCCCTTTTTGGCCAACCAAGCCACCTGGAAAGGCAAATCAGCGCTACAAAGAAGTCTCGCTTCCCATCGGTCAAAAGGGCCATGCTGAAAAAAGTGTCAAAACCAGAAATGCAGGACAGGCCATGGAGAAATGGGAGCCTTGCTACACTGATGGGCGGGATGTAAATTGCCAAGAGCCACTCTGGAGAAGTGTCCGGTGAGTCCTGAAACATCTGAAAAACACAGCTTAGAGAGCATAGGGCACTTCCACTCATGGGGGTATAAATTGGGAAAATTAAAAATCAGCAAGACACAAGCACCCCAAAGTTTAGGGCTGCTCTGTTGACCAGGACCTCCACTTCATTCCACCTTAAATATCCCAGGAAAGAGAAAAATGGATAAAGAAGTTGTGGTCCTTATGTACAATGGAATATCACTCAGCCAGGAAATCAATGTCATAAGGTTAGTAGCAGCATGATGAGTGGATTTAGGTATGACGATTCTAAGTGAAATAAGTCACACAGAAAAGGACACTTCTCATAAGGTATCACTGATAGAGGGAATGTAAAAACCGTTACACTTGAACTGAATTACAAAACAGAACAGAGTCACACATGCAGAAAACAGACTATGGCTGCTTAACAGGAAAGGTGAGGTGGGGTGATACATAAAACAAGGGTATCAAATTAGCTCAGATACCATTCCATAAACCCAATATGTAGTAGACAAGACCTACTCCTTGCTCAGAGAACTGGACTCAACACGCCCTATTCACCGCACAAGAATATATCTGACTAATAATAATCGTAAAACCTATGTATTGATATCTCTCTGTTAGTGTGTCAAGTGGGTGTAAAGCGGCATAAACACAGCAGTGAAAAGCAGCTAAACCCCATTATCAAAATAAATTACTTTGAAACACCCATGAAACAAAGACAGTGAAAGAGAGAGAAATTCTTACACAATGCGTTCAGGGGCTGTGATGCAACCTGGATTGACCATATCTAGACGCACAGCTGGATGAGACATAAGGGTGGACACTCTTGGGGCTGAGAGGTTTGGTGAGGTTGGGTGAGCAAACGCAGACCCTTTAAAGGAATACTGCGTGGTACCCATCGCATGGGTCCCAAATCTCCAGGTTCAAGGGCATCTTCCTACATCAAAAACATGCATGAGAAACCCAGAAGATGGTACACCGTGTGATGGGGAAAGGTTTCTAAAACGCACCTCATTTCTCATCTCCTTGTGCCCGGGTTCGCCATTCCTGCCACTTTACTAGCAAGCTCCCTACTTGGAGCATCAGCACCTTTAACCTCCTGTTCCATACAGGTTGCAATTTGTCCTGAGGATAAACGGGAAGACGTGGAACCAACGAGAGACTAGCTCTTGGTGTTGGGACAGGCACAGGTCACTCTATTTTCCCATCAGAAAGAAGAATTAACCACAGGCTCAGCCTGCCCCCCGGAACCAGAACAGGGCCTGAAGCCATTCTGCGATTTTGCGGCCAGCTCCCATAAAAACGAGTTGTAAAATGGAGGTTCAGGGCACTGCAATTCACAAACCTGCAGAGTTATAAATGATAACTCCCGTCCACAAACATATTGAGGGAAGGCAAAGAAGAGGATTTGAAATCAAGGCAGAATTGCAGGAAACAGATTTCAGGAGGTAGATACGAATCGCCTTTAAAGCACATGAAAAGCGGCAAAACGTTGACAATGATGCCCTTGGCCAAAAAGGGCGTATGCGTTTTTTCCTGAATATATTCAGGAAAAAACGCATACGCCCTTTTTGGCCAACCAAGCCACCTGGAAAGGCAAATCAGCGCTACAAAGAAGTCTCGCTTCCCATCGGTCAAAAGGGCCATGCTGAAAAAAGTGTCAAAACCAGAAATGCAGGACAGGCCATGGAGAAATGGGAGCCTTGCTACACTGATGGGCGGGATGTAAATTGCCAAGAGCCACTCTGGAGAAATGTCCGGTGAGTCCTGAAACATCTGAAAAACACAGCTTAGAGAGCATAGGGCACTTCCACTCATGGGGGTATAAATTGGGAAAATTAAAAATCAGCAAGACACAAGCACCCCAAAGTTTAGGGCTGCTCTGTTGACCAGGACCTCCACTTCATTCCACCTTAAATATCCCAGGAAAGAGAAAAATGGATAAAGAAGTTGTGGTCCTTATGTACAATGGAATATCACTCAGCCAGGAAATCAATGTCGTAAGGTTAGTAGCAGCATGATGAGTGGATTTAGGTACGACGATTCTAAGTGAAATAAGTCACACAGAAAAGGACACTTCTCATAAGGTATCACTGATAGAGGGAATGTAAAAACCGTTACACTTGAACTGAATTACAAAACAGAACAGAGTCACACATGCAGAAAACACACTATGGCTGCTTAACGGGAAAGGTGAGGTGGGGTGATACATAAAACAAGGGTATCAAATTAGCTCAGATACCGTTCCATAAACCCAATATGTAATAGACAAGACCTACTCCTTGCTCAGAGAACTGGACTCAACACGCCCTATTCACCGCACAAGAATATATCTGACTAATAATAATCGTAAAACCTATGTATTGATATCTCTCTGTTAGTGTGTCAAGTGGGTGTAAAGCGGCATAAACACAGCAGTGAAAAGCAGCTAAACCCCATTATAAAAATAAATTACTTTGAAACCACCATGAAACAAAGACAGTGAAAGAGAGAGAAATTCTTACACAATGCGTTCAGGGGCTGTGATGCAACCTGGATTGACCATATCTAGACGCACAGCTGGATGAGACATAAGGGTGGACACTCTTGGGGCTGAGAGGTTTGGTGAGGTTGGGTGAGCAAACGCAGACCCTTTAAAGGAATACTGCGTGGTACCCATCGCATGGGTCCCAAATCTCCAGGTTCAAGGGCATCTTCCTACATCAAAAACATGCATGAGAAACCCAGAAGATGGTACACCGTGTGATGGGGAAAGGTTTCTAAAACGCACCTCATTTCTCATCTCCTTGTGCCCGGGTTCGCCATTCCAGCCGCTTTACTAGCAAGCTCCCTACTTGGAGCATCAGCACCTTTAACCTCCTGTTCCGTACAGGTTGCAATTTGTCCTGAGGATAAACGGGAAGACGTGGAACCAACGAGAGACTAGCTCTTGGTGTTGGGACAGGCACAGGTCACTCTATTTTCCCATCAGAAAGAAGAATTAACCACAGGCTCAGCCTGACCCCCGGAACCAGAACAGGGCCTGAAGCCATTCTGCGATTTTGCGGCCAGCTCCCATAAAAACGAGTTGTAAAATGGAGGTTCAGGGCACTGCAATTCACAAACCTGCAGAGTTATAAATGATAACTCTCGTCCACAAACATATTGAGGGAAGGCAAAGAAGAGGATTTGAAATCAAGGCAGAATTGCAGGAAACAGATTTCAGGAGGTAGATACGAATCGCCTTTAAAGCACATGAAAAGCGGCAAAACGTTGACAATGATGCCCTTGGCCAAAAAGGGCGTATGCGTTTTTTCCTGAATATATTCAGGAAAAAACGCATACGCCCTTTTTGGCCAACCAAGCCACCTGGAAAGGCAAATCAGCGCTACAAAGAAGTCTCGCTTCCCATCGGTCAAAAGGGCCATGCTGAAAAAAGTGTCAAAACCAGAAATGCAGGACAGGCCATGGAGAAATGGGAGCCTTGCTACACTGATGGGCGGGATGTAAATTGCCAAGAGCCACTCTGGAGAAGTGTCCGGTGAGTCCTGAAACATCTGAAAACCACAGCTTAGAGAGCATAGGGCACTTCCACTCATGGGGGTATAAATTGGGAAAATGAAAAATCAGCAAGACACAAGCACCCCAAAGTTTAGGGCTGCTCTGTTGACCAGGACCTCCACTTCATTCCACCTTAAATATCCCAGGAAAGAGAAAAATGGATAAAGAAGTTGTGGTCCTTATGTACAATGGAATATCACTCAGCCAGGAAATCAATGTCGTAAGGTTAGTAGCAGCATGATGAGTGGATTTAGGTACGACGATTCTAAGTGAAATAAGTCACACAGAAAAGGACACTACTCATAAGGTATCACTGATAGAGGGAATGTAAAAACCGTTACACTTGAACTGAATTACAAAACAGAACAGAGTCACACATGCAGAAAACACACTATGGCTGCTTAACGGGAAAGGTGAGGTGGGGTGATACATAAAACAAGGGTATCAAATTAGCTCAGATACCGTTCCATAAACCCAATATGTAATAGACAAGACCTACTCCTTGCTCAGAGAACTGGACTCAACACGCCCTATTCACCGCACAAGAATATATCTGACTAATAATAATCGTAAAACCTATGTATTGATATCTCTCTGTTAGTGTGTCAAGTGGGTGTAAAGCGGCATAAACACAGCAGTGAAAAGCAGCTAAACCCCATTATAAAAATAAATTACTTTGAAACCACCATGAAACAAAGACAGTGAAAGAGAGAGAAATTCTTACACAATGCGTTCAGGGGCTGTGATGCAACCTGGATTGACCATATCTAGATGCACAGCTGGATGAGACATAAGGGTGGACACTCTTGGGGCTGAGAGGTTTGGTGAGGTTGGGTGAGCAAACGCAGACCCTTTAAAGGAATACTGCGTGGTACCCATCGCATGGGTCCCAAATCTCCAGGTTCAAGGGCATCTTCCTACATCAAAAACATGCATGAGAAACCCAGAAGATGGTACACCGTGTGATGGGGAAAGGTTTCTAAAACGCACCTCATTTCTCATCTCCTTGTGCCCGGGTTCGCCATTCCAGCCGCTTTACTAGCAAGCTCCCTACTTGGAGCATCAGCACCTTTAACCTCCTGTTCCGTACAGGTTGCAATTTGTCCTGAGGATAAACGGGAAGACGTGGAACCAACGAGAGACTAGCTCTTGGTGTTGGGACAGGCACAGGTCACTCTATTTTCCCATCAGAAAGAAGAATTAACCACAGGCTCAGCCTGACCCCCGGAACCAGAACAGGGCCTGAAGCCATTCTGCGATTTTGCGGCCAGCTCCCATAAAAACGAGTTGTAAAATGGAGGTTCAGGGCACTGCAATTCACAAACCTGCAGAGTTATAAATGATAACTCTCGTCCACAAACATATTGAGGGAAGGCAAAGAAGAGGATTTGAAATCAAGGCAGAATTGCAGGAAACAGATTTCAGGAGGTAGATACGAATCGCCTTTAAAGCACATGAAAAGCGGCAAAACGTTGACAATGATGCCCTTGGCCAAAAAGGGCGTATGCGTTTTTTCCTGAATATATTCAGGAAAAAACGCATACGCCCTTTTTGGCCAACCAAGCCACCTGGAAAGGCAAATCAGCGCTACAAAGAAGTCTCGCTTCCCATCGGTCAAAAGGGCCATGCTGAAAAAAGTGTCAAAACCAGAAATGCAGGACAGGCCATGGAGAAATGGGAGCCTTGCTACACTGATGGGCGGGATGTAAATTGCCAAGAGCCACTCTGGAGAAGTGTCCGGTGAGTCCTGAAACATCTGAAAAACACAGCTTAGAGAGCATAGGGCACTTCCACTCATGGGGGTATAAATTGGGAAAATGAAAAATCAGCAAGACACAAGCACCCCAAAGTTTAGGGCTGCTCTGTTGACCAGGACCTCCACTTCATTCCACCTTAAATATCCCAGGAAAGAGAAAAATGGATAAAGAAGTTGTGGTCCTTATGTACAATGGAATATCACTCAGCCAGGAAATCAATGTCGTAAGGTTAGTAGCAGCATGATGAGTGGATTTAGGTATGACGATTCTAAGTGAAATAAGTCACACAGAAAAGGACACTTCTCATAAGGTATCACTGATAGAGGGAATGTAAAAACCATTACACTTGAACTGAATTACAAAACAGAACAGAGTCACACATGCAGAAAACACACTATGGCTGCTTAACGGGAAAGGTGAGGTGGGGTGATACATAAAACAAGGGTATCAAATTAGCTCAGATACCGTTCCATAAACCCAATATGTAATAGACAAGACCTACTCCTTGCTCAGAGAACTGGACTCAACACGCCCTATTCACCGCACAAGAATATATCTGACTAATAATAATCGTAAAACCTATGTATTGATATCTCTCTGTTAGTGTGTCAAGTGGGTGTAAAGCGGCATAAACACAGCAGTGAAAAGCAGCTAAACCCCATTATAAAAATAAATTACTTTGAAACCACCATGAAACAAAGACAGTGAAAGAGAGAGAAATTCTTACACAATGCGTTCAGGGGCTGTGATGCAACCTGGATTGACCATATCTAGACGCACAGCTGGATCAGACATAAGGGTGGACACTCTTGGGGCTGAGAGGTTTGGTGAGGTTGGGTGAGCAAACGCAGACCCTTTAAAGGAATACTGCGTGGTACCCATCGCATGGGTCCCAAATCTCCAGGTTCAAGGGCATCTTCCTACATCAAAAACATGCATGAGAAACCCAGAAGATGGTACACCGTGTGATGGGGAAAGGTTTCTAAAACGCACCTCATTTCTCATCTCCTTGTGCCCGGGTTCGCCATTCCAGCCGCTTTACTAGCAAGCTCCCTACTTGGAGCATCAGCACCTTTAACCTCCTGTTCCGTACAGGTTGCAATTTGTCCTGAGGATAAACGGGAAGACGTGGAACCAACGAGAGACTAGCTCTTGGTGTTGGGACAGGCACAGGTCACTCAATTTTCCCATCAGAAAGAAGAATTAACCACAGGCTCAGCCTGCCCCCCGGAACCAGAACAGGGCCTGAAGCCATTCTGCGATTTTGCGGCCAGCTCCCATAAAAACGAGTTGTAAAATGGAGGTTCAGGGCACTGCAATTCACAAACCTGCAGAGTTATAAATGATAACTCTCGTCCACAAACATATTGAGGGAAGGCAAAGAAGAGGATTTGAAATCAAGGCAGAATTGCAGGAAACAGATTTCAGGAGGTAGATACGAATCGCCTTTAAAGCACATGAAAAGCGGCAAAACGTTGACAATGATGCCCTTGGCCAAAAAGGGCGTATGCGTTTTTTCCTGAATATATTCAGGAAAAAACGCATACGCCCTTTTTGGCCAACCAAGCCACCTGGAAAGGCAAATCAGCGCTACAAAGAAGTCTCGCTTCCCATCGGTCAAAAGGGCCATGCTGAAAAAAGTGTCAAAACCAGAAATGCAGGACAGGCCATGGAGAAATGGGAGCCTTGCTACACTGATGGGCGGGATGTAAATTGCCAAGAGCCACTCTGGAGAAGTGTCCAGTGAGTCCTGAAACATCTGAAAAACACAGCTTAGAGAGCATAGGGCACTTCCACTCATGGGGGTATAAATTGGGAAAATGAAAAATCAGCAAGACACAAGCACCCCAAAGTTTAGGGCTGCTCTGTTGACCAGGACCTCCACTTCATTCCACCTTAAATATCCCAGGAAAGAGAAAAATGGATAAAGAAGTTGTGGTCCTTATGTACAATGGAATATCACTCAGCCAGGAAATCAATGTCGTAAGGTTAGTAGCAGCATGATGAGTGGATTTAGGTATGACGATTCTAAGTGAAATAAGTCACACAGAAAAGGACACTTCTCATAAGGTATCACTGATAGAGGGAATGTAAAAACCGTTACACTTGAACTGAATTACAAAACAGAACAGAGTCACACATGCAGAAAACACACTATGGCTGCTTAACGGGAAAGGTGAGGTGGGGTGATACATAAAACAAGGGTATCAAATTAGCTCAGATACCGTTCCATAAACCCAATATGTAATAGACAAGACCTACTCCTTGCTCAGAGAACTGGACTCAACACGCCCTATTCACCGCACAAGAATATATCTGACTAATAATAATCGTAAAACCTATGTATTGATATCTCTCTGTTAGTGTGTCAAGTGGGTGTAAAGCGGCATAAACACATCATTGAAAAGCAGCTAAACCCCATTATAAAAATAAATTACTTTGAAACCACCATGAAACAAAGACAGTGAAAGAGAGAGAAATTCTTACACAATGCGTTCAGGGGCTGTGATGCAACCTGGATTGACCATATCTAGACGCACAGCTGGATGAGATATAAGGGTGGACACTCTTGGGGCTGAGAGGTTTGGTGAGGTTGGGTGAGCAAACACAGACCCTTTAAAGGAATACTGCGTGGTACCCATCGCATGGGTCCCAAATCTCCAGGTTCAAGGGCATCTTCCTACATCAAAAACATGCATGAGAAACCCAGAAGATGGTACACCGTGTGATGGGGAAAGGTTTCTAAAACGCACCTCATTTCTCATCTCCTTGTGCCCAGGTTCGCCATTCCAGCCGCTTTACTAGCAAGCTCCCTACTTGGAGCATCAGCACCTTTAACCTCCTGTTCCGTACAGGTTGCAATTTGTCCTGAGGATAAACGGGAAGACGTGGAACCAACGAGAGACTAGCTCTTGGTGTTGGGACAGGCACAGGTCACTCTATTTTCCCATCAGAAAGAAGAATTAACCACAGGCTCAGCCTGACCCCCGGAACCAGAACAGGGCCTGAAGCCATTCTGCGATTTTGCGGCCAGCTCCCATAAAAACGAGTTGTAAAATGGAGGTTCAGGGCACTGCAATTCACAAACCTGCAGAGTTATAAATGATAACTCTCGTCCACAAACATATTGAGGGAAGGCAAAGAAGAGGATTTGAAATCAAGGCAGAATTGCAGGAAACAGATTTCAGGAGGTAGATACGAATCGCCTTTAAAGCACATGAAAAGCGGCAAAACGTTGACAATGATGCCCTTGGCCAAAAAGGGCGTATGCGTTTTTTCCTGAATATATTCAGGAAAAAACGCATACGCCCTTTTTGGCCAACCAAGCCACCTGGAAAGGCAAATCAGCGCTACAAAGAAGTCTCGCTTCCCATCGGTCAAAAGGGCCATGCTGAAAAAAGTGTCAAAACCAGAAATGCAGGACAGGCCATGGAGAAATGGGAGCCTTGCTACACTGATGGGCGGGATGTAAATTGCCAAGAGCCACTCTGGAGAAGTGTCCGGTGAGTCCTGAAACATCTGAAAAACACAGCTTAGAGAGCATAGGGCACTTCCACTCATGGGGGTATAAATTGGGAAAATGAAAAATCAGCAAGACACAAGCACCCCAAAGTTTAGGGCTGCTCTGTTGACCAGGACCTCCACTTCATTCCACCTTAAATATCCAAGGAAAAAGAAAAATGGATAAAGAAGTTGTGGTCCTTATGTACAATGGAATATCACTCAGCCAGGAAATCAATGTCGTAAGGTTAGTAGCAGCATGATGAGTGGATTTAGGTATGACGATTCTAAGTGAAATAAGTCACACAGAAAAGGACACTACTCATAAGGTATCACTGATAGAGGGAATGTAAAAACCGTTACACTTGAACTGAATTACAAAACAGAACAGAGTCACACATGCAGAAAACACACTATGGCTGCTTAACGGGAAAGGTGAGGTGGGGTGATACATAAAACAAGGGTATCAAATTAGCTCAGATACCATTCCATAAACCCAATATGTAATAGACAAGACCTACTCCTTGCTCAGAGAACTGGACTCAACACGCCCTATTCACCGCACAAGAATATATCTGATTAATAATAATCGTAAAACCTATGTATTGATATCTCTCTGTTAGTGTGTCAAGTGGGTGTAAAGCGGCATAAACACAGCAGTGAAAAGCAGCTAAACCCCATTATAAAAATAAATTACTTTGAAACACCCATGAAACAAAGACAGTGAAAGAGAGAGAAATTCTTACACAATGCGTTCAGGGGCTGTGATGCAACCTGGATTGACCATATCTAGACGCACAGCTGGATGAGACATAAGGGTGGACACTCTTGGGGCTGAGAGGTTTGGTGAGGTTGGGTGAGCAAACGCAGACCCTTTAAAGGAATACTGCGTGGTACCCATCGCATGGGTCCCAAATCTCCAGGTTCAAGGGCATCTTCCTACATCAAAAACATGCATGAGAAACCCAGAAGATGGTACACCGTGTGATGGGGAAAGGTTTCTAAAACGCACCTCATTTCTCATCTCCTTGTGCCCGGGTTCGCCATTCCAGCCGCTTTACTAGCAAGCTCCCTACTTGGAGCATCAGCACCTTTAACCTCCTGTTCCGTACAGGTTGCAATTTGTCCTGAGGATAAACGGGAAGACGTGGAACCAACGAGAGACTAGCTCTTGGTGTTGGGACAGGCACAGGTCACTCTATTTTCCCATCAGAAAGAAGAATTAACCACAGGCTCAGCCTGCCCCCCGGAACCAGAACAGGGCCTGAAGCCATTCTGCGATTTTGCGGCCAGCTCCCATAAAAACGAGTTGTAAAATGGAGGTTCAGGGCACTGCAATTCACAAACCTGCAGAGTTATAAATGATAACTCTCGTCCACAAATATATTGAGGGAAGGCAAAGAAGAGGATTTGAAATCAAGGCAGAATTGCAGGAAACAGATTTCAGGAGGTAGATTCGAATCGCCTTTAAAGCACATGAAAAGCGGCAAAACGTTGACAATGATGCCCTTGGCCAAAAAGGGCGTATGCGTTTTTTCCTGAATATATTCAGGAAAAAACGCATACGCCCTTTTTGGCCAACCAAGCCACCTGGAAAGGCAAATCAGCGCTACAAAGAAGTCTCGCTTCCCATCGGTCAAAAGGGCCATGCTGAAAAAAGTGTCAAAACCAGAAATGCAGGACAGGCCATGGAGAAATGGGAGCCTTGCTACACTGATGGGCGGGATGTAAATTGCCAAGAGCCACTCTGGAGAAGTGTCCGGTGAGTCCTGAAACATCTGAAAAACACAGCTTAGAGAGCATAGGGCACTTCCACTCATGGGGGTATAAATTGGGAAAATGAAAAATCAGCAAGACACAAGCACCCCAAAGTTTAGGGCTGCTCTGTTGACCAGGACCTCCACTTCATTCCACCTTAAATATCCCAGGAAAGAGAAAAATGGAGAAAGAAGTTGTGGTCCTTATGTACAATGGAATATCACTCAGCCAGGAAATCAATGTCGTAAGGTTAGTAGCAGCATGATGAGTGGATTTAGGTACGACGATTCTAAGTGAAATAAGTCACACAGAAAAGGACACTTCTCATAAGGTATCACTGATAGAGGGAATGTAAAAACCGTTACACTTGAACTGAATTACAAAACAGAACAGAGTCACACATGCAGAAAACACACTATGGCTGCTTAACGGGAAAGGTGAGGTGGGGTGATACATAAAACAAGGGTATCAAATTAGCTCAGATACCGTTCCATAAACCCAATATGTAATAGACAAGACCTACTCCTTGCTCAGAGAACTGGACTCAACACGCCCTATTCACCGCACAAGAATATATCTGACTAATAATAATCGTAAAACCTATGTATTGATATCTCTCTGTTAGTGTGTCAAGTGGGTGTAAAGCGGCATAAACACAGCAGTGAAAAGCAGCTAAACCCCATTATAAAAATAAATTACTTTGAAACACCCATGAAACAAAGACAGTGAAAGAGAGAGAAATTCTTACACAATGCGTTCAGGGGCTGTGATGCAACCTGGATTGACCATATCTAGACGCACAGCTGGATGAGACATAAGGGTGGACACTCTTGGGGCTGAGAGGTTTGGTGAGGTTGGGTGAGCAAACGCAGACCCTTTAAAGGAATACTGCGTGGTACCCATCGCATGGGTCCCAAATCTCCAGGTTCAAGGGCATCTTCCTACATCAAAAACATGCATGAGAAACCCAGAAGATGGTACACCGTGTGATGGGGAAAGGTTTCTAAAACGCACCTCATTTCTCATCGCCTTGTGCCCGGGTTCGCCATTCCAGCCGCTTTACTAGCAAGCTCCCTACTTGGAGCATCAGCACCTTTAACCTCCTGTTCCATACAGGTTGCAATTTGTCCTGAGGATAAACGGGAAGACGTGGAACCAACGAGAGACTAGCTCTTGGTGTTGGGACAGGCACAGGTCACTCTATTTTCCCATCAGAAAGAAGAATTAACCACAGGCTCAGCCTGCCCCCCGGAACCAGAACAGGGCCTGAAGCCATTCTGCGATTTTGCGGCCAGCTCCCATAAAAACGAGTTGTAAAATGGAGGTTCAGGGCACTGCAATTCACAAAACTGCAGAGTTATAAATGATAACTCTCGTCCACAAATATATTGAGGGAAGGCAAAGAAGAGGATTTGAAATCAAGGCAGAATTGCAGGAAACAGATTTCAGGAGGTAGATTCGAATCGCCTTTAAAGCACATGAAAAGCGGCAAAACGTTGACAATGATGCCCTTGGCCAAAAAGGGCGTATGCGTTTTTTCCTGAATATATTCAGGAAAAAACGCATACGCCCTTTTTGGCCAACCAAGCCACCTGGAAAGGCAAATCAGCGCTACAAAGAAGTCTCGCTTCCCATCGGTCAAAAGGGCCATGCTGAAAAAAGTGTCAAAACCAGAAATGCAGGACAGGCCATGGAGAAATGGGAGCCTTGCTACACTGATGGGCGGGATGTAAATTGCCAAGAGCCACTCTGGAGAAGTGTCCGGTGAGTCCTGAAACATCTGAAAAACACAGCTTAGAGAGCATAGGGCACTTCCACTCATGGGGGTATAAATTGGGAAAATGAAAAATCAGCAAGACACAAGCACCCCAAAGTTTAGGGCTGCTCTGTTGACCAGGACCTCCACTTCATTCCACCTTAAATATCCCAGGAAAGAGAAAAATGGAGAAAGAAGTTGTGGTCCTTATGTACAATGGAATATCACTCAGCCAGGAAATCAATGTCGTAAGGTTAGTAGCAGCATGATGAGTGGATTTAGGTACGACGATTCTAAGTGAAATAAGTCACACAGAAAAGGACACTTCTCATAAGGTATCACTGATAGAGGGAATGTAAAAACCGTTACACTTGAACTGAATTACAAAACAGAACAGAGTCACACATGCAGAAAACACACTATGGCTGCTTAACGGGAAAGGTGAGGTGGGGTGATACATAAAACAAGGGTATCAAATTAGCTCAGATACCGTTCCATAAACCCAATATGTAATAGACAAGACCTACTCCTTGCTCAGAGAATTGGACTCAACACGCCCTATTCACCGCACAAGAATATATCTGACTAATAATAATCGTAAAACCTATGTATTGATATCTCTCTGTTAGTGTGTCAAGTGGGTGTAAAGCGGCATAAACACAGCAGTGAAAAGCAGCTAAACCCCATTATAAAAATAAATTACTTTGAAACACCCATGAAACAAAGACAGTGAAAGAGAGAGAAATTCTTACACAATGCGTTCAGGGGCTGTGATGCAACCTGGATTGACCATATCTAGACGCACAGCTGGATGAGACATAAGGGTGGACACTCTTGGGGCTGAGAGGTTTGGTGAGGTTGGGTGAGCAAACGCAGACCCTATAAAGGAATACTGCGTGGTACCCATCGCATGGGTCCCAAATCTCCAGGTTCAAGGGCATCTTCCTACATCAAAAACATGCATGAGAAACCCAGAAGATGGTACACCGTGTGATGGGGAAAGGTTTCTAAAACGCACCTCATTTCTCATCGCCTTGTGCCCGGGTTCGCCATTCCAGCCGCTTTACTAGCAAGCTCCCTACTTGGAGCATCAGCACCTTTAACCTCCTGTTCCATACAGGTTGCAATTTGTCCTGAGGATAAACGGGAAGACGTGGAACCAACGAGAGACTAGCTCTTGGTGTTGGGACAGGCACAGGTCACTCTATTTTCCCATCAGAAAGAAGAATTAACCACAGGCTCAGCCTGCCCCCCGGAACCAGAACAGGGCCTGAAGCCATTCTGCGATTTTGCGGCCAGCTCCCATAAAAACGAGTTGTAAAATGGAGGTTCAGGGCACTGCAATTCACAAACCTGCAGAGTTATAAATGATAACTCTCGTCCACAAATATATTGAGGGAAGGCAAAGAAGAGGATTTGAAATCAAGGCAGAATTGCAGGAAACAGATTTCAGGAGGTAGATTCGAATCGCCTTTAAAGCACATGAAAAGCGGCAAAACGTTGACAATGATGCCCTTGGCCAAAAAGGGCGTATGCGTTTTTTCCTGAATATATTCAGGAAAAAACGCATACGCCCTTTTTGGCCAACCAAGCAACCTGGAAAGGCAAATCAGCGCTACAAAGAAGTCTCGCTTCCCATCGGTCAAAAGGGCCATGCTGAAAAAAGTGTCAAAACCAGAAATGCAGGACAGGCCATGGAGAAATGGGAGCCTTGCTACACTGATGGGCGGGATGTAAATTGCCAAGAGCCACTCTGGAGAAGTGTCCGGTGAGTCCTGAAACATCTGAAAAACACAGCTTAGAGAGCATAGGGCACTTCCACTCATGGGGGTATAAATTGGGAAAATTAAAAATCAGCAAGACACAAGCACCCCAAAGTTTAGGGCTGCTCTGTTGACCAGGACCTCCACTTCATTCCACCTTAAATATCCCAGGAAAGAGAAAAATGGAGAAAGAAGTTGTGGTCCTTATGTACATTGGAATATCACTCAGCCAGGAAATCAATGTCGTAAGGTTAGTAGCAGCATGATGAGTGGATTTAGGTACGACGATTCTAAGTGAAATAAGTCACACAGAAAAGGACACTTCTCATAAGATATCACTGATAGAGGGAATGTAAAAACCGTTACACTTGAACTGAATTACAAAACAGAACAGAGTCACACATGCAGAAAACACACTATGGCTGCTTAACGGGAAAGGTGAGGTGGGGTGATACATAAAACAAGGGTATCAAATTAGCTCAGATACCGTTCCATAAACCCAATATGTAATAGACAAGACCTACTCCTGGCTCAGAGAACTGGACTCAACACGCCCTATTCACCGCACAAGAATATATCTGACTAATAATAATCGTAAAACCTATGTATTGATATCTCTCTGTTAGTGTGTCAAGTGGGTGTAAAGCGGCATAAACACAGCAGTGAAAAGCAGCTAAACCCCATTATAAAAATAAATTACTTTGAAACACCCATGAAACAAAGACAGTGAAAGAGAGAGAAATTCTTACACAATGCGTTCAGGGGCTGTGATGCAACCTGGATTGACCATATCTAGACGCACAGCTGGATCAGACATAAGGGTGGACACTCTTGGGGCTGAGAGGTTTGGTGAGGTTGGGTGAGCAAACGCAGACCCTTTAAAGGAATACTGCGTGGTACCCATCGCATGGGTCCCAAATCTCCAGGTTCAAGGGCATCTTCCTACATCAAAAACATGCATGAGAAACCCAGAAGATGGTACACCGTGTGATGGGGAAAGGTTTCTAAAACGCACCTCATTTCTCATCTCCTTGTGCCCGGGTTCGCCATTCCAGCCGCTTTACTAGCAAGCTCCCTACTTGGAGCATCAGCACCTTTAACCTCCTGTTCCATACAGGTTGCAATTTGTCCTGAGGATAAACGGGAAGACGTGGAACCAACGAGAGACTAGCTCTTGGTGTTGGGACAGGCACAGGTCACTCTATTTTCCCATCAGAAAGAAGAATTAACCACAGGCTCAGCCTGCCCCCCGGAACCAGAACAGGGCCTGAAGCCATTCTGCGATTTTGCGGCCAGCTCCCATAAAAACGAGTTGTAAAATGGAGGTTCAGGGCACTGCAATTCACAAACCTGCAGAGTTATAAATGATAACTCTCGTCCACAAATATATTGAGGGAAGGCAAAGAAGAGGATTTGAAATCAAGGCAGAATTGCAGGAAACAGATTTCAGGAGGTAGATTCGAATCGCCTTTAAAGCACATGAAAAGCGGCAAAACGTTGACAATGATGCCCTTGGCCAAAAAGGGCGTATGCGTTTTTTCCTGAATATATTCAGGAAAAAACGCATACGCCCTTTTTGGCCAACCAAGGAACCTGGAAAGGCAAATCAGCGCTACAAAGAAGTCTCGCTTCCCATCGGTCAAAAGGGCCATGCTGAAAAATGTGTCAAAACCAGAAATGCAGGACAGGCCATGGAGAAATGGGAGCCTTGCTACACTGATGGGCGGGATGTAAATTGGCAAGAGCCACTCTGGAGAAGTGTCCGGTGAGTCCTGAAACATCTGAAAAACAGAGCTTAGAGAGCATAGGGCACTTCCACTCATGGGGGTATAAATTGGGAAAATTAAAAATCAGCAAGACACAAGCACCCCAAAGTTTAGGGCTGCTCTGTTGACCAGGACCTCCACTTCATTCCACCTTAAATATCCCAGGAAAGAGAAAAATGGATAAAGAAGTTGTGGTCCTTATGTACAATGGAATATCACTCAGCCAGGAAATCAATGTCGTAAGGTTAGTAGCAGCATGATGAGTGGATTTAGGTACGACGATTCTAAGTGAAATAAGTCACACAGAAAAGGACACTTCTCATAAGGTATCACTGATAGAGGGAATGTAAAAACCGTTACACTTGAACTGAATTACAAAACAGAACAGAGTCACACATGCAGAAAACACACTATGGCTGCTTAACGGGAAAGGTGAGGTGGGGTGATACATAAAACAAGGGTATCAAATTAGCTCAGATACCGTTCCATAAACCCAATATGTAATAGACAAGACCTACTCCTGGCTCAGAGAACTGGACTCAACACGCCCTATTCACCGCACAAGAATATATCTGACTAATAATAATCGTAAAACCTATGTATTGATATCTCTCTGTTAGTGTGTCAAGTGGGTGTAAAGCGGCATAAACACAGCAGTGAAAAGCAGCTAAACCCCATTATAAAAATAAATTACTTTGAAACCACCATGAAACAAAGACAGTGAAAGAGAGAGAAATTCTTACACAATGCGTTCAGGGGCTGTGATGCAACCTGGATTGACCATATCTAGACGCACAGCTGGATGAGACATAAGGGTGGACACTCTTGGGGCTGAGAGGTTTGGTGAGGTTGGGTGAGCAAACGCAGACCCTTTAAAGGAATACTGCGTGGTACCCATCGCATGGGTCCCAAATCTCCAGGTTCAAGGGCATCTTCCTACATTGAAAACATGCATGAGAAACCCAGAAGATGGTACACCGTGTGATGGGGAAAGGTTTCTAAAACGCACCTCATTTCTCATCTCCTTGTGCCCGGGTTCGCCATTCCAGCCGCTTTACTAGCAAGCTCCCTACTTGGAGCATCAGCACCTTTAACCTCCTGTTCCATACAGGTTGCAATTTGTCCTGAGGATAAACGGGAAGACGTGGAACCAACGAGAGACTAGCTCTTGGTGTTGGGACAGGCACAGGTCACTCTATTTTCCCATCAGAAAGAAGAATTAACCACAGGCTCAGCCTGCCCCCCGGAACCAGAACAGGGCCTGAAGCCATTCTGCGATTTTGCGGCCAGCTCCCATAAAAACGAGTTGTAAAATGGAGGTTCAGGGCACTGCAATTCACAAACCTGCAGAGTTATAAATGATAACTCTCGTCCACAAATATATTGAGGGAAGGCAAAGAAGAGGATTTGAAATCAAGGCAGAATTGCAGGAAACAGATTTCAGGAGGTAGATTCGAATCGCCTTTAAAGCACATGAAAAGCGGCAAAACGTTGACAATGATGCCCTTGGCCAAAAAGGGCGTATGCGTTTTTTCCTGAATATATTCAGGAAAAAACGCATACGCCCTTTTTGGCCAACCAAGCAACCTGGAAAGGCAAATCAGCGCTACAAAGAAGTCTCGCTTCCCATCGGTCAAAAGGGCCATGCTGAAAAAAGTGTCAAAACCAGAAATGCAGGACAGGCCATGGAGAAATGGGAGCCTTGCTACACTGATGGGCGGGATGTAAATTGCCAACAGCCACTCTGGAGAAGTGTCCGGTGAGTCCTGAAACATCTGAAAAACACAGCTTAGAGAGCATAGGGCACTTCCACTCATGGGGGTATAAATTGGGAAAATTAAAAATCAGCAAGACACAAGCACCCCAAAGTTTAGGGCTGCTCTGTTGACCAGGACCTCCACTTCATTCCACCTTAAATATCCCAGGAAAGAGAAAAATGGAGAAAGAAGTTGTGGTCCTTATGTACATTGGAATATCACTCAGCCAGGAAATCAATGTCGTAAGGTGAGTAGCAGCATGATGAGTGGATTTAGGTACGACGATTCTAAGTGAAATAAGTCACACAGAAAAGGACACTTCTCATAAGGTATCACTGATAGAGGGAATGTAAAAACCGTTACACTTGAACTGAATTACAAAACAGAACAGAGTCACACATGCAGAAAACACACTATGGCTGCTTAATGGGAAAGGTGAGGTGGGGTGATACATAAAACAAGGGTATCAAATTAGCTCAGATACCGTTCCATAAACCCAATATGTAATAGACAAGACCTACTCCTTGCTCAGAGAATTGGACTCAACACGCCCTATTCACCGCACAAGAATATATCTGACTAATAATAATCGTAAAACCTATGTATTGATATCTCTCTGTTAGTGTGTCAAGTGGGTGTAAAGCGGCATAAACACAGCAGTGAAAAGCAGCTAAACCCCATTATAAAAATAAATTACTTTGAAACACCCATGAAACAAAGACAGTGAAAGAGAGAGAAATTCTTACACAATGCGTTCAGGGGCTGTGATGCAACCTGGATTGACCATATCTAGACGCACAGCTGGATCAGACATAAGGGTGGACACTCTTGGGGCTGAGAGGTTTGGTGAGGTTGGGTGAGCAAACGCAGACCCTATAAAGGAATACTGCGTGGTACCCATCGCATGGGTCCCAAATCTCCAGGTTCAAGGGCATCTTCCTACATCAAAAACATGCATGAGAAACCCAGAAGATGGTACACCGTGTGATGGGGAAAGGTTTCTAAAACGCACCTCATTTCTCATCGCCTTGTGCCCGGGTTCGCCATTCCAGCCGCTTTACTAGCAAGCTCCCTACTTGGAGCATCAGCACCTTTAACCTCCTGTTCCATACAGGTTGCAATTTGTCCTGAGGATAAACGGGAAGACGTGGAACCAACGAGAGACTAGCTCTTGGTGTTGGGACAGGCACAGGTCACTCTATTTTCCCATCAGAAAGAAGAATTAACCACAGGCTCAGCCTGCCCCCCGGAACCAGAACAGGGCCTGAAGCCATTCTGCGATTTTGCGGCCAGCTCCCATAAAAACGAGTTGTAAAATGGAGGTTCAGGGCACTGCAATTCACAAACCTGCAGAGTTATAAATGATAACTCTCGTCCACAAATATATTGAGGGAAGGCAAAGAAGAGGATTTGAAATCAAGGCAGAATTGCAGGAAACAGATTTCAGGAGGTAGATTCGAATCGCCTTTAAAGCACATGAAAAGCGGCAAAACGTTGACAATGATGCCCTTGGCCAAAAAGGGCGTATGCGTTTTTTCCTGAATATATTCAGGAAAAAACGCATACGCCCTTTTTGGCCAACCAAGCAACCTGGAAAGGCAAATCAGCGCTACAAAGAAGTCTCGCTTCCCATCGGTCAAAAGGGCCATGCTGAAAAAAGTGTCAAAACCAGAAATGCAGGACAGGCCATGGAGAAATGGGAGCCTTGCTACACTGATGGGCGGGATGTAAATTGCCAAGAGCCACTCTGGAGAAGTGTCCGGTGAGTCCTGAAACATCTGAAAAACACAGCTTAGAGAGCATAGGGCACTTCCACTCATGGGGGTATAAATTGGGAAAATTAAAAATCAGCAAGACACAAGCACCCCAAAGTTTAGGGCTGCTCTGTTGACCAGGACCTCCACTTCATTCCACCTTAAATATCCCAGGAAAGAGAAAAATGGAGAAAGAAGTTGTGGTCCTTATGTACATTGGAATATCACTCAGCCAGGAAATCAATGTCGTAAGGTTAGTAGCAGCATGATGAGTGGATTTAGGTACGACGATTCTAAGTGAAATAAGTCACACAGAAAAGGACACTTCTCATAAGATATCACTGATAGAGGGAATGTAAAAACCGTTACACTTGAACTGAATTACAAAACAGAACAGAGTCACACATGCAGAAAACACACTATGGCTGCTTAACGGGAAAGGTGAGGTGGGGTGATACATAAAACAAGGGTATCAAATTAGCTCAGATACCGTTCCATAAACCCAATATGTAATAGACAAGACCTACTCCTGGCTCAGAGAACTGGACTCAACACGCCCTATTCACCGCACAAGAATATATCTGACTAATAATAATCGTAAAACCTATGTATTGATATCTCTCTGTTAGTGTGTCAAGTGGGTGTAAAGCGGCATAAACACAGCAGTGAAAAGCAGCTAAACCCCATTATAAAAATAAATTACTTTGAAACACCCATGAAACAAAGACAGTGAAAGAGAGAGAAATTCTTACACAATGCGTTCAGGGGCTGTGATGCAACCTGGATTGACCATATCTAGACGCACAGCTGGATCAGACATAAGGGTGGACACTCTTGGGGCTGAGAGGTTTGGTGAGGTTGGGTGAGCAAACGCAGACCCTTTAAAGGAATACTGCGTGGTACCCATCGCATGGGTCCCAAATCTCCAGGTTCAAGGGCATCTTCCTACATCGAAAACATGCATGAGAAACCCAGAAGATGGTACACCGTGTGATGGGGAAAGGTTTCTAAAACGCACCTCATTTCTCATCTCCTTGTGCCCGGGTTCGCCATTCCAGCCGCTTTACTAGCAAGCTCCCTACTTGGAGCATCAGCACCTTTAACCTCCTGTTCCATACAGGTTGCAATTTGTCCTGAGGATAAACGGGAAGACGTGGAACCAACGAGAGACTAGCTCTTGGTGTTGGGACAGGCACAGGTCACTCTATTTTCCCATCAGAAAGAAGAATTAACCACAGGCTCAGCCTGCCCCCCGGAACCAGAACAGGGCCTGAAGCCATTCTGCGATTTTGCGGCCAGCTCCCATAAAAACGAGTTGTAAAATGGAGGTTCAGGGCACTGCAATTCACAAACCTGCAGAGTTATAAATGATAACTCTCGTCCACAAATATATTGAGGGAAGGCAAAGAAGAGGATTTGAAATCAAGGCAGAATTGCAGGAAACAGATTTCAGGAGGTAGATTCGAATCGCCTTTAAAGCACATGAAAAGCGGCAAAACGTTGACAATGATGCCCTTGGCCAAAAAGGGCGTATGCGTTTTTTCCTGAATATATTCAGGAAAAAACGCATACGCCCTTTTTGGCCAACCAAGGAACCTGGAAAGGCAAATCAGCGCTACAAAGAAGTCTCGCTTCCCATCGGTCAAAAGGGCCATGCTGAAAAATGTGTCAAAACCAGAAATGCAGGACAGGCCATGGAGAAATGGGAGCCTTGCTACACTGATGGGCGGGATGTAAATTGGCAAGAGCCACTCTGGAGAAGTGTCCGGTGAGTCCTGAAACATCTGAAAAACAGAGCTTAGAGAGCATAGGGCACTTCCACTCATGGGGGTATAAATTGGGAAAATTAAAAATCAGCAAGACACAAGCACCCCAAAGTTTAGGGCTGCTCTGTTGACCAGGACCTCCACTTCATTCCACCTTAAATATCCCAGGAAAGAGAAAAATGGATAAAGAAGTTGTGGTCCTTATGTACAATGGAATATCACTCAGCCAGGAAATCAATGTCGTAAGGTTAGTAGCAGCATGATGAGTGGATTTAGGTACGACGATTCTAAGTGAAATAAGTCACACAGAAAAGGACACTTCTCATAAGGTATCACTGATAGAGGGAATGTAAAAACCGTTACACTTGAACTGAATTACAAAACAGAACAGAGTCACACATGCAGAAAACACACTATGGCTGCTTAACGGGAAAGGTGAGGTGGGGTGATACATAAAACAAGGGTATCAAATTAGCTCAGATACCGTTCCATAAACCCAATATGTAATAGACAAGACCTACTCCTGGCTCAGAGAACTGGACTCAACACGCCCTATTCACCGCACAAGAATATATCTGACTAATAATAATCGTAAAACCTATGTATTGATATCTCTCTGTTAGTGTGTCAAGTGGGTGTAAAGCGGCATAAACACAGCAGTGAAAAGCAGCTAAACCCCATTATAAAAATAAATTACTTTGAAACCACCATGAAACAAAGACAGTGAAAGAGAGAGAAATTCTTACACAATGCGTTCAGGGGCTGTGATGCAACCTGGATTGACCATATCTAGACGCACAGCTGGATGAGACATAAGGGTGGACACTCTTGGGGCTGAGAGGTTTGGTGAGGTTGGGTGAGCAAACGCAGACCCTTTAAAGGAATACTGCGTGGTACCCATCGCATGGGTCCCAAATCTCCAGGTTCAAGGGCATCTTCCTACATTGAAAACATGCATGAGAAACCCAGAAGATGGTACACCGTGTGATGGGGAAAGGTTTCTAAAACGCACCTCATTTCTCATCTCCTTGTGCCCGGGTTCGCCATTCCAGCCGCTTTACTAGCAAGCTCCCTACTTGGAGCATCAGCACCTTTAACCTCCTGTTCCGTACAGGTTGCAATTTGTCCTGAGGATAAACGGGAAGACGTGGAACCAACGAGAGACTAGCTCTTGGTGTTGGGACAGGCACAGGTCACTCTATTTTCCCATCAGAAAGAAGAATTAACCACAGGCTCAGCCTGCCCCCCGGAACCAGAACAGGGCCTGAAGCCATTCTGCGATTTTGCGGCCAGCTCCCATAAAAACGAGTTGTAAAATGGAGGTTCAGGGCACTGCAATTCACAAACCTGCAGAGTTATAAATGATAACTCTCGTCCACAAATATATTGAGGGAAGGCAAAGAAGAGGATTTGAAATCAAGGCAGAATTGCAGGAAACAGATTTCAGGAGGTAGATTCGAATCGCCTTTAAAGCACATGAAAAGCGGCAAAACGTTGACAATGATGCCCTTGGCCAAAAAGGGCGTATGCGTTTTTTCCTGAATATATTCAGGAAAAAACGCATACGCCCTTTTTGGCCAACCAAGCAACCTGGAAAGGCAAATCAGCGCTACAAAGAAGTCTCGCTTCCCATCGGTCAAAAGGGCCATGCTGAAAAAAGTGTCAAAACCAGAAATGCAGGACAGGCCATGGAGAAATGGGAGCCTTGCTACACTGATGGGCGGGATGTAAATTGCCAACAGCCACTCTGGAGAAGTGTCCGGTGAGTCCTGAAACATCTGAAAAACACAGCTTAGAGAGCATAGGGCACTTCCACTCATGGGGGTATAAATTGGGAAAATTAAAAATCAGCAAGACACAAGCACCCCAAAGTTTAGGGCTGCTCTGTTGACCAGGACCTCCACTTCATTCCACCTTAAATATCCCAGGAAAGAGAAAAATGGATAAAGAAGTTGTGGTCCTTATGTACATTGGAATATCACTCAGCCAGGAAATCAATGTCGTAAGGTGAGTAGCAGCATGATGAGTGGATTTAGGTACGACGATTCTAAGTGAAATAAGTCACACAGAAAAGGACACTTCTCATAAGGTATCACTGATAGAGGGAATGTAAAAACCGTTACACTTGAACTGAATTACAAAACAGAACAGAGTCACACATGCAGAAAACACACTAT
Source organism: Balaenoptera borealis (assembly GCF_965194805.1). Taxonomy (NCBI): domain Eukaryota; kingdom Metazoa; phylum Chordata; class Mammalia; order Artiodactyla; family Balaenopteridae; genus Balaenoptera; species Balaenoptera borealis. The sequence continues at coordinate 288,724 of NW_028123922.1, forward strand.
GGCTGCTTAATGGGAAAGGTGAGGTGGGGTGATACATAAAACAAGGGTATCAAATTAGCTCAGATACCGTTCCATAAACCCAATATGTAATAGACAAGACCTACTCCTGGCTCAGAGAACTGGACTCAACACGCCCTATTCACCGCACAAGAATATATCTGACTAATAATAATCGTAAAACCTATGTATTGATATCTCTCTGTTAGTGTGTCAAGTGGGTGTAAAGCGGCATAAACACAGCAGTGAAAAGCAGCTAAACCCCATTATAAAAATAAATTACTTTGAAACACCCATGAAACAAAGACAGTGAAAGAGAGAGAAATTCTTACACAATGCGTTCAGGGGCTGTGATGCAACCTGGATTGACCATATCTAGACGCACAGCTGGATGAGACATAAGGGTGGACACTCTTGGGGCTGAGAGGTTTGGTGAGGTTGGGTGAGCAAACGCAGACCCTTTAAAGGAATACTGCGTGGTACCCATCGCATGGGTCCCAAATCTCCAGGTTCAAGGGCATCTTCCTACATCAAAAACATGCATGAGAAACCCAGAAGATGGTACACCGTGTGATGGGGAAAGGTTTCTAAAACGCACCTCATTTCTCATCTCCTTGTGCCCGGGTTCGCCATTCCAGCCGCTTTACTAGCAAGCTCCCTACTTGGAGCATCAGCACCTTTAACCTCCTGTTCCGTACAGGTTGCAATTTGTCCTGAGGATAAACGGGAAGACGTGGAACCAACGAGAGACTAGCTCTTGGTGTTGGGACAGGCACAGGTCACTCTATTTTCCCATCAGAAAGAAGAATTAACCACAGGCTCAGCCTGCCCCCCGGAACCAGAACAGGGCCTGAAGCCATTCTGCGATTTTGCGGCCAGCTCCCATAAAAACGAGTTGTAAAATGGAGGTTCAGGGCACTGCAATTCACAAACCTGCAGAGTTATAAATGATAACTCTCGTCCACAAATATATTGAGGGAAGGCAAAGAAGAGGATTTGAAATCAAGGCAGAATTGCAGGAAACAGATTTCAGGAGGTAGATTCGAATCGCCTTTAAAGCACATGAAAAGCGGCAAAACGTTGACAATGATGCCCTTGGCCAAAAAGGGCGTATGCGTTTTTTCCTGAATATATTCAGGAAAAAACGCATACGCCCTTTTTGGCCAACCAAGCAACCTGGAAAGGCAAATCAGCGCTACAAAGAAGTCTCGCTTCCCATCGGTCAAAAGGGCCATGCTGAAAAAAGTGTCAAAACCAGAAATGCAGGACAGGCCATGGAGAAATGGGAGCCTTGCTACACTGATGGGCGGGATGTAAATTGCCAACAGCCACTCTGGAGAAGTGTCCGGTGAGTCCTGAAACATCTGAAAAACACAGCTTAGAGAGCATAGGGCACTTCCACTCATGGGGGTATAAATTGGGAAAATTAAAAATCAGCAAGACACAAGCACCCCAAAGTTTAGGGCTGCTCTGTTGACCAGGACCTCCACTTCATTCCACCTTAAATATCCCAGGAAAGAGAAAAATGGATAAAGAATTTGTGGTCCTTATGTACATTGGAATATCACTCAGCCAGGAAATCAATGTCGTAAGGTTAGTAGCAGCATGATGAGTGGATTTAGGTACGACGATTCTAAGTGAAATAAGTCACACAGAAAAGGACACTTCTCATAAGGTATCACTGATAGAGGGAATGTAAAAACCGTTACACTTGAACTGAATTACAAAACAGAACAGAGTCACACATGCAGAAAACACACTATGGCTGCTTAACGGGAAAGGTGAGGTGGGGTGATACATAAAACAAGGGTATCAAATTAGCTCAGATACCGTTCCATAAACCCAATATGTAATAGACAAGACCTACTCCTGGCTCAGAGAACTGGACTCAACACGCCCTATTCACCGCACAAGAATATATCTGACTAATAATAATCGTAAAACCTATGTATTGATATCTCTCTGTTAGTGTGTCAAGTGGGTGTAAAGCGGCATAAACACAGCAGTGAAAAGCAGCTAAACCCCATTATAAAAATAAATTACTTTGAAACACCCATGAAACAAAGACAGTGAAAGAGAGAGAAATTCTTACACAATGCGTTCAGGGGCTGTGATGCAACCTGGATTGACCATATCTAGACGCACAGCTGGATGAGACATAAGGGTGGACACTCTTGGGGCTGAGAGGTTTGGTGAGGTTGGGTGAGCAAACGCAGACCCTTTAAAGGAATACTGCGTGGTACCCATCGCATGGGTCCCAAATCTCCAGGTTCAAGGGCATCTTCCTACATCAAAAACATGCATGAGAAACCCAGAAGATGGTACACCGTGTGATGGGGAAAGGTTTCTAAAACGCACCTCATTTCTCATCTCCTTGTGCCCGGGTTCGCCATTCCAGCCGCTTTACTAGCAAGCTCCCTACTTGGAGCATCAGCACCTTTAACCTCCTGTTCCATACAGGTTGCAATTTGTCCTGAGGATAAACGGGAAGACGTGGAACCAACGAGAGACTAGCTCTTGGTGTTGGGACAGGCACAGGTCACTCTATTTTCCCATCAGAAAGAAGAATTAACCACAGGCTCAGCCTGCCCCCCGGAACCAGAACAGGGCCTGAAGCCATTCTGCGATTTTGCGGCCAGCTCCCATAAAAACGAGTTGTAAAATGGAGGTTCAGGGCACTGCAATTCACAAACCTGCAGAGTTATAAATGATAACTCTCGTCCACAAATATATTGAGGGAAGGCAAAGAAGAGGATTTGAAATCAAGGCAGAATTGCAGGAAACAGATTTCAGGAGGTAGATTCGAATCGCCTTTAAAGCACATGAAAAGCGGCAAAACGTTGACAATGATGCCCTTGGCCAAAAAGGGCGTATGCGTTTTTTCCTGAATATATTCAGGAAAAAACGCATACGCCCTTTTTGGCCAACCAAGCAACCTGGAAAGGCAAATCAGCGCTACAAAGAAGTCTCGCTTCCCATCGGTCAAAAGGGCCATGCTGAAAAAAGTGTCAAAACCAGAAATGCAGGACAGGCCATGGAGAAATGGGAGCCTTGCTACACTGATGGGCGGGATGTAAATTGCCAAGAGCCACTCTGGAGAAGTGTCCGGTGAGTCCTGAAACATCTGAAAAACACAGCTTAGAGAGCATAGGGCACTTCCACTCATGGGGGTATAAATTGGGAAAATTAAAAATCAGCAAGACACAAGCACCCCAAAGTTTAGGGCTGCTCTGTTGACCAGGACCTCCACTTCATTCCACCTTAAATATCCCAGGAAAGAGAAAAATGGAGAAAGAAGTTGTGGTCCTTATGTACATTGGAATATCACTCAGCCAGGAAATCAATGTCGTAAGGTTAGTAGCAGCATGATGAGTGGATTTAGGTACGACGATTCTAAGTGAAATAAGTCACACAGAAAAGGACACTTCTCATAAGGTATCACTGATAGAGGGAATGTAAAAACCGTTACACTTGAACTGAATTACAAAACAGAACAGAGTCACACATGCAGAAAACACACTATGGCTGCTTAACGGGAAAGGTGAGGTGGGGTGATACATAAAACAAGGGTATCAAATTAGCTCAGATACCGTTCCATAAACCCAATATGTAATAGACAAGACCTACTCCTTGCTCAGAGAACTGGACTCAACACGCCCTATTCACCGCACAAGAATATATCTGACTAATAATAATCGTAAAACCTATGTATTGATATCTCTCTGTTAGTGTGTCAAGTGGGTGTAAAGCGGCATAAACACAGCAGTGAAAAGCAGCTAAACCCCATTATAAAAATAAATTACTTTGAAACACCCATGAAACAAAGACAGTGAAAGAGAGAGAAATTCTTACACAATGCGTTCAGGGGCTGTGATGCAACCTGGATTGACCATATCTAGACGCACAGCTGGATCAGACATAAGGGTGGACACTCTTGGGGCTGAGAGGTTTGGTGAGGTTGGGTGAGCAAACGCAGACCCTTTAAAGGAATACTGCGTGGTACCCATCGCATGGGTCCCAAATCTCCAGGTTCAAGGGCATCTTCCTACATCAAAAACATGCATGAGAAACCCAGAAGATGGTACACCGTGTGATGGGGAAAGGTTTCTAAAACGCACCTCATTTCTCATCTCCTTGTGCCCGGGTTCGCCATTCCAGCCTCTTTACTAGCAAGCTCCCTACTTGAAGCATCAGCACCTTTAACCTCCTGTTCCATACAGGTTGCAATTTGTCCTGAGGATAAACGGGAAGACGTGGAACCAACGAGAGACTAGCTCTTGGTGTTGGGACAGGCACAGGTCACTCTATTTTCCCATCAGAAAGAAGAATTAACCACAGGCTCAGCCTGACCCCCGGAACCAGAACAGGGCCTGAAGCCATTCTGCGATTTTGCGGCCAGCTCCCATAAAAACGAGTTGTAAAATGGAGGTTCAGGGCACTGCAATTCACAAACCTGCAGAGTTATAAATGATAACTGTCGTCCACAAATATACTGAGGGAAGGCAAAGAAGAGGATTTGAAATCAAGGCAGAATTGCAGGAAACAGATTTCAGGAGGTAGATTCGAATCGCCTTTAAAGCACATGAAAAGCGGCAAAACGTTGACAATGATGCCCTTGGCCAAAAAGGGCGTATGCGTTTTTTCCTGAATATATTCAGGAAAAAACGCATACGCCCTTTTTGGCCAACCAAGCAACCTGGAAAGGCAAATCAGCGCTACAAAGAAGTCTCGCTTCCCATCGGTCAAAAGGGCCATGCTGAAAAAAGTGTCAAAACCAGAAATGCAGGACAGGCCATGGAGAAATGGGAGCCTTGCTACACTGATGGGCGGGATGTAAATTGCCAAGAGCCACTCTGGAGAAGTGTCCGGTGAGTCCTGAAACATCTGAAAAACACAGCTTAGAGAGCATAGGGCACTTCCACTCATGGGGGTATAAATTGGGAAAATTAAAAATCAGCAAGACACAAGCACCCCAAAGTTTAGGGCTGCTCTGTTGACCAGGACCTCCACTTCATTCCACCTTAAATATCCCAGGAAAGAGAAAAATGGATAAAGAAGTTGTGGTCCTTATGTACATTGGAATATCACTCAGCCAGGAAATCAATGTCGTAAGGTTAGTAGCAGCATGATGAGTGGATTTAGGTACGACGATTCTAAGTGAAATAAGTCACACAGAAAAGGACACTTCTCATAAGGTATCACTGATAGAGGGAATGTAAAAACCGTTACACTTGAACTGAATTACAAAACAGAACAGAGTCACACATGCAGAAAACACACTATGGCTGCTTAACGGGAAAGGTGAGGTGGGGTGATACATAAAACAAGGGTATCAAATTAGCTCAGATACCGTTCCATAAACCCAATATGTAATAGACAAGACCTACTCCTTGCTCAGAGAACTGGACTCAACACGCCCTATTCACCGCACAAGAATATATCTGACTAATAATAATCGTAAAACCTATGTATTGATATCTCTCTGTTAGTGTGTCAAGTGGGTGTAAAGCGGCATAAACACAGCAGTGAAAAGCAGCTAAACCCCATTATAAAAATAAATTACTTTGAAACACCCATGAAACAAAGACAGTGAAAGAGAGAGAAATTCTTACACAATGCGTTCAGGGGCTGTGATGCAACCTGGATTGACCATATCTAGACGCACAGCTGGATGAGACATAAGGGTGGACACTCTTGGGGCTGAGAGGTTTGGTGAGGTTGGGTGAGCAAACGCAGACCCTTTAAAGGAATACTGCGTGGTACCCATCGCATGGGTCCCAAATCTCCAGGTTCAAGGGCATCTTCCTACATCAAAAACATGCATGAGAAACCCAGAAGATGGTACACCGTGTGATGGGGAAAGGTTTCTAAAACGCACCTCATTTCTCATCTCCTTGTGCCCGGGTTCGCCATTCCAGCCGCTTTACTAGCAAGCTCCCTACTTGGAGCATCAGCACCTTTAACCTCCTGTTCCGTAGAGGTTGCAATTTGTCCTGAGGATAAACGGGAAGACGTGGAACCAACGAGAGACTAGCTCTTGGTGTTGGGACAGGCACAGGTCACTCTATTTTCCCATCAGAAAGAAGAATTAACCACAGGCTCAGCCTGCCCCCCGGAACCAGAACAGGGCCTGAAGCCATTCTGCGATTTTGCGGCCAGCTCCCATAAAAACGAGTTGTAAAATGGAGGTTCAGGGCACTGCAATTCACAAACCTGCAGAGTTATAAATGATAACTGTCGTCCACAAATATATTGAGGGAAGGCAAAGAAGAGGATTTGAAATCAAGGCAGAATTGCAGGAAACAGATTTCAGGAGGTAGATTCGAATCGCCTTTAAAGCACATGAAAAGCGGCAAAACGTTGACAATGATGCCCTTGGCCAAAAAGGGCGTATGCGTTTTTTCCTGAATATATTCAGGAAAAAACGCATACGCCCTTTTTGGCCAACCAAGCAACCTGGAAAGGCAAATCAGCGCTACAAAGAAGTCTCGCTTCCCATCGGTCAAAAGGGCCATGCTGAAAAAAGTGTCAAAACCAGAAATGCAGGACAGGCCATGGAGAAATGGGAGCCTTGCTACACTGATGGGCGGGATGTAAATTGCCAAGAGCCACTCCGGAGAAGTGTCCGGTGAGTCCTGAAACATCTGAAAAACACAGCTTAGAGAGCATAGGGCACTTCCACTCATGGGGGTATAAATTGGGAAAATTAAAAATCAGCAAGACACAAGCACCCCAAAGTTTAGGGCTGCTCTGTTGACCAGGACCTCCACTTCATTCCACCTTAAATATCCCAGGAAAGAGAAAAATGGATAAAGAAGTTGTGGTTCTTATGTACAATGGAATATCACTCAGCCAGGAAATCAATGTCGTAAGGTTAGTAGCAGCATGATGAGTGGATTTACGTACGACGATTCTAAGTGAAATAAGTCACACAGAAAAGGACACTTCTCATAAGGTATCACTGATAGAGGGAATGTAAAAACCGTTACACTTGAACTGAATTACAAAACAGAACAGAGTCACACATGCAGAAAACACACTATGGCTGCTTAACGGGAAAGGTGAGGTGGGGTGATACATAAAACAAGGGTATCAAATTAGCTCAGATACCGTTCCATAAACCCAATATGTAATAGACAAGACCTACTCCTTGCTCAGAGAACTGGACTCAACACGCCCTATTCACCGCACAAGAATATATCTGACTAATAATAATCGTAAAACCTATGTATTGATATCTCTCTGTTAGTGTGTCAAGTGGGTGTAAAGCGGCATAAACACAGCAGTGAAAAGCAGCTAAACCCCATTATAAAAATAAATTACTTTGAAACACCCATGAAACAAAGACAGTGAAAGAGAGAGAAATTCTTACACAATGCGTTCAGGGGCTGTGATGCAACCTGGATTGACCATATCTAGACGCACAGCTGGATCAGACATAAGGGTGGACACTCTTGGGGCTGAGAGGTTTGGTGAGGTTGGGTGAGCAAACGCAGACCCTTTAAAGGAATACTGCGTGGTACCCATCGCATGGGTCCCAAATCTCCAGGTTCAAGGGCATCTTCCTACATCAAAAACATGCATGAGAAACCCAGAAGATGGTACACCGTGTGATGGGGAAAGGTTTCTAAAACGCACCTCATTTCTCATCTCCTTGTGCCCGGGTTCGCCATTCCAGCCTCTTTACTAGCAAGCTCCCTACTTGGAGCATCAGCACCTTTAACCTCCTGTTCCATACAGGTTGCAATTTGTCCTGAGGATAAACGGGAAGACGTGGAACCAACGAGAGACTAGCTCTTGGTGTTGGGACAGGCACAGGTCACTCTATTTTCCCATCAGAAAGAAGAATTAACCACAGGCTCAGCCTGACCCCCGGAACCAGAACAGGGCCTGAAGCCATTCTGCGATTTTGCGGCCAGCTCCCATAAAAACGAGTTGTAAAATGGAGGTTCAGGGCACTGCAATTCACAAACCTGCAGAGTTATAAATGATAACTGTCGTCCACAAATATACTGAGGGAAGGCAAAGAAGAGGATTTGAAATCAAGGCAGAATTGCAGGAAACAGATTTCAGGAGGTAGATTCGAATCACCTTTAAAGCACATGAAAAGCGGCAAAACGTTGACAATGATGCCCTTGGCCAAAAAGGGCGTATGCGTTTTTTCCTGAATATATTCAGGAAAAAACGCATACGCCCTTTTTGGCCAACCAAGCAACCTGGAAAGGCAAATCAGCGCTACAAAGAAGTCTCGCTTCCCATCGGTCAAAAGGGCCATGCTGAAAAAAGTGTCAAAACCAGAAATGCAGGACAGGCCATGGAGAAATGGGAGCCTTGCTACACTGATGGGCGGGATGTAAATTGCCAAGAGCCACTCTGGAGAAGTGTCCGGTGAGTCCTGAAACATCTGAAAAACACAGCTTAGAGAGCATAGGGCACTTCCACTCATGGGGGTATAAATTGGGAAAATTAAAAATCAGCAAGACACAAGCACCCCAAAGTTTAGGGCTGCTCTGTTGACCAGGACCTCCACTTCATTCCACCTTAAATATCCCAGGAAAGAGAAAAATGGATAAAGAAGTTGTGGTCCTTATGTACATTGGAATATCACTCAGCCAGGAAATCAATGTCGTAAGGTTAGTAGCAGCATGATGAGTGGATTTAGGTACGACGATTCTAAGTGAAATAAGTCACACAGAAAAGGACACTTCTCATAAGGTATCACTGATAGAGGGAATGTAAAAACCGTTACACTTGAACTGAATTACAAAACAGAACAGAGTCACACATGCAGAAAACACACTATGGCTGCTTAACGGGAAAGGTGAGGTGGGGTGATACATAAAACAAGGGTATCAAATTAGCTCAGATACCGTTCCATAAACCCAATATGTAATAGACAAGACCTACTCCTTGCTCAGAGAACTGGACTCAACACGCCCTATTCACCGCACAAGAATATATCTGACTAATAATAATCGTAAAACCTATGTATTGATATCTCTCTGTTAGTGTGTCAAGTGGGTGTAAAGCGGCATAAACACAGCAGTGAAAAGCAGCTAAACCCCATTATAAAAATAAATTACTTTGAAACACCCATGAAACAAAGACAGTGAAAGAGAGAGAAATTCTTACACAATGCGTTCAGGGGCTGTGATGCAACCTGGATTGACCATATCTAGACGCACAGCTGGATCAGACATAAGGGTGGACACTCTTGGGGCTGAGAGGTTTGGTGAGGTTGGGTGAGCAAACGCAGACCCTTTAAAGGAATACTGCGTGGTACCCATCGCATGGGTCCCAAATCTCCAGGTTCAAGGGCATCTTCCTACATCAAAAACATGCATGAGAAACCCAGAAGATGGTACACCGTGTGATGGGGAAAGGTTTCTTAAACGCACCTCATTTCTCATCTCCTTGTGCCCGGGTTCGCCATTCCAGCCGCTTTACTAGCAAGCTCCCTACTTGGAGCATCAGCACCTTTAACCTCCTGTTCCGTAGAGGTTGCAATTTGTCCTGAGGATAAACGGGAAGACGTGGAACCAACGAGAGACTAGCTCTTGGTGTTGGGACAGGCACAGGTCACTCTATTTTCCCATCAGAAAGAAGAATTAACCACAGGCTCAGCCTGCCCCCCGGAACCAGAACAGGGCCTGAAGCCATTCTGCGATTTTGCGGCCAGCTCCCATAAAAACGAGTTGTAAAATGGAGGTTCAGGGCACTGCAATTCACAAACCTGCAGAGTTATAAATGATAACTGTCGTCCACAAATATATTGAGGGAAGGCAAAGAAGAGGATTTGAAATCAAGGCAGAATTGCAGGAAACAGATTTCAGGAGGTAGATTCGAATCGCCTTTAAAGCACATGAAAAGCGGCAAAACGTTGACAATGATGCCCTTGGCCAAAAAGGGCGTATGCGTTTTTTCCTGAATATATTCAGGAAAAAACGCATACGCCCTTTTTGGCCAACCAAGCAACCTGGAAAGGCAAATCAGCGCTACAAAGAAGTCTCGCTTCCCATCGGTCAAAAGGGCCATGCTGAAAAATGTGTCAAAACCAGAAATGCAGGACAGGCCATGGAGACATGGGAGCCTTGCTACACTGATGGGCGGGATGTAAATTGCCAAGAGCCACTCCGGAGAAGTGTCCGGTGAGTCCTGAAACATCTGAAAAACACAGCTTAGAGAGCATAGGGCACTTCCACTCATGGGGGTATAAATTGGGAAAATTAAAAATCAGCAAGACACAAGCACCCCAAAGTTTAGGGCTGCTCTGTTGACCAGGACCTCCACTTCATTCCACCTTAAATATCCCAGGAAAGAGAAAAATGGATAAAGAAGTTGTGGTTCTTATGTACAATGGAATATCACTCAGCCAGGAAATCAATGTCGTAAGGTTAGTAGCAGCATGATGAGTGGATTTAGGTACGACGATTCTAAGTGAAATAAGTCACACAGAAAAGGACACTTCTCATAAGGTATCACTGATAGAGGGAATGTAAAAACCGTTACACTTGAACTGAATTACAAAACAGAACAGAGTCACACATGCAGAAAACACACTATGGCTGCTTAACGGGAAAGGTGAGGTGGGGTGATACATAAAACAAGGGTATCAAATTAGCTCAGATACCGTTCCATAAACCCAATATGTAATAGACAAGACCTACTCCTTGCTCAGAGAACTGGACTCAACACGCCCTATTCACCGCACAAGAATATATCTGACTAATAATAATCGTAAAACCTATGTATTGATATCTCTCTGTTAGTGTGTCAAGTGGGTGTAAAGCGGCATAAACACAGCAGTGAAAAGCAGCTAAACCCCATTATAAAAATAAATTACTTTGAAACACCCATGAAACAAAGACAGTGAAAGAGAGAGAAATTCTTACACAATGCGTTCAGGGGCTGTGATGCAACCTGGATTGACCATATCTAGACGCACAGCTGGATCAGACATAAGGGTGGACACTCTTGGGGCTGAGAGGTTTGGTGAGGTTGGGTGAGCAAACGCAGACCCTTTAAAGGAATACTGCGTGGTACCCATCGCATGGGTCCCAAATCTCCAGGTTCAAGGGCATCTTCCTACATCAAAAACATGCATGAGAAACCCAGAAGATGGTACACCGTGTGATGGGGAAAGGTTTCTAAAACGCACCTCATTTCTCATCTCCTTGTGCCCGGGTTCGCCATTCCAGCCTCTTTACTAGCAAGCTCCCTACTTGGAGCATCAGCACCTTTAACCTCCTGTTCCATACAGGTTGCAATTTGTCCTGAGGATAAACGGGAAGACGTGGAACCAACGAGAGACTAGCTCTTGGTGTTGGGACAGGCACAGGTCACTCTATTTTCCCATCAGAAAGAAGAATTAACCACAGGCTCAGCCTGCCCCCCGGAACCAGAACAGGGCCTGAAGCCATTCTGCGATTTTGCGGCCAGCTCCCATAAAAACGAGTTGTAAAATGGAGGTTCAGGGCACTGCAATTCACAAACCTGCAGAGTTATAAATGATAACTGTCGTCCACAAATATACTGAGGGAAGGCAAAGAAGAGGATTTGAAATCAAGGCAGAATTGCAGGAAACAGATTTCAGGAGGTAGATTCGAATCGCCTTTAAAGCACATGAAAAGCGGCAAAACGTTGACAATGATGCCCTTGGCCAAAAAGGGCGTATGCGTTTTTTCCTGAATATATTCAGGAAAAAACGCATACGCCCTTTTTGGCCAACCAAACAACCTGGAAAGGCAAATCAGCGCTACAAAGAAGTCTCGCTTCCCATCGGTCAAAAGGGCCATGCTGAAAAAAGTGTCAAAACCAGAAATGCAGGACAGGCCATGGAGAAATGGGAGCCTTGCTACACTGATGGGCGGGATGTAAATTGCCAAGAGCCACTCCGGAGAAGTGTCCGGTGAGTCCTGAAACATCTGAAAAACACAGCTTAGAGAGCATAGGGCACTTCCACTCATGGGGGTATAAATTGGGAAAATTAAAAATCAGCAAGACACAAGCACCCCAAAGTTTAGGGCTGCTCTGTTGACCAGGACCTCCACTTCATTCCACCTTAAATATCCCAGGAAAGAGAAAAATGGATAAAGAAGTTGTGGTTCTTATGTACAATGGAATATCACTCAGCCAGGAAATCAATGTCGTAAGGTTAGTAGCAGCATGATGAGTGGATTTAGGTACGACGATTCTAAGTGAAATAAGTCACACAGAAAAGGACACTTCTCATAAGGTATCACTGATAGAGGGAATGTAAAAACCGTTACACTTGAACTGAATTACAAAACAGAACAGAGTCACACATGCAGAAAACACACTATGGCTGCTTAACGGGAAAGGTGAGGTGGGGTGATACATAAAACAAGGGTATCAAATTAGCTCAGATACCGTTCCATAAACCCAATATGTAATAGACAAGACCTACTCCTGGCTCAGAGAACTGGACTCAACACGCCCTATTCACCGCACAAGAATATATCTGACTAATAATAATCGTAAAACCTATGTATTGATATCTCTCTGTTAGTGTGTCAAGTGGGTGTAAAGCGGCATAAACACAGCAGTGAAAAGCAGCTAAACCCCATTATAAAAATAAATTACTTTGAAACACCCATGAAACAAAGACAGTGAAAGAGAGAGAAATTCTTACACAATGCGTTCAGGGGCTGTGATGCAACCTGGATTGACCATATCTAGACGCACAGCTGGATCAGACATAAGGGTGGACACTCTTGGGGCTGAGAGGTTTGGTGAGGTTGGGTGAGCAAACGCAGACCCTTTAAAGGAATACTGCGTGGTACCCATCGCATGGGTCCCAAATCTCCAGGTTCAAGGGCATCTTCCTACATCAAAAACATGCATGAGAAACCCAGAAGATGGTACACCGTGTGATGGGGAAAGGTTTCTAAAACGCACCTCATTTCTCATCTCCTTGTGCCCGGGTTCGCCATTCCAGCCGCTTTACTAGCAAGCTCCCTACTTGGAGCATCAGCACCTTTAACCTCCTGTTCCATACAGGTTGCAATTTGTCCTGAGGATAAACGGGAAGACGTGGAACCAACGAGAGACTAGCTCTTGGTGTTGGGACAGGCACAGGTCACTCTATTTTCCCATCAGAAAGAAGAATTAACCACAGGCTCAGCCTGCCCCCCGGAACCAGAACAGGGCCTGAAGCCATTCTGCGATTTTGCGGCCAGCTCCCATAAAAACGAGTTGTAAAATGGAGGTTCAGGGCACTGCAATTCACAAACCTGCAGAGTTATAAATGATAACTCTCGTCCACAAATATATTGAGGGAAGGCAAAGAAGAGGATTTGAAATCAAGGCAGAATTGCAGGAAACAGATTTCAGGAGGTAGATTCGAATCGCCTTTAAAGCACATGAAAAGCGGCAAAACGTTGACAATGATGCCCTTGGCCAAAAAGGGCGTATGCGTTTTTTCCTGAATATATTCAGGAAAAAACGCATACGCCCTTTTTGGCCAACCAAGCAACCTGGAAAGGCAAATCAGCGCTACAAAGAAGTCTCGCTTCCCATCGGTCAAAAGGGCCATGCTGAAAAAAGTGTCAAAACCAGAAATGCAGGACAGGCCATGGAGAAATGGGAGCCTTGCTACACTGATGGGCGGGATGTAAATTGCCAAGAGCCACTCTGGAGAAGTGTCCGGTGAGTCCTGAAACATCTGAAAAACACAGCTTAGAGAGCATAGGGCACTTCCACTCATGGGGGTATAAATTGGGAAAATGAAAAATCAGCAAGACACAAGCACCCCAAAGTTTAGGGCTGCTCTGTTGACCAGGACCTCCACTTCATTCCACCTTAAATATCCCAGGAAAGAGAAAAATGGATAAAGAAGTTGTGGTCCTTATGTACATTGGAATATCACTCAGCCAGGAAATCAATGTCGTAAGGTTAGTAGCAGCATGATGAGTGGATTTACGTACGACGATTCTAAGTGAAATAAGTCACACGGAAAAGGACACTTCTCATAAGGTATCACTGATAGAGGGAATGTAAAAACCGTTACACTTGAACTGAATTACAAAACAGAACAGAGTCACACATGCAGAAAACACACTATGGCTGCTTAACGGGAAAGGTGAGGTGGGGTGATACATAAAACAAGGGTATCAAATTAGCTCAGATACCGTTCCATAAACCCAATATGTAATAGACAAGACCTACTCCTGGCTCAGAGAACTGGACTCAACACGCCCTATTCACCGCACAAGAATATATCTGACTAATAATAATCGTAAAACCTATGTATTGATATCTCTCTGTTAGTGTGTCAAGTGGGTGTAAAGCGGCATAAACACAGCAGTGAAAAGCAGCTAAACCCCATTATAAAAATAAATTACTTTGAAACACCCATGAAACAAAGACAGTGAAAGAGAGAGAAATTCTTACACAATGCGTTCAGGGGCTGTGATGCAACCTGGATTGACCATATCTAGACGCACAGCTGGATCAGACATAAGGGTGGACACTCTTGGGGCTGAGAGGTTTGGTGAGGTTGGGTGAGCAAACGCAGACCCTTTAAAGGAATACTGCGTGGTACCCATCGCATGGGTCCCAAATCTCCAGGTTCAAGGGCATCTTCCTACATCAAAAACATGCATGAGAAACCCAGAAGATGGTACACCGTGTGATGGGGAAAGGTTTCTAAAACGCACCTCATTTCTCATCTCCTTGTGCCCGTGTTGGCCATTCCAGCCTCTTTACTAGCAAGCTCCCTACTTGGAGCATCAGCACCTTTAACCTCCTGTTCCATACAGGTTGCAATTTGTCCTGAGGATAAACGGGAAGACGTGGAACCAACGAGAGACTAGCTCTTGGTGTTGGGACAGGCACAGGTCACTCTATTTTCCCATCAGAAAGAAGAATTAACCACAGGCTCAGCCTGACCCCCGGAACCAGAACAGGGCCTGAAGCTATTCTGCGATTTTGCGGCCAGCTCCCATAAAAACGAGTTGTAAAATGGAGGTTCAGGGCACTGCAATTCACAAACCTGCAGAGTTATAAATGATAACTGTCGTCCACAAATATACTGAGGGAAGGCAAAGAAGAGGATTTGAAATCAAGGCAGAATTGCAGGAAACAGATTTCAGGAGGTAGATTCGAATCGCCTTTAAAGCACATGAAAAGCGGCAAAACGTTGACAATGATGCCCTTGGCCAAAAAGGGCGTATGCGTTTTTTCCTGAATATATTCAGGAAAAAACGCATACGCCCTTTTTGGCCAACCAAGCAACCTGGAAAGGCAAATCAGCGCTACAAAGAAGTCTCGCTTCCCATCGGTCAAAAGGGCCATGCTGAAAAAAGTGTCAAAACCAGAAATGCAGGACAGGCCATGGAGAAATGGGAGCCTTGCTACACTGATGGGCGGGATGTAAATTGCCAAGAGCCACTCTGGAGAAGTGTCCGGTGAGTCCTGAAACATCTGAAAAACACAGCTTAGAGAGCATAGGGCACTTCCACTCATGGGGGTATAAATTGGGAAAATTAAAAATCAGCAAGACACAAGCACCCCAAAGTTTAGGGCTGCTCTGTTGACCAGGACCTCCACTTCATTCCACCTTAAATATCCCAGGAAAGAGAAAAATGGATAAAGTAGTTGTGGTCCTTATGTACATTGGAATATCACTCAGCCAGGAAATCAATGTCGTAAGGTTAGTAGCAGCATGATGAGTGGATTTAGGTACGACGATTCTAAGTGAAATAAGTCACACAGAAAAGGACACTTCTCATAAGGTATCACTGATAGAGGGAATGTAAAAACCGTTACACTTGAACTGAATTACAAAACAGAACAGAGTCACACATGCAGAAAACACACTATGGCTGCTTAACGGGAAAGGTGAGGTGGGGTGATACATAAAACAAGGGTATCAAATTAGCTCAGATACCGTTCCATAAACCCAATATGTAATAGACAAGACCTACTCCTGGCTCAGAGAACTGGACTCAACACGCCCTATTCACCGCACAAGAATATATCTGACTAATAATAATCGTAAAACCTATGTATTGATATCTCTCTGTTAGTGTGTCAAGTGGGTGTAAAGCGGCATAAACACAGCAGTGAAAAGCAGCTAAACCCCATTATAAAAATAAATTACTTTGAAACACCCATGAAACAAAGACAGTGAAAGAGAGAGAAATTCTTACACAATGCGTTCAGGGGCTGTGATGCAACCTGGATTGACCATATCTAGACGCACAGCTGGATGAGACATAAGGGTGGACACTCTTGGGGCTGAGAGGTTTGGTGAGGTTGGGTGAGCAAACGCAGACCCTTTAAAGGAATACTGCGTGGTACCCATCGCATGGGTCCCAAATCTCCAGGTTCAAGGGCATCTTCCTACATCAAAAACATGCATGAGAAACCCAGAAGATGGTACACCGTGTGATGGGGAAAGGTTTCTAAAACGCACCTCATTTCTCATCTCCTTGTGCCCGGGTTCGCCATTCCAGCCGCTTTACTAGCAAGCTCCCTACTTGGAGCATCAGCACCTTTAACCTCCTGTTCCATACAGGTTGCAATTTGTCCTGAGGATAAACGGGAAGACGTGGAACCAACGAGAGACTAGCTCTTGGTGTTGGGACAGGCACAGGTCACTCTATTTTCCCATCAGAAAGAAGAATTAACCACAGGCTCAGCCTGCGCCCCGGAACCAGAACAGGGCCTGAAGCCATTCTGCGATTTTGCGGCCAGCTCCCATAAAAACGAGTTGTAAAATGGAGGTTCAGGGCACTGCAATTCACAAACCTGCAGAGTTATAAATGATAACTGTCGTCCACAAATATATTGAGGGAAGGCAAAGAAGAGGATTTGAAATCAAGGCAGAATTGCAGGAAACAGATTTCAGGAGGTAGATTCGAATCGCCTTTAAAGCACATGAAAAGCGGCAAAACGTTGACAATGATGCCCTTGGCCAAAAAGGGCGTATGCGTTTTTTCCTGAATATATTCAGGAAAAAACGCATACGCCCTTTTTGGCCAACCAAGCAACCTGGAAACGCAAATCAGCGCTACAAAGAAGTCTCGCTTCCCATCGGTCAAAAGGGCCATGCTGAAAAAAGTGTCAAAACCAGAAATGCAGGACAGGCCATGGAGAAATGGGAGCCTTGCTACACTGATGGGCGGGATGTAAATTGCCAAGAGCCACTCTGGAGAAGTGTCCGGTGAGTCCTGAAACATCTGAAAAACACAGCTTAGAGAGCATAGGGCACTTCCACTCATGGGGGTATAAATTGGGAAAATTAAAAATCAGCAAGACACAAGCACCCAAAAGTTTAGGGCTGCTCTGTTGACCAGGACCTCCACTTCATTCCACCTTAAATATCCCAGGAAAGAGAAAAATGGATAAAGAAGTTGTGGTCCTTATGTACATTGGAATATCACTCAGCCAGGAAATCAATGTCGTAAGGTTAGTAGCAGCATGATGAGTGGATTTAGGTACGACGATTCTAAGTGAAATAAGTCACACAGAAAAGGACACTTCTCATAAGGTGTCACTGATAGAGGGAATGTAAAAACCGTTACACTTGAACTGAATTACAAAACAGAACAGAGTCACACATGCAGAAAACAGACTATGGCTGCTTAACGGGAAAGGTGAGGTGGGGTGATACATAAAACAAGGGTATCAAATTAGCTCAGATACCGTTCCATAAACCCAATATGTAATAGACAAGACCTACTCCTTGCTCAGAGAACTGGACTCAACACGCCCTATTCACCGCACAAGAATATATCTGACTAATAATAATCGTAAAACCTATGTATTGATATCTCTCTGTTAGTGTGTCAAGTGGGTGTAAAGCGGCAGAAACACAGCAGTGAAAAGCAGCTAAACCCCATTATAAAAATAAATTACTTTGAAACACCCATGAAACAAAGACAGTGAAAGAGAGAGAAATTCTTACACAATGCGTTCAGGGGCTGTGATGCAACCTGGATTGACCATATCTAGACGCACAGCTGGATGAGACATAAGGGTGGACACTCTTGGGGCTGAGAGGTTTGGTGAGGTTGGGTGAGCAAACGCAGACCCTTTAAAGGAATACTGCGTGGTACCCATCGCATGGGTCCCAAATCTCCAGGTTCAAGGGCATCTTCCTACATCAAAAACATGCATGAGAAACCCAGAAGATGGTACACCGTGTGATGGGGAAAGGTTTCTAAAACGCACCTCATTTCTCATCTCCTTGTGCCCGGGTTCGCCATTCCAGCCGCTTTACTAGCAAGCTCCCTAATTGGAGCATCAGCACCTTTAACCTCCTGTTCCATACAGGTTGCAATTTGTCCTGAGGATAAACGGGAAGACGTGGAACCAACGAGAGACTAGCTCTTGGTGTTGGGACAGGCACAGGTCACTCTATTTTCCCATCAGAAAGAAGAATTAACCACAGGCTCAGCCTGCGCCCCGGAACCAGAACAGGGCCTGAAGCCATTCTGCGATTTTGTGGCCAGCTCCCATAAAAACGAGTTGTAAAATGGAGGTTCAGGGCACTGCAATTCACAAACCTGCAGAGTTATAAATGATAACTGTCGTCCACAAATATATTGAGGGAAGGCAAAGAAGAGGATTTGAAATCAAGGCAGAATTGCAGGAAACAGATTTCAGGAGGTAGATTCGAATCGCCTTTAAAGCACATGAAAAGCGGCAAAACGTTGACAATGATGCCCTTGGCCAAAAAGGGCGTATGCGTTTTTTCCTGAATATATTCAGGAAAAAACGCATACGCCCTTTTTGGCCAACCAAGCCACCTGGAAAGGCAAATCAGCGCTACAGAGAAGTCTCGCTTCCCATCGGTCAAAAGGGCCATGCTGAAAAAAGTGTCAAAACCAGAAATGCAGGACAGGCCATGGAGAAATGGGAGCCTTGCTACACTGATGGGCGGGATGTAAATTGCCAAGAGCCACTCCGGAGAAGTGTCCGGTGAGTCCTGAAACATCTGAAAAACACAGCTTAGAGAGCATAGGGCACTTCCACTCATGGGGGTATAAATTGGGAAAATTAAAAATCAGCAAGACACAAGCACCCCAAAGTTTAGGGCTGCTCTGTTGACCAGGACCTCCACTTCATTCCACCTTAAATATCCCAGGAAAGAGAAAAATGGATAAAGAAGTTGTGGTCCTTATGTACATTGGAATATCACTCAGCCAGGAAATCAATGTCGTAAGGTTAGTAGCAGCATGATGAGTGGATTTAGGTACGACGATTCTAAGTGAAATAAGTCACACAGAAAAGGACACTTCTCATAAGGTATCACTGATAGAGGGAATGTAAAAACCGTTACACTTGAACTGAATTACAAAACAGAACAGAGTCACACATGCAGAAAACACACTATGGCTGCTTAACGGGAAAGGTGAGGTGGGGTGATACATAAAACAAGGGTATCAAATTAGCTCAGATACCGTTCCATAAACCCAATATGTAATAGACAAGACCTACTCCTTGCTCAGAGAACTGGACTCAACACGCCCTATTCACCGCACAAGAATATATCTGACTAATAATAATCGTAAAACCTATGTATTGATATCTCTCTGTTAGTGTGTCAAGTGGGTGTAAAGCGGCATAAACACAGCAGTGAAAAGCAGCTAAACCCCATTATAAAAATAAATTACTTAGAAACACCCATGAAACAAAGACAGTGAAAGAGAGAGAAATTCTTACACAATGCGTTCAGGGGCTGTGATGCAACCTGGATTGAACATATCTAGACGCACAGCTGGATCAGACATAAGGGTGGACACTCTTGGGGCTGAGAGGTTTGGTGAGGTTGGGTGAGCAAACGCAGACCCTTTAAAGGAATACTGCGTGGTACCCATCGCATGGGTCCCAAATCTCCAGGTTCAAGGGCATCTTCCTACATCAAAAACATGCATGAGAAACCCAGAAGATGGTACACCGTGTGATGGGGAAAGGTTTCTAAAACGCACCTCATTTCTCATCTCCTTGTGCCCGGGTTCGCCATTCCAGCCGCTTTACTAGCAAGCTCCCTACTTGGAGCATCAGCACCTTTAACCTCCTGTTCCATACAGGTTGCAATTTGTCCTGAGGATAAACGGGAAGACGTGGAACCAACGAGAGACTAGCTCTTGGTGTTGGGACAGGCACAGGTCACTCTATTTTCCCATCAGAAAGAAGAATTAACCACAGGCTCAGCCTGCCCCCCGGAACCAGAACAGGGCCTGAAGCCATTCTGCGATTTTGCGGCCAGCTCCCATAAAAACGAGTTGTAAAATGGAGGTTCAGGGCACTGCAATTCACAAACCTGCAGAGTTATAAATGATAACTCTCGTCCACAAATATATTGAGGGAAGGCAAAGAAGAGGATTTGAAATCAAGGCAGAATTGCAGGAAACAGATTTCAGGAGGTAGATTCGAATCGCCTTTAAAGCACATGAAAAGCGGCAAAACGTTGACAATGATGCCCTTGGCCAAAAAGGGCGTATGCGTTTTTTCCTGAATATATTCAGGAAAAAACGCATACGCCCTTTTTGGCCAACCAAGCAACCTGGAAAGGCAAATCAGCGCTACAAAGAAGTCTCGCTTCCCATCGGTCAAAAGGGCCATGCTGAAAAAAGTGTCAAAACCAGAAATGCAGGACAGGCCATGGAGAAATGGGAGCCTTGCTACACTGATGGGCGGGATGTAAATTGCCAAGAGCCACTCTGGAGAAGTGTCCGGTGAGTCCTGAAACATCTGAAAAACACAGCTTAGAGAGCATAGGGCACTTCCACTCATGGGGGTATAAATTGGGAAAATTAAAAATCAGCAAGACACAAGCACCCCAAAGTTTAGGGCTGCTCTGTTGACCAGGACCTCCACTTCATTCCACCTTAAATATCCCAGGAAAGAGAAAAATGGATAAAGAAGTTGTGGTCCTTATGTACATTGGAATATCACTCAGCCAGGAAATCAATGTCATAAGGTTAGTAGCAGCATGATGAGTGGATTTAGGTACGAGGATTCTAAGTGAAATAAGTCACACGGAAAAGGACACTTCTCATAAGGTATCACTGATAGAGGGAATGTAAAAACCGTTACACTTGAACTGAATTACAAAACAGAACAGAGTCACACATGCAGAAAACACACTATGGCTGCTTAACGGGAAAGGTGAGGTGGGGTGATACATAAAACAAGGGTATCAAATTAGCTCAGATACCGTTCCATAAACCCAATATGTAATAGACAAGACCTACTCCTGGCTCAGAGAACTGGACTCAACACGCCCTATTCACCGCACAAGAATATATCTGACTAATAATAATCGTAAAACCTATGTATTGATATCTCTCTGTTAGTGTGTCAAGTGGGTGTAAAGCGGCATAAACACAGCAGTGAAAAGCAGCTAAACCCCATTATAAAAATAAATTACTTTGAAACACCCATGAAACAAAGACAGTGAAAGAGAGAGAAATTCTTACACAATGCGTTCAGGGGCTGTGATGCAACCTGGATTGACCATATCTAGACGCACAGCTGGATGAGACATAAGGGTGGACACTCTTGGGGCTGAGAGGTTTGGTGAGGTTGGGTGAGCAAACGCAGACCCTTTAAAGGAATACTGCGTGGTACCCATCGCATGGGTCCCAAATCTCCAGGTTCAAGGGCATCTTCCTACATCAAAAACATGCATGAGAAACCCAGAAGATGGTACACCGTGTGATGGGGAAAGGTTTCTAAAACGCACCTCATTTCTCATCTCCTTGTGCCCGTGTTCGCCATTCCAGCCTCTTTACTAGCAAGCTCCCTAATTGGAGCATCAGCACCTTTAACCTCCTGTTCCATACAGGTTGCAATTTGTCCTGAGGATAAACGGGAAGACGTGGAACCAACGAGAGACTAGCTCTTGGTGTTGGGACAGGCACAGGTCACTCTATTTTCCCATCAGAAAGAAGAATTAACCACAGGCTCAGCCTGACCCCCGGAACCAGAACAGGGCCTGAAGCTATTCTGCGATTTTGCGGCCAGCTCCCATAAAAACGAGTTGTAAAATGGAGGTTCAGGGCACTGCAATTCACAAACCTGCAGAGTTATAAATGATAACTGTCGTCCACAAATATACTGAGGGAAGGCAAAGAAGAGGATTTGAAATCAAGGCAGAATTGCAGGAAACAGATTTCAGGAGGTAGATTCGAATCGCCTTTAAAGCACATGAAAAGCGGCAAAACGTTGACAATGATGCCCTTGGCCAAAAAGGGCGTATGCGTTTTTTCCTGAATATATTCAGGAAAAAACGCATACGCCCTTTTTGGCCAACCAAGCAACCTGGAAAGGCAAATCAGCGCTACAAAGAAGTCTCGCTTCCCATCGGTCAAAAGGGCCATGCTGAAAAAAGTGTCAAAACCAGAAATGCAGGACAGGCCATGGAGAAATGGGAGCCTTGCTACACTGATGGGCGGGATGTAAATTGCCAAGAGCCACTCTGGAGAAGTGTCCGGTGAGTCCTGAAACATCTGAAAAACACAGCTTAGAGAGCATAGGGCACTTCCACTCATGGGGGTATAAATTGGGAAAATTAAAAATCAGCAAGACACAAGCACCCCAAAGTTTAGGGCTGCTCTGTTGACCAGGACCTCCACTTCATTCCACCTTAAATATCCCAGGAAAGAGAAAAATGGATAAAGAAGTTGTGGTCCTTATGTACATTGGAATATCACTCAGCCAGGAAATCAATGTCGTAAGGTTAGTAGCAGCATGATGAGTGGATTTACGTACGACGATTCTAAGTGAAATAAGTCACACAGAAAAGGACACTTCTCATAAGGTATCACTGATAGAGGGAATGTAAAAACCGTTACACTTGAACTGAATTACAAAACAGAACAGAGTCACACATGCAGAAAACACACTATGGCTGCTTAACGGGAAAGGTGAGGTGGGGTGATACATAAAACAAGGGTATCAAATTAGCTCAGATACCGTTCCATAAACCCAATATGTAATAGACAAGACCTACTCCTTGCTCAGAGAACTGGACTCAACACGCCCTATTCACCGCACAAGAATATATCTGACTAATAATAATCGTAAAACCTATGTATTGATATCTCTCTGTTAGTGTGTCAAGTGGGTGTAAAGCGGCATAAACACAGCAGTGAAAAGCAGCTAAACCCCATTATAAAAATAAATTACTTTGAAACACCCATGAAACAAAGACAGTGAAAGAGAGAGAAATTCTTACACAATGCGTTCAGGGGCTGTGATGCAACCTGGATTGACCATATCTAGACGCACAGCTGGATGAGACATAAGGGTGGACACTCTTGGGGCTGAGAGGTTTGGTGAGGTTGGGTGAGCAAACGCAGACCCTTTAAAGGAATACTGCGTGGTACCCATCGCATGGGTCCCAAATCTCCAGGTTCAAGGGCATCTTCCTACATCAAAAACATGCATGAGAAACCCAGAAGATGGTACACCGTGTGATGGGGAAAGGTTTCTAAAACGCACCTCATTTCTCATCTCCTTGTGCCCGGGTTCGCCATTCCAGCCGCTTTACTAGCAAGCTCCCTACTTGGAGCATCAGCACCTTTAACCTCCTGTTCCATACAGGTTGCAATTTGTCCTGAGGATAAACGGGAAGACGTGGAACCAACGAGAGACTAGCTCTTGGTGTTGGGACAGGCACAGGTCACTCTATTTTCCCATCAGAAAGAAGAATTAACCACAGGCTCAGCCTGACCCCCGGAACCAGAACAGGGCCTGAAGCCATTCTGCGATTTTGCGGCCAGCTCCCATAAAAACGAGTTGTAAAATGGAGGTTCAGGGCACTGCAATTCACAAACCTGCAGAGTTATAAATGATAACTGTCGTCCACAAATATATTGAGGGAAGGCAAAGAAGAGGATTTGAAATCAAGGCAGAATTGCAGGAAACAGATTTCAGGAGGTAGATTCGAATCGCCTTTAAAGCACATGAAAAGCGGCAAAACGTTGACAATGATGCCCTTGGCCAAAAAGGGCGTATGCGTTTTTTCCTGAATATATTCAGGAAAAAACGCATACGCCCTTTTTGGCCAACCAAGCAACCTGGAAAGGCAAATCAGCGCTACAAAGAAGTCTCGCTTCCCATCGATCAGAAGGGCCATGCTGAAAAAAGTGTCAAAACCAGAAATGCAGGACAGGCCATGGAGAAATGGGAGCCTTGCTACACTGATGGGCGGGATGTAAATTGCCAAGAGCCACTCTGGAGAAGTGTCCGGTGAGTCCTGAAACATCTGAAAAACACAGCTTAGAGAGCATAGGGCACTTCCACTCATGGGGGTATAAATTGGGAAAATTAAAAATCAGCAAGACACAAGCACCCCAAAGTTTAGGGCTGCTCTGTTGACCAGGACCTCCACTTCATTCCACCTTAAATATCCCAGGAAAGAGAAAAATGGATAAAGAAGTTGTGGTCCTTATGTACAATGGAATATCACTCAGCCAGGAAATCAATGTCGTAAGGTTAGTAGCAGCATGATGAGTGGATTTAGGTACGACGATTCTAAGTGAAATAAGTCACACAGAAAAGGACACTTCTCATAAGGTATCACTGATAGAGGGAATGTAAAAACCGTTACACTTGAACTGAATTACAAAACAGAACAGAGTCACACATGCAGAAAACAGACTATGGCTGCTTAACGGGAAAGGTGAGGTGGGGTGATACATAAAACAAGGGTATCAAATTAGCTCAGATACCGTTCCATAAACCCAATATGTAATAGACAAGACCTACTCCTTGCTCAGAGAACTGGACTCAACACGCCCTATTCACCGCACAAGAATATATCTGACTAATAATAATCGTAAAACCTATGTATTGATATCTCTCTGTTAGTGTGTCAAGTGGGTGTAAAGCGGCATAAACACAGCAGTGAAAAGCAGCTAAACCCCATTATAAAAATAAATTACTTTGAAACACCCATGAAACAAAGACAGTGAAAGAGAGAGAAATTCTTACACAATGCGTTCAGGGGCTGTGATGCAACCTGGATTGACCATATCTAGACGCACAGCTGGATGAGACATAAGGGTGGACACTCTTGGGGCTGAGAGGTTTGGTGAGGTTGGGTGAGCAAACGCAGACCCTTTAAAGGAATACTGCGTGGTACCCATCGCATGGGTCCCAAATCTCCAGGTTCAAGGGCATCTTCCTACATCAAAAACATGCATGAGAAACCCAGAAGATGGTACACCGTGTGATGGGGAAAGGTTTCTAAAACGCACCTCATTTCTCATCTCCTTGTGCCCGGGTTCGCCATTCCAGCCGCTTTACTAGCAAGCTCCCTACTTGGAGCATCAGCACCTTTAACCTCCTGTTCCATACAGGTTGCAATTTGTCCTGAGGATAAACGGGAAGACGTGGAACCAACGAGAGACTAGCTCTTGGTGTTGGGACAGGCACAGGTCACTCTATTTTCCCATCAGAAAGAAGAATTAACCACAGGCTCAGCCTGCGCCCCGGAACCAGAACAGGGCCTGAAGCCATTCTGCGATTTTGTGGCCAGCTCCCATAAAAACGAGTTGTAAAATGGAGGTTCAGGGCACTGCAATTCACAAACCTGCAGAGTTATAAATGATAACTGTCGTCCACAAATATATTGAGGGAAGGCAAAGAAGAGGATTTGAAATCAAGGCAGAATTGCAGGAAACAGATTTCAGGAGGTAGATTCGAATCGCCTTTAAAGCACATGAAAAGCGGCAAAACGTTGACAATGATGCCCTTGGCCAAAAAGGGCGTATGCGTTTTTTCCTGAATATATTCAGGAAAAAACGCATACGCCCTTTTTGGCCAACCAAGCCACCTGGAAAGGCAAATCAGCGCTACAAAGAAGTCTCGCTTCCCATCGGTCAAAAGGGCCATGCTGAAAAAAGTGTCAAAACCAGAAATGCAGGACAGGCCATGGAGAAATGGGAGCCTTGCTACACTGATGGGCGGGATGTAAATTGCCAAGAGCCACTCTGGAGAAGTGTCCGGTGAGTCCTGAAACATCTGAAAAACACAGCTTAGAGAGCATAGGGCACTTCCACTCATGGGGGTATAAATTGGGAAAATTAAAAATCAGCAAGACACAAGCACCCCAAAGTTTAGGGCTGCTCTGTTGACCAGGACCTCCACTTCATTCCACCTTAAATATCCCAGGAAAGAGAAAAATGGATAAAGAAGTTGTGGTCCTTATGTACATTGGAATATCACTCAGCCAGGAAATCAATGTCGTAAGGTTAGTAGCAGCATGATGAGTGGATTTAGGTACGACGATTCTAAGTGAAATAAGTCACACAGAAAAGGACACTTCTCATAAGGTATCACTGATAGAGGGAATGTAAAAACCGTTACACTTGAACTGAATTACAAAACAGAACAGAGTCACACATGCAGAAAACAGACTATGGCTGCTTAACGGGAAAGGTGAGGTGGGGTGATACATAAAACAAGGGTATCAAATTAGCTCAGATACCGTTCCATAAACCCAATATGTAATAGACAAGACCTACTCCTTGCTCAGAGAACTGGACTCAACACGCCCTATTCACCGCACAAGAATATATCTGACTAATAATAATCGTAAAACCTATGTATTGATATCTCTCTGTTAGTGTGTCAAGTGGGTGTAAAGCGGCATAAACACAGCAGTGAAAAGCAGCTAAACCCCATTATAAAAATAAATTACTTTGAAACACCCATGAAACAAAGACAGTGAAAGAGAGAGAAATTCTTACACAATGCGTTCAGGGGCTGTGATGCAACCTGGATTGACCATATCTAGACGCACAGCTGGATGAGACATAAGGGTGGACACTCTTGGGGCTGAGAGGTTTGGTGAGGTTGGGTGAGCAAACGCAGACCCTTTAAAGGAATACTGCGTGGTACCCATCGCATGGGTCCCAAATCTCCAGGTTCAAGGGCATCTTCCTACATCAAAAACATGCATGAGAAACCCAGAAGATGGTACACCGTGTGATGGGGAAAGGTTTCTAAAACGCACCTCATTTCTCATCTCCTTGTGCCCGGGTTCGCCATTCCAGCCGCTTTACTAGCAAGCTCCCTACTTGGAGCATCAGCACCTTTAACCTCCTGTTCCATACAGGTTGCAATTTGTCCTGAGGATAAACGGGAAGACGTGGAACCAACGAGAGACTAGCTCTTGGTGTTGGGACAGGCACAGGTCACTCTATTTTCCCATCAGAAAGAAGAATTAACCACAGGCTCAGCCTGACCCCCGGAACCAGAACAGGGCCTGAAGCCATTCTGCGATTTTGCGGCCAGCTCCCATAAAAACGAGTTGTAAAATGGAGGTTCAGGGCACTGCAATTCACAAACCTGCAGAGTTATAAATGATAACTGTCGTCCACAAATATATTGAGGGAAGGCAAAGAAGAGGATTTGAAATCAAGGCAGAATTGCAGGAAACAGATTTCAGGAGGTAGATTCGAATCGCCTTTAAAGCACATGAAAAGCGGCAAAACGTTGACAATGATGCCCTTGGCCAAAAAGGGCGTATGCGTTTTTTCCTGAATATATTCAGGAAAAAACGCATACGCCCTTTTTGGCCAACCAAGCAACCTGGAAAGGCAAATCAGCGCTACAAAGAAGTCTCGCTTCCCATCGATCAGAAGGGCCATGCTGAAAAAAGTGTCAAAACCAGAAATGCAGGACAGGCCATGGAGAAATGGGAGCCTTGCTACACTGATGGGCGGGATGTAAATTGCCAAGAGCCACTCTGGAGAAGTGTCCGGTGAGTCCTGAAACATCTGAAAAACACAGCTTAGAGAGCATAGGGCACTTCCACTCATGGGGGTATAAATTGGGAAAATTAAAAATCAGCAAGACACAAGCACCCCAAAGTTTAGGGCTGCTCTGTTGACCAGGACCTCCACTTCATTCCACCTTAAATATCCCAGGAAAGAGAAAAATGGATAAAGAAGTTGTGGTCCTTATGTACAATGGAATATCACTCAGCCAGGAAATCAATGTCGTAAGGTTAGTAGCAGCATGATGAGTGGATTTAGGTACGACGATTCTAAGTGAAATAAGTCACACAGAAAAGGACACTTCTCATAAGGTATCACTGATAGAGGGAATGTAAAAACCGTTACACTTGAACTGAATTACAAAACAGAACAGAGTCACACATGCAGAAAACAGACTATGGCTGCTTAACGGGAAAGGTGAGGTGGGGTGATACATAAAACAAGGGTATCAAATTAGCTCAGATACCGTTCCATAAACCCAATATGTAATAGACAAGACCTACTCCTTGCTCAGAGAACTGGACTCAACACGCCCTATTCACCGCACAAGAATATATCTGACTAATAATAATCGTAAAACCTATGTATTGATATCTCTCTGTTAGTGTGTCAAGTGGGTGTAAAGCGGCATAAACACAGCAGTGAAAAGCAGCTAAACCCCATTATAAAAATAAATTACTTTGAAACACCCATGAAACAAAGACAGTGAAAGAGAGAGAAATTCTTACACAATGCGTTCAGGGGCTGTGATGCAACCTGGATTGACCATATCTAGACGCACAGCTGGATGAGACATAAGGGTGGACACTCTTGGGGCTGAGAGGTTTGGTGAGGTTGGGTGAGCAAACGCAGACCCTTTAAAGGAATACTGCGTGGTACCCATCGCATGGGTCCCAAATCTCCAGGTTCAAGGGCATCTTCCTACATCAAAAACATGCATGAGAAACCCAGAAGATGGTACACCGTGTGATGGGGAAAGGTTTCTAAAACGCACCTCATTTCTCATCTCCTTGTGCCCGGGTTCGCCATTCCAGCCGCTTTACTAGCAAGCTCCCTACTTGGAGCATCAGCACCTTTAACCTCCTGTTCCATACAGGTTGCAATTTGTCCTGAGGATAAACGGGAAGACGTGGAACCAACGAGAGACTAGCTCTTGGTGTTGGGACAGGCACAGGTCACTCTATTTTCCCATCAGAAAGAAGAATTAACCACAGGCTCAGCCTGCGCCCCGGAACCAGAACAGGGCCTGAAGCCATTCTGCGATTTTGTGGCCAGCTCCCATAAAAACGAGTTGTAAAATGGAGGTTCAGGGCACTGCAATTCACAAACCTGCAGAGTTATAAATGATAACTGTCGTCCACAAATATATTGAGGGAAGGCAAAGAAGAGGATTTGAAATCAAGGCAGAATTGCAGGAAACAGATTTCAGGAGGTAGATTCGAATCGCCTTTAAAGCACATGAAAAGCGGCAAAACGTTGACAATGATGCCCTTGGCCAAAAAGGGCGTATGCGTTTTTTCCTGAATATATTCAGGAAAAAACGCATACGCCCTTTTTGGCCAACCAAGCAACCTGGAAAGGCAAATCAGCGCTACAAAGAAGTCTCGCTTCCCATCGGTCAAAAGGGCCATGCTGAAAAAAGTGTCAAAACCAGAAATGCAGGACAGGCCATGGAGAAATGGGAGCCTTGCTACACTGATGGGCGGGATGTAAATTGCCAAGAGCCACTCTGGAGAAGTGTCCGGTGAGTCCTGAAACATCTGAAAAACACAGCTTAGAGAGCATAGGGCACTTCCACTCATGGGGGTATAAATTGGGAAAATTAAAAATCAGCAAGACACAAGCACCCCAAAGTTTAGGGCTGCTCTGTTGACCAGGACCTCCACTTCATTCCACCTTAAATATCCCAGGAAAGAGAAAAATGGATAAAGAAGTTGTGGTCCTTATGTACATTGGAATATCACTCAGCCAGGAAATCAATGTCGTAAGGTTAGTAGCAGCATGATGAGTGGATTTAGGTACGACGATTCTAAGTGAAATAAGTCACACAGAAAAGGACACTTCTCATAAGGTATCACTGATAGAGGGAATGTAAAAACCGTTACACTTGAACTGAATTACAAAACAGAACAGAGTCACACATGCAGAAAACAGACTATGGCTGCTTAACGGGAAAGGTGAGGTGGGGTGATACATAAAACAAGGGTATCAAATTAGCTCAGATACCGTTCCATAAACCCAATATGTAATAGACAAGACCTACTCCTTGCTCAGAGAACTGGACTCAACACGCCCTATTCACCGCACAAGAATATATCTGACTAATAATAATCGTAAAACCTATGTATTGATATCTCTCTGTTAGTGTGTCAAGTGGGTGTAAAGCGGCATAAACACAGCAGTGAAAAGCAGCTAAACCCCATTATAAAAATAAATTACTTTGAAACACCCATGAAACAAAGACAGTGAAAGAGAGAGAAATTCTTACACAATGCGTTCAGGGGCTGTGATGCAACCTGGATTGACCATATCTAGACGCACAGCTGGATGAGACATAAGGGTGGACACTCTTGGGGCTGAGAGGTTTGGTGAGGTTGGGTGAGCAAACGCAGACCCTTTAAAGGAATACTGCGTGGTACCCATCGCATGGGTCCCAAATCTCCAGGTTCAAGGGCATCTTCCTACATCAAAAACATGCATGAGAAACCCAGAAGATGGTACACCGTGTGATGGGGAAAGGTTTCTAAAACGCACCTCATTTCTCATCTCCTTGTGCCCGGGTTCGCCATTCCAGCCGCTTTACTAGCAAGCTCCCTACTTGGAGCATCAGCACCTTTAACCTCCTGTTCCATACAGGTTGCAATTTGTCCTGAGGATAAACGGGAAGACGTGGAACCAACGAGAGACTAGCTCTTGGTGTTGGGACAGGCACAGGTCACTCTATTTTCCCATCAGAAAGAAGAATTAACCACAGGCTCAGCCTGCGCCCCGGAACCAGAACAGGGCCTGAAGCCATTCTGCGATTTTGTGGCCAGCTCCCATAAAAACGAGTTGTAAAATGGAGGTTCAGGGCACTGCAATTCACAAACCTGCAGAGTTATAAATGATAACTGTCGTCCACAAATATATTGAGGGAAGGCAAAGAAGAGGATTTGAAATCAAGGCAGAATTGCAGGAAACAGATTTCAGGAGGTAGATTCGAATCGCCTTTAAAGCACATGAAAAGCGGCAAAACGTTGACAATGATGCCCTTGGCCAAAAAGGGCGTATGCGTTTTTTCCTGAATATATTCAGGAAAAAACGCATACGCCCTTTTTGGCCAACCAAGCCACCTGGAAAGGCAAATCAGCGCTACAAAGAAGTCTCGCTTCCCATCGGTCAAAAGGGCCATGCTGAAAAAAGTGTCAAAACCAGAAATGCAGGACAGGCCATGGAGAAATGGGAGCCTTGCTACACTGATGGGCGGGATGTAAATTGCCAAGAGCCACTCCGGAGAAGTGTCCGGTGAGTCCTGAAACATCTGAAAAACACAGCTTAGAGAGCATAGGGCACTTCCACTCATGGGGGTATAAATTGGGAAAATTAAAAATCAGCAAGACACAAGCACCCCAAAGTTTAGGGCTGCTCTGTTGACCAGGACCTCCACTTCATTCCACCTTAAATATCCCAGGAAAGAGAAAAATGGAGAAAGAAGTTGTGGTCCTTATGTACATTGGAATATCACTCAGCCAGGAAATCAATGTCGTAAGGTTAGTAGCAGCATGATGAGTGGATTTAGGTACGACGATTCTAAGTGAAATAAGTCACACAGAAAAGGACACTTCTCATAAGGTATCACTGATAGAGGGAATGTAAAAACCGTTACACTTGAACTGAATTACAAAACAGAACAGAGTCACACATGCAGAAAACACACTATGGCTGCTTAACGGGAAAGGTGAGGTGGGGTGATACATAAAACAAGGGTATCAAATTAGCTCAGATACCGTTCCATAAACCCAATATGTAATAGACAAGACCTACTCCTGGCTCAGAGAACTGGACTCAACACGCCCTATTCACCGCACAAGAATATATCTGACTAATAATAATCGTAAAACCTATGTATTGATATCTCTCTGTTAGTGTGTCAAGTGGGTGTAAAGCGGCATAAACACAGCAGTGAAAAGCAGCTAAACCCCATTATAAAAATAAATTACTTTGAAACACCCATGAAACAAAGACAGTGAAAGAGAGAGAAATTCTTACACAATGCGTTCAGGGGCTGTGATGCAACCTGGATTGACCATATCTAGACGCACAGCTGGATGAGACATAAGGGTGGACACTCTTGGGGCTGAGAGGTTTGGTGAGGTTGGGTGAGCAAACGCAGACCCTTTAAAGGAATACTGCGTGGTACCCATCGCATGGGTCCCAAATCTCCAGGTTCAAGGGCATCTTCCTACATCAAAAACATGCATGAGAAACCCAGAAGATGGTACACCGTGTGATGGGGAAAGGTTTCTAAAACGCACCTCATTTCTCATCTCCTTGTGCCCGGGTTCGCCATTCCAGCCGCTTTACTAGCAAGCTCCCTACTTGGAGCATCAGCACCTTTAACCTCCTGTTCCGTAGAGGTTGCAATTTGTCCTGAGGATAAACGGGAAGACGTGGAACCAACGAGAGACTAGCTCTTGGTGTTGGGACAGGCACAGGTCACTCTATTTTCCCATCAGAAAGAAGAATTAACCACAGGCTCAGCCTGCCCCCCGGAACCAGAACAGGGCCTGAAGCCATTCTGCGATTTTGCGGCCAGCTCCCATAAAAACGAGTTGTAAAATGGAGGTTCAGGGCACTGCAATTCACAAACCTGCAGAGTTATAAATGATAACTCTCGTCCACAAATATATTGAGGGAAGGCAAAGAAGAGGATTTGAAATCAAGGCAGAATTGCAGGAAACAGATTTCAGGAGGTAGATACGAATCGCCTTTAAAGCACATGAAAAGCGGCAAAACGTTGACAATGATGCCCTTGGCCAAAAAGGGCGTATGCGTTTTTTCCTGAATATATTCAGGAAAAAACGCATACGCCCTTTTTGGCCAACCAAGCAACCTGGAAAGGCAAATCAGCGCTACAAAGAAGTCTCGCTTCCCATCGGTCAAAAGGGCCATGCTGAAAAAAGTGTCAAAACCAGAAATGCAGGACAGGCCATGGAGAAATGGGAGCCTTGCTACACTGATGGGCGGGATGTAAATTGCCAAGAGCCACTCTGGAGAAGTGTCCGGTGAGTCCTGAAACATCTGAAAAACACAGCTTAGAGAGCATAGGGCACTTCCACTCATGGGGGTATAAATTGGGAAAATTAAAAATCAGCAAGACACAAGCACCCCAAAGTTTAGGGCTGCTCTGTTGACCAGGACCTCCACTTCATTCCACCTTAAATATCCCAGGAAAGAGAAAAATGGATAAAGAAGTTGTGGTCCTTATGTACATTGGAATATCACTCAGCCAGGAAATCAATGTCGTAAGGTTAGTAGCAGCATGATGAGTGGATTTAGG
This sequence comes from Balaenoptera borealis, assembly GCF_965194805.1. Taxonomy (NCBI): domain Eukaryota; kingdom Metazoa; phylum Chordata; class Mammalia; order Artiodactyla; family Balaenopteridae; genus Balaenoptera; species Balaenoptera borealis. The sequence goes on from NW_028123922.1 coordinate 322,024, forward strand.
TACGACGATTCTAAGTGAAATAAGTCACACAGAAAAGGACACTTCTCATAAGGTATCACTGATAGAGGGAATGTAAAAACCGTTACACTTGAACTGAATTACAAAACAGAACAGAGTCACACATGCAGAAAACACACTATGGCTGCTTAACGGGAAAGGTGAGGTGGGGTGATACATAAAACAAGGGTATCAAATTAGCTCAGATACCGTTCCATAAACCCAATATGTAATAGACAAGACCTACTCCTTGCTCAGAGAACTGGACTCAACACGCCCTATTCACCGCACAAGAATATATCTGACTAATAATAATCGTAAAACCTATGTATTGATATCTCTCTGTTAGTGTGTCAAGTGGGTGTAAAGCGGCATAAACACAGCAGTGAAAAGCAGCTAAACCCCATTATAAAAATAAATTACTTTGAAACACCCATGAAACAAAGACAGTGAAAGAGAGAGAAATTCTTACACAATGCGTTCAGGGGCTGTGATGCAACCTGGATTGACCATATCTAGACGCACAGCTGGATGAGACATAAGGGTGGACACTCTTGGGGCTGAGAGGTTTGGTGAGGTTGGGTGAGCAAACGCAGACCCTTTAAAGGAATACTGCGTGGTACCCATCGCATGGGTCCCAAATCTCCAGGTTCAAGGGCATCTTCCTACATCAAAAACATGCATGAGAAACCCAGAAGATGGTACACCGTGTGATGGGGAAAGGTTTCTAAAACGCACCTCATTTCTCATCTCCTTGTGCCCGGGTTCGCCATTCCAGCCGCTTTACTAGCAAGCTCCCTACTTGGAGCATCAGCACCTTTAACCTCCTGTTCCGTAGAGGTTGCAATTTGTCCTGAGGATAAACGGGAAGACGTGGAACCAACGAGAGACTAGCTCTTGGTGTTGGGACAGGCACAGGTCACTCTATTTTCCCATCAGAAAGAAGAATTAACCACAGGCTCAGCCTGCCCCCCGGAACCAGAACAGGGCCTGAAGCCATTCTGCGATTTTGCGGCCAGCTCCCATAAAAACGAGTTGTAAAATGGAGGTTCAGGGCACTGCAATTCACAAACCTGCAGAGTTATAAATGAGAACTCTCGTCCACAAATATATTGAGGGAAGGCAAAGAAGAGGATTTGAAATCAAGGCAGAATTGCAGGAAACAGATTTCAGGAGGTAGATACGAATCGCCTTTAAAGCACATGAAAAGTGGCAAAACGTTGACAATGATGCCCTTGGCCAAAAAGGGCGTATGCGTTTTTTCCTGAATATATTCAGGAAAAAACGCATACGCCCTTTTTGGCCAACCAAGCCACCTGGAAAGGCAAATCAGCGCTACAAAGAAGTCTCGCTTCCCATCGGTCAAAAGGGCCATGCTGAAAAAAGTGTCAAAACCAGAAATGCAGGACAGGCCATGGAGAAATGGGAGCCTTGCTACACTGATGGGCGGGATGTAAATTGCCAAGAGCCACTCTGGAGAAGTGTCCGGTGAGTCCTGAAACATCTGAAAAACACAGCTTAGAGAGCATAGGGCACTTCCACTCATGGGGGTATAAATTGGGAAAATTAAAAATCAGCAAGACACAAGCACCCCAAAGTTTAGGGCTGCTCTGTTGACCAGGACCTCCACTTCATTCCACCTTAAATATCCCAGGAAAGAGAAAAATGGAGAAAGAAGTTGTGGTCCTTATGTACATTGGAATATCACTCAGCCAGGAAATCAATGTCGTAAGGTTAGTAGCAGCATGATGAGTGGATTTAGGTACGACGATTCTAAGTGAAATAAGTCACACAGAAAAGGACACTTCTCATAAGGTATCACTGATAGAGGGAATGTAAAAACCGTTACACTTGAACTGAATTACAAAACAGAACAGAGTCACACATGCAGAAAACACACTATGGCTGCTTAACGGGAAAGGTGAGGTGGGGTGATACATAAAACAAGGGTATCAAATTAGCTCAGATACCGTTCCATAAACCCAATATGTAATAGACAAGACCTACTCCTTGCTCAGAGAACTGGACTCAACACGCCCTATTCACCGCACAAGAATATATCTGACTAATAATAATCGTAAAACCTATGTATTGATATCTCTCTGTTAGTGTGTCAAGTGGGTGTAAAGCGGCATAAACACAGCAGTGAAAAGCAGCTAAACCCCATTATAAAAATAAATTACTTTGAAACACCCATGAAACAAAGACAGTGAAAGAGAGAGAAATTCTTACACAATGCGTTCAGGGGCTGTGATGCAACCTGGATTGACCATATCTAGACGCACAGCTGGATGAGACATAAGGGTGGACACTCTTGGGGCTGAGAGGTTTGGTGAGGTTGGGTGAGCAAACGCAGACCCTTTAAAGGAATACTGCGTGGTACCCATCGCATGGGTCCCAAATCTCCAGGTTCAAGGGCATCTTCCTACATCAAAAACATGCATGAGAAACCCAGAAGATGGTACACCGTGTGATGGGGAAAGGTTTCTAAAACGCACCTCATTTCTCAACTCCTTGTGCCCGGGTTCGCCATTCCAGCCGCTTTACTAGCAAGCTCCCTACTTGGAGCATCAGCACCTTTAACCTCCTGTTCCATGCAGGTTGCAATTTGTCCTGAGGATAAACGGGAAGACGTGGAACCAACGAGAGACTAGCTCTTGGTGTTGGGACAGGCACAGGTCACTCTATTTTCCCATCAGAAAGAAGAATTAACCACAGGCTCAGCCTGCCCCCCGGAACCAGAACAGGGCCTGAAGCCATTCTGCGATTTTGCGGCCAGCTCCCATAAAAACGAGTTGTAAAATGGAAGTTCAGGGCACTGCAATTCACAAACCTGCAGAGTTATTAATGATAACTGTCGTCCACAAATATATTGAGGGAAGGCAAAGAAGAGGATTTGAAATCAAGGCAGAATTGCAGGAAACAGATTTCAGGAGGTAGATTCGAATCGCCTTTAAAGCACATGAAAAGCGGCAAAACGTTGACAATGATGCCCTTGGCCAAAAAGGGCGTATGCGTTTTTTCCTGAATATATTCAGGAAAAAACGCTTACGCCCTTTTTGGCCAACCAAGCCACCTGGAAAGGCAAATCAGCGCTACAAAGAAGTCTCGCTTCCCATCGGTCAAAAGGGCCATGCTGAAAAAAGTGTCAAAACCAGAAATGCAGGACAGGCCATGGAGAAATGGGAGCCTTGCTACACTGATGGGCGGGATGTAAATTGCCAAGAGCCACTCCGGAGAAGTGTCCGGTGAGTCCTGAAACATCTGAAAAACACAGCTTAGAGAGCATAGGGCACTTCCACTCATGGGGGTATAAATTGGGAAAATTAAAAATCAGCAAGACACAAGCACCCCAAAGTTTAGGGCTGCTCTGTTGACCAGGACCTCCACTTCATTCCACCTTAAATATCCCAGGAAAGAGAAAAATGGATAAAGAAGTTGTGGTCCTTATGTACATTGGAATATCACTCAGCCAGGAAATCAATGTCGTAAGGTTAGTAGCAGCATGATGAGTGGATTTAGGTACGACGATTCTAAGTGAAATAAGTCACACAGAAAAGGACACTTCTCATAAGGTATCACTGATAGAGGGAATGTAAAAACCGTTACACTTGAACTGAATTACAAAACAGAACAGAGTCACACATGCAGAAAACACACTATGGCTGCTTAACGGGAAAGGTGAGGTGGGGTGATACATAAAACAAGGGTATCAAATTAGCTCAGATACCGTTCCATAAACCCAATATGTAATAGACAAGACCTACTCCTGGCTCAGAGAACTGGACTCAACACGCCCTATTCACCGCACAAGAATATATCTGACTAATAATAATCGTAAAACCTATGTATTGATATCTCTCTGTTAGTGTGTCAAGTGGGTGTAAAGCGGCATAAACACAGCAGTGAAAAGCAGCTAAACCCCATTATAAAAATAAATTACTTTGAAACACCCATGAAACAAAGACAGTGAAAGAGAGAGAAATTCTTACACAATGCGTTCAGGGGCTGTGATGCAACCTGGATTGACCATATCTAGACGCACAGCTGGATGAGACATAAGGGTGGACACTCTTGGGGCTGAGAGGTTTGGTGAGGTTGGGTGAGCAAACGCAGACCCTTTAAAGGAATACTGCGTGGTACCCATCGCATGGGTCCCAAATCTCCAGGTTCAAGGGCATCTTCCTACATCAAAAACATGCATGAGAAACCCAGAAGATGGTACACCGTGTGATGGGGAAAGGTTTCTAAAACGCACCTCATTTCTCATCTCCTTGTGCCCGGGTTCGCCATTCCAGCCGCTTTACTAGCAAGCTCCCTACTTGGAGCATCAGCACCTTTAACCTCCTGTTCCGTAGAGGTTGCAATTTGTCCTGAGGATAAACGGGAAGACGTGGAACCAACGAGAGACTAGCTCTTGGTGTTGGGACAGGCACAGGTCACTCTATTTTCCCATCAGAAAGAAGAATTAACCACAGGCTCAGCCTGCCCCCCGGAACCAGAACAGGGCCTGAAGCCATTCTGCGATTTTGCGGCCAGCTCCCATAAAAACGAGTTGTAAAATGGAGGTTCAGGGCACTGCAATTCACAAACCTGCAGAGTTATAAATGAGAACTCTCGTCCACAAATATATTGAGGGAAGGCAAAGAAGAGGATTTGAAATCAAGGCAGAATTGCAGGAAACAGATTTCAGGAGGTAGATACGAATCGCCTTTAAAGCACATGAAAAGTGGCAAAACGTTGACAATGATGCCCTTGGCCAAAAAGGGCGTATGCGTTTTTTCCTGAATATATTCAGGAAAAAACGCATACGCCCTTTTTGGCCAACCAAGCCACCTGGAAAGGCAAATCAGCGCTACAAAGAAGTCTCGCTTCCCATCGGTCAAAAGGGCCATGCTGAAAAAAGTGTCAAAACCAGAAATGCAGGACAGGCCATGGAGAAATGGGAGCCTTGCTACACTGATGGGCGGGATGTAAATTGCCAAGAGCCACTCTGGAGAAGTGTCCGGTGAGTCCTGAAACATCTGAAAAACACAGCTTAGAGAGCATAGGGCACTTCCACTCATGGGGGTATAAATTGGGAAAATTAAAAATCAGCAAGACACAAGCACCCCAAAGTTTAGGGCTGCTCTGTTGACCAGGACCTCCACTTCATTCCACCTTAAATATCCCAGGAAAGAGAAAAATGGATAAAGAAGTTGTGGTCCTTATGTACATTGGAATATCACTCAGCCAGGAAATCAATGTCGTAAGGTTAGTAGCAGCATGATGAGTGGATTTAGGTACGACGATTCTAAGTGAAATAAGTCACACAGAAAAGGACACTTCTCATAAGGTATCACTGATAGAGGGAATGTAAAAACCGTTACACTTGAACTGAATTACAAAACAGAACAGAGTCACACATGCAGAAAACACACTATGGCTGCTTAACGGGAAAGGTGAGGTGGGGTGATACATAAAACAAGGGTATCAAATTAGCTCAGATACCGTTCCATAAACCCAATATGTAATAGACAAGACCTACTCCTTGCTCAGAGAACTGGACTCAACACGCCCTATTCACCGCACAAGAATATATCTGACTAATAATAATCGTAAAACCTATGTATTGATATCTCTCTGTTAGTGTGTCAAGTGGGTGTAAAGCGGCATAAACACAGCAGTGAAAAGCAGCTAAACCCCATTATAAAAATAAATTACTTTGAAACACCCATGAAACAAAGACAGTGAAAGAGAGAGAAATTCTTACACAATGCGTTCAGGGGCTGTGATGCAACCTGGATTGACCATATCTAGACCCACAGCTGGATGAGACATAAGGGTGGACACTCTTGGGGCTGAGAGGTTTGGTGAGGTTGGGTGAGCAAACGCAGACCCTTTAAAGGAATACTGCGTGGTACTCATCGCATGGGTCCCAAATCTCCGGGTTCAAGGGCATCTTCCTACATCAAAAACATGCATGAGAAACCCAGAAGATGGTACACCGTGTGATGGGGAAAGGTTTCTAAAACGCACCTCATTTCTCATCTCCTTGTGCCCGGGTTCGCCATTCCAGCCGCTTTACTAGCAAGCTCCCTACTTGGAGCATCAGCACCTTTAACCTCCTGTTCCATACAGGTTGCAATTTGTCCTGAGGATAAACGGGAAGACGTGGAACCAACGAGAGACTAGCTCTTGGTGTTGGGACAGGCACAGGTCACTCTATTTTCCCATCAGAAAGAAGAATTAACCACAGGCTCAGCCTGACCCCCGGAACCAGAACAGGGCCTGAAGCCATTCTGCGATTTTGCCGCCAGCTCCCATAAAAACGAGTTGTAAAATGGAGGTTCAGGGCACTGCAATTCACAAACCTGCAGAGTTATAAATGATAACTCCCGTCCACAAATATATTGAGGGAAGGCAAAGAAGAGGATTTGAAATCAAGGCAGAATTGCAGGAAACAGATTTCAGGAGGTAGATACGAATCGCCTTTAAAGCACATGAAAAGCGGCAAAACGTTGACAATGATGCCCTTGGCCAAAAAGGGCGTATGCGTTTTTTCCTGAATATATTCAGGAAAAAACGCATACGCCCTTTTTGGCCAACCAAGCCACCTGGAAAGGCAAATCAGCGCTACAAAGAAGTCTCGCTTCCCATCGGTCAAAAGGGCCATGCTGAAAAAAGTGTCAAAACCAGAAATGCAGGACAGGCCATGGAGAAATGGGAGCCTTGCTACACTGATGGGCGGGATGTAAATTGCCAAGAGCCACTCCGGAGAAGTGTCCGGTGAGTCCTGAAACATCTGAAAAACACAGCTTAGAGAGCATAGGGCACTTCCACTCATGGGGGTATAAATTGGGAAAATTAAAAATCAGCAAGACACAAGCACCCCAAAGTTTAGGGCTGCTCTGTTGACCAGGACCTCCACTTCATTCCACCTTAAATATCCCAGGAAAGAGAAAAATGGATAAAGAAGTTGTGGTCCTTATGTACAATGGAATACCACTCAGCCATGAAATCAATGTCGTAAGGTTAGTAGCAGCATGATGAGTGGATTTAGGTACGACGATTCTAAGTGAAATAAGTCACACAGAAAAGGACACTTCTCATAAGGTATCACTGATAGAGGGAATGTAAAAACCGTTACACTTGAACTGAATTACAAAACAGAACAGAGTCACACATGCAGAAAACACACTATGGCTGCTTAACGGGAAAGGTGAGGTGGGGTGATACATAAAACAAGGGTATCAAATTAGCTCAGATACCGTTCCATAAACCCAATATGTAATAGACAAGACCTACTCCTGGCTCAGAGAACTGGACTCAACACGCCCTATTCACCGCACAAGAATATATCTGACTAATAATAATCGTAAAACCTATGTATTGATATCTCTCTGTTAGTGTGTCAAGTGGGTGTAAAGCGGCATAAACACAGCAGTGAAAAGCAGCTAAACCCCATTATAAAAATAAATTACTTTGAAACACCCATGAAACAAAGACAGTGAAAGAGAGAGAAATTCTTACACAATGCGTTCAGGGGCTGTGATGCAACCTGGATTGACCATATCTAGACGCACAGCTGGATGAGACATAAGGGTGGACACTCTTGGGGCTGAGAGGTTTGGTGAGGTTGGGTGAGCAAACGCAGACCCTTTAAAGGAATACTGCGTGGTACCCATCGCATGGGTCCCAAATCTCCAGGTTCAAGGGCATCTTTCTACATCAAAAACATGCATGAGAAACCCAGAAGATGGTACACCGTGTGATGGGGAAAGGTTTCTAAAACGCACCTCATTTCTCATCTCCTTGTGCCCGGGTTCGCCATTCCAGCCGCTTTACTAGCAAGCTCCCTACTTGGAGCATCAGCACCTTTAACCTCCTGTTCCATGCAGGTTGCAATTTGTCCTGAGGATAAACGGGAAGACGTGGAACCAACGAGAGACTAGCTCTTGGTGTTGGGACAGGCACAGGTCACTCTATTTTCCCATCAGAAAGAAGAATTAACCACAGGCTCAGCCTGCCCCCCGGAACCAGAACAGGGCCTGAAGCCATTCTGCGATTTTGCGGCCAGCTCCCATAAAAACGAGTTGTAAAATGGAGGTTCAGGGCACTGCAATTCACAAACCTGCAGAGTTATAAATGATAACTCCCGTCCACAAATATATTGAGGGAAGGCAAAGAAGAGGATTTGAAATCAAGGCAGAATTGCAGGAAACAGATTTCAGGAGGTAGATACGAATCGCCTTTAAAGCACATGAAAAGCGGCAAAACGTTGACAATGATGCCCTTGGCCAAAAAGGGCGTATGCGTTTTTTCCTGAATATATTCAGGAAAAAACGCATACGCCCTTTTTGGCCAACCAAGCCACCTGGAAAGGCAAATCAGCGCTACAAAGAAGTCTCGCTTCCCATCGGTCAAAAGGGCCATGCTGAAAAAAGTGTCAAAACCAGAAATGCAGGACAGGCCATGGAGAAATGGGAGCCTTGCTACACTGATGGGCGGGATGTAAATTGCCAAGAGCCACTCCGGAGAAGTGTCCGGTGAGTCCTGAAACATCTGAAAAACACAGCTTAGAGAGCATAGGGCACTTCCACTCATGGGGGTATAAATTGGGAAAATTAAAAATCAGCAAGACACAAGCACCCCAAAGTTTAGGGCTGCTCTGTTGACCAGGACCTCCACTTCATTCCACCTTAAATATCCCAGGAAAGAGAAAAATGGATAAAGAAGTTGTGGTCCTTATGTACAATGGAATATCACTCAGCCATGAAATCAATGTCGTAAGGTTAGTAGCAGCATGATGAGTGGATTTAGGTACGACGATTCTAAGTGAAATAAGTCACACAGAAAAGGACACTTCTCATAAGGTATCACTGATAGAGGGAATGTAAAAACCGTTACACTTGAACTGAATTACAAAACAGAACAGAGTCACACATGCAGAAAACACACTATGGCTGCTTAACGGGAAAGGTGAGGTGGGGTGATACATAAAACAAGGGTATCAAATTAGCTCAGATACCGTTCCATAAACCCAATATGTAATAGACAAGACCTACTCCTTGCTCAGAGAACTGGACTCAACACGCCCTATTCACCGCACAAGAATATATCTGACTAATAATAATCGTAAAACCTATGTATTGATATCTCTCTGTTAGTGTGTCAAGTGGGTGTAAAGCGGCATAAACACAGCAGTGAAAAGCAGCTAAACCCCATTATAAAAATAAATTACTTTGAAACACCCATGAAACAAAGACAGTGAAAGAGAGAGAAATTCTTACACAATGCGTTCAGGGGCTGTGATGCAACCTGGATTGACCATATCTAGACGCACAGCTGGATGAGACATAAGGGTGGACACTCTTGGGGCTGAGAGGTTTGGTGAGGTTGGGTGAGCAAACGCAGACCCTTTAAAGGAATACTGCGTGGTACCCATCGCATGGGTCCCAAATCTCCAGGTTCAAGGGCATCTTCCTACATCAAAAACATGCATGAGAAACCCAGAAGATGGTACACCGTGTGATGGGGAAAGGTTTCTAAAACGCACCTCATTTCTCATCTCCTTGTGCCCGGGTTCGCCATTCCAGCCGCTTTACTAGCAAGCTCCCTACTTGGAGCATCAGCACCTTTAACCTCCTGTTCCATACAGGTTGCAATTTGTCCTGAGGATAAACGGGAAGACGTGGAACCAACGAGAGACTAGCTCTTGGTGTTGGGACAGGCACAGGTCACTCTATTTTCCCATCAGAAAGAAGAATTAACCACAGGCTCAGCCTGCGCCCCGGAACCAGAACAGGGCCTGAAGCCATTCTGCGATTTTGCGGCCAGCTCCCATAAAAACGAGTTGTAAAATGGAGGTTCAGGGCACTGCAATTCACAAACCTGCAGAGTTATAAATGATAACTGTCGTCCACAAATATATTGAGGGAAGGCAAAGAAGAGGATTTGAAATCAAGGCAGAATTGCAGGAAACAGATTTCAGGAGGTAGATTCGAATCGCCTTTAAAGCACATGAAAAGCGGCAAAACGTTGACAATGATGCCCTTGGCCAAAAAGGGCGTATGCGTTTTTTCCTGAATATATTCAGGAAAAAACGCATACGCCCTTTTTGGCCAACCAAGCAACCTGGAAACGCAAATCAGCGCTACAAAGAAGTCTCGCTTCCCATCGGTCAAAAGGGCCATGCTGAAAAAAGTGTCAAAACCAGAAATGCAGGACAGGCCATGGAGAAATGGGAGCCTTGCTACACTGATGGGCGGGATGTAAATTGCCAAGAGCCACTCTGGAGAAGTGTCCGGTGAGTCCTGAAACATCTGAAAAACACAGCTTAGAGAGCATAGGGCACTTCCACTCATGGGGGTATAAATTGGGAAAATTAAAAATCAGCAAGACACAAGCACCCAAAAGTTTAGGGCTGCTCTGTTGACCAGGACCTCCACTTCATTCCACCTTAAATATCCCAGGAAAGAGAAAAATGGATAAAGAAGTTGTGGTCCTTATGTACATTGGAATATCACTCAGCCAGGAAATCAATGTCGTAAGGTTAGTAGCAGCATGATGAGTGGATTTAGGTACGACGATTCTAAGTGAAATAAGTCACACAGAAAAGGACACTTCTCATAAGGTGTCACTGATAGAGGGAATGTAAAAACCGTTACACTTGAACTGAATTACAAAACAGAACAGAGTCACACATGCAGAAAACAGACTATGGCTGCTTAACGGGAAAGGTGAGGTGGGGTGATACATAAAACAAGGGTATCAAATTAGCTCAGATACCGTTCCATAAACCCAATATGTAATAGACAAGACCTACTCCTTGCTCAGAGAACTGGACTCAACACGCCCTATTCACCGCACAAGAATATATCTGACTAATAATAATCGTAAAACCTATGTATTGATATCTCTCTGTTAGTGTGTCAAGTGGGTGTAAAGCGGCAGAAACACAGCAGTGAAAAGCAGCTAAACCCCATTATAAAAATAAATTACTTTGAAACACCCATGAAACAAAGACAGTGAAAGAGAGAGAAATTCTTACACAATGCGTTCAGGGGCTGTGATGCAACCTGGATTGACCATATCTAGACGCACAGCTGGATGAGACATAAGGGTGGACACTCTTGGGGCTGAGAGGTTTGGTGAGGTTGGGTGAGCAAACGCAGACCCTTTAAAGGAATACTGCGTGGTACCCATCGCATGGGTCCCAAATCTCCAGGTTCAAGGGCATCTTCCTACATCAAAAACATGCATGAGAAACCCAGAAGATGGTACACCGTGTGATGGGGAAAGGTTTCTAAAACGCACCTCATTTCTCATCTCCTTGTGCCCGGGTTCGCCATTCCAGCCGCTTTACTAGCAAGCTCCCTAATTGGAGCATCAGCACCTTTAACCTCCTGTTCCATACAGGTTGCAATTTGTCCTGAGGATAAACGGGAAGACGTGGAACCAACGAGAGACTAGCTCTTGGTGTTGGGACAGGCACAGGTCACTCTATTTTCCCATCAGAAAGAAGAATTAACCACAGGCTCAGCCTGCGCCCCGGAACCAGAACAGGGCCTGAAGCCATTCTGCGATTTTGTGGCCAGCTCCCATAAAAACGAGTTGTAAAATGGAGGTTCAGGGCACTGCAATTCACAAACCTGCAGAGTTATAAATGATAACTGTCGTCCACAAATATATTGAGGGAAGGCAAAGAAGAGGATTTGAAATCAAGGCAGAATTGCAGGAAACAGATTTCAGGAGGTAGATTCGAATCGCCTTTAAAGCACATGAAAAGCGGCAAAACGTTGACAATGATGCCCTTGGCCAAAAAGGGCGTATGCGTTTTTTCCTGAATATATTCAGGAAAAAACGCATACGCCCTTTTTGGCCAACCAAGCCACCTGGAAAGGCAAATCAGCGCTACAGAGAAGTCTCGCTTCCCATCGGTCAAAAGGGCCATGCTGAAAAAAGTGTCAAAACCAGAAATGCAGGACAGGCCATGGAGAAATGGGAGCCTTGCTACACTGATGGGCGGGATGTAAATTGCCAAGAGCCACTCCGGAGAAGTGTCCGGTGAGTCCTGAAACATCTGAAAAACACAGCTTAGAGAGCATAGGGCACTTCCACTCATGGGGGTATAAATTGGGAAAATTAAAAATCAGCAAGACACAAGCACCCCAAAGTTTAGGGCTGCTCTGTTGACCAGGACCTCCACTTCATTCCACCTTAAATATCCCAGGAAAGAGAAAAATGGATAAAGAAGTTGTGGTCCTTATGTACATTGGAATATCACTCAGCCAGGAAATCAATGTCGTAAGGTTAGTAGCAGCATGATGAGTGGATTTAGGTACGACGATTCTAAGTGAAATAAGTCACACAGAAAAGGACACTTCTCATAAGGTATCACTGATAGAGGGAATGTAAAAACCGTTACACTTGAACTGAATTACAAAACAGAACAGAGTCACACATGCAGAAAACACACTATGGCTGCTTAACGGGAAAGGTGAGGTGGGGTGATACATAAAACAAGGGTATCAAATTAGCTCAGATACCGTTCCATAAACCCAATATGTAATAGACAAGACCTACTCCTTGCTCAGAGAACTGGACTCAACACGCCCTATTCACCGCACAAGAATATATCTGACTAATAATAATCGTAAAACCTATGTATTGATATCTCTCTGTTAGTGTGTCAAGTGGGTGTAAAGCGGCATAAACACAGCAGTGAAAAGCAGCTAAACCCCATTATAAAAATAAATTACTTAGAAACACCCATGAAACAAAGACAGTGAAAGAGAGAGAAATTCTTACACAATGCGTTCAGGGGCTGTGATGCAACCTGGATTGAACATATCTAGACGCACAGCTGGATCAGACATAAGGGTGGACACTCTTGGGGCTGAGAGGTTTGGTGAGGTTGGGTGAGCAAACGCAGACCCTTTAAAGGAATACTGCGTGGTACCCATCGCATGGGTCCCAAATCTCCAGGTTCAAGGGCATCTTCCTACATCAAAAACATGCATGAGAAACCCAGAAGATGGTACACCGTGTGATGGGGAAAGGTTTCTAAAACGCACCTCATTTCTCATCTCCTTGTGCCCGGGTTCGCCATTCCAGCCGCTTTACTAGCAAGCTCCCTACTTGGAGCATCAGCACCTTTAACCTCCTGTTCCATACAGGTTGCAATTTGTCCTGAGGATAAACGGGAAGACGTGGAACCAACGAGAGACTAGCTCTTGGTGTTGGGACAGGCACAGGTCACTCTATTTTCCCATCAGAAAGAAGAATTAACCACAGGCTCAGCCTGCCCCCCGGAACCAGAACAGGGCCTGAAGCCATTCTGCGATTTTGCGGCCAGCTCCCATAAAAACGAGTTGTAAAATGGAGGTTCAGGGCACTGCAATTCACAAACCTGCAGAGTTATAAATGATAACTCTCGTCCACAAATATATTGAGGGAAGGCAAAGAAGAGGATTTGAAATCAAGGCAGAATTGCAGGAAACAGATTTCAGGAGGTAGATTCGAATCGCCTTTAAAGCACATGAAAAGCGGCAAAACGTTGACAATGATGCCCTTGGCCAAAAAGGGCGTATGCGTTTTTTCCTGAATATATTCAGGAAAAAACGCATACGCCCTTTTTGGCCAACCAAGCAACCTGGAAAGGCAAATCAGCGCTACAAAGAAGTCTCGCTTCCCATCGGTCAAAAGGGCCATGCTGAAAAAAGTGTCAAAACCAGAAATGCAGGACAGGCCATGGAGAAATGGGAGCCTTGCTACACTGATGGGCGGGATGTAAATTGCCAAGAGCCACTCTGGAGAAGTGTCCGGTGAGTCCTGAAACATCTGAAAAACACAGCTTAGAGAGCATAGGGCACTTCCACTCATGGGGGTATAAATTGGGAAAATTAAAAATCAGCAAGACACAAGCACCCCAAAGTTTAGGGCTGCTCTGTTGACCAGGACCTCCACTTCATTCCACCTTAAATATCCCAGGAAAGAGAAAAATGGATAAAGAAGTTGTGGTCCTTATGTACATTGGAATATCACTCAGCCAGGAAATCAATGTCATAAGGTTAGTAGCAGCATGATGAGTGGATTTAGGTACGAGGATTCTAAGTGAAATAAGTCACACGGAAAAGGACACTTCTCATAAGGTATCACTGATAGAGGGAATGTAAAAACCGTTACACTTGAACTGAATTACAAAACAGAACAGAGTCACACATGCAGAAAACACACTATGGCTGCTTAACGGGAAAGGTGAGGTGGGGTGATACATAAAACAAGGGTATCAAATTAGCTCAGATACCGTTCCATAAACCCAATATGTAATAGACAAGACCTACTCCTGGCTCAGAGAACTGGACTCAACACGCCCTATTCACCGCACAAGAATATATCTGACTAATAATAATCGTAAAACCTATGTATTGATATCTCTCTGTTAGTGTGTCAAGTGGGTGTAAAGCGGCATAAACACAGCAGTGAAAAGCAGCTAAACCCCATTATAAAAATAAATTACTTTGAAACACCCATGAAACAAAGACAGTGAAAGAGAGAGAAATTCTTACACAATGCGTTCAGGGGCTGTGATGCAACCTGGATTGACCATATCTAGACGCACAGCTGGATGAGACATAAGGGTGGACACTCTTGGGGCTGAGAGGTTTGGTGAGGTTGGGTGAGCAAACGCAGACCCTTTAAAGGAATACTGCGTGGTACCCATCGCATGGGTCCCAAATCTCCAGGTTCAAGGGCATCTTCCTACATCAAAAACATGCATGAGAAACCCAGAAGATGGTACACCGTGTGATGGGGAAAGGTTTCTAAAACGCACCTCATTTCTCATCTCCTTGTGCCCGTGTTCGCCATTCCAGCCTCTTTACTAGCAAGCTCCCTAATTGGAGCATCAGCACCTTTAACCTCCTGTTCCATACAGGTTGCAATTTGTCCTGAGGATAAACGGGAAGACGTGGAACCAACGAGAGACTAGCTCTTGGTGTTGGGACAGGCACAGGTCACTCTATTTTCCCATCAGAAAGAAGAATTAACCACAGGCTCAGCCTGACCCCCGGAACCAGAACAGGGCCTGAAGCTATTCTGCGATTTTGCGGCCAGCTCCCATAAAAACGAGTTGTAAAATGGAGGTTCAGGGCACTGCAATTCACAAACCTGCAGAGTTATAAATGATAACTGTCGTCCACAAATATACTGAGGGAAGGCAAAGAAGAGGATTTGAAATCAAGGCAGAATTGCAGGAAACAGATTTCAGGAGGTAGATTCGAATCGCCTTTAAAGCACATGAAAAGCGGCAAAACGTTGACAATGATGCCCTTGGCCAAAAAGGGCGTATGCGTTTTTTCCTGAATATATTCAGGAAAAAACGCATACGCCCTTTTTGGCCAACCAAGCAACCTGGAAAGGCAAATCAGCGCTACAAAGAAGTCTCGCTTCCCATCGGTCAAAAGGGCCATGCTGAAAAAAGTGTCAAAACCAGAAATGCAGGACAGGCCATGGAGAAATGGGAGCCTTGCTACACTGATGGGCGGGATGTAAATTGCCAAGAGCCACTCTGGAGAAGTGTCCGGTGAGTCCTGAAACATCTGAAAAACACAGCTTAGAGAGCATAGGGCACTTCCACTCATGGGGGTATAAATTGGGAAAATTAAAAATCAGCAAGACACAAGCACCCCAAAGTTTAGGGCTGCTCTGTTGACCAGGACCTCCACTTCATTCCACCTTAAATATCCCAGGAAAGAGAAAAATGGATAAAGAAGTTGTGGTCCTTATGTACATTGGAATATCACTCAGCCAGGAAATCAATGTCGTAAGGTTAGTAGCAGCATGATGAGTGGATTTACGTACGACGATTCTAAGTGAAATAAGTCACACAGAAAAGGACACTTCTCATAAGGTATCACTGATAGAGGGAATGTAAAAACCGTTACACTTGAACTGAATTACAAAACAGAACAGAGTCACACATGCAGAAAACACACTATGGCTGCTTAACGGGAAAGGTGAGGTGGGGTGATACATAAAACAAGGGTATCAAATTAGCTCAGATACCGT
Source organism: Balaenoptera borealis (assembly GCF_965194805.1). Classification (NCBI taxonomy): domain Eukaryota; kingdom Metazoa; phylum Chordata; class Mammalia; order Artiodactyla; family Balaenopteridae; genus Balaenoptera; species Balaenoptera borealis. The sequence continues at coordinate 338,074 of NW_028123922.1, forward strand.
TCCATAAACCCAATATGTAATAGACAAGACCTACTCCTTGCTCAGAGAACTGGACTCAACACGCCCTATTCACCGCACAAGAATATATCTGACTAATAATAATCGTAAAACCTATGTATTGATATCTCTCTGTTAGTGTGTCAAGTGGGTGTAAAGCGGCATAAACACAGCAGTGAAAAGCAGCTAAACCCCATTATAAAAATAAATTACTTTGAAACACCCATGAAACAAAGACAGTGAAAGAGAGAGAAATTCTTACACAATGCGTTCAGGGGCTGTGATGCAACCTGGATTGACCATATCTAGACGCACAGCTGGATGAGACATAAGGGTGGACACTCTTGGGGCTGAGAGGTTTGGTGAGGTTGGGTGAGCAAACGCAGACCCTTTAAAGGAATACTGCGTGGTACCCATCGCATGGGTCCCAAATCTCCAGGTTCAAGGGCATCTTCCTACATCAAAAACATGCATGAGAAACCCAGAAGATGGTACACCGTGTGATGGGGAAAGGTTTCTAAAACGCACCTCATTTCTCATCTCCTTGTGCCCGGGTTCGCCATTCCAGCCGCTTTACTAGCAAGCTCCCTACTTGGAGCATCAGCACCTTTAACCTCCTGTTCCATACAGGTTGCAATTTGTCCTGAGGATAAACGGGAAGACGTGGAACCAACGAGAGACTAGCTCTTGGTGTTGGGACAGGCACAGGTCACTCTATTTTCCCATCAGAAAGAAGAATTAACCACAGGCTCAGCCTGACCCCCGGAACCAGAACAGGGCCTGAAGCCATTCTGCGATTTTGCGGCCAGCTCCCATAAAAACGAGTTGTAAAATGGAGGTTCAGGGCACTGCAATTCACAAACCTGCAGAGTTATAAATGATAACTGTCGTCCACAAATATATTGAGGGAAGGCAAAGAAGAGGATTTGAAATCAAGGCAGAATTGCAGGAAACAGATTTCAGGAGGTAGATTCGAATCGCCTTTAAAGCACATGAAAAGCGGCAAAACGTTGACAATGATGCCCTTGGCCAAAAAGGGCGTATGCGTTTTTTCCTGAATATATTCAGGAAAAAACGCATACGCCCTTTTTGGCCAACCAAGCAACCTGGAAAGGCAAATCAGCGCTACAAAGAAGTCTCGCTTCCCATCGATCAGAAGGGCCATGCTGAAAAAAGTGTCAAAACCAGAAATGCAGGACAGGCCATGGAGAAATGGGAGCCTTGCTACACTGATGGGCGGGATGTAAATTGCCAAGAGCCACTCTGGAGAAGTGTCCGGTGAGTCCTGAAACATCTGAAAAACACAGCTTAGAGAGCATAGGGCACTTCCACTCATGGGGGTATAAATTGGGAAAATTAAAAATCAGCAAGACACAAGCACCCCAAAGTTTAGGGCTGCTCTGTTGACCAGGACCTCCACTTCATTCCACCTTAAATATCCCAGGAAAGAGAAAAATGGATAAAGAAGTTGTGGTCCTTATGTACAATGGAATATCACTCAGCCAGGAAATCAATGTCGTAAGGTTAGTAGCAGCATGATGAGTGGATTTAGGTACGACGATTCTAAGTGAAATAAGTCACACAGAAAAGGACACTTCTCATAAGGTATCACTGATAGAGGGAATGTAAAAACCGTTACACTTGAACTGAATTACAAAACAGAACAGAGTCACACATGCAGAAAACAGACTATGGCTGCTTAACGGGAAAGGTGAGGTGGGGTGATACATAAAACAAGGGTATCAAATTAGCTCAGATACCGTTCCATAAACCCAATATGTAATAGACAAGACCTACTCCTTGCTCAGAGAACTGGACTCAACACGCCCTATTCACCGCACAAGAATATATCTGACTAATAATAATCGTAAAACCTATGTATTGATATCTCTCTGTTAGTGTGTCAAGTGGGTGTAAAGCGGCATAAACACAGCAGTGAAAAGCAGCTAAACCCCATTATAAAAATAAATTACTTTGAAACACCCATGAAACAAAGACAGTGAAAGAGAGAGAAATTCTTACACAATGCGTTCAGGGGCTGTGATGCAACCTGGATTGACCATATCTAGACGCACAGCTGGATGAGACATAAGGGTGGACACTCTTGGGGCTGAGAGGTTTGGTGAGGTTGGGTGAGCAAACGCAGACCCTTTAAAGGAATACTGCGTGGTACCCATCGCATGGGTCCCAAATCTCCAGGTTCAAGGGCATCTTCCTACATCAAAAACATGCATGAGAAACCCAGAAGATGGTACACCGTGTGATGGGGAAAGGTTTCTAAAACGCACCTCATTTCTCATCTCCTTGTGCCCGGGTTCGCCATTCCAGCCGCTTTACTAGCAAGCTCCCTACTTGGAGCATCAGCACCTTTAACCTCCTGTTCCATACAGGTTGCAATTTGTCCTGAGGATAAACGGGAAGACGTGGAACCAACGAGAGACTAGCTCTTGGTGTTGGGACAGGCACAGGTCACTCTATTTTCCCATCAGAAAGAAGAATTAACCACAGGCTCAGCCTGCGCCCCGGAACCAGAACAGGGCCTGAAGCCATTCTGCGATTTTGTGGCCAGCTCCCATAAAAACGAGTTGTAAAATGGAGGTTCAGGGCACTGCAATTCACAAACCTGCAGAGTTATAAATGATAACTGTCGTCCACAAATATATTGAGGGAAGGCAAAGAAGAGGATTTGAAATCAAGGCAGAATTGCAGGAAACAGATTTCAGGAGGTAGATTCGAATCGCCTTTAAAGCACATGAAAAGCGGCAAAACGTTGACAATGATGCCCTTGGCCAAAAAGGGCGTATGCGTTTTTTCCTGAATATATTCAGGAAAAAACGCATACGCCCTTTTTGGCCAACCAAGCCACCTGGAAAGGCAAATCAGCGCTACAAAGAAGTCTCGCTTCCCATCGGTCAAAAGGGCCATGCTGAAAAAAGTGTCAAAACCAGAAATGCAGGACAGGCCATGGAGAAATGGGAGCCTTGCTACACTGATGGGCGGGATGTAAATTGCCAAGAGCCACTCTGGAGAAGTGTCCGGTGAGTCCTGAAACATCTGAAAAACACAGCTTAGAGAGCATAGGGCACTTCCACTCATGGGGGTATAAATTGGGAAAATTAAAAATCAGCAAGACACAAGCACCCCAAAGTTTAGGGCTGCTCTGTTGACCAGGACCTCCACTTCATTCCACCTTAAATATCCCAGGAAAGAGAAAAATGGATAAAGAAGTTGTGGTCCTTATGTACATTGGAATATCACTCAGCCAGGAAATCAATGTCGTAAGGTTAGTAGCAGCATGATGAGTGGATTTAGGTACGACGATTCTAAGTGAAATAAGTCACACAGAAAAGGACACTTCTCATAAGGTATCACTGATAGAGGGAATGTAAAAACCGTTACACTTGAACTGAATTACAAAACAGAACAGAGTCACACATGCAGAAAACAGACTATGGCTGCTTAACGGGAAAGGTGAGGTGGGGTGATACATAAAACAAGGGTATCAAATTAGCTCAGATACCGTTCCATAAACCCAATATGTAATAGACAAGACCTACTCCTTGCTCAGAGAACTGGACTCAACACGCCCTATTCACCGCACAAGAATATATCTGACTAATAATAATCGTAAAACCTATGTATTGATATCTCTCTGTTAGTGTGTCAAGTGGGTGTAAAGCGGCATAAACACAGCAGTGAAAAGCAGCTAAACCCCATTATAAAAATAAATTACTTTGAAACACCCATGAAACAAAGACAGTGAAAGAGAGAGAAATTCTTACACAATGCGTTCAGGGGCTGTGATGCAACCTGGATTGACCATATCTAGACGCACAGCTGGATGAGACATAAGGGTGGACACTCTTGGGGCTGAGAGGTTTGGTGAGGTTGGGTGAGCAAACGCAGACCCTTTAAAGGAATACTGCGTGGTACCCATCGCATGGGTCCCAAATCTCCAGGTTCAAGGGCATCTTCCTACATCAAAAACATGCATGAGAAACCCAGAAGATGGTACACCGTGTGATGGGGAAAGGTTTCTAAAACGCACCTCATTTCTCATCTCCTTGTGCCCGGGTTCGCCATTCCAGCCGCTTTACTAGCAAGCTCCCTACTTGGAGCATCAGCACCTTTAACCTCCTGTTCCATACAGGTTGCAATTTGTCCTGAGGATAAACGGGAAGACGTGGAACCAACGAGAGACTAGCTCTTGGTGTTGGGACAGGCACAGGTCACTCTATTTTCCCATCAGAAAGAAGAATTAACCACAGGCTCAGCCTGACCCCCGGAACCAGAACAGGGCCTGAAGCCATTCTGCGATTTTGCGGCCAGCTCCCATAAAAACGAGTTGTAAAATGGAGGTTCAGGGCACTGCAATTCACAAACCTGCAGAGTTATAAATGATAACTGTCGTCCACAAATATATTGAGGGAAGGCAAAGAAGAGGATTTGAAATCAAGGCAGAATTGCAGGAAACAGATTTCAGGAGGTAGATTCGAATCGCCTTTAAAGCACATGAAAAGCGGCAAAACGTTGACAATGATGCCCTTGGCCAAAAAGGGCGTATGCGTTTTTTCCTGAATATATTCAGGAAAAAACGCATACGCCCTTTTTGGCCAACCAAGCAACCTGGAAAGGCAAATCAGCGCTACAAAGAAGTCTCGCTTCCCATCGATCAGAAGGGCCATGCTGAAAAAAGTGTCAAAACCAGAAATGCAGGACAGGCCATGGAGAAATGGGAGCCTTGCTACACTGATGGGCGGGATGTAAATTGCCAAGAGCCACTCTGGAGAAGTGTCCGGTGAGTCCTGAAACATCTGAAAAACACAGCTTAGAGAGCATAGGGCACTTCCACTCATGGGGGTATAAATTGGGAAAATTAAAAATCAGCAAGACACAAGCACCCCAAAGTTTAGGGCTGCTCTGTTGACCAGGACCTCCACTTCATTCCACCTTAAATATCCCAGGAAAGAGAAAAATGGATAAAGAAGTTGTGGTCCTTATGTACAATGGAATATCACTCAGCCAGGAAATCAATGTCGTAAGGTTAGTAGCAGCATGATGAGTGGATTTAGGTACGACGATTCTAAGTGAAATAAGTCACACAGAAAAGGACACTTCTCATAAGGTATCACTGATAGAGGGAATGTAAAAACCGTTACACTTGAACTGAATTACAAAACAGAACAGAGTCACACATGCAGAAAACAGACTATGGCTGCTTAACGGGAAAGGTGAGGTGGGGTGATACATAAAACAAGGGTATCAAATTAGCTCAGATACCGTTCCATAAACCCAATATGTAATAGACAAGACCTACTCCTTGCTCAGAGAACTGGACTCAACACGCCCTATTCACCGCACAAGAATATATCTGACTAATAATAATCGTAAAACCTATGTATTGATATCTCTCTGTTAGTGTGTCAAGTGGGTGTAAAGCGGCATAAACACAGCAGTGAAAAGCAGCTAAACCCCATTATAAAAATAAATTACTTTGAAACACCCATGAAACAAAGACAGTGAAAGAGAGAGAAATTCTTACACAATGCGTTCAGGGGCTGTGATGCAACCTGGATTGACCATATCTAGACGCACAGCTGGATGAGACATAAGGGTGGACACTCTTGGGGCTGAGAGGTTTGGTGAGGTTGGGTGAGCAAACGCAGACCCTTTAAAGGAATACTGCGTGGTACCCATCGCATGGGTCCCAAATCTCCAGGTTCAAGGGCATCTTCCTACATCAAAAACATGCATGAGAAACCCAGAAGATGGTACACCGTGTGATGGGGAAAGGTTTCTAAAACGCACCTCATTTCTCATCTCCTTGTGCCCGGGTTCGCCATTCCAGCCGCTTTACTAGCAAGCTCCCTACTTGGAGCATCAGCACCTTTAACCTCCTGTTCCATACAGGTTGCAATTTGTCCTGAGGATAAACGGGAAGACGTGGAACCAACGAGAGACTAGCTCTTGGTGTTGGGACAGGCACAGGTCACTCTATTTTCCCATCAGAAAGAAGAATTAACCACAGGCTCAGCCTGCGCCCCGGAACCAGAACAGGGCCTGAAGCCATTCTGCGATTTTGTGGCCAGCTCCCATAAAAACGAGTTGTAAAATGGAGGTTCAGGGCACTGCAATTCACAAACCTGCAGAGTTATAAATGATAACTGTCGTCCACAAATATATTGAGGGAAGGCAAAGAAGAGGATTTGAAATCAAGGCAGAATTGCAGGAAACAGATTTCAGGAGGTAGATTCGAATCGCCTTTAAAGCACATGAAAAGCGGCAAAACGTTGACAATGATGCCCTTGGCCAAAAAGGGCGTATGCGTTTTTTCCTGAATATATTCAGGAAAAAACGCATACGCCCTTTTTGGCCAACCAAGCAACCTGGAAAGGCAAATCAGCGCTACAAAGAAGTCTCGCTTCCCATCGGTCAAAAGGGCCATGCTGAAAAAAGTGTCAAAACCAGAAATGCAGGACAGGCCATGGAGAAATGGGAGCCTTGCTACACTGATGGGCGGGATGTAAATTGCCAAGAGCCACTCTGGAGAAGTGTCCGGTGAGTCCTGAAACATCTGAAAAACACAGCTTAGAGAGCATAGGGCACTTCCACTCATGGGGGTATAAATTGGGAAAATTAAAAATCAGCAAGACACAAGCACCCCAAAGTTTAGGGCTGCTCTGTTGACCAGGACCTCCACTTCATTCCACCTTAAATATCCCAGGAAAGAGAAAAATGGATAAAGAAGTTGTGGTCCTTATGTACATTGGAATATCACTCAGCCAGGAAATCAATGTCGTAAGGTTAGTAGCAGCATGATGAGTGGATTTAGGTACGACGATTCTAAGTGAAATAAGTCACACAGAAAAGGACACTTCTCATAAGGTATCACTGATAGAGGGAATGTAAAAACCGTTACACTTGAACTGAATTACAAAACAGAACAGAGTCACACATGCAGAAAACAGACTATGGCTGCTTAACGGGAAAGGTGAGGTGGGGTGATACATAAAACAAGGGTATCAAATTAGCTCAGATACCGTTCCATAAACCCAATATGTAATAGACAAGACCTACTCCTTGCTCAGAGAACTGGACTCAACACGCCCTATTCACCGCACAAGAATATATCTGACTAATAATAATCGTAAAACCTATGTATTGATATCTCTCTGTTAGTGTGTCAAGTGGGTGTAAAGCGGCATAAACACAGCAGTGAAAAGCAGCTAAACCCCATTATAAAAATAAATTACTTTGAAACACCCATGAAACAAAGACAGTGAAAGAGAGAGAAATTCTTACACAATGCGTTCAGGGGCTGTGATGCAACCTGGATTGACCATATCTAGACGCACAGCTGGATGAGACATAAGGGTGGACACTCTTGGGGCTGAGAGGTTTGGTGAGGTTGGGTGAGCAAACGCAGACCCTTTAAAGGAATACTGCGTGGTACCCATCGCATGGGTCCCAAATCTCCAGGTTCAAGGGCATCTTCCTACATCAAAAACATGCATGAGAAACCCAGAAGATGGTACACCGTGTGATGGGGAAAGGTTTCTAAAACGCACCTCATTTCTCATCTCCTTGTGCCCGGGTTCGCCATTCCAGCCGCTTTACTAGCAAGCTCCCTACTTGGAGCATCAGCACCTTTAACCTCCTGTTCCATACAGGTTGCAATTTGTCCTGAGGATAAACGGGAAGACGTGGAACCAACGAGAGACTAGCTCTTGGTGTTGGGACAGGCACAGGTCACTCTATTTTCCCATCAGAAAGAAGAATTAACCACAGGCTCAGCCTGCGCCCCGGAACCAGAACAGGGCCTGAAGCCATTCTGCGATTTTGTGGCCAGCTCCCATAAAAACGAGTTGTAAAATGGAGGTTCAGGGCACTGCAATTCACAAACCTGCAGAGTTATAAATGATAACTGTCGTCCACAAATATATTGAGGGAAGGCAAAGAAGAGGATTTGAAATCAAGGCAGAATTGCAGGAAACAGATTTCAGGAGGTAGATTCGAATCGCCTTTAAAGCACATGAAAAGCGGCAAAACGTTGACAATGATGCCCTTGGCCAAAAAGGGCGTATGCGTTTTTTCCTGAATATATTCAGGAAAAAACGCATACGCCCTTTTTGGCCAACCAAGCCACCTGGAAAGGCAAATCAGCGCTACAAAGAAGTCTCGCTTCCCATCGGTCAAAAGGGCCATGCTGAAAAAAGTGTCAAAACCAGAAATGCAGGACAGGCCATGGAGAAATGGGAGCCTTGCTACACTGATGGGCGGGATGTAAATTGCCAAGAGCCACTCCGGAGAAGTGTCCGGTGAGTCCTGAAACATCTGAAAAACACAGCTTAGAGAGCATAGGGCACTTCCACTCATGGGGGTATAAATTGGGAAAATTAAAAATCAGCAAGACACAAGCACCCCAAAGTTTAGGGCTGCTCTGTTGACCAGGACCTCCACTTCATTCCACCTTAAATATCCCAGGAAAGAGAAAAATGGAGAAAGAAGTTGTGGTCCTTATGTACATTGGAATATCACTCAGCCAGGAAATCAATGTCGTAAGGTTAGTAGCAGCATGATGAGTGGATTTAGGTACGACGATTCTAAGTGAAATAAGTCACACAGAAAAGGACACTTCTCATAAGGTATCACTGATAGAGGGAATGTAAAAACCGTTACACTTGAACTGAATTACAAAACAGAACAGAGTCACACATGCAGAAAACACACTATGGCTGCTTAACGGGAAAGGTGAGGTGGGGTGATACATAAAACAAGGGTATCAAATTAGCTCAGATACCGTTCCATAAACCCAATATGTAATAGACAAGACCTACTCCTGGCTCAGAGAACTGGACTCAACACGCCCTATTCACCGCACAAGAATATATCTGACTAATAATAATCGTAAAACCTATGTATTGATATCTCTCTGTTAGTGTGTCAAGTGGGTGTAAAGCGGCATAAACACAGCAGTGAAAAGCAGCTAAACCCCATTATAAAAATAAATTACTTTGAAACACCCATGAAACAAAGACAGTGAAAGAGAGAGAAATTCTTACACAATGCGTTCAGGGGCTGTGATGCAACCTGGATTGACCATATCTAGACGCACAGCTGGATGAGACATAAGGGTGGACACTCTTGGGGCTGAGAGGTTTGGTGAGGTTGGGTGAGCAAACGCAGACCCTTTAAAGGAATACTGCGTGGTACCCATCGCATGGGTCCCAAATCTCCAGGTTCAAGGGCATCTTCCTACATCAAAAACATGCATGAGAAACCCAGAAGATGGTACACCGTGTGATGGGGAAAGGTTTCTAAAACGCACCTCATTTCTCATCTCCTTGTGCCCGGGTTCGCCATTCCAGCCGCTTTACTAGCAAGCTCCCTACTTGGAGCATCAGCACCTTTAACCTCCTGTTCCGTAGAGGTTGCAATTTGTCCTGAGGATAAACGGGAAGACGTGGAACCAACGAGAGACTAGCTCTTGGTGTTGGGACAGGCACAGGTCACTCTATTTTCCCATCAGAAAGAAGAATTAACCACAGGCTCAGCCTGCCCCCCGGAACCAGAACAGGGCCTGAAGCCATTCTGCGATTTTGCGGCCAGCTCCCATAAAAACGAGTTGTAAAATGGAGGTTCAGGGCACTGCAATTCACAAACCTGCAGAGTTATAAATGATAACTCTCGTCCACAAATATATTGAGGGAAGGCAAAGAAGAGGATTTGAAATCAAGGCAGAATTGCAGGAAACAGATTTCAGGAGGTAGATACGAATCGCCTTTAAAGCACATGAAAAGCGGCAAAACGTTGACAATGATGCCCTTGGCCAAAAAGGGCGTATGCGTTTTTTCCTGAATATATTCAGGAAAAAACGCATACGCCCTTTTTGGCCAACCAAGCAACCTGGAAAGGCAAATCAGCGCTACAAAGAAGTCTCGCTTCCCATCGGTCAAAAGGGCCATGCTGAAAAAAGTGTCAAAACCAGAAATGCAGGACAGGCCATGGAGAAATGGGAGCCTTGCTACACTGATGGGCGGGATGTAAATTGCCAAGAGCCACTCTGGAGAAGTGTCCGGTGAGTCCTGAAACATCTGAAAAACACAGCTTAGAGAGCATAGGGCACTTCCACTCATGGGGGTATAAATTGGGAAAATTAAAAATCAGCAAGACACAAGCACCCCAAAGTTTAGGGCTGCTCTGTTGACCAGGACCTCCACTTCATTCCACCTTAAATATCCCAGGAAAGAGAAAAATGGATAAAGAAGTTGTGGTCCTTATGTACATTGGAATATCACTCAGCCAGGAAATCAATGTCGTAAGGTTAGTAGCAGCATGATGAGTGGATTTAGGTACGACGATTCTAAGTGAAATAAGTCACACAGAAAAGGACACTTCTCATAAGGTATCACTGATAGAGGGAATGTAAAAACCGTTACACTTGAACTGAATTACAAAACAGAACAGAGTCACACATGCAGAAAACACACTATGGCTGCTTAACGGGAAAGGTGAGGTGGGGTGATACATAAAACAAGGGTATCAAATTAGCTCAGATACCGTTCCATAAACCCAATATGTAATAGACAAGACCTACTCCTTGCTCAGAGAACTGGACTCAACACGCCCTATTCACCGCACAAGAATATATCTGACTAATAATAATCGTAAAACCTATGTATTGATATCTCTCTGTTAGTGTGTCAAGTGGGTGTAAAGCGGCATAAACACAGCAGTGAAAAGCAGCTAAACCCCATTATAAAAATAAATTACTTTGAAACACCCATGAAACAAAGACAGTGAAAGAGAGAGAAATTCTTACACAATGCGTTCAGGGGCTGTGATGCAACCTGGATTGACCATATCTAGACGCACAGCTGGATGAGACATAAGGGTGGACACTCTTGGGGCTGAGAGGTTTGGTGAGGTTGGGTGAGCAAACGCAGACCCTTTAAAGGAATACTGCGTGGTACCCATCGCATGGGTCCCAAATCTCCAGGTTCAAGGGCATCTTCCTACATCAAAAACATGCATGAGAAACCCAGAAGATGGTACACCGTGTGATGGGGAAAGGTTTCTAAAACGCACCTCATTTCTCATCTCCTTGTGCCCGGGTTCGCCATTCCAGCCGCTTTACTAGCAAGCTCCCTACTTGGAGCATCAGCACCTTTAACCTCCTGTTCCGTAGAGGTTGCAATTTGTCCTGAGGATAAACGGGAAGACGTGGAACCAACGAGAGACTAGCTCTTGGTGTTGGGACAGGCACAGGTCACTCTATTTTCCCATCAGAAAGAAGAATTAACCACAGGCTCAGCCTGCCCCCCGGAACCAGAACAGGGCCTGAAGCCATTCTGCGATTTTGCGGCCAGCTCCCATAAAAACGAGTTGTAAAATGGAGGTTCAGGGCACTGCAATTCACAAACCTGCAGAGTTATAAATGAGAACTCTCGTCCACAAATATATTGAGGGAAGGCAAAGAAGAGGATTTGAAATCAAGGCAGAATTGCAGGAAACAGATTTCAGGAGGTAGATACGAATCGCCTTTAAAGCACATGAAAAGTGGCAAAACGTTGACAATGATGCCCTTGGCCAAAAAGGGCGTATGCGTTTTTTCCTGAATATATTCAGGAAAAAACGCATACGCCCTTTTTGGCCAACCAAGCCACCTGGAAAGGCAAATCAGCGCTACAAAGAAGTCTCGCTTCCCATCGGTCAAAAGGGCCATGCTGAAAAAAGTGTCAAAACCAGAAATGCAGGACAGGCCATGGAGAAATGGGAGCCTTGCTACACTGATGGGCGGGATGTAAATTGCCAAGAGCCACTCTGGAGAAGTGTCCGGTGAGTCCTGAAACATCTGAAAAACACAGCTTAGAGAGCATAGGGCACTTCCACTCATGGGGGTATAAATTGGGAAAATTAAAAATCAGCAAGACACAAGCACCCCAAAGTTTAGGGCTGCTCTGTTGACCAGGACCTCCACTTCATTCCACCTTAAATATCCCAGGAAAGAGAAAAATGGAGAAAGAAGTTGTGGTCCTTATGTACATTGGAATATCACTCAGCCAGGAAATCAATGTCGTAAGGTTAGTAGCAGCATGATGAGTGGATTTAGGTACGACGATTCTAAGTGAAATAAGTCACACAGAAAAGGACACTTCTCATAAGGTATCACTGATAGAGGGAATGTAAAAACCGTTACACTTGAACTGAATTACAAAACAGAACAGAGTCACACATGCAGAAAACACACTATGGCTGCTTAACGGGAAAGGTGAGGTGGGGTGATACATAAAACAAGGGTATCAAATTAGCTCAGATACCGTTCCATAAACCCAATATGTAATAGACAAGACCTACTCCTTGCTCAGAGAACTGGACTCAACACGCCCTATTCACCGCACAAGAATATATCTGACTAATAATAATCGTAAAACCTATGTATTGATATCTCTCTGTTAGTGTGTCAAGTGGGTGTAAAGCGGCATAAACACAGCAGTGAAAAGCAGCTAAACCCCATTATAAAAATAAATTACTTTGAAACACCCATGAAACAAAGACAGTGAAAGAGAGAGAAATTCTTACACAATGCGTTCAGGGGCTGTGATGCAACCTGGATTGACCATATCTAGACGCACAGCTGGATGAGACATAAGGGTGGACACTCTTGGGGCTGAGAGGTTTGGTGAGGTTGGGTGAGCAAACGCAGACCCTTTAAAGGAATACTGCGTGGTACCCATCGCATGGGTCCCAAATCTCCAGGTTCAAGGGCATCTTCCTACATCAAAAACATGCATGAGAAACCCAGAAGATGGTACACCGTGTGATGGGGAAAGGTTTCTAAAACGCACCTCATTTCTCAACTCCTTGTGCCCGGGTTCGCCATTCCAGCCGCTTTACTAGCAAGCTCCCTACTTGGAGCATCAGCACCTTTAACCTCCTGTTCCATGCAGGTTGCAATTTGTCCTGAGGATAAACGGGAAGACGTGGAACCAACGAGAGACTAGCTCTTGGTGTTGGGACAGGCACAGGTCACTCTATTTTCCCATCAGAAAGAAGAATTAACCACAGGCTCAGCCTGCCCCCCGGAACCAGAACAGGGCCTGAAGCCATTCTGCGATTTTGCGGCCAGCTCCCATAAAAACGAGTTGTAAAATGGAAGTTCAGGGCACTGCAATTCACAAACCTGCAGAGTTATTAATGATAACTGTCGTCCACAAATATATTGAGGGAAGGCAAAGAAGAGGATTTGAAATCAAGGCAGAATTGCAGGAAACAGATTTCAGGAGGTAGATTCGAATCGCCTTTAAAGCACATGAAAAGCGGCAAAACGTTGACAATGATGCCCTTGGCCAAAAAGGGCGTATGCGTTTTTTCCTGAATATATTCAGGAAAAAACGCTTACGCCCTTTTTGGCCAACCAAGCCACCTGGAAAGGCAAATCAGCGCTACAAAGAAGTCTCGCTTCCCATCGGTCAAAAGGGCCATGCTGAAAAAAGTGTCAAAACCAGAAATGCAGGACAGGCCATGGAGAAATGGGAGCCTTGCTACACTGATGGGCGGGATGTAAATTGCCAAGAGCCACTCCGGAGAAGTGTCCGGTGAGTCCTGAAACATCTGAAAAACACAGCTTAGAGAGCATAGGGCACTTCCACTCATGGGGGTATAAATTGGGAAAATTAAAAATCAGCAAGACACAAGCACCCCAAAGTTTAGGGCTGCTCTGTTGACCAGGACCTCCACTTCATTCCACCTTAAATATCCCAGGAAAGAGAAAAATGGATAAAGAAGTTGTGGTCCTTATGTACATTGGAATATCACTCAGCCAGGAAATCAATGTCGTAAGGTTAGTAGCAGCATGATGAGTGGATTTAGGTACGACGATTCTAAGTGAAATAAGTCACACAGAAAAGGACACTTCTCATAAGGTATCACTGATAGAGGGAATGTAAAAACCGTTACACTTGAACTGAATTACAAAACAGAACAGAGTCACACATGCAGAAAACACACTATGGCTGCTTAACGGGAAAGGTGAGGTGGGGTGATACATAAAACAAGGGTATCAAATTAGCTCAGATACCGTTCCATAAACCCAATATGTAATAGACAAGACCTACTCCTGGCTCAGAGAACTGGACTCAACACGCCCTATTCACCGCACAAGAATATATCTGACTAATAATAATCGTAAAACCTATGTATTGATATCTCTCTGTTAGTGTGTCAAGTGGGTGTAAAGCGGCATAAACACAGCAGTGAAAAGCAGCTAAACCCCATTATAAAAATAAATTACTTTGAAACACCCATGAAACAAAGACAGTGAAAGAGAGAGAAATTCTTACACAATGCGTTCAGGGGCTGTGATGCAACCTGGATTGACCATATCTAGACGCACAGCTGGATGAGACATAAGGGTGGACACTCTTGGGGCTGAGAGGTTTGGTGAGGTTGGGTGAGCAAACGCAGACCCTTTAAAGGAATACTGCGTGGTACCCATCGCATGGGTCCCAAATCTCCAGGTTCAAGGGCATCTTCCTACATCAAAAACATGCATGAGAAACCCAGAAGATGGTACACCGTGTGATGGGGAAAGGTTTCTAAAACGCACCTCATTTCTCATCTCCTTGTGCCCGGGTTCGCCATTCCAGCCGCTTTACTAGCAAGCTCCCTACTTGGAGCATCAGCACCTTTAACCTCCTGTTCCGTAGAGGTTGCAATTTGTCCTGAGGATAAACGGGAAGACGTGGAACCAACGAGAGACTAGCTCTTGGTGTTGGGACAGGCACAGGTCACTCTATTTTCCCATCAGAAAGAAGAATTAACCACAGGCTCAGCCTGCCCCCCGGAACCAGAACAGGGCCTGAAGCCATTCTGCGATTTTGCGGCCAGCTCCCATAAAAACGAGTTGTAAAATGGAGGTTCAGGGCACTGCAATTCACAAACCTGCAGAGTTATAAATGAGAACTCTCGTCCACAAATATATTGAGGGAAGGCAAAGAAGAGGATTTGAAATCAAGGCAGAATTGCAGGAAACAGATTTCAGGAGGTAGATACGAATCGCCTTTAAAGCACATGAAAAGTGGCAAAACGTTGACAATGATGCCCTTGGCCAAAAAGGGCGTATGCGTTTTTTCCTGAATATATTCAGGAAAAAACGCATACGCCCTTTTTGGCCAACCAAGCCACCTGGAAAGGCAAATCAGCGCTACAAAGAAGTCTCGCTTCCCATCGGTCAAAAGGGCCATGCTGAAAAAAGTGTCAAAACCAGAAATGCAGGACAGGCCATGGAGAAATGGGAGCCTTGCTACACTGATGGGCGGGATGTAAATTGCCAAGAGCCACTCTGGAGAAGTGTCCGGTGAGTCCTGAAACATCTGAAAAACACAGCTTAGAGAGCATAGGGCACTTCCACTCATGGGGGTATAAATTGGGAAAATTAAAAATCAGCAAGACACAAGCACCCCAAAGTTTAGGGCTGCTCTGTTGACCAGGACCTCCACTTCATTCCACCTTAAATATCCCAGGAAAGAGAAAAATGGATAAAGAAGTTGTGGTCCTTATGTACATTGGAATATCACTCAGCCAGGAAATCAATGTCGTAAGGTTAGTAGCAGCATGATGAGTGGATTTAGGTACGACGATTCTAAGTGAAATAAGTCACACAGAAAAGGACACTTCTCATAAGGTATCACTGATAGAGGGAATGTAAAAACCGTTACACTTGAACTGAATTACAAAACAGAACAGAGTCACACATGCAGAAAACACACTATGGCTGCTTAACGGGAAAGGTGAGGTGGGGTGATACATAAAACAAGGGTATCAAATTAGCTCAGATACCGTTCCATAAACCCAATATGTAATAGACAAGACCTACTCCTTGCTCAGAGAACTGGACTCAACACGCCCTATTCACCGCACAAGAATATATCTGACTAATAATAATCGTAAAACCTATGTATTGATATCTCTCTGTTAGTGTGTCAAGTGGGTGTAAAGCGGCATAAACACAGCAGTGAAAAGCAGCTAAACCCCATTATAAAAATAAATTACTTTGAAACACCCATGAAACAAAGACAGTGAAAGAGAGAGAAATTCTTACACAATGCGTTCAGGGGCTGTGATGCAACCTGGATTGACCATATCTAGACCCACAGCTGGATGAGACATAAGGGTGGACACTCTTGGGGCTGAGAGGTTTGGTGAGGTTGGGTGAGCAAACGCAGACCCTTTAAAGGAATACTGCGTGGTACTCATCGCATGGGTCCCAAATCTCCGGGTTCAAGGGCATCTTCCTACATCAAAAACATGCATGAGAAACCCAGAAGATGGTACACCGTGTGATGGGGAAAGGTTTCTAAAACGCACCTCATTTCTCATCTCCTTGTGCCCGGGTTCGCCATTCCAGCCGCTTTACTAGCAAGCTCCCTACTTGGAGCATCAGCACCTTTAACCTCCTGTTCCATACAGGTTGCAATTTGTCCTGAGGATAAACGGGAAGACGTGGAACCAACGAGAGACTAGCTCTTGGTGTTGGGACAGGCACAGGTCACTCTATTTTCCCATCAGAAAGAAGAATTAACCACAGGCTCAGCCTGACCCCCGGAACCAGAACAGGGCCTGAAGCCATTCTGCGATTTTGCCGCCAGCTCCCATAAAAACGAGTTGTAAAATGGAGGTTCAGGGCACTGCAATTCACAAACCTGCAGAGTTATAAATGATAACTCCCGTCCACAAATATATTGAGGGAAGGCAAAGAAGAGGATTTGAAATCAAGGCAGAATTGCAGGAAACAGATTTCAGGAGGTAGATACGAATCGCCTTTAAAGCACATGAAAAGCGGCAAAACGTTGACAATGATGCCCTTGGCCAAAAAGGGCGTATGCGTTTTTTCCTGAATATATTCAGGAAAAAACGCATACGCCCTTTTTGGCCAACCAAGCCACCTGGAAAGGCAAATCAGCGCTACAAAGAAGTCTCGCTTCCCATCGGTCAAAAGGGCCATGCTGAAAAAAGTGTCAAAACCAGAAATGCAGGACAGGCCATGGAGAAATGGGAGCCTTGCTACACTGATGGGCGGGATGTAAATTGCCAAGAGCCACTCCGGAGAAGTGTCCGGTGAGTCCTGAAACATCTGAAAAACACAGCTTAGAGAGCATAGGGCACTTCCACTCATGGGGGTATAAATTGGGAAAATTAAAAATCAGCAAGACACAAGCACCCCAAAGTTTAGGGCTGCTCTGTTGACCAGGACCTCCACTTCATTCCACCTTAAATATCCCAGGAAAGAGAAAAATGGATAAAGAAGTTGTGGTCCTTATGTACAATGGAATACCACTCAGCCATGAAATCAATGTCGTAAGGTTAGTAGCAGCATGATGAGTGGATTTAGGTACGACGATTCTAAGTGAAATAAGTCACACAGAAAAGGACACTTCTCATAAGGTATCACTGATAGAGGGAATGTAAAAACCGTTACACTTGAACTGAATTACAAAACAGAACAGAGTCACACATGCAGAAAACACACTATGGCTGCTTAACGGGAAAGGTGAGGTGGGGTGATACATAAAACAAGGGTATCAAATTAGCTCAGATACCGTTCCATAAACCCAATATGTAATAGACAAGACCTACTCCTGGCTCAGAGAACTGGACTCAACACGCCCTATTCACCGCACAAGAATATATCTGACTAATAATAATCGTAAAACCTATGTATTGATATCTCTCTGTTAGTGTGTCAAGTGGGTGTAAAGCGGCATAAACACAGCAGTGAAAAGCAGCTAAACCCCATTATAAAAATAAATTACTTTGAAACACCCATGAAACAAAGACAGTGAAAGAGAGAGAAATTCTTACACAATGCGTTCAGGGGCTGTGATGCAACCTGGATTGACCATATCTAGACGCACAGCTGGATGAGACATAAGGGTGGACACTCTTGGGGCTGAGAGGTTTGGTGAGGTTGGGTGAGCAAACGCAGACCCTTTAAAGGAATACTGCGTGGTACCCATCGCATGGGTCCCAAATCTCCAGGTTCAAGGGCATCTTTCTACATCAAAAACATGCATGAGAAACCCAGAAGATGGTACACCGTGTGATGGGGAAAGGTTTCTAAAACGCACCTCATTTCTCATCTCCTTGTGCCCGGGTTCGCCATTCCAGCCGCTTTACTAGCAAGCTCCCTACTTGGAGCATCAGCACCTTTAACCTCCTGTTCCATGCAGGTTGCAATTTGTCCTGAGGATAAACGGGAAGACGTGGAACCAACGAGAGACTAGCTCTTGGTGTTGGGACAGGCACAGGTCACTCTATTTTCCCATCAGAAAGAAGAATTAACCACAGGCTCAGCCTGCCCCCCGGAACCAGAACAGGGCCTGAAGCCATTCTGCGATTTTGCGGCCAGCTCCCATAAAAACGAGTTGTAAAATGGAGGTTCAGGGCACTGCAATTCACAAACCTGCAGAGTTATAAATGATAACTCCCGTCCACAAATATATTGAGGGAAGGCAAAGAAGAGGATTTGAAATCAAGGCAGAATTGCAGGAAACAGATTTCAGGAGGTAGATACGAATCGCCTTTAAAGCACATGAAAAGCGGCAAAACGTTGACAATGATGCCCTTGGCCAAAAAGGGCGTATGCGTTTTTTCCTGAATATATTCAGGAAAAAACGCATACGCCCTTTTTGGCCAACCAAGCCACCTGGAAAGGCAAATCAGCGCTACAAAGAAGTCTCGCTTCCCATCGGTCAAAAGGGCCATGCTGAAAAAAGTGTCAAAACCAGAAATGCAGGACAGGCCATGGAGAAATGGGAGCCTTGCTACACTGATGGGCGGGATGTAAATTGCCAAGAGCCACTCCGGAGAAGTGTCCGGTGAGTCCTGAAACATCTGAAAAACACAGCTTAGAGAGCATAGGGCACTTCCACTCATGGGGGTATAAATTGGGAAAATTAAAAATCAGCAAGACACAAGCACCCCAAAGTTTAGGGCTGCTCTGTTGACCAGGACCTCCACTTCATTCCACCTTAAATATCCCAGGAAAGAGAAAAATGGATAAAGAAGTTGTGGTCCTTATGTACAATGGAATATCACTCAGCCATGAAATCAATGTCGTAAGGTTAGTAGCAGCATGATGAGTGGATTTAGGTACGACGATTCTAAGTGAAATAAGTCACACAGAAAAGGACACTTCTCATAAGGTATCACTGATAGAGGGAATGTAAAAACCGTTACACTTGAACTGAATTACAAAACAGAACAGAGTCACACATGCAGAAAACACACTATGGCTGCTTAACGGGAAAGGTGAGGTGGGGTGATACATAAAACAAGGGTATCAAATTAGCTCAGATACCGTTCCATAAACCCAATATGTAATAGACAAGACCTACTCCTTGCTCAGAGAACTGGACTCAACACGCCCTATTCACCGCACAAGAATATATCTGACTAATAATAATCGTAAAACCTATGTATTGATATCTCTCTGTTAGTGTGTCAAGTGGGTGTAAAGCGGCATAAACACAGCAGTGAAAAGCAGCTAAACCCCATTATAAAAATAAATTACTTTGAAACACCCATGAAACAAAGACAGTGAAAGAGAGAGAAATTCTTACACAATGCGTTCAGGGGCTGTGATGCAACCTGGATTGACCATATCTAGACGCACAGCTGGATGAGACATAAGGGTGGACACTCTTGGGGCTGAGAGGTTTGGTGAGGTTGGGTGAGCAAACGCAGACCCTTTAAAGGAATACTGCGTGGTACCCATCGCATGGGTCCCAAATCTCCAGGTTCAAGGGCATCTTCCTACATCAAAAACATGCATGAGAAACCCAGAAGATGGTACACCGTGTGATGGGGAAAGGTTTCTAAAACGCACCTCATTTCTCAACTCCTTGTGCCCGGGTTCGCCATTCCAGCCGCTTTACTAGCAAGCTCCCTACTTGGAGCATCAGCACCTTTAACCTCCTGTTCCATGCAGGTTGCAATTTGTCCTGAGGATAAACGGGAAGACGTGGAACCAACGAGAGACTAGCTCTTGGTGTTGGGACAGGCACAGGTCACTCTATTTTCCCATCAGAAAGAAGAATTAACCACAGGCTCAGCCTGCCCCCCGGAACCAGAACAGGGCCTGAAGCCATTCTGCGATTTTGCGGCCAGCTCCCATAAAAACGAGTTGTAAAATGGAAGTTCAGGGCACTGCAATTCACAAACCTGCAGAGTTATTAATGATAACTGTCGTCCACAAATATATTGAGGGAAGGCAAAGAAGAGGATTTGAAATCAAGGCAGAATTGCAGGAAACAGATTTCAGGAGGTAGATTCGAATCGCCTTTAAAGCACATGAAAAGCGGCAAAACGTTGACAATGATGCCCTTGGCCAAAAAGGGCGTATGCGTTTTTTCCTGAATATATTCAGGAAAAAACGCTTACGCCCTTTTTGGCCAACCAAGCCACCTGGAAAGGCAAATCAGCGCTACAAAGAAGTCTCGCTTCCCATCGGTCAAAAGGGCCATGCTGAAAAAAGTGTCAAAACCAGAAATGCAGGACAGGCCATGGAGAAATGGGAGCCTTGCTACACTGATGGGCGGGATGTAAATTGCCAAGAGCCACTCCGGAGAAGTGTCCGGTGAGTCCTGAAACATCTGAAAAACACAGCTTAGAGAGCATAGGGCACTTCCACTCATGGGGGTATAAATTGGGAAAATTAAAAATCAGCAAGACACAAGCACCCCAAAGTTTAGGGCTGCTCTGTTGACCAGGACCTCCACTTCATTCCACCTTAAATATCCCAGGAAAGAGAAAAATGGATAAAGAAGTTGTGGTCCTTATGTACATTGGAATATCACTCAGCCAGGAAATCAATGTCGTAAGGTTAGTAGCAGCATGATGAGTGGATTTAGGTACGACGATTCTAAGTGAAATAAGTCACACAGAAAAGGACACTTCTCATAAGGTATCACTGATAGAGGGAATGTAAAAACCGTTACACTTGAACTGAATTACAAAACAGAACAGAGTCACACATGCAGAAAACACACTATGGCTGCTTAACGGGAAAGGTGAGGTGGGGTGATACATAAAACAAGGGTATCAAATTAGCTCAGATACCGTTCCATAAACCCAATATGTAATAGACAAGACCTACTCCTGGCTCAGAGAACTGGACTCAACACGCCCTATTCACCGCACAAGAATATATCTGACTAATAATAATCGTAAAACCTATGTATTGATATCTCTCTGTTAGTGTGTCAAGTGGGTGTAAAGCGGCATAAACACAGCAGTGAAAAGCAGCTAAACCCCATTATAAAAATAAATTACTTTGAAACACCCATGAAACAAAGACAGTGAAAGAGAGAGAAATTCTTACACAATGCGTTCAGGGGCTGTGATGCAACCTGGATTGACCATATCTAGACGCACAGCTGGATGAGACATAAGGGTGGACACTCTTGGGGCTGAGAGGTTTGGTGAGGTTGGGTGAGCAAACGCAGACCCTTTAAAGGAATACTGCGTGGTACCCATCGCATGGGTCCCAAATCTCCAGGTTCAAGGGCATCTTCCTACATCAAAAACATGCATGAGAAACCCAGAAGATGGTACACCGTGTGATGGGGAAAGGTTTCTAAAACGCACCTCATTTCTCATCTCCTTGTGCCCGGGTTCGCCATTCCAGCCGCTTTACTAGCAAGCTCCCTACTTGGAGCATCAGCACCTTTAACCTCCTGTTCCGTAGAGGTTGCAATTTGTCCTGAGGATAAACGGGAAGACGTGGAACCAACGAGAGACTAGCTCTTGGTGTTGGGACAGGCACAGGTCACTCTATTTTCCCATCAGAAAGAAGAATTAACCACAGGCTCAGCCTGCCCCCCGGAACCAGAACAGGGCCTGAAGCCATTCTGCGATTTTGCGGCCAGCTCCCATAAAAACGAGTTGTAAAATGGAGGTTCAGGGCACTGCAATTCACAAACCTGCAGAGTTATAAATGAGAACTCTCGTCCACAAATATATTGAGGGAAGGCAAAGAAGAGGATTTGAAATCAAGGCAGAATTGCAGGAAACAGATTTCAGGAGGTAGATACGAATCGCCTTTAAAGCACATGAAAAGTGGCAAAACGTTGACAATGATGCCCTTGGCCAAAAAGGGCGTATGCGTTTTTTCCTGAATATATTCAGGAAAAAACGCATACGCCCTTTTTGGCCAACCAAGCCACCTGGAAAGGCAAATCAGCGCTACAAAGAAGTCTCGCTTCCCATCGGTCAAAAGGGCCATGCTGAAAAAAGTGTCAAAACCAGAAATGCAGGACAGGCCATGGAGAAATGGGAGCCTTGCTACACTGATGGGCGGGATGTAAATTGCCAAGAGCCACTCTGGAGAAGTGTCCGGTGAGTCCTGAAACATCTGAAAAACACAGCTTAGAGAGCATAGGGCACTTCCACTCATGGGGGTATAAATTGGGAAAATTAAAAATCAGCAAGACACAAGCACCCCAAAGTTTAGGGCTGCTCTGTTGACCAGGACCTCCACTTCATTCCACCTTAAATATCCCAGGAAAGAGAAAAATGGATAAAGAAGTTGTGGTCCTTATGTACATTGGAATATCACTCAGCCAGGAAATCAATGTCGTAAGGTTAGTAGCAGCATGATGAGTGGATTTAGGTACGACGATTCTAAGTGAAATAAGTCACACAGAAAAGGACACTTCTCATAAGGTATCACTGATAGAGGGAATGTAAAAACCGTTACACTTGAACTGAATTACAAAACAGAACAGAGTCACACATGCAGAAAACACACTATGGCTGCTTAACGGGAAAGGTGAGGTGGGGTGATACATAAAACAAGGGTATCAAATTAGCTCAGATACCGTTCCATAAACCCAATATGTAATAGACAAGACCTACTCCTTGCTCAGAGAACTGGACTCAACACGCCCTATTCACCGCACAAGAATATATCTGACTAATAATAATCGTAAAACCTATGTATTGATATCTCTCTGTTAGTGTGTCAAGTGGGTGTAAAGCGGCATAAACACAGCAGTGAAAAGCAGCTAAACCCCATTATAAAAATAAATTACTTTGAAACACCCATGAAACAAAGACAGTGAAAGAGAGAGAAATTCTTACACAATGCGTTCAGGGGCTGTGATGCAACCTGGATTGACCATATCTAGACCCACAGCTGGATGAGACATAAGGGTGGACACTCTTGGGGCTGAGAGGTTTGGTGAGGTTGGGTGAGCAAACGCAGACCCTTTAAAGGAATACTGCGTGGTACTCATCGCATGGGTCCCAAATCTCCGGGTTCAAGGGCATCTTCCTACATCAAAAACATGCATGAGAAACCCAGAAGATGGTACACCGTGTGATGGGGAAAGGTTTCTAAAACGCACCTCATTTCTCATCTCCTTGTGCCCGGGTTCGCCATTCCAGCCGCTTTACTAGCAAGCTCCCTACTTGGAGCATCAGCACCTTTAACCTCCTGTTCCATACAGGTTGCAATTTGTCCTGAGGATAAACGGGAAGACGTGGAACCAACGAGAGACTAGCTCTTGGTGTTGGGACAGGCACAGGTCACTCTATTTTCCCATCAGAAAGAAGAATTAACCACAGGCTCAGCCTGACCCCCGGAACCAGAACAGGGCCTGAAGCCATTCTGCGATTTTGCCGCCAGCTCCCATAAAAACGAGTTGTAAAATGGAGGTTCAGGGCACTGCAATTCACAAACCTGCAGAGTTATAAATGATAACTCCCGTCCACAAATATATTGAGGGAAGGCAAAGAAGAGGATTTGAAATCAAGGCAGAATTGCAGGAAACAGATTTCAGGAGGTAGATACGAATCGCCTTTAAAGCACATGAAAAGCGGCAAAACGTTGACAATGATGCCCTTGGCCAAAAAGGGCGTATGCGTTTTTTCCTGAATATATTCAGGAAAAAACGCATACGCCCTTTTTGGCCAACCAAGCCACCTGGAAAGGCAAATCAGCGCTACAAAGAAGTCTCGCTTCCCATCGGTCAAAAGGGCCATGCTGAAAAAAGTGTCAAAACCAGAAATGCAGGACAGGCCATGGAGAAATGGGAGCCTTGCTACACTGATGGGCGGGATGTAAATTGCCAAGAGCCACTCCGGAGAAGTGTCCGGTGAGTCCTGAAACATCTGAAAAACACAGCTTAGAGAGCATAGGGCACTTCCACTCATGGGGGTATAAATTGGGAAAATTAAAAATCAGCAAGACACAAGCACCCCAAAGTTTAGGGCTGCTCTGTTGACCAGGACCTCCACTTCATTCCACCTTAAATATCCCAGGAAAGAGAAAAATGGATAAAGAAGTTGTGGTCCTTATGTACAATGGAATACCACTCAGCCATGAAATCAATGTCGTAAGGTTAGTAGCAGCATGATGAGTGGATTTAGGTACGACGATTCTAAGTGAAATAAGTCACACAGAAAAGGACACTTCTCATAAGGTATCACTGATAGAGGGAATGTAAAAACCGTTACACTTGAACTGAATTACAAAACAGAACAGAGTCACACATGCAGAAAACACACTATGGCTGCTTAACGGGAAAGGTGAGGTGGGGTGATACATAAAACAAGGGTATCAAATTAGCTCAGATACCGTTCCATAAACCCAATATGTAATAGACAAGACCTACTCCTGGCTCAGAGAACTGGACTCAACACGCCCTATTCACCGCACAAGAATATATCTGACTAATAATAATCGTAAAACCTATGTATTGATATCTCTCTGTTAGTGTGTCAAGTGGGTGTAAAGCGGCATAAACACAGCAGTGAAAAGCAGCTAAACCCCATTATAAAAATAAATTACTTTGAAACACCCATGAAACAAAGACAGTGAAAGAGAGAGAAATTCTTACACAATGCGTTCAGGGGCTGTGATGCAACCTGGATTGACCATATCTAGACGCACAGCTGGATGAGACATAAGGGTGGACACTCTTGGGGCTGAGAGGTTTGGTGAGGTTGGGTGAGCAAACGCAGACCCTTTAAAGGAATACTGCGTGGTACCCATCGCATGGGTCCCAAATCTCCAGGTTCAAGGGCATCTTTCTACATCAAAAACATGCATGAGAAACCCAGAAGATGGTACACCGTGTGATGGGGAAAGGTTTCTAAAACGCACCTCATTTCTCATCTCCTTGTGCCCGGGTTCGCCATTCCAGCCGCTTTACTAGCAAGCTCCCTACTTGGAGCATCAGCACCTTTAACCTCCTGTTCCATGCAGGTTGCAATTTGTCCTGAGGATAAACGGGAAGACGTGGAACCAACGAGAGACTAGCTCTTGGTGTTGGGACAGGCACAGGTCACTCTATTTTCCCATCAGAAAGAAGAATTAACCACAGGCTCAGCCTGCCCCCCGGAACCAGAACAGGGCCTGAAGCCATTCTGCGATTTTGCGGCCAGCTCCCATAAAAACGAGTTGTAAAATGGAGGTTCAGGGCACTGCAATTCACAAACCTGCAGAGTTATAAATGATAACTCCCGTCCACAAATATATTGAGGGAAGGCAAAGAAGAGGATTTGAAATCAAGGCAGAATTGCAGGAAACAGATTTCAGGAGGTAGATACGAATCGCCTTTAAAGCACATGAAAAGCGGCAAAACGTTGACAATGATGCCCTTGGCCAAAAAGGGCGTATGCGTTTTTTCCTGAATATATTCAGGAAAAAACGCATACGCCCTTTTTGGCCAACCAAGCCACCTGGAAAGGCAAATCAGCGCTACAAAGAAGTCTCGCTTCCCATCGGTCAAAAGGGCCATGCTGAAAAAAGTGTCAAAACCAGAAATGCAGGACAGGCCATGGAGAAATGGGAGCCTTGCTACACTGATGGGCGGGATGTAAATTGCCAAGAGCCACTCCGGAGAAGTGTCCGGTGAGTCCTGAAACATCTGAAAAACACAGCTTAGAGAGCATAGGGCACTTCCACTCATGGGGGTATAAATTGGGAAAATTAAAAATCAGCAAGACACAAGCACCCCAAAGTTTAGGGCTGCTCTGTTGACCAGGACCTCCACTTCATTCCACCTTAAATATCCCAGGAAAGAGAAAAATGGATAAAGAAGTTGTGGTCCTTATGTACAATGGAATATCACTCAGCCATGAAATCAATGTCGTAAGGTTAGTAGCAGCATGATGAGTGGATTTAGGTACGACGATTCTAAGTGAAATAAGTCACACAGAAAAGGACACTTCTCATAAGGTATCACTGATAGAGGGAATGTAAAAACCGTTACACTTGAACTGAATTACAAAACAGAACAGAGTCACACATGCAGAAAACACACTATGGCTGCTTAACGGGAAAGGTGAGGTGGGGTGATACATAAAACAAGGGTATCAAATTAGCTCAGATACCGTTCCATAAACCCAATATGTAATAGACAAGACCTACTCCTTGCTCAGAGAACTGGACTCAACACGCCCTATTCACCGCACAAGAATATATCTGACTAATAATAATCGTAAAACCTATGTATTGATATCTCTCTGTTAGTGTGTCAAGTGGGTGTAAAGCGGCATAAACACAGCAGTGAAAAGCAGCTAAACCCCATTATAAAAATAAATTACTTTGAAACACCCATGAAACAAAGACAGTGAAAGAGAGAGAAATTCTTACACAATGCGTTCAGGGGCTGTGATGCAACCTGGATTGACCATATCTAGACGCACAGCTGGATGAGACATAAGGGTGGACACTCTTGGGGCTGAGAGGTTTGGTGAGGTTGGGTGAGCAAACGCAGACCCTTTAAAGGAATACTGCGTGGTACCCATCGCATGGGTCCCAAATCTCCAGGTTCAAGGGCATCTTCCTACATCAAAAACATGCATGAGAAACCCAGAAGATGGTACACCGTGTGATGGGGAAAGGTTTCTAAAACGCACCTCATTTCTCATCTCCTTGTGCCCGGGTTCGCCATTCCAGCCGCTTTACTAGCAAGCTCCCTACTTGGAGCATCAGCACCTTTAACCTCCTGTTCCATACAGGTTGCAATTTGTCCTGAGGATAAACGGGAAGACGTGGAACCAACGAGAGACTAGCTCTTGGTGTTGGGACAGGCACAGGTCACTCTATTTTCCCATCAGAAAGAAGAATTAACCACAGGCTCAGCCTGACCCCCGGAACCAGAACAGGGCCTGAAGCCATTCTGCGATTTTGCGGCCAGCTCCCATAAAAACGAGTTGTAAAATGGAGGTTCAGGGCACTGCAATTCACAAACCTGCAGAGTTATTAATGATAACTCTCGTCCACAAATATATTGAGGGAAGGCAAAGAAGAGGATTTGAAATCAAGGCAGAATTGCAGGAAACAGATTTCAGGAGGTAGATACGAATCGCCTTTAAAGCACATGAAAAGCGGCAAAACGTTGACAATGATGCCCTTGGCCAAAAAGGGCGTATGCGTTTTTTCCTGAATATATTCAGGAAAAATCGCATACGCCCTTTTTGGCCAACCAAGCAACCTGGAAAGGCAAATCAGCGCTACAAAGAAGTCTCGCTTCCCATCGGTCAAAAGGGCCATGCTGAAAAAAGTGTCAAAACCAGAAATGCAGGACAGGCCATGGAGAAATGGGAGCCTTGCTACACTGATGGGCGGGATGTAAATTGCCAAGAGCCACTCCGGAGAAGTGTCCGGTGAGTCCTGAAACATCTGAAAAACACAGCTTAGAGAGCATAGGGCACTTCCACTCATGGGGGTATAAATTGGGAAAATTAAAAATCAGCAAGACACAAGCACCCCAAAGTTTAGGGCTGCTCTGTTGACCAGGACCTCCACTTCATTCCACCTTAAATATCCCAGGAAAGAGAAAAATGGATAAAGAAGTTGTGGTCCTTATGTACAATGGAATACCACTCAGCCATGAAATCAATGTCGTAAGGTTAGTAGCAGCATGATGAGTGGATTTAGGTACGACGATTCTAAGTGAAATAAGTCACACAGAAAAGGACACTTCTCATAAGGTATCACTGATAGAGGGAATGTAAAAACCGTTACACTTGAACTGAATTACAAAACAGAACAGAGTCACACATGCAGAAAACACACTATGGCTGCTTAACGGGAAAGGTGAGGTGGGGTGATACATAAAACAAGGGTATCAAATTAGCTCAGATACCGTTCCATAAACCCAATATGTAATAGACAAGACCTACTCCTGGCTCAGAGAACTGGACTCAACACGCCCTATTCACCGCACAAGAATATATCTGACTAATAATAATCGTAAAACCTATGTATTGATATCTCTCTGTTAGTGTGTCAAGTGGGTGTAAAGCGGCATAAACACAGCAGTGAAAAGCAGCTAAACCCCATTATAAAAATAAATTACTTTGAAACACCCATGAAACAAAGACAGTGAAAGAGAGAGAAATTCTTACACAATGCGTTCAGGGGCTGTGATGCAACCTGGATTGACCATATCTAGACGCACAGCTGGATGAGACATAAGGGTGGACACTCTTGGGGCTGAGAGGTTTGGTGAGGTTGGGTGAGCAAACGCAGACCCTTTAAAGGAATACTGCGTGGTACCCATCGCATGGGTCCCAAATCTCCAGGTTCAAGGGCATCTTTCTACATCAAAAACATGCATGAGAAACCCAGAAGATGGTACACCGTGTGATGGGGAAAGGTTTCTAAAACGCACCTCATTTCTCATCTCCTTGTGCCCGGGTTCGCCATTCCAGCCGCTTTACTAGCAAGCTCCCTACTTGGAGCATCAGCACCTTTAACCTCCTGTTCCATGCAGGTTGCAATTTGTCCTGAGGATAAACGGGAAGACGTGGAACCAACGAGAGACTAGCTCTTGGTGTTGGGACAGGCACAGGTCACTCTATTTTCCCATCAGAAAGAAGAATTAACCACAGGCTCAGCCTGACCCCCGGAACCAGAACAGGGCCTGAAGCCATTCTGCGATTTTGCGGCCAGCTCCCATAAAAACGAGTTGTAAAATGGAGGTTCAGGGCACTGCAATTCACAAACCTGCAGAGTTATTAATGATAACTCTCGTCCACAAATATATTGAGGGAAGGCAAAGAAGAGGATTTGAAATCAAGGCAGAATTGCAGGAAACAGATTTCAGGAGGTAGATACGAATCGCCTTTAAAGCACATGAAAAGCGGCAAAACGTTGACAATGATGCCCTTGGCCAAAAAGGGCGTATGCGTTTTTTCCTGAATATATTCAGGAAAAATCGCATACGCCCTTTTTGGCCAACCAAGCAACCTGGAAAGGCAAATCAGCGCTACAAAGAAGTCTCGCTTCCCATCGGTCAAAAGGGCCATGCTGAAAAAAGTGTCAAAACCAGAAATGCAGGACAGGCCATGGAGAAATGGGAGCCTTGCTACACTGATGGGCGGGATGTAAATTGCCAAGAGCCACTCCGGAGAAGTGTCCGGTGAGTCCTGAAACATCTGAAAAACACAGCTTAGAGAGCATAGGGCACTTCCACTCATGGGGGTATAAATTGGGAAAATTAAAAATCAGCAAGACACAAGCACCCCAAAGTTTAGGGCTGCTCTGTTGACCAGGACCTCCACTTCATTCCACCTTAAATATCCCAGGAAAGAGAAAAATGGAGAAAGAAGTTGTGGTCCTTATGTACATTGGAATATCACTCAGCCAGGAAATCAATGTCGTAAGGTTAGTAGCAGCATGATGAGTGGATTTAGGTACGACGATTCTAAGTGAAATAAGTCACACAGAAAAGGACACTTCTCATAAGGTATCACTGATAGAGGGAATGTAAAAACCGTTACACTTGAACTGAATTACAAAACAGAACAGAGTCACACATGCAGAAAACACACTATGGCTGCTTAACGGGAAAGGTGAGGTGGGGTGATACATAAAACAAGGGTATCAAATTAGCTCAGATACCGTTCCATAAACCCAATATGTAATAGACAAGACCTACTCCTTGCTCAGAGAACTGGACTCAACACGCCCTATTCACCGCACAAGAATATATCTGACTAATAATAATCGTAAAACCTATGTATTGATATCTCTCTGTTAGTGTGTCAAGTGGGTGTAAAGCGGCATAAACACAGCAGTGAAAAGCAGCTAAACCCCATTATAAAAATAAATTACTTTGAAACACCCATGAAACAAAGACAGTGAAAGAGAGAGAAATTCTTACACAATGCGTTCAGGGGCTGTGATGCAACCTGGATTGACCATATCTAGACGCACAGCTGGATGAGACATAAGGGTGGACACTCTTGGGGCTGAGAGGTTTGGTGAGGTTGGGTGAGCAAACGCAGACCCTTTAAAGGAATACTGCGTGGTACCCATCGCATGGGTCCCAAATCTCCGGGTTCAAGGGCATCTTCCTACATCAAAAACATGCATGAGAAACCCAGAAGATGGTACACCGTGTGATGGGGAAAGGTTTCTAAAACGCACCTCATTTCTCATCTCCTTGTGCCCGGGTTCGCCATTCCAGCCGCTTTACTAGCAAGCTCCCTACTTGGAGCATCAGCACCTTTAACCTCCTGTTCCGTACAGGTTGCAATTTGTCCTGAGGATAAACGGGAAGACGTGGAAACAACGAGAGACTAGCTCTTGGTGTTGGGACAGGCACAGGTCACTCTATTTTCCCATCAGAAAGAAGAATTAACCACAGGCTCAGCCTGACCCCCGGAACCAGAACAGGGCCTGAAGCCATTCTGCGATTTTGCGGCCAGCTCCCATAAAAACGAGTTGTAAAATGGAGGTTCAGGGCACTGCAATTCACAAACCTGCAGAGTTATAAATGATAACTCCCGTCCACAAATATATTGAGGGAAGGCAAAGAAGAGGATTTGAAATCAAGGCAGAATTGCAGGAAACAGATTTCAGGAGGTAGATACGAATCGCCTTTAAAGCACATGAAAAGCGGCAAAACGTTGACAATGATGCCCTTGGCCAAAAAGGGCGTATGCGTTTTTTCCTGAATATATTCAGGAAAAAACGCATACGCCCTTTTTGGCCAACCAAGCCACCTGGAAAGGCAAATCAGCGCTACAAAGAAGTCTCGCTTCCCATCGGTCAAAAGGGCCATGCTGAAAAAAGTGTCAAAACCAGAAATGCAGGACAGGCCATGGAGAAATGGGAGCCTTGCTACACTGATGGGCGGGATGTAAATTGCCAAGAGCCACTCCGGAGAAGTGTCCGGTGAGTCCTGAAACATCTGAAAAACACAGCTTAGAGAGCATAGGGCACTTCCACTCATGGGGGTATAAATTGGGAAAATTAAAAATCAGCAAGACACAAGCACCCCAAAGTTTAGGGCTGCTCTGTTGACCAGGACCTCCACTTCATTCCACCTTAAATATCCCAGGAAAGAGAAAAATGGATAAAGAAGTTGTGGTCCTTATGTACAATGGAATACCACTCAGCCATGAAATCAATGTCGTAAGGTTAGTAGCAGCATGATGAGTGGATTTAGGTACGACGATTCTAAGTGAAATAAGTCACACAGAAAAGGACACTTCTCATAAGGTATCACTGATAGAGGGAATGTAAAAACCGTTACACTTGAACTGAATTACAAAACAGAACAGAGTCACACATGCAGAAAACACACTATGGCTGCTTAACGGGAAAGGTGAGGTGGGGTGATACATAAAACAAGGGTATCAAATTAGCTCAGATACCGTTCCATAAACCCAATATGTAATAGACAAGACCTACTCCTTGCTCAGAGAACTGGACTCAACACGCCCTATTCACCGCACAAGAATATATCTGACTAATAATAATCGTAAAACCTATGTATTGATATCTCTCTGTTAGTGTGTCAAGTGGGTGTAAAGCGGCATAAACACAGCAGTGAAAAGCAGCTAAACCCCATTATAAAAATAAATTACTTTGAAACACCCATGAAACAAAGACAGTGAAAGAGAGAGAAATTCTTACACAATGCGTTCAGGAGCTGTGATGCAACCTGGATTGACCATATCTAGACGCACAGCTGGATGAGACATAAGGGTGGACACTCTTGGGGCTGAGAGGTTTGGTGAGGTTGGGTGAGCAAACGCAGACCCTTTAAAGGAATACTGCGTGGTACCCATCGCATGGGTCCCAAATCTCCAGGTTCAAGGGCATCTTCCTACATCAAAAACATGCATGAGAAACCCAGAAGATGGTACACCGTGTGATGGGGAAAGGTTTCTGAAACGCACCTCATTTCTCATCTCCTTGTGCCCGGGTTCGCCATTCCAGCCGCTTTACTAGCAAGCTCCCTACTTGGAGCATCAGCACCTTTAACCTCCTGTTCCATACAGGTTGCAATTTGTCCTGAGGATAAACGGGAAGACGTGGAACCAACGAGAGACTAGCTCTTGGTGTTGGGACAGGCACAGGTCACTCTATTTTCCCATCAGAAAGAAGAATTAACCACAGGCTCAGCCTGCCCCCCGGAACCAGAACAGGGCCTGAAGCCATTCTGCGATTTTGCGGCCAGCTCCCATAAAAACGAGTTGTAAAATGGAGGTTCAGGGCACTGCAATTCACAAACCTGCAGAGTTATTAATGATAACTCTCGTCCACAAATATATTGAGGGAAGGCAAAGAAGAGGATTTGAAATCAAGGCAGAATTGCAGGAAACAGATTTCAGGAGGTAGATTCGAATCGCCTTTAAAGCACATGAAAAGCGGCAAAACGTTGACAATGATGACCTTGGCCAAAAAGGGCGTATGCGTTTTTTCCTGAATATATTCAGGAAAAAACGCTTACGCCCTTTTTGGCCAACCAAGCCACCTTGAAAGGCAAATCAGCGCTACAAAGAAGTCTCGCTTCCCATCGGTCAAAAGGGCCATGCTGAAAAAAGTGTCAAAACCAGAAATGCAGGACAGGCCATGGAGAAATGGGAGCCTTGCTACACTGATGGGCGGGATGTAAATTGCCAAGAGCCACTCCGGAGAAGTGTCCGGTGAGTCCTGAAACATCTGAAAAACACAGCTTAGAGAGCATAGGGCACTTCCACTCATGGGGGTATAAATTGGGAAAATTAAAAATCAGCAAGACACAAGCACCCCAAAGTTTAGGGCTGCTCTGTTGACCAGGACCTCCACTTCATTCCACCTTAAATATCCCAGGAAAGAGAAAAATGGATAAAGAAGTTGTGGTCCTTATGTACAATGGAATATCACTCAGCCATGAAATCAATGTCGTAAGGTTAGTAGCAGCATGATGAGTGGATTTAGGTACGACAATTCTAAGTGAAATAAGTCACACAGAAAAGGACACTTCTCATAAGGTATCACTGATAGAGGGAATGTAAAAACCGTTACACTTGAACTGAATTACAAAACAGAACAGAGTCACACATGCAGAAAACACACTATGGCTGCTTAACGGGAAAGGTGAGGTGGGGTGATACATAAAACAAGGGTATCAAATTAGCTCAGATACCGTTCCATAAACCCAATATGTAATAGACAAGACCTACTCCTTGCTCAGAGAACTGGACTCAACACGCCCTATTCACCGCACAAGAATATATCTGACTAATAATAATCGTAAAACCTATGTATTGATATCTCTCTGTTAGTGTGTCAAGTGGGTGTAAAGCGGCATAAACACAGCAGTGAAAAGCAGCTAAACCCCATTATAAAAATAAATTACTTTGAAACACCCATGAAACAAAGACAGTGAAAGAGAGAGAAATTCTTACACAATGTGTTCAGGGGCTGTGATGCAACCTGGATTGACCATATCTAGACGCACAGCTGGATGAGACATAAGGGTGGACACTCTTGGGGCTGAGAGGTTTGGTGAGGTTGGGTGAGCAAACGCAGACCCTTTAAAGGAATACTGCGTGGTACCCATCAAATGGGTCCCAAATCTCCAGGTTCAAGGGCATCTTCCTACATCAAAAACATGCATGAGAAACCCAGAAGATGGTACACCGTGTGATGGGGAAAGGTTTCTAAAACGCACCTCATTTCTCATCTCCTTGTGCCCGGGTTCGCCATTCCAGCCGCTTTACTAGCAAGCTCCCTACTTGGAGCATCAGCACCTTTAACCTCCTGTTCCATACAGGTTGCAATTTGTCCTGAGGATAAACGGGAAGACGTGGAACCAACGAGAGACTAGCTCTTGGTGTTGGGACAGGCACAGGTCACTCTATTTTCCCATCAGAAAGAAGAATTAACCACAGGCTCAGCCTGACCCCCGGAACCAGAACAGGGCCTGAAGCCATTCTGCGATTTTGCCGCCAGCTCCCATAAAAACGAGTTGTAAAATGGAGGTTCAGGGCACTGCAATTCAGAAACCTGCAGAGTTATTAATGATAACTCTCGTCCACAAATATATTGAGGGAAGGCAAAGAAGAGGATTTGAAATCAAGGCAGAATTGCAGGAAACAGATTTCAGGAGGTAGATACGAATCGCCTTTAAAGCACATGAAAAGCGGCAAAACGTTGACAATGATGCCCTTGGCCAAAAAGGGCGTATGCGTTTTTTCCTGAATATATTCAGGAAAAATCGCATACGCCCTTTTTGGCCAACCAAGCAACCTGGAAAGGCAAATCAGCGCTACAAAGAAGTCTCGCTTCCCATCGGTCAAAAGGGCCATGCTGAAAAAAGTGTCAAAACCAGAAATGCAGGACAGGCCATGGAGAAATGGGAGCCTTGCTACACTGATGGGCGGGATGTAAATTGCCAAGAGCCACTCCGGAGAAGTGTCCGGTGAGTCCTGAAACATCTGAAAAACACAGCTTAGAGAGCATAGGGCACTTCCACTCATGGGGGTATAAATTGGGAAAATTAAAAATCAGCAAGACACAAGCACCCCAAAGTTTAGGGCTGCTCTGTTGACCAGGACCTCCACTTCATTCCACCTTAAATATCCCAGGAAAGAGAAAAATGGATAAAGAAGTTGTGGTCCTTATGTACAATGGAATACCACTCAGCCATGAAATCAATGTCGTAAGGTTAGTAGCAGCATGATGAGTGGATTTAGGTACGACGATTCTAAGTGAAATAAGTCACACAGAAAAAGACACTTCTCATAAGGTATCACTGATAGAGGGAATGTAAAAACCGTTACACTTGAACTGAATTACAAAACAGAACAGAGTCACACATGCAGAAAACACACTATGGCTGCTTAACGGGAAAGGTGAGGTGGGGTGATACATAAAACAAGGGTATCAAATTAGCTCAGATACCGTTCCATAAACCCAATATGTAATAGACAAGACCTACTCCTTGCTCAGAGAACTGGACTCAACACGCCCTATTCACCGCACAAGAATATATCTGACTAATAATAATCGTAAAACCTATGTATTGATATCTCTCTGTTAGTGTGTCAAGTGGGTGTAAAGCGGCATAAACACAGCAGTGAAAAGCAGCTAAACCCCATTATAAAAATAAATTACTTTGAAACACCCATGAAACAAAGACAGTGAAAGAGAGAGAAATTCTTACACAATGCGTTCAGGAGCTGTGATGCAACCTGGATTGACCATATCTAGACGCACAGCTGGATGAGACATAAGGGTGGACACTCTTGGGGCTGAGAGGTTTGGTGAGGTTGGGTGAGCAAACGCAGACCCTTTAAAGGAATACTGCGTGGTACCCATCGCATGGGTCCCAAATCTCCAGGTTCAAGGGCATCTTCCTACATCAAAAACATGCATGAGAAACCCAGAAGATGGTACACCGTGTGATGGGGAAAGGTTTCTGAAACGCACCTCATTTCTCATCTCCTTGTGCCCGGGTTCGCCATTCCAGCCGCTTTACTAGCAAGCTCCCTACTTGGAGCATCAGCACCTTTAACCTCCTGTTCCATACAGGTTGCAATTTGTCCTGAGGATAAACGGGAAGACGTGGAACCAACGAGAGACTAGCTCTTGGTGTTGGGACAGGCACAGGTCACTCTATTTTCCCATCAGAAAGAAGAATTAACCACAGGCTCAGCCTGCCCCCCGGAACCAGAACAGGGCCTGAAGCCATTCTGCGATTTTGCGGCCAGCTCCCATAAAAACGAGTTGTAAAATGGAGGTTCAGGGCACTGCAATTCACAAACCTGCAGAGTTATTAATGATAACTCTCGTCCACAAATATATTGAGGGAAGGCAAAGAAGAGGATTTGAAATCAAGGCAGAATTGCAGGAAACAGATTTCAGGAGGTAGATTCGAATCGCCTTTAAAGCACATGAAAAGCGGCAAAACGTTGACAATGATGACCTTGGCCAAAAAGGGCGTATGCGTTTTTTCCTGAATATATTCAGGAAAAAACGCTTACGCCCTTTTTGGCCAACCAAGCCACCTGGAAAGGCAAATCAGCGCTACAAAGAAGTCTCGCTTCCCATCGGTCAAAAGGGCCATGCTGAAAAAAGTGTCAAAACCAGAAATGCAGGACAGGCCATGGAGAAATGGGAGCCTTGCTACACTGATGGGCGGGATGTAAATTGCCAAGAGCCACTCCGGAGAAGTGTCCGGTGAGTCCTGAAACATCTGAAAAACACAGCTTAGAGAGCATAGGGCACTTCCACTCATGGGGGTATAAATTGGGAAAATTAAAAATCAGCAAGACACAAGCACCCCAAAGTTTAGGGCTGCTCTGTTGACCAGGACCTCCACTTCATTCCACCTTAAATATCCCAGGAAAGAGAAAAATGGAGAAAGAAGTTGTGGTCCTTATGTACATTGGAATATCACTCAGCCAGGAAATCAATGTCGTAAGGTTAGTAGCAGCATGATGAGTGGATTTAGGTACGACGATTCTAAGTGAAATAAGTCACACAGAAAAGGACACTTCTCATAAGGTATCACTGATAGAGGGAATGTAAAAACCGTTACACTTGAACTGAATTACAAAACAGAACAGAGTCACACATGCAGAAAACACACTATGGCTGCTTAACGGGAAAGGTGAGGTGGGGTGATACATAAAACAAGGGTATCAAATTAGCTCAGATACCGTTCCATAAACCCAATATGTAATAGACAAGACCTACTCCTTGCTCAGAGAACTGGACTCAACACGCCCTATTCACCGCACAAGAATATATCTGACTAATAATAATCGTAAAACCTATGTATTGATATCTCTCTGTTAGTGTGTCAAGTGGGTGTAAAGCGGCATAAACACAGCAGTGAAAAGCAGCTAAACCCCATTATAAAAATAAATTACTTTGAAACACCCATGAAACAAAGACAGTGAAAGAGAGAGAAATTCTTACACAATGCGTTCAGGGGCTGTGATGCAACCTGGATTGACCATATCTAGACGCACAGCTGGATGAGACATAAGGGTGGACACTCTTGGGGCTGAGAGGTTTGGTGAGGTTGGGTGAGCAAACGCAGACCCTTTAAAGGAATACTGCGTGGTACCCATCGCATGGGTCCCAAATCTCCGGGTTCAAGGGCATCTTCCTACATCAAAAACATGCATGAGAAACCCAGAAGATGGTACACCGTGTGATGGGGAAAGGTTTCTAAAACGCACCTCATTTCTCATCTCCTTGTGCCCGGGTTCGCCATTCCAGCCACTTTACTAGCAAGCTCCCTACTTGGAGCATCAGCACCTTTAACCTCCTGTTCCGTACAGGTTGCAATTTGTCCTGAGGATAAACGGGAAGACGTGGAACCAACGAGAGACTAGCTCTTGGTGTTGGGACAGGCACAGGTCACTCTATTTTCCCATCAGAAAGAAGAATTAACCACAGGCTCAGCCTGACCCCCGGAACCAGAACAGGGCCTGAAGCCATTCTGCGATTTTGCGGCCAGCTCCCATAAAAACGAGTTGTAAAATGGAGGTTCAGGGCACTGCAATTCACAAACCTGCAGAGTTATAAATGATAACTCCCGTCCACAAATATATTGAGGGAAGGCAAAGAAGAGGATTTGAAATCAAGGCAGAATTGCAGGAAACAGATTTCAGGAGGTAGATACGAATCGCCTTTAAAGCACATGAAAAGCGGCAAAACGTTGACAATGATGCCCTTGGCCAAAAAGGGCGTATGCGTTTTTTCCTGAATATATTCAGGAAAAAACGCATACGCCCTTTTTGGCCAACCAAGCCACCTGGAAAGGCAAATCAGCGCTACAAAGAAGTCTCGCTTCCCATCGGTCAAAAGGGCCATGCTGAAAAAAGTGTCAAAACCAGAAATGCAGGACAGGCCATGGAGAAATGGGAGCCTTGCTACACTGATGG
This sequence comes from Balaenoptera borealis, assembly GCF_965194805.1. NCBI lineage: Eukaryota > Metazoa > Chordata > Mammalia > Artiodactyla > Balaenopteridae > Balaenoptera > Balaenoptera borealis. The sequence continues at coordinate 376,267 of NW_028123922.1, forward strand.
GCGGGATGTAAATTGCCAAGAGCCACTCCGGAGAAGTGTCCGGTGAGTCCTGAAACATCTGAAAAACACAGCTTAGAGAGCATAGGGCACTTCCACTCATGGGGGTATAAATTGGGAAAATTAAAAATCAGCAAGACACAAGCACCCCAAAGTTTAGGGCTGCTCTGTTGACCAGGACCTCCACTTCATTCCACCTTAAATATCCCAGGAAAGAGAAAAATGGATAAAGAAGTTGTGGTCCTTATGTACAATGGAATACCACTCAGCCAGGAAATCAATGTCGTAAGGTTAGTAGCAGCATGATGAGTGGATTTAGGTACGACGATTCTAAGTGAAATAAGTCACACAGAAAAGGACACTTCTCATAAGGTATCACTGATAGAGGGAATGTAAAAACCGTTACACTTGAACTGAATTACAAAACAGAACAGAGTCACACATGCAGAAAACACACTATGGCTGCTTAACGGGAAAGGTGAGGTGGGGTGATACATAAAACAAGGGTATCAAATTAGCTCAGATACCGTTCCATAAACCCAATATGTAATAGACAAGACCTACTCCTTGCTCAGAGAACTGGACTCAACACGCCCTATTCACCGCACAAGAATATATCTGACTAATAATAATCGTAAAACCTATGTATTGATATCTCTCTGTTAGTGTGTCAAGTGGGTGTAAAGCGGCATAAACACAGCAGTGAAAAGCAGCTAAACCCCATTATAAAAATAAATTACTTTGAAACACCCATGAAACAAAGACAGTGAAAGAGAGAGAAATTCTTACACAATGCGTTCAGGGGCTGTGATGCAACCTGGATTGACCATATCTAGACGCACAGCTGGATGAGACATAAGGGTGGACACTCTTGGGGCTGAGAGGTTTGGTGAGGTTGGGTGAGCAAACGCAGACCCTTTAAAGGAATACTGCGTGGTACCCATCGCATGGGTCCCAAATCTCCGGGTTCAAGGGCATCTTCCTACATCAAAAACATGCATGAGAAACCCAGAAGATGGTACACCGTGTGATGGGGAAAGGTTTCTAAAACGCACCTCATTTCTCATCTCCTTGTGCCCGGGTTCGCCATTCCAGCCGCTTTACTAGCAAGCTCCCTACTTGGAGCATCAGCACCTTTAACCTCCTGTTCCGTACAGGTTGCAATTTGTCCTGAGGATAAACGGGAAGACGTGGAACCAACGAGAGACTAGCTCTTGGTGTTGGGACAGGCACAGGTCACTCTATTTTCCCATCAGAAAGAAGAATTAACCACAGGCTCAGCCTGCCCCCCGGAACCAGAACAGGGCCTGAAGCCATTCTGCGATTTTGCGGCCAGCTCCCATAAAAACGAGTTGTAAAATGGAGGTTCAGGGCACTGCAATTCACAAACCTGCAGAGTTATTAATGATAACTCTCGTCCACAAATATATTGAGGGAAGGCAAAGAATAGGATATGAAATCAAGGCAGAATTGCAGGAAACAGATTTCAGGAGGTAGATACGAATCGCCTTTAAAGCACATGAAAAGCGGCAAAACGTTGACAATGATGCCCTTGGCCAAAAAGGGCGTATGCGTTTTTTCCTGAATATATTCAGGAAAAATCGCATACGCCCTTTTTGGCCAACCAAGCAACCTGGAAAGGCAAATCAGCGCTACAAAGAAGTCTCGCTTCCCATCGGTCAAAAGGGCCATGCTGAAAAAAGTGTCAAAACCAGAAATGCAGGACAGGCCATGGAGAAATGGGAGCCTTGCTACACTGATGGGCGGGATGTAAATTGCCAAGAGCCACTCCGGAGAAGTGTCCGGTGAGTCCTGAAACATCTGAAAAACACAGCTTAGAGAGCATAGGGCACTTCCACTCATGGGGGTATAAATTGGGAAAATTAAAAATCAGCAAGACACAAGCACCCCAAAGTTTAGGGCTGCTCTGTTGACCAGGACCTCCACTTCATTCCACCTTAAATATCCCAGGAAAGAGAAAAATGGATAAAGAAGTTGTGGTCCTTATGTACAATGGAATACCACTCAGCCATGAAATCAATGTCGTAAGGTTAGTAGCAGCATGATGAATGGATTTAGGTACGACGATTCTAAGTGAAATAAGTCACACAGAAAAGGACACTTCTCATAAGGTATCACTGATAGAGGGAATGTAAAAACCGTTACACTTGAACTGAATTACAAAACAGAACAGAGTCACACATGCAGAAAACACACTATGGCTGCTTAACGGGAAAGGTGAGGTGGGGTGATACATAAAACAAGGGTATCAAATTAGCTCAGATACCGTTCCATAAACCCAATATGTAATAGACAAGACCTACTCCTTGCTCAGAGAACTGGACTCAACATGCCCTATTCACCGCACAAGAATATATCTGACTAATAATAATCGTAAAACCTATGTATTGATATCTCTCTGTTAGTGTGTCAAGTGGGTGTAAAGCGGCATAAACACAGCAGTGAAAAGCAGCTAAACCCCATTATAAAAATAAATTACTTTGAAACACCCATGAAACAAAGACAGTGAAAGAGAGAGAAATTCTTACACAATGCGTTCAGGGGCTGTGATGCAACCTGGATTGACCATATCTAGACGCACAGCTGGATGAGACATAAGGGTGGACACTCTTGGGGCTGAGAGGTTTGGTGAGGTTGGGTGAGCAAACGCAGACCCTTTAAAGGAATACTGCGTGGTACCCATCGCATGGGTCCCAAATCTCCAGGTTCAAGGGCATCTTCCTACATCAAAAACATGCATGAGAAACCCAGAAGATGGTACACCGTGTGATGGGGAAAGGTTTCTAAAACGCACCTCATTTCTCATCTCCTTGTGCCCGGGTTCGCCATTCCAGCCGCTTTACTAGCAAGCTCCCTACTTGGAGCATCAGCACCTTTAACCTCCTGTTCCATACAGGTTGCAATTTGTCCTGAGGATAAACGGGAAGACGTGGAACCAACGAGAGACTAGCTCTTGGTGTTGGGACAGGCACAGGTCACTCTATTTTCCCATCAGAAAGAAGAATTAACCACAGGCTCAGCCTGCCCCCCGGAACCAGAACAGGGCCTGAAGCCATTCTGCGATTTTGCGGCCAGCTCCCATAAAAACGAGTTGTAAAATGGAGGTTCAGGGCACTGCAATTCACAAACCTGCAGAGTTATTAATGATAACTCTCGTCCACAAATATATTGAGGGAAGGCAAAGAAGAGGATTTGAAATCAAGGCAGAATTGCAGGAAACAGATTTCAGGAGGTAGATTCGAATCGCCTTTAAAGCACATGAAAAGCGGCAAAACGTTGACAATGATGACCTTGGCCAAAAAGGGCGTATGCGTTTTTTCCTGAATATATTCAGGAAAAAACGCTTACGCCCTTTTTGGCCAACCAAGCCACCTGGAAAGGCAAATCAGCGCTACAAAGAAGTCTCGCTTCCCATCGGTCGAAAGGGCCATGCTGAAAAAAGTGTCAAAACCAGAAATGCAGGACAGGCCATGGAGAAATGGGAGCCTTGCTACACTGATGGGCGGGATGTAAATTGCCAAGAGCCACTCCGGAGAAGTGTCCGGTGAGTCCTGAAACATCTGAAAAACACAGCTTAGAGAGCATAGGGCACTTCCACTCATGGGGGTATAAATTGGGAAAATTAAAAATCAGCAAGACACAAGCACCCCAAAGTTTAGGGCTGCTCTGTTGACCAGGACCTCCACTTCATTCCACCTTAAATATCCCAGGAAAGAGAAAAATGGATAAAGAAGTTGTGGTCCTTATGTACAATGGAATACCACTCAGCCATGAAATCAATGTCGTAAGGTTAGTAGCAGCATGATGAGTGGATTTAGGTACGACGATTCTAAGTGAAATAAGTCACACAGAAAAGGACACTTCTCATAAGGTATCACTGATAGAGGGAATGTAAAAACCGTTACACTTGAACTGAATTACAAAACAGAACAGAGTCACACATGCAGAAAACACACTATGGCTGCTTAACGGGAAAGGTGAGGTGGGGTGATACATAAAACAAGGGTATCAAATTAGCTCAGATACCGTTCCATAAACCCAATATGTAATAGACAAGACCTACTCCTTGCTCAGAGAACTGGACTCAACACGCCCTATTCACCGCACAAGAATATATCTGACTAATAATAATCGTAAAACCTATGTATTGATATCTCTCTGTTAGTGTGTCAAGTGGGTGTAAAGCGGCATAAACACAGCAGTGAAAAGCAGCTAAACCCCATTATAAAAATAAATTACTTTGAAACACCCATGAAACAAAGACAGTGAAAGAGAGAGAAATTCTTACACAATGTGTTCAGGGGCTGTGATGCAACCTGGATTGACCATATCTAGACGCACAGCTGGATGAGACATAAGGGTGGACACTCTTGGGGCTGAGAGGTTTGGTGAGGTTGGGTGAGCAAACGCAGACCCTTTAAAGGAATACTGCGTGGTACCCATCGCATGGGTCCCAAATCTCCAGGTTCAAGGGCATCTTCCTACATCAAAAACATGCATGAGAAACCCAGAAGATGGTACACCGTGTGATGGGGAAAGGTTTCTAAAACGCACCTCATTTCTCATCTCCTTGTGCCCGGGTTCGCCATTCCAGCCGCTTTACTAGCAAGCTCCCTACTTGGAGCATCAGCACCTTTAACCTCCTGTTCCATACAGGTTGCAATTTGTCCTGAGGATAAACGGGAAGACGTGGAACCAACGAGAGACTAGCTCTTGGTGTTGGGACAGGCACAGGTCACTCTATTTTCCCATCAGAAAGAAGAATTAACCACAGGCTCAGCCTGACCCCCGGAACCAGAACAGGGCCTGAAGCCATTCTGCGATTTTGCCGCCAGCTCCCATAAAAACGAGTTGTAAAATGGAGGTTCAGGGCACTGCAATTCACAAACCTGCAGAGTTATTAATGATAACTCTCGTCCACAAATATATTGAGGGAAGGCAAAGAAGAGGATTTGAAATCAAGGCAGAATTGCAGGAAACAGATTTCAGGAGGTAGATACGAATCGCCTTTAAAGCACATGAAAAGCGGCAAAACGTTGACAATGATGCCCTTGGCCAAAAAGGGCGTATGCGTTTTTTCCTGAATATATTCAGGAAAAATCGCATACGCCCTTTTTGGCCAACCAAGCAACCTGGAAAGGCAAATCAGCGCTACAAAGAAGTCTCGCTTCCCATCGGTCAAAAGGGCCATGCTGAAAAAAGTGTCAAAACCAGAAATGCAGGACAGGCCATGGAGAAATGGGAGCCTTGCTACACTGATGGGCGGGATGTAAATTGCCAAGAGCCACTCCGGAGAAGTGTCCGGTGAGTCCTGAAACATCTGAAAAACACAGCTTAGAGAGCATAGGGCACTTCCACTCATGGGGGTATAAATTGGGAAAATTAAAAATCAGCAAGACACAAGCACCCCAAAGTTTAGGGCTGCTCTGTTGACCAGGACCTCCACTTCATTCCACCTTAAATATCCCAGGAAAGAGAAAAATGGATAAAGAAGTTGTGGTCCTTATGTACAATGGAATACCACTCAGCCATGAAATCAATGTCGTAAGGTTAGTAGCAGCATGATGAGTGGATTTAGGTACGACGATTCTAAGTGAAATAAGTCACACAGAAAAAGACACTTCTCATAAGGTATCACTGATAGAGGGAATGTAAAAACCGTTACACTTGAACTGAATTACAAAACAGAACAGAGTCACACATGCAGAAAACACACTATGGCTGCTTAACGGGAAAGGTGAGGTGGGGTGATACATAAAACAAGGGTATCAAATTAGCTCAGATACCGTTCCATAAACCCAATATGTAATAGACAAGACCTACTCCTTGCTCAGAGAACTGGACTCAACACGCCCTATTCACCGCACAAGAATATATCTGACTAATAATAATCGTAAAACCTATGTATTGATATCTCTCTGTTAGTGTGTCAAGTGGGTGTAAAGCGGCATAAACACAGCAGTGAAAAGCAGCTAAACCCCATTATAAAAATAAATTACTTTGAAACACCCATGAAACAAAGACAGTGAAAGAGAGAGAAATTCTTACACAATGCGTTCAGGAGCTGTGATGCAACCTGGATTGACCATATCTAGACGCACAGCTGGATGAGACATAAGGGTGGACACTCTTGGGGCTGAGAGGTTTGGTGAGGTTGGGTGAGCAAACGCAGACCCTTTAAAGGAATACTGCGTGGTACCCATCGCATGGGTCCCAAATCTCCAGGTTCAAGGGCATCTTCCTACATCAAAAACATGCATGAGAAACCCAGAAGATGGTACACCGTGTGATGGGGAAAGGTTTCTGAAACGCACCTCATTTCTCATCTCCTTGTGCCCGGGTTCGCCATTCCAGCCGCTTTACTAGCAAGCTCCCTACTTGGAGCATCAGCACCTTTAACCTCCTGTTCCATACAGGTTGCAATTTGTCCTGAGGATAAACGGGAAGACGTGGAACCAACGAGAGACTAGCTCTTGGTGTTGGGACAGGCACAGGTCACTCTATTTTCCCATCAGAAAGAAGAATTAACCACAGGCTCAGCCTGCCCCCCGGAACCAGAACAGGGCCTGAAGCCATTCTGCGATTTTGCGGCCAGCTCCCATAAAAACGAGTTGTAAAATGGAGGTTCAGGGCACTGCAATTCACAAACCTGCAGAGTTATTAATGATAACTCTCGTCCACAAATATATTGAGGGAAGGCAAAGAAGAGGATTTGAAATCAAGGCAGAATTGCAGGAAACAGATTTCAGGAGGTAGATTCGAATCGCCTTTAAAGCACATGAAAAGCGGCAAAACGTTGACAATGATGACCTTGGCCAAAAAGGGCGTATGCGTTTTTTCCTGAATATATTCAGGAAAAAACGCTTACGCCCTTTTTGGCCAACCAAGCCACCTGGAAAGGCAAATCAGCGCTACAAAGAAGTCTCGCTTCCCATCGGTCAAAAGGGCCATGCTGAAAAAAGTGTCAAAACCAGAAATGCAGGACAGGCCATGGAGAAATGGGAGCCTTGCTACACTGATGGGCGGGATGTAAATTGCCAAGAGCCACTCCGGAGAAGTGTCCGGTGAGTCCTGAAACATCTGAAAAACACAGCTTAGAGAGCATAGGGCACTTCCACTCATGGGGGTATAAATTGGGAAAATTAAAAATCAGCAAGACACAAGCACCCCAAAGTTTAGGGCTGCTCTGTTGACCAGGACCTCCACTTCATTCCACCTTAAATATCCCAGGAAAGAGAAAAATGGAGAAAGAAGTTGTGGTCCTTATGTACATTGGAATATCACTCAGCCAGGAAATCAATGTCGTAAGGTTAGTAGCAGCATGATGAGTGGATTTAGGTACGACGATTCTAAGTGAAATAAGTCACACAGAAAAGGACACTTCTCATAAGGTATCACTGATAGAGGGAATGTAAAAACCGTTACACTTGAACTGAATTACAAAACAGAACAGAGTCACACATGCAGAAAACACACTATGGCTGCTTAACGGGAAAGGTGAGGTGGGGTGATACATAAAACAAGGGTATCAAATTAGCTCAGATACCGTTCCATAAACCCAATATGTAATAGACAAGACCTACTCCTTGCTCAGAGAACTGGACTCAACACGCCCTATTCACCGCACAAGAATATATCTGACTAATAATAATCGTAAAACCTATGTATTGATATCTCTCTGTTAGTGTGTCAAGTGGGTGTAAAGCGGCATAAACACAGCAGTGAAAAGCAGCTAAACCCCATTATAAAAATAAATTACTTTGAAACACCCATGAAACAAAGACAGTGAAAGAGAGAGAAATTCTTACACAATGCGTTCAGGGGCTGTGATGCAACCTGGATTGACCATATCTAGACGCACAGCTGGATGAGACATAAGGGTGGACACTCTTGGGGCTGAGAGGTTTGGTGAGGTTGGGTGAGCAAACGCAGACCCTTTAAAGGAATACTGCGTGGTACCCATCGCATGGGTCCCAAATCTCCGGGTTCAAGGGCATCTTCCTACATCAAAAACATGCATGAGAAACCCAGAAGATGGTACACCGTGTGATGGGGAAAGGTTTCTAAAACGCACCTCATTTCTCATCTCCTTGTGCCCGGGTTCGCCATTCCAGCCGCTTTACTAGCAAGCTCCCTACTTGGAGCATCAGCACCTTTAACCTCCTGTTCCGTACAGGTTGCAATTTGTCCTGAGGATAAACGGGAAGACGTGGAACCAACGAGAGACTAGCTCTTGGTGTTGGGACAGGCACAGGTCACTCTATTTTCCCATCAGAAAGAAGAATTAACCACAGGCTCAGCCTGACCCCCGGAACCAGAACAGGGCCTGAAGCCATTCTGCGATTTTGCGGCCAGCTCCCATAAAAACGAGTTGTAAAATGGAGGTTCAGGGCACTGCAATTCACAAACCTGCAGAGTTATAAATGATAACTCCCGTCCACAAATATATTGAGGGAAGGCAAAGAAGAGGATTTGAAATCAAGGCAGAATTGCAGGAAACAGATTTCAGGAGGTAGATACGAATCGCCTTTAAAGCACATGAAAAGCGGCAAAACGTTGACAATGATGCCCTTGGCCAAAAAGGGCGTATGCGTTTTTTCCTGAATATATTCAGGAAAAAACGCATACGCCCTTTTTGGCCAACCAAGCCACCTGGAAAGGCAAATCAGCGCTACAAAGAAGTCTCGCTTCCCATCGGTCAAAAGGGCCATGCTGAAAAAAGTGTCAAAACCAGAAATGCAGGACAGGCCATGGAGAAATGGGAGCCTTGCTACACTGATGGGCGGGATGTAAATTGCCAAGAGCCACTCCGGAGAAGTGTCCGGTGAGTCCTGAAACATCTGAAAAACACAGCTTAGAGAGCATAGGGCACTTCCACTCATGGGGGTATAAATTGGGAAAATTAAAAATCAGCAAGACACAAGCACCCCAAAGTTTAGGGCTGCTCTGTTGACCAGGACCTCCACTTCATTCCACCTTAAATATCCCAGGAAAGAGAAAAATGGATAAAGAAGTTGTGGTCCTTATGTACAATGGAATACCACTCAGCCAGGAAATCAATGTCGTAAGGTTAGTAGCAGCATGATGAGTGGATTTAGGTACGACGATTCTAAGTGAAATAAGTCACACAGAAAAGGACACTTCTCATAAGGTATCACTGATAGAGGGAATGTAAAAACCGTTACACTTGAACTGAATTACAAAACAGAACAGAGTCACACATGCAGAAAACACACTATGGCTGCTTAACGGGAAAGGTGAGGTGGGGTGATACATAAAACAAGGGTATCAAATTAGCTCAGATACCGTTCCATAAACCCAATATGTAATAGACAAGACCTACTCCTTGCTCAGAGAACTGGACTCAACACGCCCTATTCACCGCACAAGAATATATCTGACTAATAATAATCGTAAAACCTATGTATTGATATCTCTCTGTTAGTGTGTCAAGTGGGTGTAAAGCGGCATAAACACAGCAGTGAAAAGCAGCTAAACCCCATTATAAAAATAAATTACTTTGAAACACCCATGAAACAAAGACAGTGAAAGAGAGAGAAATTCTTACACAATGCGTTCAGGGGCTGTGATGCAACCTGGATTGACCATATCTAGACGCACAGCTGGATGAGACATAAGGGTGGACACTCTTGGGGCTGAGAGGTTTGGTGAGGTTGGGTGAGCAAACGCAGACCCTTTAAAGGAATACTGCGTGGTACCCATCGCATGGGTCCCAAATCTCCGGGTTCAAGGGCATCTTCCTACATCAAAAACATGCATGAGAAACCCAGAAGATGGTACACCGTGTGATGGGGAAAGGTTTCTAAAACGCACCTCATTTCTCATCTCCTTGTGCCCGGGTTCGCCATTCCAGCCGCTTTACTAGCAAGCTCCCTACTTGGAGCATCAGCACCTTTAACCTCCTGTTCCGTACAGGTTGCAATTTGTCCTGAGGATAAACGGGAAGACGTGGAACCAACGAGAGACTAGCTCTTGGTGTTGGGACAGGCACAGGTCACTCTATTTTCCCATCAGAAAGAAGAATTAACCACAGGCTCAGCCTGCCCCCCGGAACCAGAACAGGGCCTGAAGCCATTCTGCGATTTTGCGGCCAGCTCCCATAAAAACGAGTTGTAAAATGGAGGTTCAGGGCACTGCAATTCACAAACCTGCAGAGTTATTAATGATAACTCTCGTCCACAAATATATTGAGGGAAGGCAAAGAATAGGATATGAAATCAAGGCAGAATTGCAGGAAACAGATTTCAGGAGGTAGATACGAATCGCCTTTAAAGCACATGAAAAGCGGCAAAACGTTGACAATGATGCCCTTGGCCAAAAAGGGCGTATGCGTTTTTTCCTGAATATATTCAGGAAAAATCGCATACGCCCTTTTTGGCCAACCAAGCAACCTGGAAAGGCAAATCAGCGCTACAAAGAAGTCTCGCTTCCCATCGGTCAAAAGGGCCATGCTGAAAAAAGTGTCAAAACCAGAAATGCAGGACAGGCCATGGAGAAATGGGAGCCTTGCTACACTGATGGGCGGGATGTAAATTGCCAACAGCCACTCCGGAGAAGTGTCCGGTGAGTCCTGAAACATCTGAAAAACACAGCTTAGAGAGCATAGGGCACTTCCACTCATGGGGGTATAAATTGGGAAAATTAAAAATCAGCAAGACACAAGCACCCCAAAGTTTAGGGCTGCTCTGTTGACCAGGACCTCCACTTCATTCCACCTTAAATATCCCAGGAAAGAGAAAAATGGATAAAGAAGTTGTGGTCCTTATGTACAATGGAATACCACTCAGCCATGAAATCAATGTCGTAAGGTTAGTAGCAGCATGATGAGTGGATTTAGGTACGACGATTCTAAGTGAAATAAGTCACACAGAAAAGGACACTTCTCAAAAGGTATCACTGATAGAGGGAATGTAAAAACCGTTACACTTGAACTGAATTACAAAACAGAACAGAGTCACACATGCAGAAAACACACTATGGCTGCTTAACGGGAAAGGTGAGGTGGGGTGATACATAAAACAAGGGTATCAAATTAGCTCAGATACCGTTCCATAAACCCAATATGTAATAGACAAGACCTACTCCTGGCTCAGAGAACTGGACTCAACACGCCCTATTCACCGCACAAGAATATATCTGACTAATAATAATCGTAAAACCTATGTATTGATATCTCTCTGTTAGTGTGTCAAGTGGGTGTAAAGCGGCATAAACACAGCAGTGAAAAGCAGCTAAACCCCATTATAAAAATAAATTACTTTGAAACACCCATGAAACAAAGACAGTGAAAGAGAGAGAAATTCTTACACAATGCGTTCAGGGGCTGTGATGCAACCTGGATTGACCATATCTAGACGCACAGCTGGATGAGACATAAGGGTGGACACTCTTGGGGCTGAGAGGTTTGGTGAGGTTGGGTGAGCAAACGCAGACCCTTTAAAGGAATACTGCGTGGTACCCATCGCATGGGTCCCAAATCTCCAGGTTCAAGGGCATCTTCCTACATCAAAAACATGCATGAGAAACCCAGAAGATGGTACACCGTGTGATGGGGAAAGGTTTCTAAAACGCACCTCATTTCTCATCTCCTTGTGCCCGGGTTCGCCATTCCAGCCGCTTTACTAGCAAGCTCCCTACTTGGAGCATCAGCACCTTTAACCTCCTGTTCCATGCAGGTTGCAATTTGTCCTGAGGATAAACGGGAAGACGTGGAACCAACGAGAGACTAGCTCTTGGTGTTGGGACAGGCACAGGTCACTCTATTTTCCCATCAGAAAGAAGAATTAACCACAGGCTCAGCCTGCCCCCCGGAACCAGAACAGGGCCTGAAGCCATTCTGCGATTTTGCGGCCAGCTCCCATAAAAACGAGTTGTAAAATGGAGGTTCAGGGCACTGCAATTCACAAACCTGCAGAGTTATAAATGATAACTCCCGTCCACAAATATATTGAGGGAAGGCAAAGAAGAGGATTTGAAATCAAGGCAGAATTGCAGGAAACAGATTTCAGGAGGTAGATACGAATCGCCTTTGAAGCACATGAAAAGCGGCAAAACGTTGACAATGATGCCCTTGGCCAAAAAGGGCGTATGCGTTTTTTCCTGAATATATTCAGGAAAAATCGCATACGCCCTTTTTGGCCAACCAAGCAACCTGGAAAGGCAAATCAGCGCTACAAAGAAGTCTCGCTTCCCATCGGTCAAAAGGGCCATGCTGAAAAAAGTGTCAAAACCAGAAATGCAGGACAGGCCATGGAGAAATGGGAGCCTTGCTACACTGATGGGCGGGATGTAAATTGCCAAGAGCCACTCCGGAGAAGTGTCCGGTGAGTCCTGAAACATCTGAAAAACACAGCTTAGAGAGCATAGGGCACTTCCACTCATGGGGGTATAAATTGGGAAAATTAAAAATCAGCAAGACACAAGCACCCCAAAGTTTAGGGCTGCTCTGTTGACCAGGACCTCCACTTCATTCTACCTTCAATATCCCAGGAAAGAGAAAAATGGATAAAGAAGTTGTGGTCCTTATGTACAATGGAATATCACTCAGCCATGAAATCAATGTCGTAAGGTTAGTAGCAGCATGATGAGTGGATTTAGGTACGACGATTCTAAGTGAAATAAGTCACACAGAAAAGGACACTTCTCATAAGGTATCACTGATAGAGGGAATGTAAAAACCGTTACACTTGAACTGAATTACAAAACAGAACAGAGTCACACATGCAGAAAACACACTATGGCTGCTTAACGGGAAAGGTGAGGTGGGGTGATACATAAAACAAGGGTATCAAATTAGCTCAGATACCGTTCCATAAACCCAATATGTAATAGACAAGACCTACTCCTGGCTCAGAGAACTGGACTCAACACGCCCTATTCACCGCACAAGAATATATCTGACTAATAATAATCGTAAAACCTATGTATTGATATCTCTCTGTTAGTGTGTCAAGTGGGTGTAAAGCGGCATAAACACAGCAGTGAAAAGCAGCTAAACCCCATTATAAAAATAAATTACTTTGAAACACCCATGAAACAAAGACAGTGAAAGAGAGAGAAATTCTTACACAATGCGTTCAGGGGCTGTGATGCAACCTGGATTGACCATATCTAGACGCACAGCTGGATGAGACATAAGGGTGGACACTCTTGGGGCTGAGAGGTTTGGTGAGGTTGGGTGAGCAAACGCAGACCCTTTAAAGGAATACTGCGTGGTACCCATCGCATGGGTCCCAAATCTCCGGGTTCAAGGGCATCTTCCTACATCAAAAACATGCATGAGAAACCCAGAAGATGGTACACCGTGTGATGGGGAAAGGTTTCTAAAACGCACCTCATTTCTCATCTCCTTGTGCCCGGGTTCGCCATTCCAGCCGCTTTACTAGCAAGCTCCCTACTTGGAGCATCAGCACCTTTAACCTCCTGTTCCGTACAGGTTGCAATTTGTCCTGAGGATAAACGGGAAGACGTGGAACCAACGAGAGACTAGCTCTTGGTGTTGGGACAGGCACAGGTCACTCTATTTTCCCATCAGAAAGAAGAATTAACCACAGGCTCAGCCTGCCCCCCGGAACCAGAACAGGGCCTGAAGCCATTCTGCGATTTTGCGGCCAGCTCCCATAAAAACGAGTTGTAAAATGGAGGTTCAGGGCACTGCAATTCACAAACCTGCAGAGTTATTAATGATAACTCTCGTCCACAAATATATTGAGGGAAGGCAAAGAATAGGATATGAAATCAAGGCAGAATTGCAGGAAACAGATTTCAGGAGGTAGATACGAATCGCCTTTAAAGCACATGAAAAGCGGCAAAACGTTGACAATGATGCCCTTGGCCAAAAAGGGCGTATGCGTTTTTTCCTGAATATATTCAGGAAAAATCGCATACGCCCTTTTTGGCCAACCAAGCAACCTGGAAAGGCAAATCAGCGCTACAAAGAAGTCTCGCTTCCCATCGGTCAAAAGGGCCATGCTGAAAAAAGTGTCAAAACCAGAAATGCAGGACAGGCCATGGAGAAATGGGAGCCTTGCTACACTGATGGGCGGGATGTAAATTGCCAACAGCCACTCCGGAGAAGTGTCCGGTGAGTCCTGAAACATCTGAAAAACACAGCTTAGAGAGCATAGGGCACTTCCACTCATGGGGGTATAAATTGGGAAAATTAAAAATCAGCAAGACACAAGCACCCCAAAGTTTAGGGCTGCTCTGTTGACCAGGACCTCCACTTCATTCCACCTTAAATATCCCAGGAAAGAGAAAAATGGATAAAGAAGTTGTGGTCCTTATGTACAATGGAATACCACTCAGCCATGAAATCAATGTCGTAAGGTTAGTAGCAGCATGATGAGTGGATTTAGGTACGACGATTCTAAGTGAAATAAGTCACACAGAAAAGGACACTTCTCAAAAGGTATCACTGATAGAGGGAATGTAAAAACCGTTACACTTGAACTGAATTACAAAACAGAACAGAGTCACACATGCAGAAAACACACTATGGCTGCTTAACGGGAAAGGTGAGGTGGGGTGATACATAAAACAAGGGTATCAAATTAGCTCAGATACCGTTCCATAAACCCAATATGTAATAGACAAGACCTACTCCTGGCTCAGAGAACTGGACTCAACACGCCCTATTCACCGCACAAGAATATATCTGACTAATAATAATCGTAAAACCTATGTATTGATATCTCTCTGTTAGTGTGTCAAGTGGGTGTAAAGCGGCATAAACACAGCAGTGAAAAGCAGCTAAACCCCATTATAAAAATAAATTACTTTGAAACACCCATGAAACAAAGACAGTGAAAGAGAGAGAAATTCTTACACAATGCGTTCAGGGGCTGTGATGCAACCTGGATTGACCATATCTAGACGCACAGCTGGATGAGACATAAGGGTGGACACTCTTGGGGCTGAGAGGTTTGGTGAGGTTGGGTGAGCAAACGCAGACCCTTTAAAGGAATACTGCGTGGTACCCATCGCATGGGTCCCAAATCTCCAGGTTCAAGGGCATCTTCCTACATCAAAAACATGCATGAGAAACCCAGAAGATGGTACACCGTGTGATGGGGAAAGGTTTCTAAAACGCACCTCATTTCTCATCTCCTTGTGCCCGGGTTCGCCATTCCAGCCGCTTTACTAGCAAGCTCCCTACTTGGAGCATCAGCACCTTTAACCTCCTGTTCCATGCAGGTTGCAATTTGTCCTGAGGATAAACGGGAAGACGTGGAACCAACGAGAGACTAGCTCTTGGTGTTGGGACAGGCACAGGTCACTCTATTTTCCCATCAGAAAGAAGAATTAACCACAGGCTCAGCCTGCCCCCCGGAACCAGAACAGGGCCTGAAGCCATTCTGCGATTTTGCGGCCAGCTCCCATAAAAACGAGTTGTAAAATGGAGGTTCAGGGCACTGCAATTCACAAACCTGCAGAGTTATAAATGATAACTCCCGTCCACAAATATATTGAGGGAAGGCAAAGAAGAGGATTTGAAATCAAGGCAGAATTGCAGGAAACAGATTTCAGGAGGTAGATACGAATCGCCTTTGAAGCACATGAAAAGCGGCAAAACGTTGACAATGATGCCCTTGGCCAAAAAGGGCGTATGCGTTTTTTCCTGAATATATTCAGGAAAAATCGCATACGCCCTTTTTGGCCAACCAAGCAACCTGGAAAGGCAAATCAGCGCTACAAAGAAGTCTCGCTTCCCATCGGTCAAAAGGGCCATGCTGAAAAAAGTGTCAAAACCAGAAATGCAGGACAGGCCATGGAGAAATGGGAGCCTTGCTACACTGATGGGCGGGATGTAAATTGCCAAGAGCCACTCCGGAGAAGTGTCCGGTGAGTCCTGAAACATCTGAAAAACACAGCTTAGAGAGCATAGGGCACTTCCACTCATGGGGGTATAAATTGGGAAAATTAAAAATCAGCAAGACACAAGCACCCCAAAGTTTAGGGCTGCTCTGTTGACCAGGACCTCCACTTCATTCTACCTTCAATATCCCAGGAAAGAGAAAAATGGATAAAGAAGTTGTGGTCCTTATGTACAATGGAATATCACTCAGCCATGAAATCAATGTCGTAAGGTTAGTAGCAGCATGATGAGTGGATTTAGGTACGACGATTCTAAGTGAAATAAGTCACACAGAAAAGGACACTTCTCATAAGGTATCACTGATAGAGGGAATGTAAAAACCGTTACACTTGAACTGAATTACAAAACAGAACAGAGTCACACATGCAGAAAACACACTATGGCTGCTTAACGGGAAAGGTGAGGTGGGGTGATACATAAAACAAGGGTATCAAATTAGCTCAGATACCGTTCCATAAACCCAATATGTAATAGACAAGACCTACTCCTGGCTCAGAGAACTGGACTCAACACGCCCTATTCACCGCACAAGAATATATCTGACTAATAATAATCGTAAAACCTATGTATTGATATCTCTCTGTTAGTGTGTCAAGTGGGTGTAAAGCGGCATAAACACAGCAGTGAAAAGCAGCTAAACCCCATTATCAAAATAAATTACTTTGAAACACCCATGAAACAAAGACAGTGAAAGAGAGAGAAATTCTTACACAATGCGTTCAGGGGCTGTGATGCAACCTGGATTGACCATATCTAGACGCACAGCTGGATGAGACATAAGGGTGGACACTCTTGGGGCTGAGAGGTTTGGTGAGGTTGGGTGAGCAAACGCAGACCCTTTAAATGAATACTGCGTGGTACCCATCGCATGGGTCCCAAATCTCCAGGTTCAAGGGCATCTTCCTACATCAAAAACATGCATGAGAAACCCAGAAGATGGTACACCGTGTGATGGGGAAAGGTTTCTAAAACGCACCTCATTTCTCATCTCCTTGTGCCCGGGTTCGCCATTCCAGCCACTTTACTAGCAAGCTCCCTACTTGGAGCATCAGCACCTTTAACCTCCTGTTCCATACAGGTTGCAATTTGTCCTGAGGATAAACGGGAAGACGTGGAACCAACGAGAGACTAGCTCTTGGTGTTGGGACAGGCACAGGTCACTCTATTTTCCCATCAGAAAGAAGAATTAACCACAGGCTCAGCCTGCCCCCCGGAACCAGAACAGGGCCTGAAGCCATTCTGCGATTTTGCGGCCAGCTCCCATAAAAACGAGTTGTAAAATGGAGGTTCAGGGCACTGCAATTCACAAACCTGCAGAGTTATTAATGATAACTCTCGTCCACAAATATATTGAGGGAAGGCAAAGAATAGGATTTGAAATCAAGGCAGAATTGCAGGAAACAGATTTCAGGAGGTAGATACGAATCGCCTTTGAAGCACATGAAAAGCGGCAAAACGTTGACAATGATGCCCTTGGCCAAAAAGGGCGTATGCGTTTTTTCCTGAATATATTCAGGAAAAATCGCATACGCCCTTTCTGGCCAACCAAGCAACCTGGAAAGGCAAATCAGCGCTACAAAGAAGTCTCGCTTCCCATCGGTCAAAAGGGCCATGCTGAAAAAAGTGTCAAAACCAGAAATGCAGGACAGGCCATGGAGAAATGGGAGCCTTGCTACACTGATGGGCGGGATGTAAATTGCCAAGAGCCACTCCGGAGAAGTGTCCGGTGAGTCCTGAAACATCTGAAAAACACAGCTTAGAGAGCATAGGGCACTTCCACTCATGGGGGTATAAATTGGGAAAATTAAAAATCAGCAAGACACAAGCACCCCAAAGTTTAGGGCTGCTCTGTTGACCAGGACCTCCACTTCATTCCACCTTAAATATCCCAGGAAAGAGAAAAATGGATAAAGAAGTTGTGGTCCTTATGTACAATGGAATACCACTCAGCCATGAAATCAATGTCGTAAGGTTAGTAGCAGCATGATGAGTGAATTTAGGTACGACGATTCTAAGTGAAATAAGTCACACAGAAAAGGACACTTCTCATAAGGTATCACTGATAGAGGGAATGTAAAAACCGTTACACTTGAACTGAATTACAAAACAGAACAGAGTCACACATGCAGAAAACACACTATGGCTGCTTAACGGGAAAGGTGAGGTGGGGTGATACATAAAACAAGGGTATCAAATTAGCTCAGATACCGTTCCATAAACCCAATATGTAATAGACAAGACCTACTCCTTGCTCAGAGAACTGGACTCAACACGCCCTATTCACCGCACAAGAATATATCTGACTAATAATAATCGTAAAACCTATGTATTGATATCTCTCTGTTAGTGTGTCAAGTGGGTGTAAAGCGGCATAAACACAGCAGTGAAAAGCAGCTAAACCCCATTATAAAAATAAATTACTTTGAAACACCCATGAAACAAAGACAGTGAAAGAGAGAGAAATTCTTACACAATGCGTTCAGGGGCTGTGATGCAACCTGGATTGACCATATCTAGACGCACAGCTGGATGAGACATAAGGGTGGACACTCTTGGGGCTGAGAGGTTTGGTGAGGTTGGGTGAGCAAACGCAGACCCTTTAAAGGAATACTGCGTGGTACCCATCGCATGGGTCCCAAATCTCCAGGTTCAAGGGCATCTTCCTACATCCAAAACATGCATGAGAAACCCAGAAGATGGTACACCGTGTGATGGGGAAAGGTTTCTAAAACGCACCTCATTTCTCATCTCCTTGTGCCCGGGTTCGCCATTCCAGCCGCTTTACTAGCAAGCTCCCTACTTGGAGCATCAGCACCTTTAACCTCCTGTTCCATACAGGATGCAAATTGTCCTGATGATAAACGGGAAGACGTGGAACCAACGAGAGACTAGCTCTTGGTGTTGGGACCGGCACAGGTCACTCTATTTTCCCATCAGAAAGAAGAATTAACCACAGGCTCAGCCTGACCCCCGGAACCAGAACAGGGCCTGAAGCCATTCTGCGATTTTGCGGCCAGCTCCCATAAAAACGAGTTGTAAAATGGAGGTTCAGGGCACTGCAATTCACAAACCTGCAGAGTTATTAATGATAACTCTCGTCCACAAATATATTGAGGGAAGGCAAAGAAGAGGATTTGAAATCAAGGCAGAATTGCAGGAAACAGATTTCAGGAGGTAGATACGAATCGCCTTTAAAGCACATGAAAAGCGGCAAAACGTTGACAATGATGCCCTTGGCCAAAAAGGGCGTATGCGTTTTTTCCTGAATATATTCAGGAAAAATCGCATACGCCCTTTTTGGCCAACCAAGCAACCTGGAAAGGCAAATCAGCGCTACAAAGAAGTCTCGCTTCCCATCGGTCAAAAGGGCCATGCTGAAAAAAGTGTCAAAACCAGAAATGCAGGACAGGCCATGGAGAAATGGGAGCCTTGCTACACTGATGGGCGGGATGTAAATTGCCAAAAGCCACTCCGGAAAAGTGTCCGGTGAGTCCTGAAACATCTGAAAAACACAGCTTAGAGAGCATAGGGCACTTCCACTCATGGGGGTATAAATTGGGAAAATTAAAAATCAGCAAGACACAAGCACCCCAAAGTTTAGGGCTGCTCTGTTGACCAGGACCTCCACTTCATTCCACCTTAAATATCCCAGGAAAGAGAAAAATGGATAAAGAAGTTGTGGTCCTTATGTACAATGGAATACCACTCAGCCATGAAATCAATGTCGTAAGGTTAGTAGCAGCATGATGAGTGGATTTAGGTACGACGATTCTAAGTGAAATAAGTCACACAGAAAAGGACACTTCTCATAAGATATCACTGATAGAGGGAATGTAAAAACCGTTACACTTGAACTGAATTACAAAACAGAACAGAGTCACACATGCAGAAAACACACTATGGCTGCTTAACGGGAAAGGTGAGGTGGGGTGATACATAAAACAAGGGTATCAAATTAGCTCAGATACCGTTCCATAAACCCAATATGTAATAGACAAGACCTACTCCTTGCTCAGAGAACTGGACTCAACACGCCCTATTCACCGCACAAGAATATATCTGACTAATAATAATCGTAAAACCTATGTATTGATATCTCTCTGTTATTGTGTCAAGTGGGTGTAAAGCGGCATAAACACAGCAGTGAAAAGCAGCTAAACCCCATTATAAAAATAAATTACTTTGAAACACCCATGAAACAAAGACAGTGAAAGAGAGAGAAATTCTTACACAATGCGTTCAGGGGCTGTGATGCAACCTGGATTGACCATATCTAGACGCACAGCTGGATGAGACATAAGGGTGGACACTCTTGGGGCTGAGAGGTTTGGTGAGGTTGGGTGAGCAAACGCAGACCCTTTAAAGTAATACTGCGTGGTACCCATCGCATGGGTCCCAAATCTCCAGGTTCAAGGACATCTTCCTACATCGAAAACATGCATGAGAAACCCAGAAGATGGTACACCGTGTGATGGGGAAAGGTTTCTAAAACGCACCTCATTTCTCATCTCCTTGTGCCCGGGTTCGCCATTCCAGCCGCTTTACTAGCAAGCTCCCTACTTGGAGCATCAGCACCTTTAACCTCCTGTTCCATGCAGGTTGCAATTTGTCCTGAGGATAAACGGGAAGACGTGGAACCTACGAGAGACTAGCTCTTGGTGTTGGGACAGGCACAGGTCACTCTATTTTCCCATCAGAAAGAAGAATTAACCACAGGCTCAGCCTGCCCCCCGGAACCAGAACAGGGCCTGAAGCCATTCTGCGATTTTGCGGCCAGCTCCCATAAAAACGAGTTGTAAAATGGAGGTTCAGGGCACTGCAATTCACAAACCTGCAGAGTTATTAATGATAACTCTCCTCCACAAATATATTGAGGGAAGGCAAAGAATAGGATTTGAAATCAAGGCAGAATTGCAGGAAACAGATTTCAGGAGGTAGATACGAATCGCCTTTGAAGCACATGAAAAGCGGCAAAACGTTGACAATGATGCCCTTGGCCAAAAAGGGCGTATGCGTTTTTTCCTGAATATATTCAGGAAAAATCGCATACGCCCTTTTTGGCCAACCAAGCAACCTGGAAAGGCAAATCAGCGCTACAAAGAAGTCTCGCTTCCCATCGGTCAAAAGGGCCATGCTGAAAAAAGTGTCAAAACCAGAAATGCAGGACAGGCCATGGAGAAATGGGAGCCTTGCTACACTGATGGGCGGGATGTAAATTGCCAAGAGCCACTCCGGAGAAGTGTCCGGTGAGTCCTGAAACATCTGAAAAACACAGCTTAGAGAGCATAGGGCACTTCCACTCATGGGGGTATAAATTGGGAAAATGAAAAATCAGCAAGACACAAGCACCCCAAAGTTTAGGGCTGCTCTGTTGACCAGGACCTCCACTTCATTCCACCTTAAATATCCCAGGAAAGAGAAAAATGGATAAAGAAGTTGTGGTCCTTATGTACAATGGAATACCACTCAGCCAGGAAATCAATGTCGTAAGGTTAGTAGCAGCATGATGAGTGAATTTAGGTACGACGATTCTAAGTGAAATAAGTCACACAGAAAAGGACACTTCTCATAAGGTATCACTGATAGAGGGAATGTAAAAACCGTTACACTTGAACTGAATTACAAAACAGAACAGAGTCACACATGCAGAAAACACACTATGGCTGCTTAACGGGAAAGGTGAGGTGGGGTGATACATAAAACAAGGGTATCAAATTAGCTCAGATACCGTTCCATAAACCCAATATGTAATAGACAAGACCTACTCCTTGCTCAGAGAACTGGACTCAACACGCCCTATTCACCGCACAAGAATATATCTGACTAATAATAATCGTAAAACCTATGTATTCATATCTCTCTGTTAGTGTGTCAAGTGGGTGTAAAGCGGCATAAACACAGCAGTGAAAAGCAGCTAAACCCCATTATAAAAATAAATTACTTTGAAACACCCATGAAACAAAGACAGTGAAAGAGAGAGAAATTCTTACACAATGCGTTCAGGGGCTGTGATGCAACCTGGATTGACCATATCTAGACGCACAGCTGGATGAGACATAAGGGTGGACACTCTTGGGGTTGAGAGGTTTGGTGAGGTTGGGTGAGCAAACGCAGACCCTTTAAAGGAATACTGCGTGGTACCCATCGCATGGGTCCCAAATCTCCAGGTTCAAGGGCATCTTCCTACATCAAAAACATGCATGAGAAACCCAGAAGATGGTACACCGTGTGATGGGGAAAGGTTTCTAAAACGCACCTCATTTCTCATCTCCTTGTGCCCGGGTTCGCCATTCCAGCCGCTTTACTAGCAAGCTCCCTACTTGGAGCATCAGCACCTTTAACCTCCTGTTCCATACAGGTTGCAATTTGTCCTGAGGATAAACGGGAAGACGTGGAACCAACGAGAGACTAGCTCTTGGTGTTGGGACAGGCACAGGTCACTCTATTTTCCCATCAGAAAGAAGAATTAACCACAGGCTCAGCCTGACCCCCGGAACCAGAACAGGGCCTGAAGCCATTCTGCGATTTTGCCGCCAGCTCCCATAAAAACGAGTTGTAAAATGGAGGTTCAGGGCACTGCAATTCACAAACCTGCAGAGTTATTAATGATAACTCTCGTCCACAAATATATTGAGGGAAGGCAAAGAAGAGGATTTGAAATCAAGGCAGAATTGCAGGAAACAGATTTCAGGAGGTAGATACGAATCGCCTTTAAAGCACATGAAAAGCGGCAAAACGTTGACAATGATGCCCTTGGCCAAAAAGGGCGTATGCGTTTTTTCCTAAATATATTCAGGAAAAAACGCATACGCCCTTTTTGGCCAACCAAGCAACCTGGAAAGGCAAATCAGCGCTACAAAGAAGTCTCGCTGCCCATCGGTCAAAAGGGCCATGCTGAAAAAAGTGTCAAAATCAGAAATGCAGGACAGGCCATGGAGAAATGGGAGCCTTGCTACACTGATGGGCGGGATGTAAATTGCCAAAAGCCACTCCGGAGAAGTGTCCGGTGAGTCCTGAAACATCTGAAAAACACAGCTTAGAGAGCATAGGGCACTTCCACTCATGGGGGTATAAATTGGGAAAATTAAAAATCAGCAAGACACAAGCACCCCAAAGTTTAGGGCTGCTCTGTTGACCAGGACCTCCACTTCATTCCACCTTAAATATCCCAGGAAAGAGAAAAATGGATAAAGAAGTTGTGGTCCTTATGTACAATGGAATACCACTCAGCCATGAAATCAATGTCGTAAGGTTAGTAGCAGCATGATGAGTGGATTTAGGTAGGACGATTCTAAGTGAAATAAGTCACACAGAAAAGGACACTTCTCATAAGGTATCACTGATAGAGGGAATGTAAAAACCGTTACACTTGAACTGAATTACAAAACAGAACAGAGTCACACATGCAGAAAACACACTATGGCTGCTTAACGGGAAAGGGGAGGTGGGGTGATACATAAAACAAGGGTATCAAATTAGCTCAGATACCGTTCCATAAACCCAATATGTAATAGACAAGACCTACTCCTTGCTCAGAGAACTGGACTCAACATGTCCTATTCACCGCACAAGAATATATCTGACTAATAATAATCGTAAAACCTATGTATTGATATCTCTCTGTTAGTGTGTCAAGTGGGTGTAAAGCGGCATAAACACAGCAGTGAAAAGCAGCTAAACCCCATTATAAAAATAAATTACTTTGAAACACCCATGAAACAAAGACAGTGAAAGAGAGAGAAATTCTTACACAATGCGTTCAGGGGCTGTGATGCAACCTGGATTGACCATATCTAGACGCACAGCTGGATGAGACATAAGGGTGGACACTCTTGGGGCTGAGAGGTTTGGTGAGGTTGGGTGAGCAAACGCAGACCCTTTAAAGGAATACTGCGTGGTACCCATCGCATGGGTCCCAAATCTCCAGGTTCAAGGGCATCTTCCTACATCAAAAACATGCATGAGAAACCCAGAAGATGGTACACCGTGTGATGGGGAAAGGTTTCTAAAACGCACCTCATTTCTCATCTCCTTGTGCCCGGGTTCGCCATTCCAGCCGCTTTACTAGCAAGCTCCCTACTTGGAGCATCAGCACCTTTAACCTCCTGTTCCATGCAGGTTGCAATTTGTCCTGAGGATAAACGGGAAGACGTGGAACCAACGAGAGACTAGCTCTTGGTGTTGGGACAGGCACAGGTCACTCTATTTTCCCATCAGAAAGAAGAATTAACCACAGGCTCAGCCTGCCCCCCGGAACCAGAACAGGGCCTGAAGCCATTCTGCGATTTTGCGGCCAGCTCCCATAAAAACGAGTTGTAAAATGGAGGTTCAGTGCACTGCAATTCACAAACCTGCAGAGTTATAAATGATAACTCCCGTCCACAAATATATTGAGGGAAGGCAAAGAAGAGGATTTGAAATCAAGGCAGAATTGCAGGAAACAGATTTCAGGAGGTAGATACGAATTGCCTTTAAAGCACATGAAAAGCGGCAAAACGTTGACAATGATGCCCTTGGCCAAAAAGGGCGTATGCGTTTTTTCCTGAATATATTCAGGAAAAAACGCATACGCCCTTTTTGGCCAACCAAGCCACCTGGAAAGGCAAATCAGCGCT
The DNA here is from genome assembly GCF_965194805.1 of Balaenoptera borealis. NCBI lineage: Eukaryota > Metazoa > Chordata > Mammalia > Artiodactyla > Balaenopteridae > Balaenoptera > Balaenoptera borealis. The sequence continues at coordinate 400,798 of NW_028123922.1, forward strand.
ACAAAGAAGTCTCGCTTCCCATCGGTCAAAAGGGCCATGCTGAAAAAAGTGTCAAAACCAGAAATGCAGGACAGGCCATGGAGAAATGGGAGCCTTGCTACACTGATGGGCGGGATGTAAATTGCCAAGAGCCACTCCGGAGAAGTGTCCGGTGAGTCCTGAAACATCTGAAAAACACAGCTTAGAGAGCATAGGGCACTTCCACTCATGGGGGTATAAATTGGGAAAATTAAAAATCAGCAAGACACAAGCACCCCAAAGTTTAGGGCTGCTCTGTTGACCAGGACCTCCACTTCATTCCACCTTCAATATCCCAGGAAAGAGAAAAATGGATAAAGAAGTTGTGGTCCTTATGTACAATGGAATATCACTCAGCCAGGAAATCAATGTCGTAAGGTTAGTAGCAGCATGATGAGTGGATTTAGGTACGACGATTCTAAGTGAAATAAGTCACACAGAAAAGGACACTTCTCATAAGGTATCACTGATAGAGGGAATGTAAAAACCGTTACACTTGAACTGAATTACAAAACAGAACAGAGTCACACATGCAGAAAACACACTATGGCTGCTTAACGGGAAAGGTGAGGTGGGGTGATACATAAAACAAGGGTATCAAATTAGCTCAGATACCGTTCCATAAACCCAATATGTAATAGACAAGACCTACTCCTTGCTCAGAGAACTGGACTCAACACGCCCTATTCACCGCACAAGAATATATCTGACTAATAATAATCGTAAAACCTATGTATTGATATCTCTCTGTTAGTGTGTCAAGTGGGTGTAAAGCGGCATAAACACAGCAGTGAAAAGCAGCTAAACCCCATTATAAAAATAAATTACTTTGAAACACCCATGAAACAAAGACAGTGAAAGAGAGAGAAATTCTTACACAATGCGTTCAGGGGCTGTGATGCAACCTGGATTGACCATATCTAGACGCACAGCTGGATGAGACATAAGGGTGGACACTCTTGGGGCTGAGAGGTTTGGTGAGGTTGGGTGAGCAAACGCAGACCCTTTAAAGGAATACTGCGTGGTACCCATCGCATGGGTCCCAAATCTCCAGGTTCAAGGGCATCTTCCTACATCAAAAACATGCATGAGAAACCCAGAAGATGGTACACCGTGTGATGGGGAAAGGTTTCTAAAACGCACCTCATTTCTCATCTCCTTGTGCCCGGGTTCGCCATTCCAGCCACTTTACTAGCAAGCTCCCTACTTGGAGCATCAGCACCTTTAACCTCCTGTTCCATACAGGTTGCAATTTGTCCTGAGGATAAACGGGAAGACGTGGAACCAACGAGAGACTAGCTCTTGGTGTTGGGACAGGCACAGGTCACTCTATTTTCCCATCAGAAAGAAGAATTAACCACAGGCTCAGCCTGCCCCCCGGAACCAGAACAGGGCCTGAAGCCATTCTGCGATTTTGCGGCCAGCTCCCATAAAAACGAGTTGTAAAATGGAGGTTCAGGGCACTGCAATTCACAAACCTGCAGAGTTATTAATGATAACTCTCCTCCACAAATATATTGAGGGAAGGCAAAGAATAGGATTTGAAATCAAGGCAGAATTGCAGGAAACAGATTTCAGGAGGTAGATACGAATCGCCTTTGAAGCACATGAAAAGCGGCAAAACGTTGACAATGATGCCCTTGGCCAAAAAGGGCGTATGCGTTTTTTCCTGAATATATTCAGGAAAAATCGCATACGCCGTTTTTGGCCAACCAAGCAACCTGGAAAGGCAAATCAGCGCTACAAAGAAGTCTCGCTTCCCATCGGTCAAAAGGGCCATGCTGAAAAAAGTGTCAAAACCAGAAATGCAGGACAGGCCATGGAGAAATGGGAGCCTTGCTACACTGATGGGCGGGATGTAAATTGCCAAAAGCCACTCCGGAGAAGTGTCCGGTGAGTCCTGAAACATCTGAAAAACACAGCTTAGAGAGCATAGGGCACTTCCACTCATGGGGGTATAAATTGGGAAAATTAAAAATCAGCAAGACACAAGCACCCCAAAGTTTAGGGCTGCTCTGTTGACCAGGACCTCCACTTCATTCCACATTAAATATCCCAGGAAAGAGAAAAATGGATAAAGAAGTTGTGGTCTTTATGTACAATGGAATACCACTCAGCCATGAAATCAATGTCGTAAGGTTAGTAGCAGCATGATGAGTGGATTTAGGTACGACGATTCTAAGTGAAATAAGTCACACAGAAAAGGACACTTCTCATAAGGTATCACTGATAGAGGGAATGTAAAAACCGTTACACTTGAACTGAATTACAAAACAGAACAGAGTCACACATGCAGAAAACACACTATGGCTGCTTAACGGGAAAGGTGAGGTGGGGTGATACATAAAACAAGGGTATCAAATTAGCTCAGATACCGTTCCATAAACCCAATATGTAATAGACAAGACCTACTCCTTGCTCAGAGAACTGGACTCAACACGCCCTATTCACCGCACAAGAATATATCTGACTAATAATAATCGTAAAACCTATGTATTGATATCTCTCTGTTATTGTGTCAAGTGGGTGTAAAGCGGCATAAACACAGCAGTGAAAAGCAGCTAAACCCCATTATAAAAATAAATTACTTTGAAACACCCATGAAACAAAGACAGTGAAAGAGAGAGAAATTCTTACACAATGCGTTCAGGGGCTGTGATGCAACCTGGATTGACCATATCTAGACGCACAGCTGGATGAGACATAAGGGTGGACACTCTTGGGGCTGAGAGGTTTGGTGAGGTTGGGTGAGCAAACGCAGACCCTTTAAAGTAATACTGCGTGGTACCCATCGCATGGGTCCCAAATCTCCAGGTTCAAGGACATCTTCCTACATCGAAAACATGCATGAGAAACCCAGAAGATGGTACACCGTGTGATGGGGAAAGGTTTCTAAAACGCACCTCATTTCTCATCTCCTTGTGCCCGGGTTCGCCATTCCAGCCGCTTTACTAGCAAGCTCCCTACTTGGAGCATCAGCACCTTTAACCTCCTGTTACATGCAGGTTGCAATTTGTCCTGAGGATAAACGGGAAGACGTGGAACCAACGAGAGACTAGCTCTTGGTGTTGGGACAGGCACAGGTCACTCTATTTTCCCATCAGAAAGAAGAATTAACCACAGGCTCAGCCTGCCCCCCGGAACCAGAACAGGGCCTGAAGCCATTCTGCGATTTTGCGGCCAGCTCCCATAAAAACGAGTTGTAAAATGGAGGTTCAGGGCACTGCAATTCACAAACCTGCAGAGTTATTAATGATAACTCTCGTCCACAAATATATTGAGGGAAGGCAAAGAATAGGATTTGAAATCAAGGCAGAATTGCAGGAAACAGATTTCAGGAGGTAGATACGAATCGCCTTTGAAGCACATGAAAAGCGGCAAAACGTTGACAATGATGCCCTTGGCCAAAAAGGGCGTATGCGTTTTTTCCTGAATATATTCAGGAAAAATCGCATACGCCCTTTTTGGCCAACCAAGCAACCTGGAAAGGCAAATCAGCGCTACAAAGAAGTCTCGCTTCCCATCGGTCAAAAGGGCCATGCTGAAAAAAGTGTCAAAACCAGAAATGCAGGACAGGCCATGGAGAAATGGGAGCCTTGCTACACTGATGGGCGGGATGTAAATTGCCAAGAGCCACTCCGGAGAAGTGTCCGGTGAGTCCTGAAACATCTGAAAAACACAGCTTAGAGAGCATAGGGCACTTCCACTCATGGGGGTATAAATTGGGAAAATTAAAAATCAGCAAGACACAAGCACCCCAAAGTTTAGGGCTGCTCTGTTGACCAGGACCTCCACTTCATTCCACCTTAAATATCCCAGGAAAGAGAAAAATGGATAAAGAAGTTGTGGTCCTTATGTACAATGGAATACCACTCAGCCATGAAATCAATGTCGTAAGGTTAGTAGCAGCATGATGAGTGGATTTAGGTACGACGATTCTAAGTGAAATAAGTCACACAGAAAAGGACACTTCTCATAAGGTATCACTGATAGAGGGAATGTAAAAACCGTTACACTTGAACTGAATTACAAAACAGAACAGAGTCACACATGCAGAAAACACACTATGGCTGCTTAACGGGAAAGGTGAGGTGGGGTGATACATAAAACAAGGGTATCAAATTAGCTCAGATACCGTTCCATAAACCCAATATGTAATAGACAAGACCTACTCCTTGCTCAGAGAACTGGACTCAACACGCCCTATTCACCGCACAAGAATATATCTGACTAATAATAATCGTAAAACCTATGTATTGATATCTCTCTGTTATTGTGTCAAGTGGGTGTAAAGCGGCATAAACACAGCAGTGAAAAGCAGCTAAACCCCATTATAAAAATAAATTACTTTGAAACACCCATGAAACAAAGACAGTGAAAGAGAGAGAAATTCTTACACAATGCGTTCAGGGGCTGTGATGCAACCTGGATTGACCATATCTAGACGCACAGCTGGATGAGACATAAGGGTGGACACTCTTGGGGCTGAGAGGTTTGTTGAGGTTGGGTGAGCAAACGCAGACCCTTTAAAGTAATACTGCGTGGTACCCATCGCATGGGTCCCAAATCTCCAGGTTCAAGGGCATCTTCCTACATCAAAAACATGCATGAGAAACCCAGAAGATGGTACACCGTGTGATGGGGAAAGGTTTCTAAAACGCACCTCATTTCTCATCTCCTTGTGCCCGGGTTCGCCATTCCAGCCGCTTTACTAGCAAGCTCCCTACTTGGAGCATCAGCACCTTTAACCTCCTGTTCCATGCAGGTTGCAATTTGTCCTGAGGATAAACGGGAAGACGTGGAAACAACGAGAGACTAGCTCTTGGTGTTGGGACAGGCACAGGTCACTCTATTTTCCCATCAGAAAGAAGAATTAACCACAGGCTCAGCCTGCCCCCCGGAACCAGAACAGGGCCTGAAGCCATTCTGCGATTTTGCGGCCAGCTCCCATAAAAACGAGTTGTAAAATGGAGGTTCAGGGCACTGCAATTCACAAACCTGCAGAGTTATTAATGATAACTCTCGTCCACAAATATATTGAGGGAAGGCAAAGAAGAGGATTTGAAATCAAGGCAGAATTGCAGGAAACAGATTTCAGGAGGTAGATACGAATCGCCTTTAAAGCACATGAAAAGCGGCAAAACGTTGACAATGATGCCCTTGGCCAAAAAGGGCGTATGCGTTTTTTCCTGAATATATTCAGGAAAAAACGCATACGCCCTTTTTGGCCAACCAAGCAACCTGGAAAGGCAAATCAGCGCTACAAATAAGTCTCGCTTCCCATCGGTCAAAAGGGCCATGCTGAAAAAAGTGTCAAAACCAGAAATGCAGGACAGGCCATGGAGAAATGGGAGCCTTGCTACACTGATGGGCGGGATGTAAATTGCCAAAAGCCACTCCGGAGAAGTGTCCGGTGAGTCCTGAAACATCTGAAAAACACAGCTTAGAGAGCATAGGGCACTTCCACTCATGGGGGTATAAATTGGGAAAATTAAAAATCAGCAAGACACAAGCACCCCAAAGTTTAGGGCTGCTCTGTTGACCAGGACCTCCACTTCATTCCACCTTAAATATCCCAGGAAAGAGAAAAATGGATAAAGAAGTTGTGGTCCTTATGTACAATGGAATACCACTCAGCCATGAAATCAATGTCGTAAGGTTAGTAGCAGCATGATGAGTGGATTTAGGTACGACGATTCTAAGTGAAATAAGTCACACAGAAAAGGACACTTCTCATAAGGTATCACTGATAGAGGGAATGTAAAAACCGTTACACTTGAACTGAATTACAAAACAGAACAGAGTCACACATGCAGAAAACACACTATGGCTGCTTAACGGGAAAGGTGAGGTGGGGTGATACATAAAACAAGGGTATCAAATTAGCTCAGATACCGTTCCATAAACCCAATATGTAATAGACAAGACCTACTCCTTGCTCAGAGAACTGGACTCAACACGCCCTATTCACCGCACAAGAATATATCTGACTAATAATAATCGTAAAACCTATGTATTGATATCTCTCTGTTATTGTGTCAAGTGGGTGTAAAGCGGCATAAACACAGCAGTGAAAAGCAGCTAAACCCCATTATAAAAATAAATTACTTTGAAACACCCATGAAACAAAGACAGTGAAAGAGAGAGAAATTCTTACACAATGCGTTCAGGGGCTGTGATGCAACCTGGATTGACCATATCTAGACGCACAGCTGGATGAGACATAAGGGTGGACACTCTTGGGGCTGAGAGGTTTGGTGAGGTTGGGTGAGCAAACGCAGACCCTTTAAAGGAATACTGCGTGGTACCCATCGCATGGGTCCCAAATCTCCAGGTTCAAGGGCATCTTCCTACATCAAAAACATGCATGAGAAACCCAGAAGATGGTACACCGTGTGATGGGGAAAGGTTTCTAAAACGCACCTCATTTCTCATCTCCTTGTGCCCGGGTTCGCCATTCCAGCTGCTTTACTAGCAAGCTCCCTACTTGGAGCATCAGCACCTTTAACCTCCTGTTCCATACAGGTTGCAATTTGTCCTGAGGATAAACGGGAAGACGTGGAACCAACGAGAGACTAGCTCTTGGTGTTGGGACAGGCACAGGTCACTCTATTTTCCCATCAGAAAGAAGAATTAACCACAGGCTCAGCCTGCCCCCCGGAACCAGAACAGGGCCTGAAGCCATTCTGCGATTTTGCGGCCAGCTCCCATAAAAACGAGTTGTAAAATGGAGGTTCAGGGCACTGCAATTCACAAACCTGCAGAGTTATTAATGATAACTCTCGTCCACAAATATATTGAGGGAAGGCAAAGAATAGGATTTGAAATCAAGGCAGAATTGCAGGAAACAGATTTCAGGAGGTAGATACGAATCGCCTTTAAAGCACATGAAAAGCGGCAAAACGTTGACAATGATGCCCTTGGCCAAAAAGGGCGTATGCGTTTTTTCCTGAATATATTCAGGAAAAAACGCATACGCCCTTTTTGGCCAACCAAGCAACCTGGAAAGGCAAATCAGCGCTACAAAGAAGTCTCGCTTCCCATCGGTCAAAAGGGCCATGCTGAAAAAAGTGTCAAAACCAGAAATGCAGGACAGGCCATGGAGAAATGGGAGCCTTGCTACACTGATGGGCGGGATGTAAATTGCCAAAAGCCACTCCGGAGAAGTGTCCGGTGAGTCCTGAAACATCTGAAAAACACAGCTTAGAGAGCATAGGGCACTTCCACTCATGGGGGTATAAATTGGGAAAATTAAAAATCAGCAAGACACAAGCACCCCAAAGTTTAGGGCTGCTCTGTTGACCAGGACCTCCACTTCATTCCACCTTAAATATCCCAGGAAAGAGAAAAATGGATAAAGAAGTTGTGGTCCTTATGTACAATGGAATACCACTCAGCCATGAAATCAATGTCGTAAGGTTAGTAGCAGCATGATGAGTGGATTTAGGTAGGACGATTCTAAGTGAAATAAGTCACACAGAAAAGGACACTTCTCATAAGGTATCACTGATAGAGGGAATGTAAAAACCGTTACACTTGAACTGAATTACAAAACAGAACAGAGTCACACATGCAGAAAACACACTATGGCTGCTTAACGGGAAAGGTGAGGTGGGGTGATACATAAAACAAGGGTATCAAATTAGCTCAGATACCGTTCCATAAACCCAATATGTAATAGACAAGACCTACTCCTTGCTCAGAGAACTGGACTCAACACGCCCTATTCACCGCACAAGAATATATCTGACTAATAATAATCGTAAAACCTATGTATTGATATCTCTCTGTTATTGTGTCAAGTGGGTGTAAAGCGGCATAAACACAGCAGTGAAAAGCAGCTAAACCCCATTATAAAAATAAATTACTTTGAAACACCCATGAAACAAAGACAGTGAAAGAGAGAGAAATTCTTACACAATGCGTTCAGGGGCTGTGATGCAACCTGGATTGACCATATCTAGACGCACAGCTGGATGAGACATAAGGGTGGACACTCTTGGGGCTGAGAGGTTTGTTGAGGTTGGGTGAGCAAACGCAGACCCTTTAAAGTAATACTGCGTGGTACCCATCGCATGGGTCCCAAATCTCCAGGTTCAAGGGCATCTTCCTACATCAAAAACATGCATGAGAAACCCAGAAGATGGTACACCGTGTGATGGGGAAAGGTTTCTAAAACGCACCTCATTTCTCATCTCCTTGTGCCCGGGTTCGCCATTCCAGCCGCTTTACTAGCAAGCTCCCTACTTGGAGCATCAGCACCTTTAACCTCCTGTTCCATGCAGGTTGCAATTTGTCCTGAGGATAAACGGGAAGACGTGGAAACAACGAGAGACTAGCTCTTGGTGTTGGGACAGGCACAGGTCACTCTATTTTCCCATCAGAAAGAAGAATTAACCACAGGCTCAGCCTTCCCCCCGGAACCAGAACAGGGCCTGAAGCCATTCTGCGATTTTGCGGCCAGCTCCCATAAAAACGAGTTGTAAAATGGAGGTTCAGGGCACTGCAATTCACAAACCTGCAGAGTTATTAATGATAACTCTCGTCCACAAATATATTGAGGGAAGGCAAAGAAGAGGATTTGAAATCAAGGCAGAATTGCAGGAAACAGATTTCAGGAGGTAGATACGAATCGCCTTTAAAGCACATGAAAAGCGGCAAAACGTTGACAATGATGCCCTTGGCCAAAAAGGGCGTATGCGTTTTTTCCTGAATATATTCAGGAAAAAACGCATACGCCCTTTTTGGCCAACCAAGCAACCTGGAAAGGCAAATCAGCGCTACAAATAAGTCTCGCTTCCCATCGGTCAAAAGGGCCATGCTGAAAAAAGTGTCAAAACCAGAAATGCAGGACAGGCCATGGAGAAATGGGAGCCTTGCTACACTGATGGGCGGGATGTAAATTGCCAAAAGCCACTCCGGAGAAGTGTCCGGTGAGTCCTGAAACATCTGAAAAACACAGCTTAGAGAGCATAGGGCACTTCCACTCATGGGGGTATAAATTGGGAAAATTAAAAATCAGCAAGACACAAGCACCCCAAAGTTTAGGGCTGCTCTGTTGACCAGGACCTCCACTTCATTCCACCTTAAATATCCCAGGAAAGAGAAAAATGGATAAAGAAGTTGTGGTCCTTATGTACAATGGAATACCACTCAGCCATGAAATCAATGTCGTAAGGTTAGTAGCAGCATGATGAGTGGATTTAGGTACGACGATTCTAAGTGAAATAAGTCACACAGAAAAGGACACTTCTCATAAGGTATCACTGATAGAGGGAATGTAAAAACCGTTACACTTGAACTGAATTACAAAACAGAACAGAGTCACACATGCAGAAAACACACTATGGCTGCTTAACGGGAAAGGTGAGGTGGGGTGATACATAAAACAAGGGTATCAAATTAGCTCAGATACCGTTCCATAAACCCAATATGTAATAGACAAGACCTACTCCTTGCTCAGAGAACTGGACTCAACACGCCCTATTCACCGCACAAGAATATATCTGACTAATAATAATCGTAAAACCTATGTATTGATATCTCTCTGTTATTGTGTCAAGTGGGTGTAAAGCGGCATAAACACAGCAGTGAAAAGCAGCTAAACCCCATTATAAAAATAAATTACTTTGAAACACCCATGAAACAAAGACAGTGAAAGAGAGAGAAATTCTTACACAATGCGTTCAGGGGCTGTGATGCAACCTGGATTGACCATATCTAGACGCACAGCTGGATGAGACATAAGGGTGGACACTCTTGGGGCTGAGAGGTTTGGTGAGGTTGGGTGAGCAAACGCAGACCCTTTAAAGGAATACTGCGTGGTACCCATCGCATGGGTCCCAAATCTCCAGGTTCAAGGGCATCTTCCTACATCAAAAACATGCATGAGAAACCCAGAAGATGGTACACCGTGTGATGGGGAAAGGTTTCTAAAACGCACCTCATTTCTCATCTCCTTGTGCCCGGGTTCGCCATTCCAGCTGCTTTACTAGCAAGCTCCCTACTTGGAGCATCAGCACCTTTAACCTCCTGTTCCATACAGGTTGCAATTTGTCCTGAGGATAAACGGGAAGACGTGGAACCAACGAGAGACTAGCTCTTGGTGTTGGGACAGGCACAGGTCACTCTATTTTCCCATCAGAAAGAAGAATTAACCACAGGCTCAGCCTGCCCCCCGGAACCAGAACAGGGCCTGAAGCCATTCTGCGATTTTGCGGCCAGCTCCCATAAAAACGAGTTGTAAAATGGAGGTTCAGGGCACTGCAATTCACAAACCTGCAGAGTTATTAATGATAACTCTCGTCCACAAATATATTGAGGGAAGGCAAAGAATAGGATTTGAAATCAAGGCAGAATTGCAGGAAACAGATTTCAGGAGGTAGATACGAATCGCCTTTAAAGCACATGAAAAGCGGCAAAACGTTGACAATGATGCCCTTGGCCAAAAAGGGCGTATGCGTTTTTTCCTGAATATATTCAGGAAAAAACGCATACGCCCTTTTTGGCCAACCAAGCAACCTGGAAAGGCAAATCAGCGCTACAAAGAAGTCTCGCTTCCCATCGGTCAAAAGGGCCATGCTGAAAAAAGTGTCAAAACCAGAAATGCAGGACAGGCCATGGAGAAATGGGAGCCTTGCTACACTGATGGGCGGGATGTAAATTGCCAAAAGCCACTCTGGAGAAGTGTCCGGTTAGTCCTGAAACATCTGAAAAACACAGCTTAGAGAGCATAGGGCACTTCCACTCATGGGGGTATAAATTGGGAAAATTAAAAATCAGCAAGACACAAGCACCCCAAAGTTTAGGGCTGCTCTGTTGACCAGGACCTCCACTTCATTCCACCTTAAATATCCCAGGAAAGAGAAAAATGGATAAAGAAGTTGTGGTCCTTATGTACAATGGAATATCACTCAGCCATGAAATCAATGTCGTAAGGTTAGTAGCAGCATGATGAGTGGATTTAGGTACGACGATTCTAAGTGAAATAAGTCACACAGAAAAGGACACTTCTCATAAGGTATCACTGATAGAGGGAATGTAAAAACCGTTACACTTGAACTGAATTACAAAACAGAACAGAGTCACACATGCAGAAAACACACTATGGCTGCTTAACGGGAAAGGTGAGGTGGGGTGATACATAAAACAAGGGTATCAAATTAGCTCAGATACCGTTCCATAAACCCAATATGTAATAGACAAGACCTACTCCTTGCTCAGAGAACTGGACTCAACACGCCCTATTCACCACACTAGAATATATCTGACTAATAATAATCGTAAAACCTATGTATTGATATCTCTCTGTTAGTGTGTCAAGTGGGTGTAAAGCGGCATAAACACAGCAGTGAAAAGCAGCTAAACCCCATTATAAAAATAAATTACTTTGAAACACCCATGAAACAAAGACAGTGAAAGAGAGAGAAATTCTTACACAATGCGTTCAGGGGCTGTGATGCAACCTGGATTGACCATATCTAGACGCACAGCTGGATGAGACATAAGGGTGGACACTCTTGGGGCTGAGAGGTTTGTTGAGGTTGGGTGAGCAAACGCAGACCCTTTAAAGTAATACTGCGTGGTACCCATCGCATGGGTCCCAAATCTCCAGGTTCAAGGGCATCTTCCTACATCAAAAACATGCATGAGAAACCCAGAAGATGGTACACCGTGTGATGGGGAAAGGTTTCTAAAACGCACCTCATTTCTCATCTCCTTGTGCCCGGGTTCGCCATTCCAGCCGCTTTACTAGCAAGCTCCCTACTTGGAGCATCAGCACCTTTAACCTCCTGTTCCATGCAGGTTGCAATTTGTCCTGAGGATAAACGGGAAGACGTGGAAACAACGAGAGACTAGCTCTTGGTGTTGGGACAGGCACAGGTCACTCTATTTTCCCATCAGAAAGAAGAATTAACCACAGGCTCAGCCTGCCCCCCGGAACCAGAACAGGGCCTGAAGCCATTCTGCGATTTTGCGGCCAGCTCCCATAAAAACGAGTTGTAAAATGGAGGTTCAGGGCACTGCAATTCACAAACCTGCAGAGTTATTAATGATAACTCTCGTCCACAAATATATTGAGGGAAGGCAAAGAAGAGGATTTGAAATCAAGGCAGAATTGCAGGAAACAGATTTCAGGAGGTAGATACGAATCGCCTTTAAAGCACATGAAAAGCGGCAAAACGTTGACAATGATGCCCTTGGCCAAAAAGGGCGTATGCGTTTTTTCCTGAATATATTCAGGAAAAAACGCATACGCCCTTTTTGGCCAACCAAGCAACCTGGAAAGGCAAATCAGCGCTACAAAGAAGTCTCGCTTCCCATCGGTCAAAAGGGCCATGCTGAAAAAAGTGTCAAAACCAGAAATGCAGGACAGGCCATGGAGAAATGGGAGCCTTGCTACACTGATGGGCGGGATGTAAATTGCCAAAAGCCACTCCGGAGAAGTGTCCGGTGAGTCCTGAAACATCTGAAAAACACAGCTTAGAGAGCATAGGGCACTTCCACTCATGGGGGTATAAATTGGGAAAATTAAAAATCAGCAAGACACAAGCACCCCAAAGTTTAGGGCTGCTCTGTTGACCAGGACCTCCACTTCATTCCACCTTAAATATCCCAGGAAAGAGAAAAATGGATAAAGAAGTTGTGGTCCTTATGTACAATGGAATACCACTCAGCCATGAAATCAATGTCGTAAGGTTAGTAGCAGCATGATGAGTGGATTTAGGTAGGACGATTCTAAGTGAAATAAGTCACACAGAAAAGGACACTTCTCATAAGGTATCACTGATAGAGGGAATGTAAAAACCGTTACACTTGAACTGAATTACAAAACAGAACAGAGTCACACATGCAGAAAACACACTATGGCTGCTTAACGGGAAAGGTGAGGTGGGGTGATACATAAAACAAGGGTATCAAATTAGCTCAGATACCGTTCCATAAACCCAATATGTAATAGACAAGACCTACTCCTTGCTCAGAGAACTGGACTCAACACGCCCTATTCACCGCACAAGAATATATCTGACTAATAATAATCGTAAAACCTATGTATTGATATCTCTCTGTTATTGTGTCAAGTGGGTGTAAAGCGGCATAAACACAGCAGTGAAAAGCAGCTAAACCCCATTATAAAAATAAATTACTTTGAAACACCCATGAAACAAAGACAGTGAAAGAGAGAGAAATTCTTACACAATGCGTTCAGGGGCTGTGATGCAACCTGGATTGACCATATCTAGACGCACAGCTGGATGAGACATAAGGGTGGACACTCTTGGGGCTGAGAGGTTTGTTGAGGTTGGGTGAGCAAACGCAGACCCTTTAAAGTAATACTGCGTGGTACCCATCGCATGGGTCCCAAATCTCCAGGTTCAAGGGCATCTTCCTACATCAAAAACATGCATGAGAAACCCAGAAGATGGTACACCGTGTGATGGGGAAAGGTTTCTAAAACGCACCTCATTTCTCATCTCCTTGTGCCCGGGTTCGCCATTCCAGCCGCTTTACTAGCAAGCTCCCTACTTGGAGCATCAGCACCTTTAACCTCCTGTTCCATGCAGGTTGCAATTTGTCCTGAGGATAAACGGGAAGACGTGGAAACAACGAGAGACTAGCTCTTGGTGTTGGGACAGGCACAGGTCACTCTATTTTCCCATCAGAAAGAAGAATTAACCACAGGCTCAGCCTGCCCCCCGGAACCAGAACAGGGCCTGAAGCCATTCTGCGATTTTGCGGCCAGCTCCCATAAAAACGAGTTGTAAAATGGAGGTTCAGGGCACTGCAATTCACAAACCTGCAGAGTTATTAATGATAACTCTCGTCCACAAATATATTGAGGGAAGGCAAAGAAGAGGATTTGAAATCAAGGCAGAATTGCAGGAAACAGATTTCAGGAGGTAGATACGAATCGCCTTTAAAGCACATGAAAAGCGGCAAAACGTTGACAATGATGCCCTTGGCCAAAAAGGGCGTATGCGTTTTTTCCTGAATATATTCAGGAAAAAACGCATACGCCCTTTTTGGCCAACCAAGCAACCTGGAAAGGCAAATCAGCGCTACAAATAAGTCTCGCTTCCCATCGGTCAAAAGGGCCATGCTGAAAAAGTGTCAAAACCAGAAATGCAGGACAGGCCATGGAGAAATGGGAGCCTTGCTACACTGATGGGCGGGATGTAAATTGCCAAAAGCCACTCCGGAGAAGTGTCCGGTGAGTCCTGAAACATCTGAAAAACACAGCTTAGAGAGCATAGGGCACTTCCACTCATGGGGGTATAAATTGGGAAAATTAAAAATCAGCAAGACACAAGCACCCCAAAGTTTAGGGCTGCTCTGTTGACCAGGACCTCCACTTCATTCCACCTTCAATATCCCAGGAAAGAGAAAAATGGATAAAGAAGTTGTGGTCCTTATGTACAATGGAATACCACTCAGCCATGAAATCAATGTCGTAAGGTTAGTAGCAGCATGATGAGTGGATTTAGGTACGACGATTCTAAGTGAAATAAGTCACACAGAAAAGGACACTTCTCATAAGGTATCACTGATAGAGGGAATGTAAAAACCGTTACACTTGAACTGAATTACAAAACAGAACAGAGTCACACATGCAGAAAACACACTATGGCTGCTTAACGGGAAAGGTGAGGTGGGGTGATACATAAAACAAGGGTATCAAATTAGCTCAGATACCGTTCCATAAACCCAATATGTAATAGACAAGACCTACTCCTTGCTCAGAGAACTGGACTCAACACGCCCTATTCACCGCACAAGAATATATCTGACTAATAATAATCGTAAAACCTATGTATTGATATCTCTCTGTTATTGTGTCAAGTGGGTGTAAAGCGGCATAAACACAGCAGTGAAAAGCAGCTAAACCCCATTATAAAAATAAATTACTTTGAAACACCCATGAAACAAAGACAGTGAAAGAGAGAGAAATTCTTACACAATGCGTTCAGGGGCTGTGATGCAACCTGGATTGACCATATCTAGACGCACAGCTGGATGAGACATAAGGGTGGACACTCTTGGGGCTGAGAGGTTTGGTGAGGTTGGGTGAGCAAACGCAGACCCTTTAAAGGAATACTGCGTGGTACCCATCGCATGGGTCCCAAATCTCCAGGTTCAAGGGCATCTTCCTACATCAAAAACATGCATGAGAAACCCAGAAGATGGTACACCGTGTGATGGGGAAAGGTTTCTAAAACGCACCTCATTTCTCATCTCCTTGTGCCCGGGTTCGCCATTCCAGCTGCTTTACTAGCAAGCTCCCTACTTGGAGCATCAGCACCTTTAACCTCCTGTTCCATACAGGTTGCAATTTGTCCTGAGGATAAACGGGAAGACGTGGAACCAACGAGAGACTAGCTCTTGGTGTTGGGACAGGCACAGGTCACTCTATTTTCCCATCAGAAAGAAGAATTAACCACAGGCTCAGCCTGCCCCCCGGAACCAGAACAGGGCCTGAAGCCATTCTGCGATTTTGCGGCCAGCTCCCATAAAAACGAGTTGTAAAATGGAGGTTCAGGGCACTGCAATTCACAAACCTGCAGAGTTATTAATGATAACTCTCGTCCACAAATATATTGAGGGAAGGCAAAGAATAGGATTTGAAATCAAGGCAGAATTGCAGGAAACAGATTTCAGGAGGTAGATACGAATCGCCTTTAAAGCACATGAAAAGCGGCAAAACGTTGACAATGATGCCCTTGGCCAAAAAGGGCGTATGCGTTTTTTCCTGAATATATTCAGGAAAAAACGCATACGCCCTTTTTGGCCAACCAAGCAACCTGGAAAGGCAAATCAGCGCTACAAAGAAGCCTCGCTTCCCATCGGTCAAAAGGGCCATGCTGAAAAAAGTGTCAAAACCAGAAATGCAGGACAGGCCATGGAGAAATGGGAGCCTTGCTACACTGATGGGCGGGATGTAAATTGCCAAGAGCCACTCTGGAGAAGTGTCTGGTGAGTCCTGAAACATCTGAAAAACACAGCTCAGAGAGCATAGGGCACTTCCACTCATGGGGGTATAAATTGGGAAAATTAAAAATCAGCAAAACACAAGCACCCCAAAGTTTAGGGCTGCTCTGTTGACCAGGACCTCCACTTCATTCCACCTTAAATATCCCAGGAAAGAGAAAAATGGATAAAGAAGTTGTGGTCCTTATGTACAATGGAATATCACTCAGCCATGAAATCAATGTCGTAAGGTTAGTAGCAGCATGATGAGTGGATTTAGGTACGACGATTCTAAGTGAAATAAGTCACACAGAAAAGGACACTTCTCATAAGGTATCACTGATAGAGGGAATGTAAAAACCGTTACACTTGAACTGAATTACAAAACAGAACAGAGTCACACATGCAGAAAACACACTATGGCTGCTTAACGGGAAAGGTGAGGTGGGGTGATACATAAAACAAGGGTATCAAATTAGCTCAGATACCGTTCCATAAACCCAATATGTAATAGACAAGACCTACTCCTTGCTCAGAGAACTGGACTCAACACGCCCTATTCACCGCACAAGAATATATCTGACTAATAATAATCGTAAAACCTATGTATTGATATCTCTCTGTTAGTGTGTCAAGTGGGTGTAAAGCGGCATAAACACAGCAGTGAAAAGCAGCTAAACCCCATTATAAAAATAAATTACTTTGAAACACCCATGAAACAAAGACAGTGAAAGAGAGAGAAATTCTTACACAATGCGTTCAGGGGCTGTGATGCAACCTGGATTGACCATATCTAGATGCACAGCTGGATGAGACATAAGGGTGGACACTCTTGGGGCTGAGAGGTTTGGTGAGGTTGGGTGAGCAAACGCAGACCCTTTAAAGTAATACTGCGTGGTACCCATCGCATGGGTCCCAAATCTCCAGGTTCAAGGGCATCTTCCTACATCAAAAACATGCATGAGAAACCCAGAAGATGGTACACCGTGTGATGGGGAAAGGTTTCTAAAACGCACCTCATTTCTCATCTCCTTGTGCCCGGGTTGGCCATTCCAGCCGCTTTACTAGCAAGCTCCCTACTTGGAGCATCAGCACCTTTAACCTCCTGTTCCATACAGGTTGCAATTTGTCCTGAGGATAAACGGGAAGACGTGGAACCAACGAGAGACTAGCTCTTGGTGTTGGGACAGGCACAGGTCACTCTATTTTCCCATCAGAAAGAAGAATTAACCGCAGGCTCAGCCTGGCCCCCGGAACCAGAACAGGGCCTGAAGCCATTCTGCGATTTTGCGCCCAGCTCCCATAAAAACGAGTTGTAAAATGGAGGTTCAGGGCACTGCAATTCACAAACCTGCAGAGTTATTAATGATAACTCTCGTCCACAAATATATTGAGGGAAGGCAAAGAAAAGGATTTGAAATCAAGGCAGAATTGCAGGAAACAGATTTCAGGAGGTAGATACGAATCGCCTTTAAAGCACATGAAAAGCGGCAAAACGTTGACAATGAGGCCCTTGGCCAAAAAGAGCACATGCGTTTTTTCCTGAATATATTCAGGAAAAAACGCATGCGCCATTTTTGGCCAACCAAGCAACCTGGAAAGGCAAATCAGCGCTATAAAGGAGTCTCGCTTCCCATCGGTCAAAAGGGCCATGCTGAAAAAAGTGTCAAAACCAGAAATGCAGGACAGGCCATGGAGAAATGGGAGCCTTGCTACACTGATGGGCGGGATGTAAATTGCCAAGAGCCACTCTGGAGAAGTGTCCGGTGAGTCCTGAAACATCTGAAAAACACAGCTTAGAGAGCATAGGGCACTTCCACTCATGGGGGTATAAATTGGGAAAATGAAAAATCAGCAAGACACAAGCACCCCAAAGTTTAGGGCTGCTCTGTTGACCAGGACCTCCACTTCATTCCACCTTCAATATCCCAGGAAAGAGAAAAATGGATAAAGAAGTTGTGGTCCTTATGTACAATGGAATATCACTCAGCCATGAAATCAATATCGTAAGGTTAGTAGCAGCATGATGAGTGGATTTAGGTATGACGATTCTAAGTGAAATAAGTCACACAGAAAAGGACACTTCTCATAAGGTATCACTGATAGAGGGAATGTAAAAACCGTTACACTTGAACTGAATTACAAAACAGAACAGAGTCACACATGCAGAAAACACACTATGGCTGCTTAACGGGAAAGGTGAGGTGGGGTGATACATAAAACAAGGGTATCAAATTAGCTCAGATATCGTTCCATAAACCCAATATGTAATAGACAAGACCTACTCCTTGCTCAGAGAACTGGACTCAACACGCCCTATTCACCGCACAAGAATATATCTGACTAATAATAATCGTAAAACCTATGTATTGATATCTCTCTGTTAGTGTGTCAAGTGGGTGTAAAGCGGCATAAACACAGCAGTGAAAAGCAGCTAAACCCCATTATAAAAATAAATTACTTTGAAACACCCATGAAACAAAGACAGTGAAAGAGAGAGAAATTCTTACACAATGCGTTCAGGGGCTGTGATGCAACCTGGATTGACCATATCTAGACGCACAGCTGGATGAGACATAAGGGTGGACACTCTTGGGGCTGAGAGGTTTGGTGAGGTTGGGTGAGCAAACGCAGACCCTTTAAAGGAATACTGCGTGGTACCCATCGCATGGGTCCCAAATCTCCAGGTTCAAGGGCATCTTCCTACATCAAAAACATGCATGAGAAACCCAGAAGATGGTACACCGTGTGATGGGGAAAGGTTTCTAAAACGCACCTCATTTCTCATCTCCTTGTGCCCGGGTTCGCCATTCCAGCCACTTTACTAGCAAGCTCCCTACTTGGAGCATCAGCACCTTTAACCTCCTGTTCCATACAGGTTGCAATTTGTCCTGAGGATAAACGGGAAGACGTGGAACCAACGAGAGACTAGCTCTTGGTGTTGGGACAGGCACAGGTCACTCTATTTTCCCATCAGAAAGAAGAATTAACCACAGGCTCAGCCTGCCCCCCGGAACCAGAACAGGGCCTGAAGCCATTCTGCGATTTTGCGGCCAGCTCCCATAAAAACGAGTTGTAAAATGGAGGTTCAGGGCACTGCAATTCACAAACCTGCAGAGTTATTAATGATAACTCTCCTCCACAAATATATTGAGGGAAGGCAAAGAATAGGATTTGAAATCAAGGCAGAATTGCAGGAAACAGATTTCAGGAGGTAGATACGAATCGCCTTTGAAGCACATGAAAAGCGGCAAAACGTTGACAATGATGCCCTTGGCCAAAAAGGGCGTATGCGTTTTTTCCTGAATATATTCAGGAAAAATCGCATACGCCGTTTTTGGCCAACCAAGCAACCTGGAAAGGCAAATCAGCGCTACAAAGAAGTCTCGCTTCCCATCGGTCAAAAGGGCCATGCTGAAAAAAGTGTCAAAACCAGAAATGCAGGACAGGCCATGGAGAAATGGGAGCCTTGCTACACTGATGGGCGGGATGTAAATTGCCAAAAGCCACTCCGGAGAAGTGTCCGGTGAGTCCTGAAACATCTGAAAAACACAGCTTAGAGAGCATAGGGCACTTCCACTCATGGGGGTATAAATTGGGAAAATTAAAAATCAGCAAGACACAAGCACCCCAAAGTTTAGGGCTGCTCTGTTGACCAGGACCTCCACTTCATTCCACATTAAATATCCCAGGAAAGAGAAAAATGGATAAAGAAGTTGTGGTCTTTATGTACAATGGAATACCACTCAGCCATGAAATCAATGTCGTAAGGTTAGTAGCAGCATGATGAGTGGATTTAGGTACGACGATTCTAAGTGAAATAAGTCACACAGAAAAGGACACTTCTCATAAGGTATCACTGATAGAGGGAATGTAAAAACCGTTACACTTGAACTGAATTACAAAACAGAACAGAGTCACACATGCAGAAAACACACTATGGCTGCTTAACGGGAAAGGTGAGGTGGGGTGATACATAAAACAAGGGTATCAAATTAGCTCAGATACCGTTCCATAAACCCAATATGTAATAGACAAGACCTACTCCTTGCTCAGAGAACTGGACTCAACACGCCCTATTCACCGCACAAGAATATATCTGACTAATAATAATCGTAAAACCTATGTATTGATATCTCTCTGTTATTGTGTCAAGTGGGTGTAAAGCGGCATAAACACAGCAGTGAAAAGCAGCTAAACCCCATTATAAAAATAAATTACTTTGAAACACCCATGAAACAAAGACAGTGAAAGAGAGAGAAATTCTTACACAATGCGTTCAGGGGCTGTGATGCAACCTGGATTGACCATATCTAGACGCACAGCTGGATGAGACATAAGGGTGGACACTCTTGGGGCTGAGAGGTTTGGTGAGGTTGGGTGAGCAAACGCAGACCCTTTAAAGTAATACTGCGTGGTACCCATCGCATGGGTCCCAAATCTCCAGGTTCAAGGACATCTTCCTACATCGAAAACATGCATGAGAAACCCAGAAGATGGTACACCGTGTGATGGGGAAAGGTTTCTAAAACGCACCTCATTTCTCATCTCCTTGTGCCCGGGTTCGCCATTCCAGCCGCTTTACTAGCAAGCTCCCTACTTGGAGCATCAGCACCTTTAACCTCCTGTTACATGCAGGTTGCAATTTGTCCTGAGGATAAACGGGAAGACGTGGAACCAACGAGAGACTAGCTCTTGGTGTTGGGACAGGCACAGGTCACTCTATTTTCCCATCAGAAAGAAGAATTAACCACAGGCTCAGCCTGCCCCCCGGAACCAGAACAGGGCCTGAAGCCATTCTGCGATTTTGCGGCCAGCTCCCATAAAAACGAGTTGTAAAATGGAGGTTCAGGGCACTGCAATTCACAAACCTGCAGAGTTATTAATGATAACTCTCGTCCACAAATATATTGAGGGAAGGCAAAGAATAGGATTTGAAATCAAGGCAGAATTGCAGGAAACAGATTTCAGGAGGTAGATACGAATCGCCTTTGAAGCACATGAAAAGCGGCAAAACGTTGACAATGATGCCCTTGGCCAAAAAGGGCGTATGCGTTTTTTCCTGAATATATTCAGGAAAAATCGCATACGCCCTTTTTGGCCAACCAAGCAACCTGGAAAGGCAAATCAGCGCTACAAAGAAGTCTCGCTTCCCATCGGTCAAAAGGGCCATGCTGAAAAAAGTGTCAAAACCAGAAATGCAGGACAGGCCATGGAGAAATGGGAGCCTTGCTACACTGATGGGCGGGATGTAAATTGCCAAGAGCCACTCCGGAGAAGTGTCCGGTGAGTCCTGAAACATCTGAAAAACACAGCTTAGAGAGCATAGGGCACTTCCACTCATGGGGGTATAAATTGGGAAAATTAAAAATCAGCAAGACACAAGCACCCCAAAGTTTAGGGCTGCTCTGTTGACCAGGACCTCCACTTCATTCCACCTTAAATATCCCAGGAAAGAGAAAAATGGATAAAGAAGTTGTGGTCCTTATGTACAATGGAATACCACTCAGCCATGAAATCAATGTCGTAAGGTTAGTAGCAGCATGATGAGTGGATTTAGGTACGACGATTCTAAGTGAAATAAGTCACACAGAAAAGGACACTTCTCATAAGGTATCACTGATAGAGGGAATGTAAAAACCGTTACACTTGAACTGAATTACAAAACAGAACAGAGTCACACATGCAGAAAACACACTATGGCTGCTTAACGGGAAAGGTGAGGTGGGGTGATACATAAAACAAGGGTATCAAATTAGCTCAGATACCGTTCCATAAACCCAATATGTAATAGACAAGACCTACTCCTTGCTCAGAGAACTGGACTCAACACGCCCTATTCACCGCACAAGAATATATCTGACTAATAATAATCGTAAAACCTATGTATTGATATCTCTCTGTTATTGTGTCAAGTGGGTGTAAAGCGGCATAAACACAGCAGTGAAAAGCAGCTAAACCCCATTATAAAAATAAATTACTTTGAAACACCCATGAAACAAAGACAGTGAAAGAGAGAGAAATTCTTACACAATGCGTTCAGGGGCTGTGATGCAACCTGGATTGACCATATCTAGACGCACAGCTGGATGAGACATAAGGGTGGACACTCTTGGGGCTGAGAGGTTTGTTGAGGTTGGGTGAGCAAACGCAGACCCTTTAAAGTAATACTGCGTGGTACCCATCGCATGGGTCCCAAATCTCCAGGTTCAAGGGCATCTTCCTACATCAAAAACATGCATGAGAAACCCAGAAGATGGTACACCGTGTGATGGGGAAAGGTTTCTAAAACGCACCTCATTTCTCATCTCCTTGTGCCCGGGTTCGCCATTCCAGCCGCTTTACTAGCAAGCTCCCTACTTGGAGCATCAGCACCTTTAACCTCCTGTTCCATGCAGGTTGCAATTTGTCCTGAGGATAAACGGGAAGACGTGGAAACAACGAGAGACTAGCTCTTGGTGTTGGGACAGGCACAGGTCACTCTATTTTCCCATCAGAAAGAAGAATTAACCACAGGCTCAGCCTGCCCCCCGGAACCAGAACAGGGCCTGAAGCCATTCTGCGATTTTGCGGCCAGCTCCCATAAAAACGAGTTGTAAAATGGAGGTTCAGGGCACTGCAATTCACAAACCTGCAGAGTTATTAATGATAACTCTCGTCCACAAATATATTGAGGGAAGGCAAAGAAGAGGATTTGAAATCAAGGCAGAATTGCAGGAAACAGATTTCAGGAGGTAGATACGAATCGCCTTTAAAGCACATGAAAAGCGGCAAAACGTTGACAATGATGCCCTTGGCCAAAAAGGGCGTATGCGTTTTTTCCTGAATATATTCAGGAAAAAACGCATACGCCCTTTTTGGCCAACCAAGCAACCTGGAAAGGCAAATCAGCGCTACAAATAAGTCTCGCTTCCCATCGGTCAAAAGGGCCATGCTGAAAAAAGTGTCAAAACCAGAAATGCAGGACAGGCCATGGAGAAATGGGAGCCTTGCTACACTGATGGGCGGGATGTAAATTGCCAAAAGCCACTCCGGAGAAGTGTCCGGTGAGTCCTGAAACATCTGAAAAACACAGCTTAGAGAGCATAGGGCACTTCCACTCATGGGGGTATAAATTGGGAAAATTAAAAATCAGCAAGACACAAGCACCCCAAAGTTTAGGGCTGCTCTGTTGACCAGGACCTCCACTTCATTCCACCTTAAATATCCCAGGAAAGAGAAAAATGGATAAAGAAGTTGTGGTCCTTATGTACAATGGAATACCACTCAGCCATGAAATCAATGTCGTAAGGTTAGTAGCAGCATGATGAGTGGATTTAGGTACGACGATTCTAAGTGAAATAAGTCACACAGAAAAGGACACTTCTCATAAGGTATCACTGATAGAGGGAATGTAAAAACCGTTACACTTGAACTGAATTACAAAACAGAACAGAGTCACACATGCAGAAAACACACTATGGCTGCTTAACGGGAAAGGTGAGGTGGGGTGATACATAAAACAAGGGTATCAAATTAGCTCAGATACCGTTCCATAAACCCAATATGTAATAGACAAGACCTACTCCTTGCTCAGAGAACTGGACTCAACACGCCCTATTCACCGCACAAGAATATATCTGACTAATAATAATCGTAAAACCTATGTATTGATATCTCTCTGTTATTGTGTCAAGTGGGTGTAAAGCGGCATAAACACAGCAGTGAAAAGCAGCTAAACCCCATTATAAAAATAAATTACTTTGAAACACCCATGAAACAAAGACAGTGAAAGAGAGAGAAATTCTTACACAATGCGTTCAGGGGCTGTGATGCAACCTGGATTGACCATATCTAGACGCACAGCTGGATGAGACATAAGGGTGGACACTCTTGGGGCTGAGAGGTTTGGTGAGGTTGGGTGAGCAAACGCAGACCCTTTAAAGGAATACTGCGTGGTACCCATCGCATGGGTCCCAAATCTCCAGGTTCAAGGGCATCTTCCTACATCAAAAACATGCATGAGAAACCCAGAAGATGGTACACCGTGTGATGGGGAAAGGTTTCTAAAACGCACCTCATTTCTCATCTCCTTGTGCCCGGGTTCGCCATTCCAGCTGCTTTACTAGCAAGCTCCCTACTTGGAGCATCAGCACCTTTAACCTCCTGTTCCATACAGGTTGCAATTTGTCCTGAGGATAAACGGGAAGACGTGGAACCAACGAGAGACTAGCTCTTGGTGTTGGGACAGGCACAGGTCACTCTATTTTCCCATCAGAAAGAAGAATTAACCACAGGCTCAGCCTGCCCCCCGGAACCAGAACAGGGCCTGAAGCCATTCTGCGATTTTGCGGCCAGCTCCCATAAAAACGAGTTGTAAAATGGAGGTTCAGGGCACTGCAATTCACAAACCTGCAGAGTTATTAATGATAACTCTCGTCCACAAATATATTGAGGGAAGGCAAAGAATAGGATTTGAAATCAAGGCAGAATTGCAGGAAACAGATTTCAGGAGGTAGATACGAATCGCCTTTAAAGCACATGAAAAGCGGCAAAACGTTGACAATGATGCCCTTGGCCAAAAAGGGCGTATGCGTTTTTTCCTGAATATATTCAGGAAAAAACGCATACGCCCTTTTTGGCCAACCAAGCAACCTGGAAAGGCAAATCAGCGCTACAAAGAAGTCTCGCTTCCCATCGGTCAAAAGGGCCATGCTGAAAAAAGTGTCAAAACCAGAAATGCAGGACAGGCCATGGAGAAATGGGAGCCTTGCTACACTGATGGGCGGGATGTAAATTGCCAAAAGCCACTCCGGAGAAGTGTCCGGTGAGTCCTGAAACATCTGAAAAACACAGCTTAGAGAGCATAGGGCACTTCCACTCATGGGGGTATAAATTGGGAAAATTAAAAATCAGCAAGACACAAGCACCCCAAAGTTTAGGGCTGCTCTGTTGACCAGGACCTCCACTTCATTCCACCTTAAATATCCCAGGAAAGAGAAAAATGGATAAAGAAGTTGTGGTCCTTATGTACAATGGAATACCACTCAGCCATGAAATCAATGTCGTAAGGTTAGTAGCAGCATGATGAGTGGATTTAGGTAGGACGATTCTAAGTGAAATAAGTCACACAGAAAAGGACACTTCTCATAAGGTATCACTGATAGAGGGAATGTAAAAACCGTTACACTTGAACTGAATTACAAAACAGAACAGAGTCACACATGCAGAAAACACACTATGGCTGCTTAACGGGAAAGGTGAGGTGGGGTGATACATAAAACAAGGGTATCAAATTAGCTCAGATACCGTTCCATAAACCCAATATGTAATAGACAAGACCTACTCCTTGCTCAGAGAACTGGACTCAACACGCCCTATTCACCGCACAAGAATATATCTGACTAATAATAATCGTAAAACCTATGTATTGATATCTCTCTGTTATTGTGTCAAGTGGGTGTAAAGCGGCATAAACACAGCAGTGAAAAGCAGCTAAACCCCATTATAAAAATAAATTACTTTGAAACACCCATGAAACAAAGACAGTGAAAGAGAGAGAAATTCTTACACAATGCGTTCAGGGGCTGTGATGCAACCTGGATTGACCATATCTAGACGCACAGCTGGATGAGACATAAGGGTGGACACTCTTGGGGCTGAGAGGTTTGTTGAGGTTGGGTGAGCAAACGCAGACCCTTTAAAGTAATACTGCGTGGTACCCATCGCATGGGTCCCAAATCTCCAGGTTCAAGGGCATCTTCCTACATCAAAAACATGCATGAGAAACCCAGAAGATGGTACACCGTGTGATGGGGAAAGGTTTCTAAAACGCACCTCATTTCTCATCTCCTTGTGCCCGGGTTCGCCATTCCAGCCGCTTTACTAGCAAGCTCCCTACTTGGAGCATCAGCACCTTTAACCTCCTGTTCCATGCAGGTTGCAATTTGTCCTGAGGATAAACGGGAAGACGTGGAAACAACGAGAGACTAGCTCTTGGTGTTGGGACAGGCACAGGTCACTCTATTTTCCCATCAGAAAGAAGAATTAACCACAGGCTCAGCCTTCCCCCCGGAACCAGAACAGGGCCTGAAGCCATTCTGCGATTTTGCGGCCAGCTCCCATAAAAACGAGTTGTAAAATGGAGGTTCAGGGCACTGCAATTCACAAACCTGCAGAGTTATTAATGATAACTCTCGTCCACAAATATATTGAGGGAAGGCAAAGAAGAGGATTTGAAATCAAGGCAGAATTGCAGGAAACAGATTTCAGGAGGTAGATACGAATCGCCTTTAAAGCACATGAAAAGCGGCAAAACGTTGACAATGATGCCCTTGGCCAAAAAGGGCGTATGCGTTTTTTCCTGAATATATTCAGGAAAAAACGCATACGCCCTTTTTGGCCAACCAAGCAACCTGGAAAGGCAAATCAGCGCTACAAATAAGTCTCGCTTCCCATCGGTCAAAAGGGCCATGCTGAAAAAAGTGTCAAAACCAGAAATGCAGGACAGGCCATGGAGAAATGGGAGCCTTGCTACACTGATGGGCGGGATGTAAATTGCCAAAAGCCACTCCGGAGAAGTGTCCGGTGAGTCCTGAAACATCTGAAAAACACAGCTTAGAGAGCATAGGGCACTTCCACTCATGGGGGTATAAATTGGGAAAATTAAAAATCAGCAAGACACAAGCACCCCAAAGTTTAGGGCTGCTCTGTTGACCAGGACCTCCACTTCATTCCACCTTAAATATCCCAGGAAAGAGAAAAATGGATAAAGAAGTTGTGGTCCTTATGTACAATGGAATACCACTCAGCCATGAAATCAATGTCGTAAGGTTAGTAGCAGCATGATGAGTGGATTTAGGTACGACGATTCTAAGTGAAATAAGTCACACAGAAAAGGACACTTCTCATAAGGTATCACTGATAGAGGGAATGTAAAAACCGTTACACTTGAACTGAATTACAAAACAGAACAGAGTCACACATGCAGAAAACACACTATGGCTGCTTAACGGGAAAGGTGAGGTGGGGTGATACATAAAACAAGGGTATCAAATTAGCTCAGATACCGTTCCATAAACCCAATATGTAATAGACAAGACCTACTCCTTGCTCAGAGAACTGGACTCAACACGCCCTATTCACCGCACAAGAATATATCTGACTAATAATAATCGTAAAACCTATGTATTGATATCTCTCTGTTATTGTGTCAAGTGGGTGTAAAGCGGCATAAACACAGCAGTGAAAAGCAGCTAAACCCCATTATAAAAATAAATTACTTTGAAACACCCATGAAACAAAGACAGTGAAAGAGAGAGAAATTCTTACACAATGCGTTCAGGGGCTGTGATGCAACCTGGATTGACCATATCTAGACGCACAGCTGGATGAGACATAAGGGTGGACACTCTTGGGGCTGAGAGGTTTGGTGAGGTTGGGTGAGCAAACGCAGACCCTTTAAAGGAATACTGCGTGGTACCCATCGCATGGGTCCCAAATCTCCAGGTTCAAGGGCATCTTCCTACATCAAAAACATGCATGAGAAACCCAGAAGATGGTACACCGTGTGATGGGGAAAGGTTTCTAAAACGCACCTCATTTCTCATCTCCTTGTGCCCGGGTTCGCCATTCCAGCTGCTTTACTAGCAAGCTCCCTACTTGGAGCATCAGCACCTTTAACCTCCTGTTCCATACAGGTTGCAATTTGTCCTGAGGATAAACGGGAAGACGTGGAACCAACGAGAGACTAGCTCTTGGTGTTGGGACAGGCACAGGTCACTCTATTTTCCCATCAGAAAGAAGAATTAACCACAGGCTCAGCCTGCCCCCCGGAACCAGAACAGGGCCTGAAGCCATTCTGCGATTTTGCGGCCAGCTCCCATAAAAACGAGTTGTAAAATGGAGGTTCAGGGCACTGCAATTCACAAACCTGCAGAGTTATTAATGATAACTCTCGTCCACAAATATATTGAGGGAAGGCAAAGAATAGGATTTGAAATCAAGGCAGAATTGCAGGAAACAGATTTCAGGAGGTAGATACGAATCGCCTTTAAAGCACATGAAAAGCGGCAAAACGTTGACAATGATGCCCTTGGCCAAAAAGGGCGTATGCGTTTTTTCCTGAATATATTCAGGAAAAAACGCATACGCCCTTTTTGGCCAACCAAGCAACCTGGAAAGGCAAATCAGCGCTACAAAGAAGTCTCGCTTCCCATCGGTCAAAAGGGCCATGCTGAAAAAAGTGTCAAAACCAGAAATGCAGGACAGGCCATGGAGAAATGGGAGCCTTGCTACACTGATGGGCGGGATGTAAATTGCCAAAAGCCACTCTGGAGAAGTGTC
Organism: Balaenoptera borealis; assembly: GCF_965194805.1. Taxonomy (NCBI): domain Eukaryota; kingdom Metazoa; phylum Chordata; class Mammalia; order Artiodactyla; family Balaenopteridae; genus Balaenoptera; species Balaenoptera borealis. Next base: position 429,106 of record NW_028123922.1, read on the forward strand.
CGGTTAGTCCTGAAACATCTGAAAAACACAGCTTAGAGAGCATAGGGCACTTCCACTCATGGGGGTATAAATTGGGAAAATTAAAAATCAGCAAGACACAAGCACCCCAAAGTTTAGGGCTGCTCTGTTGACCAGGACCTCCACTTCATTCCACCTTAAATATCCCAGGAAAGAGAAAAATGGATAAAGAAGTTGTGGTCCTTATGTACAATGGAATATCACTCAGCCATGAAATCAATGTCGTAAGGTTAGTAGCAGCATGATGAGTGGATTTAGGTACGACGATTCTAAGTGAAATAAGTCACACAGAAAAGGACACTTCTCATAAGGTATCACTGATAGAGGGAATGTAAAAACCGTTACACTTGAACTGAATTACAAAACAGAACAGAGTCACACATGCAGAAAACACACTATGGCTGCTTAACGGGAAAGGTGAGGTGGGGTGATACATAAAACAAGGGTATCAAATTAGCTCAGATACCGTTCCATAAACCCAATATGTAATAGACAAGACCTACTCCTTGCTCAGAGAACTGGACTCAACACGCCCTATTCACCACACTAGAATATATCTGACTAATAATAATCGTAAAACCTATGTATTGATATCTCTCTGTTAGTGTGTCAAGTGGGTGTAAAGCGGCATAAACACAGCAGTGAAAAGCAGCTAAACCCCATTATAAAAATAAATTACTTTGAAACACCCATGAAACAAAGACAGTGAAAGAGAGAGAAATTCTTACACAATGCGTTCAGGGGCTGTGATGCAACCTGGATTGACCATATCTAGACGCACAGCTGGATGAGACATAAGGGTGGACACTCTTGGGGCTGAGAGGTTTGTTGAGGTTGGGTGAGCAAACGCAGACCCTTTAAAGTAATACTGCGTGGTACCCATCGCATGGGTCCCAAATCTCCAGGTTCAAGGGCATCTTCCTACATCAAAAACATGCATGAGAAACCCAGAAGATGGTACACCGTGTGATGGGGAAAGGTTTCTAAAACGCACCTCATTTCTCATCTCCTTGTGCCCGGGTTCGCCATTCCAGCCGCTTTACTAGCAAGCTCCCTACTTGGAGCATCAGCACCTTTAACCTCCTGTTCCATGCAGGTTGCAATTTGTCCTGAGGATAAACGGGAAGACGTGGAAACAACGAGAGACTAGCTCTTGGTGTTGGGACAGGCACAGGTCACTCTATTTTCCCATCAGAAAGAAGAATTAACCACAGGCTCAGCCTGCCCCCCGGAACCAGAACAGGGCCTGAAGCCATTCTGCGATTTTGCGGCCAGCTCCCATAAAAACGAGTTGTAAAATGGAGGTTCAGGGCACTGCAATTCACAAACCTGCAGAGTTATTAATGATAACTCTCGTCCACAAATATATTGAGGGAAGGCAAAGAAGAGGATTTGAAATCAAGGCAGAATTGCAGGAAACAGATTTCAGGAGGTAGATACGAATCGCCTTTAAAGCACATGAAAAGCGGCAAAACGTTGACAATGATGCCCTTGGCCAAAAAGGGCGTATGCGTTTTTTCCTGAATATATTCAGGAAAAAACGCATACGCCCTTTTTGGCCAACCAAGCAACCTGGAAAGGCAAATCAGCGCTACAAAGAAGTCTCGCTTCCCATCGGTCAAAAGGGCCATGCTGAAAAAAGTGTCAAAACCAGAAATGCAGGACAGGCCATGGAGAAATGGGAGCCTTGCTACACTGATGGGCGGGATGTAAATTGCCAAAAGCCACTCCGGAGAAGTGTCCGGTGAGTCCTGAAACATCTGAAAAACACAGCTTAGAGAGCATAGGGCACTTCCACTCATGGGGGTATAAATTGGGAAAATTAAAAATCAGCAAGACACAAGCACCCCAAAGTTTAGGGCTGCTCTGTTGACCAGGACCTCCACTTCATTCCACCTTAAATATCCCAGGAAAGAGAAAAATGGATAAAGAAGTTGTGGTCCTTATGTACAATGGAATACCACTCAGCCATGAAATCAATGTCGTAAGGTTAGTAGCAGCATGATGAGTGGATTTAGGTAGGACGATTCTAAGTGAAATAAGTCACACAGAAAAGGACACTTCTCATAAGGTATCACTGATAGAGGGAATGTAAAAACCGTTACACTTGAACTGAATTACAAAACAGAACAGAGTCACACATGCAGAAAACACACTATGGCTGCTTAACGGGAAAGGTGAGGTGGGGTGATACATAAAACAAGGGTATCAAATTAGCTCAGATACCGTTCCATAAACCCAATATGTAATAGACAAGACCTACTCCTTGCTCAGAGAACTGGACTCAACACGCCCTATTCACCGCACAAGAATATATCTGACTAATAATAATCGTAAAACCTATGTATTGATATCTCTCTGTTATTGTGTCAAGTGGGTGTAAAGCGGCATAAACACAGCAGTGAAAAGCAGCTAAACCCCATTATAAAAATAAATTACTTTGAAACACCCATGAAACAAAGACAGTGAAAGAGAGAGAAATTCTTACACAATGCGTTCAGGGGCTGTGATGCAACCTGGATTGACCATATCTAGACGCACAGCTGGATGAGACATAAGGGTGGACACTCTTGGGGCTGAGAGGTTTGTTGAGGTTGGGTGAGCAAACGCAGACCCTTTAAAGTAATACTGCGTGGTACCCATCGCATGGGTCCCAAATCTCCAGGTTCAAGGGCATCTTCCTACATCAAAAACATGCATGAGAAACCCAGAAGATGGTACACCGTGTGATGGGGAAAGGTTTCTAAAACGCACCTCATTTCTCATCTCCTTGTGCCCGGGTTCGCCATTCCAGCCGCTTTACTAGCAAGCTCCCTACTTGGAGCATCAGCACCTTTAACCTCCTGTTCCATGCAGGTTGCAATTTGTCCTGAGGATAAACGGGAAGACGTGGAAACAACGAGAGACTAGCTCTTGGTGTTGGGACAGGCACAGGTCACTCTATTTTCCCATCAGAAAGAAGAATTAACCACAGGCTCAGCCTGCCCCCCGGAACCAGAACAGGGCCTGAAGCCATTCTGCGATTTTGCGGCCAGCTCCCATAAAAACGAGTTGTAAAATGGAGGTTCAGGGCACTGCAATTCACAAACCTGCAGAGTTATTAATGATAACTCTCGTCCACAAATATATTGAGGGAAGGCAAAGAAGAGGATTTGAAATCAAGGCAGAATTGCAGGAAACAGATTTCAGGAGGTAGATACGAATCGCCTTTAAAGCACATGAAAAGCGGCAAAACGTTGACAATGATGCCCTTGGCCAAAAAGGGCGTATGCGTTTTTTCCTGAATATATTCAGGAAAAAACGCATACGCCCTTTTTGGCCAACCAAGCAACCTGGAAAGGCAAATCAGCGCTACAAATAAGTCTCGCTTCCCATCGGTCAAAAGGGCCATGCTGAAAAAGTGTCAAAACCAGAAATGCAGGACAGGCCATGGAGAAATGGGAGCCTTGCTACACTGATGGGCGGGATGTAAATTGCCAAAAGCCACTCCGGAGAAGTGTCCGGTGAGTCCTGAAACATCTGAAAAACACAGCTTAGAGAGCATAGGGCACTTCCACTCATGGGGGTATAAATTGGGAAAATTAAAAATCAGCAAGACACAAGCACCCCAAAGTTTAGGGCTGCTCTGTTGACCAGGACCTCCACTTCATTCCACCTTCAATATCCCAGGAAAGAGAAAAATGGATAAAGAAGTTGTGGTCCTTATGTACAATGGAATACCACTCAGCCATGAAATCAATGTCGTAAGGTTAGTAGCAGCATGATGAGTGGATTTAGGTACGACGATTCTAAGTGAAATAAGTCACACAGAAAAGGACACTTCTCATAAGGTATCACTGATAGAGGGAATGTAAAAACCGTTACACTTGAACTGAATTACAAAACAGAACAGAGTCACACATGCAGAAAACACACTATGGCTGCTTAACGGGAAAGGTGAGGTGGGGTGATACATAAAACAAGGGTATCAAATTAGCTCAGATACCGTTCCATAAACCCAATATGTAATAGACAAGACCTACTCCTTGCTCAGAGAACTGGACTCAACACGCCCTATTCACCGCACAAGAATATATCTGACTAATAATAATCGTAAAACCTATGTATTGATATCTCTCTGTTATTGTGTCAAGTGGGTGTAAAGCGGCATAAACACAGCAGTGAAAAGCAGCTAAACCCCATTATAAAAATAAATTACTTTGAAACACCCATGAAACAAAGACAGTGAAAGAGAGAGAAATTCTTACACAATGCGTTCAGGGGCTGTGATGCAACCTGGATTGACCATATCTAGACGCACAGCTGGATGAGACATAAGGGTGGACACTCTTGGGGCTGAGAGGTTTGGTGAGGTTGGGTGAGCAAACGCAGACCCTTTAAAGGAATACTGCGTGGTACCCATCGCATGGGTCCCAAATCTCCAGGTTCAAGGGCATCTTCCTACATCAAAAACATGCATGAGAAACCCAGAAGATGGTACACCGTGTGATGGGGAAAGGTTTCTAAAACGCACCTCATTTCTCATCTCCTTGTGCCCGGGTTCGCCATTCCAGCTGCTTTACTAGCAAGCTCCCTACTTGGAGCATCAGCACCTTTAACCTCCTGTTCCATACAGGTTGCAATTTGTCCTGAGGATAAACGGGAAGACGTGGAACCAACGAGAGACTAGCTCTTGGTGTTGGGACAGGCACAGGTCACTCTATTTTCCCATCAGAAAGAAGAATTAACCACAGGCTCAGCCTGCCCCCCGGAACCAGAACAGGGCCTGAAGCCATTCTGCGATTTTGCGGCCAGCTCCCATAAAAACGAGTTGTAAAATGGAGGTTCAGGGCACTGCAATTCACAAACCTGCAGAGTTATTAATGATAACTCTCGTCCACAAATATATTGAGGGAAGGCAAAGAATAGGATTTGAAATCAAGGCAGAATTGCAGGAAACAGATTTCAGGAGGTAGATACGAATCGCCTTTAAAGCACATGAAAAGCGGCAAAACGTTGACAATGATGCCCTTGGCCAAAAAGGGCGTATGCGTTTTTTCCTGAATATATTCAGGAAAAAACGCATACGCCCTTTTTGGCCAACCAAGCAACCTGGAAAGGCAAATCAGCGCTACAAAGAAGTCTCGCTTCCCATCGGTCAAAAGGGCCATGCTGAAAAAAGTGTCAAAACCAGAAATGCAGGACAGGCCATGGAGAAATGGGAGCCTTGCTACACTGATGGGCGGGATGTAAATTGCCAAGAGCCACTCTGGAGAAGTGTCTGGTGAGTCCTGAAACATCTGAAAAACACAGCTCAGAGAGCATAGGGCACTTCCACTCATGGGGGTATAAATTGGGAAAATTAAAAATCAGCAAAACACAAGCACCCCAAAGTTTAGGGCTGCTCTGTTGACCAGGACCTCCACTTCATTCCACCTTAAATATCCCAGGAAAGAGAAAAATGGATAAAGAAGTTGTGGTCCTTATGTACAATGGAATATCACTCAGCCATGAAATCAATGTCGTAAGGTTAGTAGCAGCATGATGAGTGGATTTAGGTACGACGATTCTAAGTGAAATAAGTCACACAGAAAAGGACACTTCTCATAAGGTATCACTGATAGAGGGAATGTAAAAACCGTTACACTTGAACTGAATTACAAAACAGAACAGAGTCACACATGCAGAAAACACACTATGGCTGCTTAACGGGAAAGGTGAGGTGGGGTGATACATAAAACAAGGGTATCAAATTAGCTCAGATACCGTTCCATAAACCCAATATGTAATAGACAAGACCTACTCCTTGCTCAGAGAACTGGACTCAACACGCCCTATTCACCGCACAAGAATATATCTGACTAATAATAATCGTAAAACCTATGTATTGATATCTCTCTGTTAGTGTGTCAAGTGGGTGTAAAGCGGCATAAACACAGCAGTGAAAAGCAGCTAAACCCCATTATAAAAATAAATTACTTTGAAACACCCATGAAACAAAGACAGTGAAAGAGAGAGAAATTCTTACACAATGCGTTCAGGGGCTGTGATGCAACCTGGATTGACCATATCTAGATGCACAGCTGGATGAGACATAAGGGTGGACACTCTTGGGGCTGAGAGGTTTGGTGAGGTTGGGTGAGCAAACGCAGACCCTTTAAAGTAATACTGCGTGGTACCCATCGCATGGGTCCCAAATCTCCAGGTTCAAGGGCATCTTCCTACATCAAAAACATGCATGAGAAACCCAGAAGATGGTACACCGTGTGATGGGGAAAGGTTTCTAAAACGCACCTCATTTCTCATCTCCTTGTGCCCGGGTTGGCCATTCCAGCCGCTTTACTAGCAAGCTCCCTACTTGGAGCATCAGCACCTTTAACCTCCTGTTCCATACAGGTTGCAATTTGTCCTGAGGATAAACGGGAAGACGTGGAACCAACGAGAGACTAGCTCTTGGTGTTGGGACAGGCACAGGTCACTCTATTTTCCCATCAGAAAGAAGAATTAACCGCAGGCTCAGCCTGGCCCCCGGAACCAGAACAGGGCCTGAAGCCATTCTGCGATTTTGCGCCCAGCTCCCATAAAAACGAGTTGTAAAATGGAGGTTCAGGGCACTGCAATTCACAAACCTGCAGAGTTATTAATGATAACTCTCGTCCACAAATATATTGAGGGAAGGCAAAGAAAAGGATTTGAAATCAAGGCAGAATTGCAGGAAACAGATTTCAGGAGGTAGATACGAATCGCCTTTAAAGCACATGAAAAGCGGCAAAACGTTGACAATGAGGCCCTTGGCCAAAAAGAGCACATGCGTTTTTTCCTGAATATATTCAGGAAAAAACGCATGCGCCATTTTTGGCCAACCAAGCAACCTGGAAAGGCAAATCAGCGCTATAAAGGAGTCTCGCTTCCCATCGGTCAAAAGGGCCATGCTGAAAAAAGTGTCAAAACCAGAAATGCAGGACAGGCCATGGAGAAATGGGAGCCTTGCTACACTGATGGGCGGGATGTAAATTGCCAAGAGCCACTCTGGAGAAGTGTCCGGTGAGTCCTGAAACATCTGAAAAACACAGCTTAGAGAGCATAGGGCACTTCCACTCATGGGGGTATAAATTGGGAAAATGAAAAATCAGCAAGACACAAGCACCCCAAAGTTTAGGGCTGCTCTGTTGACCAGGACCTCCACTTCATTCCACCTTCAATATCCCAGGAAAGAGAAAAATGGATAAAGAAGTTGTGGTCCTTATGTACAATGGAATATCACTCAGCCATGAAATCAATATCGTAAGGTTAGTAGCAGCATGATGAGTGGATTTAGGTATGACGATTCTAAGTGAAATAAGTCACACAGAAAAGGACACTTCTCATAAGGTATCACTGATAGAGGGAATGTAAAAACCGTTACACTTGAACTGAATTACAAAACAGAACAGAGTCACACATGCAGAAAACACACTATGGCTGCTTAACGGGAAAGGTGAGGTGGGGTGATACATAAAACAAGGGTATCAAATTAGCTCAGATATCGTTCCATAAACCCAATATGTAATAGACAAGACCTACTCCTTGCTCAGAGAACTGGACTCAACACGCCCTATTCACCGCACAAGAATATATCTGACTAATAATAATCGTAAAACCTATGTATTGCTATCTCTCTGTTAGTGTGTCAAGTGGGTATAAAGCGGCATAAACACAGCAGTGAAAAGCAGCTAAACCCCATTATAAAAATAAATTACTTTGAAACACCCATGAATAAAGACAGTGAAAGAGAGAGAAATTCTTACACAATGCGTTCAGGGGCTGTGATGCAACCTGGATTGACCATATCTAGACCCACAGCTGGATGAGACATAAGTGTGGACACTCTTGGGGCTGAGAGGTTTGGTGAGGTTGGGTGAGCAAATGCAGACCCTTTAAAGTAATACTGCGTGGTACCCATCGCATGGGTCCCAAATCTCCAGGTTCAAGGGCATCTTCCTACATCAAAAACATGCATGAGAAACCCAGAAGATGGTACACCGTGTGATGGGGAAAGGTTTCTAAAACGCACCTCATTTCTCATCTCCTTGTGCCCGGGTTCGCCATTCCAGCCGCTTTACTAGCAATCTCCCTACTTGGAGCATCAGCACCTTTAACCTCCTGTTCCGTACAGGTTGCAATTTGTCCTGAGGATAAACGGGAAGACGTGGAACCAACGAGAGACTAGCTCTTGCTGTTGGGACAGGCACAGGTCACTCTATTTTCCCATCAGAAAGAAGAATTAACCACAGGCTCAGCCTGCCCCCCGGAACCAGAACAGGGCCTGAAGCCATTCTGCGATTTTGCCGCCAGCTCCCATAAAAACGAGTTGTAAAATGGAGGTTCAGGGCACTGCAATTCACAAACCTGCCGAGTTATAAATGATAACTCTCGTCCACAAATATATTGAGGGAAGGCAAAGAAGAGGATTTGAAATCAAGGCAGAATTGAAGGAAAGAGATTTCAGGAGGTAGATTCGAATCGCCTTTAAAGCACATGAAAAGCGGCAAAACGTTGACAATGATGCCCTTGGCCAAAAAGGGCGTATGCGTTTTTTCCTGAATATATTCAGGAAAAAACGCATACGCCCTTTTGGCCAACCAAGCAACCTGGAAAGGCAAATCAGTGCTACAAAGAAGTCTCGCTGCCCATCGGTCAAAAGGGCCATGCTGAAAAAAGTGTCAAAACCAGAAATGCAGGACAAGCCATGGAGAAATGGGAGCCTTGCTACACTGATGGGCGGGATGTAAATTGCCAAGAGCCACTCTGGAAAAGTGTCCGGTGAGTCCTGAAACATCTGAAAAACACAGCTTAGAGAGCATAGGGCACTTCCACTCATGGGGGTATAAATTGGGAAAATTAAAAATCAGCAAGACACAAGCACCCCAAAGTTTAGGGCTGCTCTGTTGACCAGGACCTCCACTTCATTCCACCTTAAATATCCCAGGAAAGAGAAAAATGGATAAAGAAGTTGTGGTCCTTATGTACAATGGAATATCACTCAGCCATGAAATCAATGTCGTAAGGTTAGTAGCAGCATGATGAGTGGATTTAGGTACGACGATTCTAAGTGAAATAAGTCACACAGAAAAGGACACTTCTCATAAGGTATCACTGATAGAGGGAATGTAAAAACCGTTACACTTGAACTGAATTACAAAACAGAACAGAGTCACACATGCAGAAAACACACTATGGCTGCTTAACGGGAAAGGTGAGGTGGGGTGATACATAAAACAAGGGTATCAAATTAGCTCAGATACCGTTCCATAAACCCAATATGTAATAGACAAGACCTACTCCTTGCTCAGAAAACTGGACTCAACACGCCCTATTCACCGAACAAGAATATATCTGACTAATAATAATCGTAAAACCTATGTATTGATATCTCTCTGTTAGTGTGTCAAGTGGGTGTAAAGCGGCATAAACACAGCAGTGAAAAGCAGCTAAACCCCATTATAAAAATAAATTACTTTGAAACACCCATGAAACAAAGACAGTGAAAGAGAGAGAAATTCTTACACAATGCGTTCAGGGGCTGTGATGCAACCTGGATTGACCATATCTAGATGCACAGCTGGATGAGACATAAGGGTGGACACTCTTGGGGCTGAGAGGTTTGGTGAGGTTGGGTGAGCAAACGCAGACCCTTTAAAGTAATACTGCGTGGTACCCATCGCATGGGTCCCAAATCTCCAGGTTCAAGGGCATCTTCCTACATCAAAAACATGCATGAGAAACCCAGAAGATGGTACACCGTGTGATGGGGAAAGGTTTCTAAAACGCACCTCATTTCTCATCTCCTTGTGCCCGGGTTGGCCATTCCAGCCGCTTTACTAGCAAGCTCCCTACTTGGAGCATCAGCACCTTTAACCTCCTGTTCCATACAGGTTGCAATTTGTCCTGAGGATAAACGGGAAGACGTGGAACCAACGAGAGACTAGCTCTTGGTGTTGGGACAGGCACAGGTCACTCTATTTTCCCATCAGAAAGAAGAATTAACCGCAGGCTCAGCCTGGCCCCCGGAACCAGAACAGGGCCTGAAGCCATTCTGCGATTTTGCGCCCAGCTCCCATAAAAACGAGTTGTAAAATGGAGGTTCAGGGCACTGCAATTCACAAACCTGCAGAGTTATTAATGATAACTCTCGTCCACAAATATATTGAGGGAAGGCAAAGAAAAGGATTTGAAATCAAGGCAGAATTGCAGGAAACAGATTTCAGGAGGTAGATACGAATCGCCTTTAAAGCACATGAAAAGCGGCAAAACGTTGACAATGAGGCCCTTGGCCAAAAAGAGCACATGCGTTTTTTCCTGAATATATTCAGGAAAAAACGCATGCGCCATTTTTGGCCAACCAAGCAACCTGGAAAGGCAAATCAGCGCTATAAAGGAGTCTCGCTTCCCATCGGTCAAAAGGGCCATGCTGAAAAAAGTGTCAAAACCAGAAATGCAGGACAGGCCATGGAGAAATGGGAGCCTTGCTACACTGATGGGCGGGATGTAAATTGCCAAGAGCCACTCTGGAGAAGTGTCCGGTGAGTCCTGAAACATCTGAAAAACACAGCTTAGAGAGCATAGGGCACTTCCACTCATGGGGGTATAAATTGGGAAAATGAAAAATCAGCAAGACACAAGCACCCCAAAGTTTAGGGCTGCTCTGTTGACCAGGACCTCCACTTCATTCCACCTTCAATATCCCAGGAAAGAGAAAAATGGATAAAGAAGTTGTGGTCCTTATGTACAATGGAATATCACTCAGCCATGAAATCAATATCGTAAGGTTAGTAGCAGCATGATGAGTGGATTTAGGTATGACGATTCTAAGTGAAATAAGTCACACAGAAAAGGACACTTCTCATAAGGTATCACTGATAGAGGGAATGTAAAAACCGTTACACTTGAACTGAATTACAAAACAGAACAGAGTCACACATGCAGAAAACACACTATGGCTGCTTAACGGGAAAGGTGAGGTGGGGTGATACATAAAACAAGGGTATCAAATTAGCTCAGATATCGTTCCATAAACCCAATATGTAATAGACAAGACCTACTCCTTGCTCAGAGAACTGGACTCAACACGCCCTATTCACCGCACAAGAATATATCTGACTAATAATAATCGTAAAACCTATGTATTGCTATCTCTCTGTTAGTGTGTCAAGTGGGTATAAAGCGGCATAAACACAGCAGTGAAAAGCAGCTAAACCCCATTATAAAAATAAATTACTTTGAAACACCCATGAATAAAGACAGTGAAAGAGAGAGAAATTCTTACACAATGCGTTCAGGGGCTGTGATGCAACCTGGATTGACCATATCTAGACCCACAGCTGGATGAGACATAAGTGTGGACACTCTTGGGGCTGAGAGGTTTGGTGAGGTTGGGTGAGCAAATGCAGACCCTTTAAAGTAATACTGCGTGGTACCCATCGCATGGGTCCCAAATCTCCAGGTTCAAGGGCATCTTCCTACATCAAAAACATGCATGAGAAACCCAGAAGATGGTACACCGTGTGATGGGGAAAGGTTTCTAAAACGCACCTCATTTCTCATCTCCTTGTGCCCGGGTTCGCCATTCCAGCCGCTTTACTAGCAATCTCCCTACTTGGAGCATCAGCACCTTTAACCTCCTGTTCCGTACAGGTTGCAATTTGTCCTGAGGATAAACGGGAAGACGTGGAACCAACGAGAGACTAGCTCTTGCTGTTGGGACAGGCACAGGTCACTCTATTTTCCCATCAGAAAGAAGAATTAACCACAGGCTCAGCCTGCCCCCCGGAACCAGAACAGGGCCTGAAGCCATTCTGCGATTTTGCCGCCAGCTCCCATAAAAACGAGTTGTAAAATGGAGGTTCAGGGCACTGCAATTCACAAACCTGCCGAGTTATAAATGATAACTCTCGTCCACAAATATATTGAGGGAAGGCAAAGAAGAGGATTTGAAATCAAGGCAGAATTGAAGGAAAGAGATTTCAGGAGGTAGATTCGAATCGCCTTTAAAGCACATGAAAAGCGGCAAAACGTTGACAATGATGCCCTTGGCCAAAAAGGGCGTATGCGTTTTTTCCTGAATATATTCAGGAAAAAACGCATACGCCCTTTTGGCCAACCAAGCAACCTGGAAAGGCAAATCAGTGCTACAAAGAAGTCTCGCTGCCCATCGGTCAAAAGGGCCATGCTGAAAAAAGTGTCAAAACCAGAAATGCAGGACAAGCCATGGAGAAATGGGAGCCTTGCTACACTGATGGGCGGGATGTAAATTGCCAAGAGCCACTCTGGAAAAGTGTCCGGTGAGTCCTGAAACATCTGAAAAACACAGCTTAGAGAGCATAGGGCACTTCCACTCATGGGGGTATAAATTGGGAAAATTAAAAATCAGCAAGACACAAGCACCCCAAAGTTTAGGGCTGCTCTGTTGACCAGGACCTCCACTTCATTCCACCTTAAATATCCCAGGAAAGAGAAAAATGGATAAAGAAGTTGTGGTCCTTATGTACAATGGAATATCACTCAGCCATGAAATCAATGTCGTAAGGTTAGTAGCAGCATGATGAGTGGATTTAGGTACGACGATTCTAAGTGAAATAAGTCACACAGAAAAGGACACTTCTCATAAGGTATCACTGATAGAGGGAATGTAAAAACCGTTACACTTGAACTGAATTACAAAACAGAACAGAGTCACACATGCAGAAAACACACTATGGCTGCTTAACGGGAAAGGTGAGGTGGGGTGATACATAAAACAAGGGTATCAAATTAGCTCAGATACCGTTCCATAAACCCAATATGTAATAGACAAGACCTACTCCTTGCTCAGAAAACTGGACTCAACACGCCCTATTCACCGAACAAGAATATATCTGACTAATAATAATCGTAAAACCTATGTATTGATATCTCTCTGTTAGTGTGTCAAGTGGGTGTAAAGCGGCATAAACACAGCAGTGAAAAGCAGCTAAACCCCATTATAAAAATAAATTACTTTGAAACACCCATGAAACAAAGACAGTGAAAGAGAGAGAAATTCTTACACAATGCGTTCAGGGGCTGTGATGCAACCTGGATTGACCATATCTAGATGCACAGCTGGATGAGACATAAGGGTGGACACTCTTGGGGCTGAGAGGTTTGGTGAGGTTGGGTGAGCAAACGCAGACCCTTTAAAGTAATACTGCGTGGTACCCATCGCATGGGTCCCAAATCTCCAGGTTCAAGGGCATCTTCCTACATCAAAAACATGCATGAGAAACCCAGAAGATGGTACACCGTGTGATGGGGAAAGGTTTCTAAAACGCACCTCATTTCTCATCTCCTTGTGCCCGGGTTCGCCATTCCAGCCGCTTTACTAGCAAGCTCCCTACTTGGAGCATCAGCACCTTTAACCTCCTGTTCCGTACAGGTTGCAATTTGTCCTGAGGATAAACGGGAAGACGTGGAACCAACGAGAGACTAGCTCTTGGTGTTGGGACAGGCACAGGTCACTCTATTTTCCCATCAGAAAGAAGAATTAACCACAGGCTCAGCCTGCCCCCCGGAACCAGAACAGGGCCTGAAGCCATTCTGCGATTTTGCGGCCAGCTCCCATAAAAACGAGTTGTAAAATGGAGGTTCAGGGCACTGCAATTCACAAACCTGCAGAGTTATTAATGATAACTCTCGTCCACAAATATATTGAGGGAAGGCAAAGAAGAGGATTTGAAATCAAGGCAGAATTGCCGGAAATAGATTTCAGGAGGTAGATACGAATCGCCTTTAAAGCACATGAAAAGCAGCAAAACGTTGACAATGATGCCCTTGGCCAAAAAGGGCGTATGCGTTTTTTCCTGAATATATTCAGGAAAAAACGCATACGCCCTTTTTGGCCAACCAAGCCACCTGGAAAGGCAAATCAGCGCTACAAAGAAGTCTCGCTTCCCATCGGTCAAAAGGGCCATGCTGAAAAAAGTGTCAAAACCAGAAATGCAGGACAGGCCATGGAGAAATGGGAGCCTTGCTACACTGATGGGCGGGATGTAAATTGCCAAGAGCCACTCTGGAGAAGTGTCCGGTGAGTCCTGAAACATCTGAAAAACACAGCTCAGAGAGCATAGGGCACTTCCACTCATGGGGGTATAAATTGGGAAAATTAAAAATCAGGAAAACACAAGCACCCCAAAGTTTAGGGCTGCTCTGTTGACCAGGACCTCCACTTCATTCCACCTTAAATATCCCAGGAAAGAGAAAAATGGATAAAGAAGTTGTGGTCCTTATGTACAATGGAATATCACTCAGCCAGGAAATCAATGTCATAAGGTTAGTAGCAGCATGATGAGTGGATTTAGGTACGACGATTCTAAGTGAAATAAGTCACACAGAAAAGGACACTTCTCATAAGGTATCACTGATAGAGGGAATGTAAAAACCTTTACACTTGAACTGAATTACAAAACAGAACAGAGTCACACATGCAGAAAACACACTATGGCTGCTTAACGGGAAAGGTGAGGTGGGGTGATACATAAAACAAGGGTATCAAATTAGCTCAGATACCATTCCATAAACCCGATATGTAATAGACAAGACCTACTCCTTGCTCAGAGAACTGGACTCAACACGCCCTATTCACCGCACAAGAATATATCTGACTAGTAATAATCGTAAAACCTATGTATTGATATCTCTCTGTTAGTGTGTCAATTGGGTGTAAAGCGGCATAAACACAGCAGTGAAAAGCAGCTAAACCCCATTATAAAAATAAATTACTTTGAAACACCCATGAAACAAAGACAGTGAAAGAGAGAGAAATTCTTACACAATGCGTTCAGGGGCTCTGATGCAACCTGGATGGACCATATCTAGACCTACAGCTGGATGAGACATAAGGGTGGACACTCTTGGGGCTGAGAGGTTTGGTGAGGTTGGGTGAGCAAACGCAGACCCTTTAAAGTAATACTGCGTGGTACCCATCGCATGGGTCCCAAATCTCCAGGTTCAAGGGCATCTTCCTACATCAAAAACATGCATGAGAAACCCAGAAGATGGTACACCGTGTGATGGGGAAAGGTTTCTAAAACGCACCTCATTTCTCATCTCCTTGTGCCCGGGTTCGCCATTCCAGCCGCTTTACTAGCAATCTCCCTACTTGGAGCATCAGCACCTTTAACCTCCTGTTCCGTACAGGTTGCAATTTGTCCTGAGGATAAACGGGAAGACGTGGAACCAACGAGAGACTAGCTCTTGCTGTTGGGACAGGCACAGGTCACTCTATTTTCCCATCAGAAAGAAGAATTAACCACAGGCTCAGCCTGCCCCCCGGAACCAGAACAGGGCCTGAAGCCATTCTGCGATTTTGCCGCCAGCTCCCATAAAAACGAGTTGTAAAATGGAGGTTCAGGGCACTGCAATTCACAAACCTGCCGAGTTATAAATGATAACTCTCGTCCACAAATATATTGAGGGAAGGCAAAGAAGAGGATTTGAAATCAAGGCAGAATTGAAGGAAAGAGATTTCAGGAGGTAGATTCGAATCGCCTTTAAAGCACATGAAAAGCGGCAAAACGTTGACAATGATGCCCTTGGCCAAAAAGGGCGTATGCGTTTTTTCCTGAATATATTCAGGAAAAAACGCATACGCCCTTTTGGCCAACCAAGCAACCTGGAAAGGCAAATCAGTGCTACAAAGAAGTCTCGCTGCCCATCGGTCAAAAGGGCCATGCTGAAAAAAGTGTCAAAACCAGAAATGCAGGACAAGCCATGGAGAAATGGGAGCCTTGCTACACTGATGGGCGGGATGTAAATTGCCAAGAGCCACTCTGGAAAAGTGTCCGGTGAGTCCTGAAACATCTGAAAAACACAGCTTAGAGAGCATAGGGCACTTCCACTCATGGGGGTATAAATTGGGAAAATTAAAAATCAGCAAGACACAAGCACCCCAAAGTTTAGGGCTGCTCTGTTGACCAGGACCTCCACTTCATTCCACCTTAAATATCCCAGGAAAGAGAAAAATGGATAAAGAAGTTGTGGTCCTTATGTACAATGGAATATCACTCAGCCATGAAATCAATGTCGTAAGGTTAGTAGCAGCATGATGAGTGGATTTAGGTACGACGATTCTAAGTGAAATAAGTCACACAGAAAAGGACACTTCTCATAAGGTATCACTGATAGAGGGAATGTAAAAACCGTTACACTTGAACTGAATTACAAAACAGAACAGAGTCACACATGCAGAAAACACACTATGGCTGCTTAACGGGAAAGGTGAGGTGGGGTGATACATAAAACAAGGGTATCAAATTAGCTCAGATACCGTTCCATAAACCCAATATGTAATAGACAAGACCTACTCCTTGCTCAGAAAACTGGACTCAACACGCCCTATTCACCGCACAAGAATATATCTGACTAATAATAATCGTAAAACCTATGTATTGATATCTCTCTGTTATTGTGTCAAGTGGGTGTAAAGCGGCATAAACACAGCAGTGAAAAGCAGCTAAACCCCATTATAAAAATAAATTACTTTGAAACACCCATGAAACAAAGACAGTGAAAGAGAGAGAAATTCTTACACAATGCGTTCAGGGGCTGTGATGCAACCTGGATTGACCATATCTAGACGCACAGCTGGATGAGACATAAGGGTGGACACTCTTGGGGCTGAGAGGTTTGGTGAGGTTGGGTGAGCAAACGCAGACCCTTTAAAGGAATACTGCGTGGTACCCATCGCATGGGTCCCAAATCTCCAGGTTCAAGGGCATCTTCCTACATCAAAAACATGCATGAGAAACCCAGAAGATGGTACACCGTGTGATGGGGAAAGGTTTCTAAAACGCACCTCATTTCTCATCTCCTTGTGCCCGGGTTCGCCATTCCAGCTGCTTTACTAGCAAGCTCCCTACTTGGAGCATCAGCACCTTTAACCTCCTGTTCCATACAGGTTGCAATTTGTCCTGAGGATAAACGGGAAGACGTGGAACCAACGAGAGACTAGCTCTTGGTGTTGGGACAGGCACAGGTCACTCTATTTTCCCATCAGAAAGAAGAATTAACCACAGGCTCAGCCTGCCCCCCGGAACCAGAACAGGGCCTGAAGCCATTCTGCGATTTTGCGGCCAGCTCCCATAAAAACGAGTTGTAAAATGGAGGTTCAGGGCACTGCAATTCACAAACCTGCAGAGTTATTAATGATAACTCTCGTCCACAAATATATTGAGGGAAGGCAAAGAATAGGATTTGAAATCAAGGCAGAATTGCAGGAAACAGATTTCAGGAGGTAGATACGAATCGCCTTTAAAGCACATGAAAAGCGGCAAAACGTTGACAATGATGCCCTTGGCCAAAAAGGGCGTATGCGTTTTTTCCTGAATATATTCAGGAAAAAACGCATACGCCCTTTTTGGCCAACCAAGCAACCTGGAAAGGCAAATCAGCGCTACAAAGAAGTCTCGCTTCCCATCGGTCAAAAGGGCCATGCTGAAAAAAGTGTCAAAACCAGAAATGCAGGACAGGCCATGGAGAAATGGGAGCCTTGCTACACTGATGGGCGGGATGTAAATTGCCAAGAGCCACTCTGGAGAAGTGTCTGGTGAGTCCTGAAACATCTGAAAAACACAGCTCAGAGAGCATAGGGCACTTCCACTCATGGGGGTATAAATTGGGAAAATTAAAAATCAGCAAAACACAAGCACCCCAAAGTTTAGGGCTGCTCTGTTGACCAGGACCTCCACTTCATTCCACCTTAAATATCCCAGGAAAGAGAAAAATGGATAAAGAAGTTGTGGTCCTTATGTACAATGGAATATCACTCAGCCATGAAATCAATGTCGTAAGGTTAGTAGCAGCATGATGAGTGGATTTAGGTACGACGATTCTAAGTGAAATAAGTCACACAGAAAAGGACACTTCTCATAAGGTATCACTGATAGAGGGAATGTAAAAACCGTTACACTTGAACTGAATTACAAAACAGAACAGAGTCACACATGCAGAAAACACACTATGGCTGCTTAACGGGAAAGGTGAGGTGGGGTGATACATAAAACAAGGGTATCAAATTAGCTCAGATACCGTTCCATAAACCCAATATGTAATAGACAAGACCTACTCCTTGCTCAGAGAACTGGACTCAACACGCCCTATTCACCGCACAAGAATATATCTGACTAATAATAATCGTAAAACCTATGTATTGATATCTCTCTGTTAGTGTGTCAAGTGGGTGTAAAGCGGCATAAACACAGCAGTGAAAAGCAGCTAAACCCCATTATAAAAATAAATTACTTTGAAACACCCATGAAACAAAGACAGTGAAAGAGAGAGAAATTCTTACACAATGCGTTCAGGGGCTGTGATGCAACCTGGATTGACCATATCTAGATGCACAGCTGGATGAGACATAAGGGTGGACACTCTTGGGGCTGAGAGGTTTGGTGAGGTTGGGTGAGCAAACGCAGACCCTTTAAAGTAATACTGCGTGGTACCCATCGCATGGGTCCCAAATCTCCAGGTTCAAGGGCATCTTCCTACATCAAAAACATGCATGAGAAACCCAGAAGATGGTACACCGTGTGATGGGGAAAGGTTTCTAAAACGCACCTCATTTCTCATCTCCTTGTGCCCGGGTTGGCCATTCCAGCCGCTTTACTAGCAAGCTCCCTACTTGGAGCATCAGCACCTTTAACCTCCTGTTCCATACAGGTTGCAATTTGTCCTGAGGATAAACGGGAAGACGTGGAACCAACGAGAGACTAGCTCTTGGTGTTGGGACAGGCACAGGTCACTCTATTTTCCCATCAGAAAGAAGAATTAACCGCAGGCTCAGCCTGGCCCCCGGAACCAGAACAGGGCCTGAAGCCATTCTGCGATTTTGCGCCCAGCTCCCATAAAAACGAGTTGTAAAATGGAGGTTCAGGGCACTGCAATTCACAAACCTGCAGAGTTATTAATGATAACTCTCGTCCACAAATATATTGAGGGAAGGCAAAGAAAAGGATTTGAAATCAAGGCAGAATTGCAGGAAACAGATTTCAGGAGGTAGATACGAATCGCCTTTAAAGCACATGAAAAGCGGCAAAACGTTGACAATGAGGCCCTTGGCCAAAAAGAGCACATGCGTTTTTTCCTGAATATATTCAGGAAAAAACGCATGCGCCATTTTTGGCCAACCAAGCAACCTGGAAAGGCAAATCAGCGCTATAAAGGAGTCTCGCTTCCCATCGGTCAAAAGGGCCATGCTCAAAAAAGTGTCAAAACCAGAAATGCAGGACAGGCCATGGAGAAATGGGAGCCTTGCTACACTGATGGGCGGGATGTAAATTGCCAAGAGCCACTCTGGAGAAGTGTCCGGTGAGTCCTGAAACATCTGAAAAACACAGCTTAGAGAGCATAGGGCACTTCCACTCATGGGGGTATAAATTGGGAAAATGAAAAATCAGCAAGACACAAGCACCCCAAAGTTTAGGGCTGCTCTGTTGACCAGGACCTCCACTTCATTCCACCTTCAATATCCCAGGAAAGAGAAAAATGGATAAAGAAGTTGTGGTCCTTATGTACAATGGAATATCACTCAGCCATGAAATCAATATCGTAAGGTTAGTAGCAGCATGATGAGTGGATTTAGGTATGACGATTCTAAGTGAAATAAGTCACACAGAAAAGGACACTTCTCATAAGGTATCACTGATAGAGGGAATGTAAAAACCGTTACACTTGAACTGAATTACAAAACAGAACAGAGTCACACATGCAGAAAACACACTATGGCTGCTTAACGGGAAAGGTGAGGTGGGGTGATACATAAAACAAGGGTATCAAATTAGCTCAGATATCGTTCCATAAACCCAATATGTAATAGACAAGACCTACTCCTTGCTCAGAGAACTGGACTCAACACGCCCTATTCACCGCACAAGAATATATCTGACTAATAATAATCGTAAAACCTATGTATTGCTATCTCTCTGTTAGTGTGTCAAGTGGGTATAAAGCGGCATAAACACAGCAGTGAAAAGCAGCTAAACCCCATTATAAAAATAAATTACTTTGAAACACCCATGAATAAAGACAGTGAAAGAGAGAGAAATTCTTACACAATGCGTTCAGGGGCTGTGATGCAACCTGGATTGACCATATCTAGACCCACAGCTGGATGAGACATAAGTGTGGACACTCTTGGGGCTGAGAGGTTTGGTGAGGTTGGGTGAGCAAATGCAGACCCTTTAAAGTAATACTGCGTGGTACCCATCGCATGGGTCCCAAATCTCCAGGTTCAAGGGCATCTTCCTACATCAAAAACATGCATGAGAAACCCAGAAGATGGTACACCGTGTGATGGGGAAAGGTTTCTAAAACGCACCTCATTTCTCATCTCCTTGTGCCCGGGTTCGCCATTCCAGCCGCTTTACTAGCAATCTCCCTACTTGGAGCATCAGCACCTTTAACCTCCTGTTCCGTACAGGTTGCAATTTGTCCTGAGGATAAACGGGAAGACGTGGAACCAACGAGAGACTAGCTCTTGCTGTTGGGACAGGCACAGGTCACTCTATTTTCCCATCAGAAAGAAGAATTAACCACAGGCTCAGCCTGCCCCCCGGAACCAGAACAGGGCCTGAAGCCATTCTGCGATTTTGCCGCCAGCTCCCATAAAAACGAGTTGTAAAATGGAGGTTCAGGGCACTGCAATTCACAAACCTGCCGAGTTATAAATGATAACTCTCGTCCACAAATATATTGAGGGAAGGCAAAGAAGAGGATTTGAAATCAAGGCAGAATTGAAGGAAAGAGATTTCAGGAGGTAGATTCGAATCGCCTTTAAAGCACATGAAAAGCGGCAAAACGTTGACAATGATGCCCTTGGCCAAAAAGGGCGTATGCGTTTTTTCCTGAATATATTCAGGAAAAAACGCATACGCCCTTTTGGCCAACCAAGCAACCTGGAAAGGCAAATCAGTGCTACAAAGAAGTCTCGCTGCCCATCGGTCAAAAGGGCCATGCTGAAAAAAGTGTCAAAACCAGAAATGCAGGACAAGCCATGGAGAAATGGGAGCCTTGCTACACTGATGGGCGGGATGTAAATTGCCAAGAGCCACTCTGGAAAAGTGTCCGGTGAGTCCTGAAACATCTGAAAAACACAGCTTAGAGAGCATAGGGCACTTCCACTCATGGGGGTATAAATTGGGAAAATTAAAAATCAGCAAGACACAAGCACCCCAAAGTTTAGGGCTGCTCTGTTGACCAGGACCTCCACTTCATTCCACCTTAAATATCCCAGGAAAGAGAAAAATGGATAAAGAAGTTGTGGTCCTTATGTACAATGGAATATCACTCAGCCATGAAATCAATGTCGTAAGGTTAGTAGCAGCATGATGAGTGGATTTAGGTACGACGATTCTAAGTGAAATAAGTCACACAGAAAAGGACACTTCTCATAAGGTATCACTGATAGAGGGAATGTAAAAACCGTTACACTTGAACTGAATTACAAAACAGAACAGAGTCACACATGCAGAAAACACACTATGGCTGCTTAACGGGAAAGGTGAGGTGGGGTGATACATAAAACAAGGGTATCAAATTAGCTCAGATACCGTTCCATAAACCCAATATGTAATAGACAAGACCTACTCCTTGCTCAGAAAACTGGACTCAACACGCCCTATTCACCGAACAAGAATATATCTGACTAATAATAATCGTAAAACCTATGTATTGATATCTCTCTGTTAGTGTGTCAAGTGGGTGTAAAGCGGCATAAACACAGCAGTGAAAAGCAGCTAAACCCCATTATAAAAATAAATTACTTTGAAACACCCATGAAACAAAGACAGTGAAAGAGAGAGAAATTCTTACACAATGCGTTCAGGGGCTGTGATGCAACCTGGATTGACCATATCTAGATGCACAGCTGGATGAGACATAAGGGTGGACACTCTTGGGGCTGAGAGGTTTGGTGAGGTTGGGTGAGCAAACGCAGACCCTTTAAAGTAATACTGCGTGGTACCCATCGCATGGGTCCCAAATCTCCAGGTTCAAGGGCATCTTCCTACATCAAAAACATGCATGAGAAACCCAGAAGATGGTACACCGTGTGATGGGGAAAGGTTTCTAAAACGCACCTCATTTCTCATCTCCTTGTGCCCGGGTTCGCCATTCCAGCCGCTTTACTAGCAAGCTCCCTACTTGGAGCATCAGCACCTTTAACCTCCTGTTCCGTACAGGTTGCAATTTGTCCTGAGGATAAACGGGAAGACGTGGAACCAACGAGAGACTAGCTCTTGGTGTTGGGACAGGCACAGGTCACTCTATTTTCCCATCAGAAAGAAGAATTAACCACAGGCTCAGCCTGCCCCCCGGAACCAGAACAGGGCCTGAAGCCATTCTGCGATTTTGCGGCCAGCTCCCATAAAAACGAGTTGTAAAATGGAGGTTCAGGGCACTGCAATTCACAAACCTGCAGAGTTATTAATGATAACTCTCGTCCACAAATATATTGAGGGAAGGCAAAGAAGAGGATTTGAAATCAAGGCAGAATTGCCGGAAATAGATTTCAGGAGGTAGATACGAATCGCCTTTAAAGCACATGAAAAGCAGCAAAACGTTGACAATGATGCCCTTGGCCAAAAAGGGCGTATGCGTTTTTTCCTGAATATATTCAGGAAAAAACGCATACGCCCTTTTTGGCCAACCAAGCCACCTGGAAAGGCAAATCAGCGCTACAAAGAAGTCTCGCTTCCCATCGGTCAAAAGGGCCATGCTGAAAAAAGTGTCAAAACCAGAAATGCAGGACAGGCCATGGAGAAATGGGAGCCTTGCTACACTGATGGGCGGGATGTAAATTGCCAAGAGCCACTCTGGAGAAGTGTCCGGTGAGTCCTGAAACATCTGAAAAACACAGCTCAGAGAGCATAGGGCACTTCCACTCATGGGGGTATAAATTGGGAAAATTAAAAATCAGGAAAACACAAGCACCCCAAAGTTTAGGGCTGCTCTGTTGACCAGGACCTCCACTTCATTCCACCTTAAATATCCCAGGAAAGAGAAAAATGGATAAAGAAGTTGTGGTCCTTATGTACAATGGAATATCACTCAGCCAGGAAATCAATGTCATAAGGTTAGTAGCAGCATGATGAGTGGATTTAGGTACGACGATTCTAAGTGAAATAAGTCACACAGAAAAGGACACTTCTCATAAGGTATCACTGATAGAGGGAATGTAAAAACCTTTACACTTGAACTGAATTACAAAACAGAACAGAGTCACACATGCAGAAAACACACTATGGCTGCTTAACGGGAAAGGTGAGGTGGGGTGATACATAAAACAAGGGTATCAAATTAGCTCAGATACCATTCCATAAACCCGATATGTAATAGACAAGACCTACTCCTTGCTCAGAGAACTGGACTCAACACGCCCTATTCACCGCACAAGAATATATCTGACTAGTAATAATCGTAAAACCTATGTATTGATATCTCTCTGTTAGTGTGTCAATTGGGTGTAAAGCGGCATAAACACAGCAGTGAAAAGCAGCTAAACCCCATTATAAAAATAAATTACTTTGAAACACCCATGAAACAAAGACAGTGAAAGAGAGAGAAATTCTTACACAATGCGTTCAGGGGCTCTGATGCAACCTGGATGGACCATATCTAGACCTACAGCTGGATGAGACATAAGGGTGGACACTCTTGGGGCTGAGAGGTTTGGTGAGGTTGGGTGAGCAAACGCAGACCCTTTAAAGTAATACTGCGTGGTACCCATCGCATGGGTCCCAAATCTCCAGGTTCAAGGGCATCTTCCTACATCAAAAACATGCATGAGAAACCCAGAAGACGGTACACCATGTGATGGGTAAAGGTTTCTAAAACGCACCTCATTTCTCATCTCCTTGTGCCCGGGTTCGCCATTCCAGCCGCTTTACTAGCAATCTCCCTACTTGGAGCATCAGCACCTTTAACCTCCTGTTCCGTACAGGTTGCAATTTGTCCTGAGGATAAACGGGAAGACGTGGAACCAACGAGAGACTAGCTCTTGCTGTTGGGACAGGCACAGGTCACTCTATTTTCCCATCAGAAAGAAGAATTAACCACAGGCTCAGCCTGCCCCCCGGAACCAGAACAGGGCCTGAAGCCATTCTGCGATTTTGCCGCCAGCTCCCATAAAAACGAGTTGTAAAATGGAGGTTCAGGGCACTGCAATTCACAAACCTGCCGAGTTATAAATGATAACTCTCGTCCACAAATATATTGAGGGAAGGCAAAGAAGAAGATTTGAAATCAAGGCAGAATTGAAGGAAAGAGATTTCAGGAGGTAGATTCGAATCGCCTTTAAAGCACATGAAAAGCGGCAAAACGTTGACAATGATGCCCTTGGCCAAAAAGGGCGTATGCGTTTTTTCCTGAATATATTCAGGAAAAAACGCATACGCCCTTTTGGCCAACCAAGCAACCTGGAAAGGCAAATCAGTGCTACAAAGAAGTCTCGCTGCCCATCGGTCAAAAGGGCCATGCTGAAAAAAGTGTCAAAACCAGAAATGCAGGACAAGCCATGGAGAAATGGGAGCCTTGCTACACTGATGGGCGGGATGTAAATTGCCAAGAGCCACTCTGGAAAAGTGTCCGGTGAGTCCTGAAACATCTGAAAAACACAGCTTAGAGAGCATAGGGCACTTCCACTCATGGGGGTATAAATTGGGAAAATTAAAAATCAGCAAGACACAAGCACCCCAAAGTTTAGGGCTGCTCTGTTGACCAGGACCTCCACTTCATTCCACCTTAAATATCCCAGGAAAGAGAAAAATGGATAAAGAAGTTGTGGTCCTTATGTACAATGGAATATCACTCAGCCATGAAATCAATGTCGTAAGGTTAGTAGCAGCATGATGAGTGGATTTAGGTACGACGATTCTAAGTGAAATAAGTCACACAGAAAAGGACACTTCTCATAAGGTATCACTGATAGAGGGAATGTAAAAACCGTTACACTTGAACTGAATTACAAAACAGAACAGAGTCACACATGCAGAAAACACACTATGGCTGCTTAACGGGAAAGGTGAGGTGGGGTGATACATAAAACAAGGGTATCAAATTAGCTCAGATACCGTTCCATAAACCCAATATGTAATAGACAAGACCTACTCCTTGCTCAGAAAACTGGACTCAACACGCCCTATTCACCGCACAAGAATATATCTGACTAATAATAATCGTAAAACCTATGTATTGATATCTCTCTGTTAGTGTGTCAAGTGGGTGTAAAGCGGCATAAACACAGCAGTGAAAAGCAGCTAAACCCCATTATAAAAATAAATTACTTTGAAACACCCATGAAACAAAGACAGTGAAAGAGAGAGAAATTCTTACACAATGCGTTCAGGGGCTGTGATGCAACCTGGATTGACCATATCTAGATGCACAGCTGGATGAGACATAAGGGTGGACACTCTTGGGGCTGAGAGGTTTGGTGAGGTTGGGTGAGCAAACGCAGACCCTTTAAAGTAATACTGCGTGGTACCCATCGCATGGGTCCCAAATCTCCAGGTTCAAGGGCATCTTCCTACATCAAAAACATGCATGAGAAACCCAGAAGATGGTACACCGTGTGATGGGGAAAGGTTTCTAAAACGCACCTCATTTCTCATCTCCTTGTGCCCGGGTTCGCCATTCCAGCCGCTTTACTAGCAAGCTCCCTACTTGGAGCATCAGCACCTTTAACCTCCTGTTCCGTACAGGTTGCAATTTGTCCTGAGGATAAACGGGAAGACGTGGAACCAACGAGAGACTAGCTCTTGGTGTTGGGACAGGCACAGGTCACTCTATTTTCCCATCAGAAAGAAGAATTAACCACAGGCTCAGCCTGCCCCCCGGAACCAGAACAGGGCCTGAAGCCATTCTGCGATTTTGCGGCCAGCTCCCATAAAAACGAGTTGTAAAATGGAGGTTCAGGGCACTGCAATTCACAAACCTGCAGAGTTATTAATGATAACTCTCGTCCACAAATATATTGAGGGAAGGCAAAGAAGAGGATTTGAAATCAAGGCAGAATTGCCGGAAATAGATTTCAGGAGGTAGATACGAATCGCCTTTAAAGCACATGAAAAGCAGCAAAACGTTGACAATGATGCCCTTGGCCAAAAAGGGCGTATGCGTTTTTTCCTGAATATATTCAGGAAAAAACGCATACGCCCTTTTTGGCCAACCAAGCCACCTGGAAAGGCAAATCAGCGCTACAAAGAAGTCTCGCTTCCCATCGGTCAAAAGGGCCATGCTGAAAAAAGTGTCAAAACCAGAAATGCAGGACAGGCCATGGAGAAATGGGAGCCTTGCTACACTGATGGGCGGGATGTAAATTGCCAAGAGCCACTCTGGAGAAGTGTCCGGTGAGTCCTGAAACATCTGAAAAACACAGCTCAGAGAGCATAGGGCACTTCCACTCATGGGGGTATAAATTGGGAAAATTAAAAATCAGGAAAACACAAGCACCCCAAAGTTTAGGGCTGCTCTGTTGACCAGGACCTCCACTTCATTCCACCTTAAATATCCCAGGAAAGAGAAAAATGGATAAAGAAGTTGTGGTCCTTATGTACAATGGAATATCACTCAGCCAGGAAATCAATGTCATAAGGTTAGTAGCAGCATGATGAGTGGATTTAGGTACGACGATTCTAAGTGAAATAAGTCACACAGAAAAGGACACTTCTCATAAGGTATCACTGATAGAGGGAATGTAAAAACCTTTACACTTGAACTGAATTACAAAACAGAACAGAGTCACACATGCAGAAAACACACTATGGCTGCTTAACGGGAAAGGTGAGGTGGGGTGATACATAAAACAAGGGTATCAAATTAGCTCAGATACCATTCCATAAACCCGATATGTAATAGACAAGACCTACTCCTTGCTCAGAGAACTGGACTCAACACGCCCTATTCACCGCACAAGAATATATCTGACTAGTAATAATCGTAAAACCTATGTATTGATATCTCTCTGTTAGTGTGTCAATTGGGTGTAAAGCGGCATAAACACAGCAGTGAAAAGCAGCTAAACCCCATTATAAAAATAAATTACTTTGAAACACCCATGAATAAAGACAGTGAAAGAGAGAGAAATTCTTACACAATGCGTTCAGGGGCTGTGATGCAACCTGGATTGACCATATCTAGACCCACAGCTGGATGAGACATAAGGGTGGACACTCTTGGGGCTGAGAGGTTTGGTGAGGTTGGGTGAGCAAACGCAGACCCTTTAAAGTAATACTGCGTGGTACCCATCGCATGGGTCCCAAATCTCCAGGTTCAAGGGCATCTTCCTACATCAAAAACATGCATGAGAAACCCAGAAGATGGTACACCGTGTGATGGGGAAAGGTTTCTAAAACGCACTTCATTTCTCATCTCCTTGTGCCCGGGTTCGCCATTCCAGCCGCTTTACTAGCAAGCTCCCTACTTGGAGCATCAGCACCTTTAACCTCCTGTTCCATACAGGTTGCAATTTGTCCTGAGGATAAACGGGAAGACGTGGAACCAACGAGAGACTAGCTCTTGGTGTTGGGACAGGCACAGGTCACTCTATTTTCCCATCAGAAAGAAGAATTAACCACAGGCTCAGCCTGCCCCCCGGAACCAGAACAGGGCCTGAAGCCATTCTGCGATTTTGTGGCCAGCTCCCATAAAAACGAGTTGTAAAATGGAGGTTCAGGGCACTGCAATTCACAAACCTGCAGAGTTATAAATGATAACTCTCGTCCACAAATATATTGAGGGAAGGCAAAGAAGAGGATTTGAAATCAAGGCAGAATTGCAGGAAACAGATTTCAGGAGGTAGATTCGAATCGCCTTTAAAGCACATGAAAAGCGGCAAAATGTTGACAATGATGCCCTTGGCCAAAAAGGGCGTATGCGTTTTTTCCTGAATATATTCAGGAAAAAACGCATACGCCCTTTTTGGCCAACCAAGCCACCTGGAAAGGCAAATCAGTGCTACAAAGAAGTCTCGCTTCCCATCGGTCAAAAGGGCCATGCTGAAAAAAGTGTCAAAACCAGAAATGCAGAACAGGCCATGGAGAAATGGGAGCCTTGCTACACTGATGGGCGGGATGTAAATTGCCAAGAGCCACTCTGGAGAAGTGTCCGGTTAGTCCTGAAACATCTGAAAAACACAGCTTAGAGAGCATAGGGCACTTCCACTCATGGGGGTATAAATTGGGAAAATTAAAAATCAGCAAGACACAAGCACCCCAAAGTTTAGGGCTGCTCTGTTGACCAGGACCTCCACTTCATTCCACCTTAAATATCCCAGGAAAGAGAAAAATGGATAAAGAAGTTGTGGTCCTTATGTACAATGGAATATCACTCAGCCATGAAATCAATGTCGTAAGGTTAGTAGCAGCATGATGAGTGGATTTAGGTACGACGATTCTAAGTGAAATAAGTCACACAGAAAAGGACACTTCTCATAAGGTATCACTGATAGAGGGAATGTAAAAACCGTTACACTTGAACTGAATTACAAAACAGAACAGAGTCACACATGCAGAAAACACACTATGGCTGCTTAACGGGAAAGGTGAGGTGGGGTGATACATAAAACAAGGGTATCAAATTAGCTCAGATACCTTTCCATAAGCCCAATATGTAATAGACAAGACCTACTCCTTGCTCAGAGAACTGGACTCAACACGCCCTATTCACTGCACAAGAATATATCTGACTAATAATAATCGTAAAACCTATGTATTGATATCTCTCTGTTAGTGTGTCAAGTGGGTGTAAAGCGGCATAAACACAGCAGTGAAAAGCAGCTAAACCCCATTATAAAAATAAATTACTTTGAAACACCCATGAAACAAAGACAGTGAAAGAGAGAGAAATTCTTACACAATGCGTTCGGGGGCTGTGATGCAACCTGGATTGACCATATCTAGACCCACAGCTGGATGAGACATAAGTGTGGACACTCTTGGGGCTGAGAGGTTTGGTGAGGTTGGGTGAGCAAATGCAGACCCTTTAAAGTAATACTGCGTGGTACCCATCGCATGGGTCCCAAATCTCCAGGTTCAAGGGCATCTTCCTACATCAAAAACATGCATGAGAAACCCAGAAGATGGTACACCGTGTGATGGGGAAAGGTTTCTAAAACGCACCTCATTTCTCATCTCCTTGTGCCCGGGTTCACCATTCCAGCCGCTTTACTAGCAATCTCCCTACTTGGAGCATCAGCACCTTTAACCTCCTGTTCCGTACAGGTTGCAATTTGTCCTGAGGATAAACGGGAAGACGTGGAACCAACGAGAGACTAGCTCTTGCTGTTGGGACAGGCACAGGTCACTCTATTTTCCCATCAGAAAGAAGAATTAACCACAGGCTCAGCCTGCCCCCCGGAACCAGAACAGGGCCTGAAGCCATTCTGCGATTTTGCCGCCAGCTCCCATAAAAACGAGTTGTAAAATGGAGGTTCAGGGCACTGCAATTCACAAACCTGCCGAGTTATAAATGATAACTCTCGTCCACAAATATATTGAGGGAAGGCAAAGAAGAGGATTTGAAATCAAGGCAGAATTGAAGGAAAGAGATTTCAGGAGGTAGATTCGAATCGCCTTTAAAGCACATGAAAAGCGGCAAAACGTTGACAATGATGCCCTTGTCCAAAAAGGGCGTATGCGTTTTTTCCTGAATATATTCAGGAAAAAACGCATACGCCCTTTTGGCCAACCAAGCAACCTGGAAAGGCAAATCAGTGCTACAAAGAAGTCTCGCTGCCCATTGGTCAAAAGGGCCATGCTGAAAAAAGTGTCAAAACCAGAAATGCAGGACAAGCCATGGAGAAATGGGAGCCTTGCTACACTGATGGGCGGGATGTAAATTGCCAAGAGCCACTCTGGAAAAGTGTCCGGTGAGTCCTGAAACATCTGAAAAACACAGCTTAGAGAGCATAGGGCACTTCCACTCATGGGGGTATAAATTGGGAAAATTAAAAATCAGCAAGACACAAGCACCCCAAAGTTTAGGGCTGCTCTGTTGACCAGGACCTCCACTTCATTCCACCTTAAATATCCCAGGAAAGAGAAAAATGGATAAAGAAGTTGTGGTCCTTATGTACAATGGAATATCACTCAGCCATGAAATCAATGTCGTAAGGTTAGTAGCAGCATGATGAGTGGATTTAGGTACGACGATTCTAAGTGAAATAAGTCACACAGAAAAGGACACTTCTCATAAGGTATCACTGATAGAGGGAATGTAAAAACCGTTACACTTGAACTGAATTACAAAACAGAACAGAGTCACACATGCAGAAAACACACTATGGCTGCTTAACGGGAAAGGTGAGGTGGGGTGATACATAAAACAAGGGTATCAAATTAGCTCAGATACCGTTCCATAAACCCAATATGTAATAGACAAGACCTACTCCTTGCTCAGAAAACTGGACTCAACACGCCCTATTCACCGAACAAGAATATATCTGACTAATAATAATCGTAAAACCTATGTATTGATATCTCTCTGTTAGTGTGTCAAGTGGGTGTAAAGCGGCATAAACACAGCAGTGAAAAGCAGCTAAACCCCATTATAAAAATAAATTACTTTGAAACACCCATGAAACAAAGACAGTGAAAGAGAGAGAAATTCTTACACAATGCGTTCAGGGGCTGTGATGCAACCTGGATTGACCATATCTAGATGCACAGCTGGATGAGACATAAGGGTGGACACTCTTGGGGCTGAGAGGTTTGGTGAGGTTGGGTGAGCAAACGCAGACCCTTTAAAGTAATACTGCGTGGTACCCATCGCATGGGTCCCAAATCTCCAGGTTCAAGGGCATCTTCCTACATCAAAAACATGCATGAGAAACCCAGAAGATGGTACACCGTGTGATGGGGAAAGGTTTCTAAAACGCACCTCATTTCTCATCTCCTTGTGCCCGGGTTCGCCATTCCAGCCGCTTTACTAGCAAGCTCCCTACTTGGAGCATCAGCACCTTTAACCTCCTGTTCCGTACAGGTTGCAATTTGTCCTGAGGATAAACGGGAAGACGTGGAACCAACGAGAGACTAGCTCTTGGTGTTGGGACAGGCACAGGTCACTCTATTTTCCCATCAGAAAGAAGAATTAACCACAGGCTCAGCCTGCCCCCCGGAACCAGAACAGGGCCTGAAGCCATTCTGCGATTTTGCGCCCAGCTCCCATAAAAACGAGTTGTAAAATGGAGGTTCAGGGCACTGCAATTCACAAACCTGCCGAGTTATTAATGATAACTCTCGTCCACAAATATATTGAGGGAAGGCAAAGAAGAGGATTTGAAATCAAGGCAGAATTGCCGGAAACAGATTTCAGGAGGTAGATACGAATCGCCTTTAAAGCACATGAAAAGCAGCAAAACGTTGACAATGATGCCCTTGGCCAAAAAGGGCGTATGCGTTTTTTCCTGAATATATTCAGGAAAAAACGCATACGCCCTTTTTGGCCAACCAAGCCACCTGGAAAGGCAAATCAGCGCTACAAAGAAGTCTCGCTTCCCATCGGTCAAAAGGGCCATGCTGAAAAAAGTGTCAAAACCAGAAATGCAGGACAGGCCATGGAGAAATGGGAGCCTTGCTACACTGATGGGCGGGATGTAAATTGCCAAGAGCCACTCTGGAGAAGTGTCCGGTGAGTCCTGAAACATCTGAAAAACACAGCTCAGAGAGCATAGGGCACTTCCACTCATGGGGGTATAAATTGGGAAAATTAAAAATCAGGAAAACACAAGCACCCCAAAGTTTAGGGCTGCTCTGTTGACCAGGACCTCCACTTCATTCCACCTTAAATATCCCAGGAAAGAGAAAAATGGATAAAGAAGTTGTGGTCCTTATGTACAATGGAATATCACTCAGCCAGGAAATCAATGTCATAAGGTTAGTAGCAGCATGATGAGTGGATTTAGGTACGACGATTCTAAGTGAAATAAGTCACACAGAAAAGGACACTTCTCATAAGGTATCACTGATAGAGGGAATGTAAAAACCGTTACACTTGAACTGAATTACAAAACAGAACAGAGTCACACATGCAGAAAACACACTATGGCTGCTTAACGGGAAAGGTGAGGTGGGGTGATACATAAAACAAGGGTATCAAATTAGCTCAGATACCATTCCATAAACCTGATATGTAATAGACAAGACCTACTCCTTGCTCAGAGAACTGGACTCAACACACCCTATTCACCGCACAAGAATATATCTGACTAGTAATAATCGTAAAACCTATGTATTGATATCTCTCTGGTAGTGTGTCAAGTGGGTGTAAAGCGGCATAAACACAGCAGTGAAAAGCAGCTAAACCCCATTATAAAAATAAATTACTTTGAAACACCCATGAAACAAAGACAGTGAAAGAGAGAGAAATTCTTACACAATGCGTTCAGGGGCTCTGATGCAACCTGGATGGACCATATCTAGACCTACAGCTGGATGAGACATAAGGGTGGACACTCTTGGGGCTGAGAGGTTTGGTGAGGTTGGGTGAGCAAACGCAGACCCTTTAAAGTAATACTGCGTGGTACCCATCGCATGGGTCCCAAATCTCCAGGTTCAAGGGCATCTTCTTACATCAAAAACATGCATGAGAAACCCAGAAGACGGTACACCATGTGATGGGTAAAGGTTTCTAAAACGCACCTCATTTCTCATCTCCTTGTGCCCGGGTTCGCCATTCCAGCCGCTTTACTAGCAAGCTCCCTACTTGGAGCATCAGCACCTTTAACCTCCTGTTCCATACAGGTTGCAATTTGTCCTGAGGATAAACGGGAAGACGTGGAACCAACGAGAGACTAGCTCTTGGTGTTGGGACAGGCACAGGTCACTCTATTTTCCCATCAGAAAGAAGAATTAACCACAGGCTCAGCCTGCCCCCCGGAACCAGAACAGGGCCTGAAGCCATTCTGCGATTTTGCGCCCAGCTCCCATAAAAACGAGTTGTAAAATGGAGGTTCAGGGCACTGCAATTCACAAACCTGCAGAGTTATTAATGATAACTCTCGTCCACAAATATATTGAGGGAAGGCAAAGAAAAGGATTTGAAATCAAGGCAGAATTGCAGGAAACAGATTTCAGGAGGTAGATACGAATCGCCTTTAAAGCACATGAAAAGCGGCAAAACGTTGACAATGAGGCCCTTGGCCAAAAAGAGCGCATGCGTTTTTTCCTGAATATATTCAGGAAAAAACGCATGCGCCATTTTTGGCCAACCAAGCAACCTGGAAAGGCAAATCAGCGCTACAAAGGAGTCTCGCTTCCCATCGGTCAAAAGGGCCATGCTGAAAAAAGTGTCAAAACCAGAAATGCAGGACAGGCCATGGAGAAATGGGAGCCTTGCTACACTGATGGGCGGGATGTAAATTGCCAAGAGCCACTCTGGAGAAGTGTCCGGTGAGTCCTGAAACATCTGAAAAACACAGCTTAGAGAGCATAGGGCACTTCCACTCATGGGGGTATAAATTGGGAAAATGAAAAATCAGCAAGACACAAGCACCCCAAAGTTTAGGGCTGCTCTGTTGACCAGGACCTCCACTTCATTCCACCTTCAATATCCCAGGAAAGAGAAAAATGGATAAAGAAGTTGTGGTCCTTATGTACAATGGAATATCACTCAGCCATGAAATCAATATCGTAAGGTTAGTAGCAGCATGATGAGTGGATTTAGGTATGACGATTCTAAGTGAAATAAGTCACACAGAAAAGGACACTTCTCATAAGGTATCACTGATAGAGGGAATGTAAAAAGCGTTACACTTGAACTGAATTACAAAACAGAACAGAGTCACACATGCAGAAAACACACTATGGCTGCTTAACGGGAAAGGTGAGGTGGGGTGATACATAAAACAAGGGTATCAAATTAGCTCAGATATCGTTCCATAAACCCAATATGTAATAGACAAGACCTACTCCTTGCTCAGAGAACTGGACTCAACACGCCCTATTCACCGCACAAGAATATATCTGACTAATAATAATCGTAAAACCTATGTATTGCTATCTCTCTGTTAGTGTGTCAAGTGGGTATAAAGCGGCATAAACACAGCAGTGAAAAGCAGCTAAACCCCATTATAAAAATAAATTACTTTGAAACACCCATGAATAAAGACAGTGAAAGAGAGAGAAATTCTTACACAATGCGTTCAGGGGCTGTGATGCAACCTGGATTGACCATATCTAGACCCACAGCTGGATGAGACATAAGTGTGGACACTCTTGGGGCTGAGAGGTTTGGTGAGGTTGGGTGAGCAAATGCAGACCCTTTAAAGTAATACTGCGTGGTACCCATCGCATGGGTCCCAAATCTCCAGGTTCAAGGGCATCTTCCTACATCAAAAACATGCATGAGAAACCCAGAAGATGGTACACCGTGTGATGGGGAAAGGTTTCTAAAACGCACCTCATTTCTCATCTCCTTGTGCCCGGGTTCGCCATTCCAGCCGCTTTACTAGCAATCTCCCTACTTGGAGCATCAGCACCTTTAACCTCCTGTTCCGTACAGGTTGCAATTTGTCCTGAGGATAAACGGGAAGACGTGGAACCAACGAGAGACTAGCTCTTGCTGTTGGGACAGGCACAGGTCACTCTATTTTCCCATCAGAAAGAAGAATTAACCACAGGCTCAGCCTGCCCCCCGGAACCAGAACAGGGCCTGAAGCCATTCTGCGATTTTGCCGCCAGCTCCCATAAAAACGAGTTGTAAAATGGAGGTTCAGGGCACTGCAATTCACAAACCTGCCGAGTTATAAATGATAACTCTCGTCCACAAATATATTGAGGGAAGGCAAAGAAGAGGATTTGAAATCAAGGCAGAATTGAAGGAAAGAGATTTCAGGAGGTAGATTCGAATCGCCTTTAAAGCACATGAAAAGCGGCAAAACGTTGACAATGATGCCCTTGTCCAAAAAGGGCGTATGCGTTTTTTCCTGAATATATTCAGGAAAAAACGCATACGCCCTTTTGGCCAACCAAGCAACCTGGAAAGGCAAATCAGTGCTACAAAGAAGTCTCGCTGCCCATCGGTCAAAAGGGCCATGCTGAAAAAAGTGTCAAAACCAGAAATGCAGGACAAGCCATGGAGAAATGGGAGCCTTGCTACACTG
This sequence comes from Balaenoptera borealis, assembly GCF_965194805.1. NCBI lineage: Eukaryota > Metazoa > Chordata > Mammalia > Artiodactyla > Balaenopteridae > Balaenoptera > Balaenoptera borealis. Next base: position 464,249 of record NW_028123922.1, read on the forward strand.
ATGGGCGGGATGTAAATTGCCAAGAGCCACTCTGGAAAAGTGTCCGGTGAGTCCTGAAACATCTGAAAAACACAGCTTAGAGAGCATAGGGCACTTCCACTCATGGGGGTATAAATTGGGAAAATTAAAAATCAGCAAGACACAAGCACCCCAAAGTTTAGGGCTGCTCTGTTGACCAGGACCTCCACTTCATTCCACCTTAAATATCCCAGGAAAGAGAAAAATGGATAAAGAAGTTGTGGTCCTTATGTACAATGGAATATCACTCAGCCATGAAATCAATGTCGTAAGGTTAGTAGCAGCATGATGAGTGGATTTAGGTACGACGATTCTAAGTGAAATAAGTCACACAGAAAAGGACACTTCTCATAAGGTATCACTGATAGAGGGAATGTAAAAACCGTTACACTTGAACTGAATTACAAAACAGAACAGAGTCACACATGCAGAAAACACACTATGGCTGCTTAACGGGAAAGGTGAGGTGGGGTGATACATAAAACAAGGGTATCAAATTAGCTCAGATACCGTTCCATAAACCCAATATGTAATAGACAAGACCTACTCCTTGCTCAGAAAACTGGACTCAACACGCCCTATTCACCGAACAAGAATATATCTGACTAATAATAATCGTAAAACCTATGTATTGATATCTCTCTGTTAGTGTGTCAAGTGGGTGTAAAGCGGCATAAACACAGCAGTGAAAAGCAGCTAAACCCCATTATAAAAATAAATTACTTTGAAACACCCATGAAACAAAGACAGTGAAAGAGAGAGAAATTCTTACACAATGCGTTCAGGGGCTGTGATGCAACCTGGATTGACCATATCTAGATGCACAGCTGGATGAGACATAAGGGTGGACACTCTTGGGGCTGAGAGGTTTGGTGAGGTTGGGTGAGCAAACGCAGACCCTTTAAAGTAATACTGCGTGGTACCCATCGCATGGGTCCCAAATCTCCAGGTTCAAGGGCATCTTCCTACATCAAAAACATGCATGAGAAACCCAGAAGATGGTACACCGTGTGATGGGGAAAGGTTTCTAAAACGCACCTCATTTCTCATCTCCTTGTGCCCGGGTTCGCCATTCCAGCCGCTTTACTAGCAAGCTCCCTACTTGGAGCATCAGCACCTTTAACCTCCTGTTCCGTACAGGTTGCAATTTGTCCTGAGGATAAACGGGAAGACGTGGAACCAACGAGAGACTAGCTCTTGGTGTTGGGACAGGCACAGGTCACTCTATTTTCCCATCAGAAAGAAGAATTAACCACAGGCTCAGCCTGCCCCCCGGAACCAGAACAGGGCCTGAAGCCATTCTGCGATTTTGCGGCCAGCTCCCATAAAAACGAGTTGTAAAATGGAGGTTCAGGGCACTGCAATTCACAAACCTGCAGAGTTATTAATGATAACTCTCGTCCACAAATATATTGAGGGAAGGCAAAGAAGAGGATTTGAAATCAAGGCAGAATTGCCGGAAATAGATTTCAGGAGGTAGATACGAATCGCCTTTAAAGCACATGAAAAGCAGCAAAACGTTGACAATGATGCCCTTGGCCAAAAAGGGCGTATGCGTTTTTTCCTGAATATATTCAGGAAAAAACGCATACGCCCTTTTTGGCCAACCAAGCCACCTGGAAAGGCAAATCAGCGCTACAAAGAAGTCTCGCTTCCCATCGGTCAAAAGGGCCATGCTGAAAAAAGTGTCAAAACCAGAAATGCAGGACAGGCCATGGAGAAATGGGAGCCTTGCTACACTGATGGGCGGGATGTAAATTGCCAAGAGCCACTCTGGAGAAGTGTCCGGTGAGTCCTGAAACATCTGAAAAACACAGCTCAGAGAGCATAGGGCACTTCCACTCATGGGGGTATAAATTGGGAAAATTAAAAATCAGGAAAACACAAGCACCCCAAAGTTTAGGGCTGCTCTGTTGACCAGGACCTCCACTTCATTCCACCTTAAATATCCCAGGAAAGAGAAAAATGGATAAAGAAGTTGTGGTCCTTATGTACAATGGAATATCACTCAGCCAGGAAATCAATGTCATAAGGTTAGTAGCAGCATGATGAGTGGATTTAGGTACGACGATTCTAAGTGAAATAAGTCACACAGAAAAGGACACTTCTCATAAGGTATCACTGATAGAGGGAATGTAAAAACCTTTACACTTGAACTGAATTACAAAACAGAACAGAGTCACACATGCAGAAAACACACTATGGCTGCTTAACGGGAAAGGTGAGGTGGGGTGATACATAAAACAAGGGTATCAAATTAGCTCAGATACCATTCCATAAACCCGATATGTAATAGACAAGACCTACTCCTTGCTCAGAGAACTGGACTCAACACGCCCTATTCACCGCACAAGAATATATCTGACTAGTAATAATCGTAAAACCTATGTATTGATATCTCTCTGTTAGTGTGTCAATTGGGTGTAAAGCGGCATAAACACAGCAGTGAAAAGCAGCTAAACCCCATTATAAAAATAAATTACTTTGAAACACCCATGAAACAAAGACAGTGAAAGAGAGAGAAATTCTTACACAATGCGTTCAGGGGCTCTGATGCAACCTGGATGGACCATATCTAGACCTACAGCTGGATGAGACATAAGGGTGGACACTCTTGGGGCTGAGAGGTTTGGTGAGGTTGGGTGAGCAAACGCAGACCCTTTAAAGTAATACTGCGTGGTACCCATCGCATGGGTCCCAAATCTCCAGGTTCAAGGGCATCTTCCTACATCAAAAACATGCATGAGAAACCCAGAAGACGGTACACCATGTGATGGGTAAAGGTTTCTAAAACGCACCTCATTTCTCATCTCCTTGTGCCCGGGTTCGCCATTCCAGCCGCTTTACTAGCAATCTCCCTACTTGGAGCATCAGCACCTTTAACCTCCTGTTCCGTACAGGTTGCAATTTGTCCTGAGGATAAACGGGAAGACGTGGAACCAACGAGAGACTAGCTCTTGCTGTTGGGACAGGCACAGGTCACTCTATTTTCCCATCAGAAAGAAGAATTAACCACAGGCTCAGCCTGCCCCCCGGAACCAGAACAGGGCCTGAAGCCATTCTGCGATTTTGCCGCCAGCTCCCATAAAAACGAGTTGTAAAATGGAGGTTCAGGGCACTGCAATTCACAAACCTGCCGAGTTATAAATGATAACTCTCGTCCACAAATATATTGAGGGAAGGCAAAGAAGAGGATTTGAAATCAAGGCAGAATTGAAGGAAAGAGATTTCAGGAGGTAGATTCGAATCGCCTTTAAAGCACATGAAAAGCGGCAAAACGTTGACAATGATGCCCTTGGCCAAAAAGGGCGTATGCGTTTTTTCCTGAATATATTCAGGAAAAAACGCATACGCCCTTTTTGCCAACCAAGCAACCTGGAAAGGCAAATCAGTGCTACAAAGAAGTCTCGCTGCCCATCGGTCAAAAGGGCCATGCTGAAAAAAGTGTCAAAACCAGAAATGCAGGACAAGCCATGGAGAAATGGGAGCCTTGCTACACTGATGGGCGGGATGTAAATTGCCAAGAGCCACTCTGGAAAAGTGTCCGGTGAGTCCTGAAACATCTGAAAAACACAGCTTAGAGAGCATAGGGCACTTCCACTCATGGGGGTATAAATTGGGAAAATTAAAAATCAGCAAGACACAAGCACCCCAAAGTTTAGGGCTGCTCTGTTGACCAGGACCTCCACTTCATTCCACCTTAAATATCCCAGGAAAGAGAAAAATGGATAAAGAAGTTGTGGTCCTTATGTACAATGGAATATCACTCAGCCATGAAATCAATGTCGTAAGGTTAGTAGCAGCATGATGAGTGGATTTAGGTACGACGATTCTAAGTGAAATAAGTCACACAGAAAAGGACACTTCTCATAAGGTATCACTGATAGAGGGAATGTAAAAACCGTTACACTTGAACTGAATTACAAAACAGAACAGAGTCACACATGCAGAAAACACACTATGGCTGCTTAACGGGAAAGGTGAGGTGGGGTGATACATAAAACAAGGGTATCAAATTAGCTCAGATACCGTTCCATAAACCCAATATGTAATAGACAAGACCTACTCCTTGCTCAGAAAACTGGACTCAACACGCCCTATTCACCGCACAAGAATATATCTGACTAATAATAATCGTAAAACCTATGTATTGATATCTCTCTGTTAGTGTGTCAAGTGGGTGTAAAGCGGCATAAACACAGCAGTGAAAAGCAGCTAAACCCCATTATAAAAATAAATTACTTTGAAACACCCATGAAACAAAGACAGTGAAAGAGAGAGAAATTCTTACACAATGCGTTCAGGGGCTGTGATGCAACCTGGATTGACCATATCTAGATGCACAGCTGGATGAGACATAAGGGTGGACACTCTTGGGGCTGAGAGGTTTGGTGAGGTTGGGTGAGCAAACGCAGACCCTTTAAAGTAATACTGCGTGGTACCCATCGCATGGGTCCCAAATCTCCAGGTTCAAGGGCATCTTCCTACATCAAAAACATGCATGAGAAACCCAGAAGATGGTACACCGTGTGATGGGGAAAGGTTTCTAAAACGCACCTCATTTCTCATCTCCTTGTGCCCGGGTTCGCCATTCCAGCCGCTTTACTAGCAAGCTCCCTACTTGGAGCATCAGCACCTTTAACCTCCTGTTCCGTACAGGTTGCAATTTGTCCTGAGGATAAACGGGAAGACGTGGAACCAACGAGAGACTAGCTCTTGGTGTTGGGACAGGCACAGGTCACTCTATTTTCCCATCAGAAAGAAGAATTAACCACAGGCTCAGCCTGCCCCCCGGAACCAGAACAGGGCCTGAAGCCATTCTGCGATTTTGCGGCCAGCTCCCATAAAAACGAGTTGTAAAATGGAGGTTCAGGGCACTGCAATTCACAAACCTGCAGAGTTATTAATGATAACTCTCGTCCACAAATATATTGAGGGAAGGCAAAGAAGAGGATTTGAAATCAAGGCAGAATTGCCGGAAATAGATTTCAGGAGGTAGATACGAATCGCCTTTAAAGCACATGAAAAGCAGCAAAACGTTGACAATGATGCCCTTGGCCAAAAAGGGCGTATGCGTTTTTTCCTGAATATATTCAGGAAAAAACGCATACGCCCTTTTTGGCCAACCAAGCCACCTGGAAAGGCAAATCAGCGCTACAAAGAAGTCTCGCTTCCCATCGGTCAAAAGGGCCATGCTGAAAAAAGTGTCAAAACCAGAAATGCAGGACAGGCCATGGAGAAATGGGAGCCTTGCTACACTGATGGGCGGGATGTAAATTGCCAAGAGCCACTCTGGAGAAGTGTCCGGTGAGTCCTGAAACATCTGAAAAACACAGCTCAGAGAGCATAGGGCACTTCCACTCATGGGGGTATAAATTGGGAAAATTAAAAATCAGGAAAACACAAGCACCCCAAAGTTTAGGGCTGCTCTGTTGACCAGGACCTCCACTTCATTCCACCTTAAATATCCCAGGAAAGAGAAAAATGGATAAAGAAGTTGTGGTCCTTATGTACAATGGAATATCACTCAGCCAGGAAATCAATGTCATAAGGTTAGTAGCAGCATGATGAGTGGATTTAGGTACGACGATTCTAAGTGAAATAAGTCACACAGAAAAGGACACTTCTCATAAGGTATCACTGATAGAGGGAATGTAAAAACCTTTACACTTGAACTGAATTACAAAACAGAACAGAGTCACACATGCAGAAAACACACTATGGCTGCTTAACGGGAAAGGTGAGGTGGGGTGATACATAAAACAAGGGTATCAAATTAGCTCAGATACCATTCCATAAACCCGATATGTAATAGACAAGACCTACTCCTTGCTCAGAGAACTGGACTCAACACGCCCTATTCACCGCACAAGAATATATCTGACTAGTAATAATCGTAAAACCTATGTATTGATATCTCTCTGTTAGTGTGTCAATTGGGTGTAAAGCGGCATAAACACAGCAGTGAAAAGCAGCTAAACCCCATTATAAAAATAAATTACTTTGAAACACCCATGAATAAAGACAGTGAAAGAGAGAGAAATTCTTACACAATGCGTTCAGGGGCTGTGATGCAACCTGGATTGACCATATCTAGACCCACAGCTGGATGAGACATAAGGGTGGACACTCTTGGGGCTGAGAGGTTTGGTGAGGTTGGGTGAGCAAACGCAGACCCTTTAAAGTAATACTGCGTGGTACCCATCGCATGGGTCCCAAATCTCCAGGTTCAAGGGCATCTTCCTACATCAAAAACATGCATGAGAAACCCAGAAGATGGTACACCGTGTGATGGGGAAAGGTTTCTAAAACGCACTTCATTTCTCATCTCCTTGTGCCCGGGTTCGCCATTCCAGCCGCTTTACTAGCAAGCTCCCTACTTGGAGCATCAGCACCTTTAACCTCCTGTTCCATACAGGTTGCAATTTGTCCTGAGGATAAACGGGAAGACGTGGAACCAACGAGAGACTAGCTCTTGGTGTTGGGACAGGCACAGGTCACTCTATTTTCCCATCAGAAAGAAGAATTAACCACAGGCTCAGCCTGCCCCCCGGAACCAGAACAGGGCCTGAAGCCATTCTGCGATTTTGTGGCCAGCTCCCATAAAAACGAGTTGTAAAATGGAGGTTCAGGGCACTGCAATTCACAAACCTGCAGAGTTATAAATGATAACTCTCGTCCACAAATATATTGAGGGAAGGCAAAGAAGAGGATTTGAAATCAAGGCAGAATTGCAGGAAACAGATTTCAGGAGGTAGATTCGAATCGCCTTTAAAGCACATGAAAAGCGGCAAAATGTTGACAATGATGCCCTTGGCCAAAAAGGGCGTATGCGTTTTTTCCTGAATATATTCAGGAAAAAACGCATACGCCCTTTTTGGCCAACCAAGCCACCTGGAAAGGCAAATCAGTGCTACAAAGAAGTCTCGCTTCCCATCGGTCAAAAGGGCCATGCTGAAAAAAGTGTCAAAACCAGAAATGCAGAACAGGCCATGGAGAAATGGGAGCCTTGCTACACTGATGGGCGGGATGTAAATTGCCAAGAGCCACTCTGGAGAAGTGTCCGGTTAGTCCTGAAACATCTGAAAAACACAGCTTAGAGAGCATAGGGCACTTCCACTCATGGGGGTATAAATTGGGAAAATTAAAAATCAGCAAGACACAAGCACCCCAAAGTTTAGGGCTGCTCTGTTGACCAGGACCTCCACTTCATTCCACCTTAAATATCCCAGGAAAGAGAAAAATGGATAAAGAAGTTGTGGTCCTTATGTACAATGGAATATCACTCAGCCATGAAATCAATGTCGTAAGGTTAGTAGCAGCATGATGAGTGGATTTAGGTACGACGATTCTAAGTGAAATAAGTCACACAGAAAAGGACACTTCTCATAAGGTATCACTGATAGAGGGAATGTAAAAACCGTTACACTTGAACTGAATTACAAAACAGAACAGAGTCACACATGCAGAAAACACACTATGGCTGCTTAACGGGAAAGGTGAGGTGGGGTGATACATAAAACAAGGGTATCAAATTAGCTCAGATACCTTTCCATAAGCCCAATATGTAATAGACAAGACCTACTCCTTGCTCAGAGAACTGGACTCAACACGCCCTATTCACTGCACAAGAATATATCTGACTAATAATAATCGTAAAACCTATGTATTGATATCTCTCTGTTAGTGTGTCAAGTGGGTGTAAAGCGGCATAAACACAGCAGTGAAAAGCAGCTAAACCCCATTATAAAAATAAATTACTTTGAAACACCCATGAAACAAAGACAGTGAAAGAGAGAGAAATTCTTACACAATGCGTTCGGGGGCTGTGATGCAACCTGGATTGACCATATCTAGACCCACAGCTGGATGAGACATAAGTGTGGACACTCTTGGGGCTGAGAGGTTTGGTGAGGTTGGGTGAGCAAATGCAGACCCTTTAAAGTAATACTGCGTGGTACCCATCGCATGGGTCCCAAATCTCCAGGTTCAAGGGCATCTTCCTACATCAAAAACATGCATGAGAAACCCAGAAGATGGTACACCGTGTGATGGGGAAAGGTTTCTAAAACGCACCTCATTTCTCATCTCCTTGTGCCCGGGTTCACCATTCCAGCCGCTTTACTAGCAATCTCCCTACTTGGAGCATCAGCACCTTTAACCTCCTGTTCCGTACAGGTTGCAATTTGTCCTGAGGATAAACGGGAAGACGTGGAACCAACGAGAGACTAGCTCTTGCTGTTGGGACAGGCACAGGTCACTCTATTTTCCCATCAGAAAGAAGAATTAACCACAGGCTCAGCCTGCCCCCCGGAACCAGAACAGGGCCTGAAGCCATTCTGCGATTTTGCCGCCAGCTCCCATAAAAACGAGTTGTAAAATGGAGGTTCAGGGCACTGCAATTCACAAACCTGCCGAGTTATAAATGATAACTCTCGTCCACAAATATATTGAGGGAAGGCAAAGAAGAGGATTTGAAATCAAGGCAGAATTGAAGGAAAGAGATTTCAGGAGGTAGATTCGAATCGCCTTTAAAGCACATGAAAAGCGGCAAAACGTTGACAATGATGCCCTTGTCCAAAAAGGGCGTATGCGTTTTTTCCTGAATATATTCAGGAAAAAACGCATACGCCCTTTTGGCCAACCAAGCAACCTGGAAAGGCAAATCAGTGCTACAAAGAAGTCTCGCTGCCCATTGGTCAAAAGGGCCATGCTGAAAAAAGTGTCAAAACCAGAAATGCAGGACAAGCCATGGAGAAATGGGAGCCTTGCTACACTGATGGGCGGGATGTAAATTGCCAAGAGCCACTCTGGAAAAGTGTCCGGTGAGTCCTGAAACATCTGAAAAACACAGCTTAGAGAGCATAGGGCACTTCCACTCATGGGGGTATAAATTGGGAAAATTAAAAATCAGCAAGACACAAGCACCCCAAAGTTTAGGGCTGCTCTGTTGACCAGGACCTCCACTTCATTCCACCTTAAATATCCCAGGAAAGAGAAAAATGGATAAAGAAGTTGTGGTCCTTATGTACAATGGAATATCACTCAGCCATGAAATCAATGTCGTAAGGTTAGTAGCAGCATGATGAGTGGATTTAGGTACGACGATTCTAAGTGAAATAAGTCACACAGAAAAGGACACTTCTCATAAGGTATCACTGATAGAGGGAATGTAAAAACCGTTACACTTGAACTGAATTACAAAACAGAACAGAGTCACACATGCAGAAAACACACTATGGCTGCTTAACGGGAAAGGTGAGGTGGGGTGATACATAAAACAAGGGTATCAAATTAGCTCAGATACCGTTCCATAAACCCAATATGTAATAGACAAGACCTACTCCTTGCTCAGAAAACTGGACTCAACACGCCCTATTCACCGAACAAGAATATATCTGACTAATAATAATCGTAAAACCTATGTATTGATATCTCTCTGTTAGTGTGTCAAGTGGGTGTAAAGCGGCATAAACACAGCAGTGAAAAGCAGCTAAACCCCATTATAAAAATAAATTACTTTGAAACACCCATGAAACAAAGACAGTGAAAGAGAGAGAAATTCTTACACAATGCGTTCAGGGGCTGTGATGCAACCTGGATTGACCATATCTAGATGCACAGCTGGATGAGACATAAGGGTGGACACTCTTGGGGCTGAGAGGTTTGGTGAGGTTGGGTGAGCAAACGCAGACCCTTTAAAGTAATACTGCGTGGTACCCATCGCATGGGTCCCAAATCTCCAGGTTCAAGGGCATCTTCCTACATCAAAAACATGCATGAGAAACCCAGAAGATGGTACACCGTGTGATGGGGAAAGGTTTCTAAAACGCACCTCATTTCTCATCTCCTTGTGCCCGGGTTCGCCATTCCAGCCGCTTTACTAGCAAGCTCCCTACTTGGAGCATCAGCACCTTTAACCTCCTGTTCCGTACAGGTTGCAATTTGTCCTGAGGATAAACGGGAAGACGTGGAACCAACGAGAGACTAGCTCTTGGTGTTGGGACAGGCACAGGTCACTCTATTTTCCCATCAGAAAGAAGAATTAACCACAGGCTCAGCCTGCCCCCCGGAACCAGAACAGGGCCTGAAGCCATTCTGCGATTTTGCGCCCAGCTCCCATAAAAACGAGTTGTAAAATGGAGGTTCAGGGCACTGCAATTCACAAACCTGCCGAGTTATTAATGATAACTCTCGTCCACAAATATATTGAGGGAAGGCAAAGAAGAGGATTTGAAATCAAGGCAGAATTGCCGGAAACAGATTTCAGGAGGTAGATACGAATCGCCTTTAAAGCACATGAAAAGCAGCAAAACGTTGACAATGATGCCCTTGGCCAAAAAGGGCGTATGCGTTTTTTCCTGAATATATTCAGGAAAAAACGCATACGCCCTTTTTGGCCAACCAAGCCACCTGGAAAGGCAAATCAGCGCTACAAAGAAGTCTCGCTTCCCATCGGTCAAAAGGGCCATGCTGAAAAAAGTGTCAAAACCAGAAATGCAGGACAGGCCATGGAGAAATGGGAGCCTTGCTACACTGATGGGCGGGATGTAAATTGCCAAGAGCCACTCTGGAGAAGTGTCCGGTGAGTCCTGAAACATCTGAAAAACACAGCTCAGAGAGCATAGGGCACTTCCACTCATGGGGGTATAAATTGGGAAAATTAAAAATCAGGAAAACACAAGCACCCCAAAGTTTAGGGCTGCTCTGTTGACCAGGACCTCCACTTCATTCCACCTTAAATATCCCAGGAAAGAGAAAAATGGATAAAGAAGTTGTGGTCCTTATGTACAATGGAATATCACTCAGCCAGGAAATCAATGTCATAAGGTTAGTAGCAGCATGATGAGTGGATTTAGGTACGACGATTCTAAGTGAAATAAGTCACACAGAAAAGGACACTTCTCATAAGGTATCACTGATAGAGGGAATGTAAAAACCTTTACACTTGAACTGAATTACAAAACAGAACAGAGTCACACATGCAGAAAACACACTATGGCTGCTTAACGGGAAAGGTGAGGTGGGGTGATACATAAAACAAGGGTATCAAATTAGCTCAGATACCATTCCATAAACCTGATATGTAATAGACAAGACCTACTCCTTGCTCAGAGAACTGGACTCAACACACCCTATTCACCGCACAAGAATATATCTGACTAGTAATAATCGTAAAACCTATGTATTGATATCTCTCTGGTAGTGTGTCAAGTGGGTGTAAAGCGGCATAAACACAGCAGTGAAAAGCAGCTAAACCCCATTATAAAAATAAATTACTTTGAAACACCCATGAAACAAAGACAGTGAAAGAGAGAGAAATTCTTACACAATGCGTTCAGGGGCTCTGATGCAACCTGGATGGACCATATCTAGACCTACAGCTGGATGAGACATAAGGGTGGACACTCTTGGGGCTGAGAGGTTTGGTGAGGTTGGGTGAGCAAACGCAGACCCTTTAAAGTAATACTGCGTGGTACCCATCGCATGGGTCCCAAATCTCCAGGTTCAAGGGCATCTTCTTACATCAAAAACATGCATGAGAAACCCAGAAGACGGTACACCATGTGATGGGTAAAGGTTTCTAAAACGCACCTCATTTCTCATCTCCTTGTGCCCGGGTTCGCCATTCCAGCCGCTTTACTAGCAAGCTCCCTACTTGGAGCATCAGCACCTTTAACCTCCTGTTCCATACAGGTTGCAATTTGTCCTGAGGATAAACGGGAAGACGTGGAACCAACGAGAGACTAGCTCTTGGTGTTGGGACAGGCACAGGTCACTCTATTTTCCCATCAGAAAGAAGAATTAACCACAGGCTCAGCCTGCCCCCCGGAACCAGAACAGGGCCTGAAGCCATTCTGCGATTTTGCGCCCAGCTCCCATAAAAACGAGTTGTAAAATGGAGGTTCAGGGCACTGCAATTCACAAACCTGCAGAGTTATTAATGATAACTCTCGTCCACAAATATATTGAGGGAAGGCAAAGAAAAGGATTTGAAATCAAGGCAGAATTGCAGGAAACAGATTTCAGGAGGTAGATACGAATCGCCTTTAAAGCACATGAAAAGCGGCAAAACGTTGACAATGAGGCCCTTGGCCAAAAAGAGCGCATGCGTTTTTTCCTGAATATATTCAGGAAAAAACGCATGCGCCATTTTTGGCCAACCAAGCAACCTGGAAAGGCAAATCAGCGCTACAAAGGAGTCTCGCTTCCCATCGGTCAAAAGGGCCATGCTGAAAAAAGTGTCAAAACCAGAAATGCAGGACAGGCCATGGAGAAATGGGAGCCTTGCTACACTGATGGGCGGGATGTAAATTGCCAAGAGCCACTCTGGAGAAGTGTCCGGTGAGTCCTGAAACATCTGAAAAACACAGCTTAGAGAGCATAGGGCACTTCCACTCATGGGGGTATAAATTGGGAAAATGAAAAATCAGCAAGACACAAGCACCCCAAAGTTTAGGGCTGCTCTGTTGACCAGGACCTCCACTTCATTCCACCTTCAATATCCCAGGAAAGAGAAAAATGGATAAAGAAGTTGTGGTCCTTATGTACAATGGAATATCACTCAGCCATGAAATCAATATCGTAAGGTTAGTAGCAGCATGATGAGTGGATTTAGGTATGACGATTCTAAGTGAAATAAGTCACACAGAAAAGGACACTTCTCATAAGGTATCACTGATAGAGGGAATGTAAAAAGCGTTACACTTGAACTGAATTACAAAACAGAACAGAGTCACACATGCAGAAAACACACTATGGCTGCTTAACGGGAAAGGTGAGGTGGGGTGATACATAAAACAAGGGTATCAAATTAGCTCAGATATCGTTCCATAAACCCAATATGTAATAGACAAGACCTACTCCTTGCTCAGAGAACTGGACTCAACACGCCCTATTCACCGCACAAGAATATATCTGACTAATAATAATCGTAAAACCTATGTATTGCTATCTCTCTGTTAGTGTGTCAAGTGGGTATAAAGCGGCATAAACACAGCAGTGAAAAGCAGCTAAACCCCATTATAAAAATAAATTACTTTGAAACACCCATGAATAAAGACAGTGAAAGAGAGAGAAATTCTTACACAATGCGTTCAGGGGCTGTGATGCAACCTGGATTGACCATATCTAGACCCACAGCTGGATGAGACATAAGTGTGGACACTCTTGGGGCTGAGAGGTTTGGTGAGGTTGGGTGAGCAAATGCAGACCCTTTAAAGTAATACTGCGTGGTACCCATCGCATGGGTCCCAAATCTCCAGGTTCAAGGGCATCTTCCTACATCAAAAACATGCATGAGAAACCCAGAAGATGGTACACCGTGTGATGGGGAAAGGTTTCTAAAACGCACCTCATTTCTCATCTCCTTGTGCCCGGGTTCGCCATTCCAGCCGCTTTACTAGCAATCTCCCTACTTGGAGCATCAGCACCTTTAACCTCCTGTTCCGTACAGGTTGCAATTTGTCCTGAGGATAAACGGGAAGACGTGGAACCAACGAGAGACTAGCTCTTGCTGTTGGGACAGGCACAGGTCACTCTATTTTCCCATCAGAAAGAAGAATTAACCACAGGCTCAGCCTGCCCCCCGGAACCAGAACAGGGCCTGAAGCCATTCTGCGATTTTGCCGCCAGCTCCCATAAAAACGAGTTGTAAAATGGAGGTTCAGGGCACTGCAATTCACAAACCTGCCGAGTTATAAATGATAACTCTCGTCCACAAATATATTGAGGGAAGGCAAAGAAGAGGATTTGAAATCAAGGCAGAATTGAAGGAAAGAGATTTCAGGAGGTAGATTCGAATCGCCTTTAAAGCACATGAAAAGCGGCAAAACGTTGACAATGATGCCCTTGTCCAAAAAGGGCGTATGCGTTTTTTCCTGAATATATTCAGGAAAAAACGCATACGCCCTTTTGGCCAACCAAGCAACCTGGAAAGGCAAATCAGTGCTACAAAGAAGTCTCGCTGCCCATCGGTCAAAAGGGCCATGCTGAAAAAAGTGTCAAAACCAGAAATGCAGGACAAGCCATGGAGAAATGGGAGCCTTGCTACACTGATGGGCGGGATGTAAATTGCCAAGAGCCACTCTGGAAAAGTGTCCGGTGAGTCCTGAAACATCTGAAAAACACAGCTTAGAGAGCATAGGGCACTTCCACTCATGGGGGTATAAATTGGGAAAATTAAAAATCAGCAAGACACAAGCACCCCAAAGTTTAGGGCTGCTCTGTTGACCAGGACCTCCACTTCATTCCACCTTAAATATCCCAGGAAAGAGAAAAATGGATAAAGAAGTTGTGGTCCTTATGTACAATGGAATATCACTCAGCCATGAAATCAATGTCATAAGGTTAGTAGCAGCATGATGAGTGGATTTAGGTACGACGATTCTAAGTGAAATAAGTCACACAGAAAAGGACACTTCTCATAAGGTATCACTGATAGAGGGAATGTAAAAACCGTTACACTTGAACTGAATTACAAAACAGAACAGAGTCACACATGCAGAAAACACACTATGGCTGCTTAACGGGAAAGGTGAGGTGGGGTGATACATAAAACAAGGGTATCAAATTAGCTCAGATACCGTTCCATAAACCCAATATGTAATAGACAAGACCTACTCCTTGCTCAGAAAACTGGACTCAACACGCCCTATTCACCGAACAAGAATATATCTGACTAATAATAATCGTAAAACCTATGTATTGATATCTCTCTGTTAGTGTGTCAAGTGGGTGTAAAGCGGCATAAACACAGCAGTGAAAAGCAGCTAAACCCCATTATAAAAATAAATTACTTTGAAACACCCATGAAACAAAGACAGTGAAAGAGAGAGAAATTCTTACACAATGCGTTCAGGGGCTGTGATGCAACCTGGATTGACCATATCTAGATGCACAGCTGGATGAGACATAAGGGTGGACACTCTTGGGGCTGAGAGGTTTGGTGAGGTTGGGTGAGCAAACGCAGACCCTTTAAAGTAATACTGCGTGGTACCCATCGCATGGGTCCCAAATCTCCAGGTTCAAGGGCATCTTCCTACATCAAAAACATGCATGAGAAACCCAGAAGATGGTACACCGTGTGATGGGGAAAGGTTTCTAAAACGCACCTCATTTCTCATCTCCTTGTGCCCGGGTTCGCCATTCCAGCCGCTTTACTAGCAAGCTCCCTACTTGGAGCATCAGCACCTTTAACCTCCTGTTCCGTACAGGTTGCAATTTGTCCTGAGGATAAACGGGAAGACGTGGAACCAACGAGAGACTAGCTCTTGGTGTTGGGACAGGCACAGGTCACTCTATTTTCCCATCAGAAAGAAGAATTAACCACAGGCTCAGCCTGCCCCCCGGAACCAGAACAGGGCCTGAAGCCATTCTGCGATTTTGCGGCCAGCTCCCATAAAAACGAGTTGTAAAATGGAGGTTCAGGGCACTGCAATTCACAAACCTGCAGAGTTATTAATGATAACTCTCGTCCACAAATATATTGAGGGAAGGCAAAGAAGAGGATTTGAAATCAAGGCAGAATTGCCGGAAATAGATTTCAGGAGGTAGATACGAATCGCCTTTAAAGCACATGAAAAGCAGCAAAACGTTGACAATGATGCCCTTGGCCAAAAAGGGCGTATGCGTTTTTTCCTGAATATATTCAGGAAAAAACGCATACGCCCTTTTTGGCCAACCAAGCCACCTGGAAAGGCAAATCAGCGCTACAAAGAAGTCTCGCTTCCCATCGGTCAAAAGGGCCATGCTGAAAAAAGTGTCAAAACCAGAAATGCAGGACAGGCCATGGAGAAATGGGAGCCTTGCTACACTGATGGGCGGGATGTAAATTGCCAAGAGCCACTCTGGAGAAGTGTCCGGTGAGTCCTGAAACATCTGAAAAACACAGCTCAGAGAGCATAGGGCACTTCCACTCATGGGGGTATAAATTGGGAAAATTAAAAATCAGGAAAACACAAGCACCCCAAAGTTTAGGGCTGCTCTGTTGACCAGGACCTCCACTTCATTCCACCTTAAATATCCCAGGAAAGAGAAAAATGGATAAAGAAGTTGTGGTCCTTATGTACAATGGAATATCACTCAGCCAGGAAATCAATGTCATAAGGTTAGTAGCAGCATGATGAGTGGATTTAGGTACGACGATTCTAAGTGAAATAAGTCACACAGAAAAGGACACTTCTCATAAGGTATCACTGATAGAGGGAATGTAAAAACCTTTACACTTGAACTGAATTACAAAACAGAACAGAGTCACACATGCAGAAAACACACTATGGCTGCTTAACGGGAAAGGTGAGGTGGGGTGATACATAAAACAAGGGTATCAAATTAGCTCAGATACCATTCCATAAACCCGATATGTAATAGACAAGACCTACTCCTTGCTCAGAGAACTGGACTCAACACGCCCTATTCACCGCACAAGAATATATCTGACTAGTAATAATCGTAAAACCTATGTATTGATATCTCTCTGTTAGTGTGTCAATTGGGTGTAAAGCGGCATAAACACAGCAGTGAAAAGCAGCTAAACCCCATTATAAAAATAAATTACTTTGAAACACCCATGAAACAAAGACAGTGAAAGAGAGAGAAATTCTTACACAATGCGTTCAGGGGCTCTGATGCAACCTGGATGGACCATATCTAGACCTACAGCTGGATGAGACATAAGGGTGGACACTCTTGGGGCTGAGAGGTTTGGTGAGGTTGGGTGAGCAAACGCAGACCCTTTAAAGTAATACTGCGTGGTACCCATCGCATGGGTCCCAAATCTCCAGGTTCAAGGGCATCTTCTTACATCAAAAACATGCATGAGAAACCCAGAAGACGGTACACCATGTGATGGGTAACGGTTTCTAAAACGCACCTCATTTCTCATCTCCTTGTGCCCGGGTTCGCCATTCCAGCCGCTTTACTAGCAAGCTCCCTACTTGGAGCATCAGCACCTTTAACCTCCTGTTCCATACAGGTTGCAATTTGTCCTGAGGATAAACGGGAAGACGTGGAACCAACGAGAGACTAGCTCTTGGTGTTGGGACAGGCACAGGTCACTCTATTTTCCCATCAGAAAGAAGAATTAACCACAGGCTCAGCCTGGCCCCCGGAACCAGAACAGGGCCTGAAGCCATTCTGCGATTTTGCGCCCAGCTCCCATAAAAACGAGTTGTAAAATGGAGGTTCAGGGCACTGCAATTCACAAACCTGCAGAGTTATTAATGATAACTCTCGTCCACAAATATATTGAGGGAAGGCAAAGAAAAGGATTTGAAATCAAGGCAGAATTGCAGGAAACAGATTTCAGGAGGTAGATACGAATCGCCTTTAAAGCACATGAAAAGCGGCAAAACGTTCACAATGAGGCCCTTGGCCAAAAAGAGCGCATGCGTTTTTTCCTGAATATATTCAGGAAAAAACGCATGCGCCATTTTTGGCCAACCAAGCAACCTGGAAAGGCAAATCAGCGCTACAAAGGAGTCTCGCTTCCCATCGGTCAAAAGGGCCATGCTGAAAAAAGTGTCAAAACCAGAAATGCAGGACAGGCCATGGAGAAATGGGAGCCTTGCTACACTGATGGGCGGGATGTAAATTGCCAAGAGCCACTCTGGAGAAGTGTCCGGTGAGTCCTGAAACATCTGAAAAACACAGCTTAGAGAGCATAGGGCTCTTCCACTCATGGGGGTATAAATTGGGAAAATGAAAAATCAGCAAGACACAAGCACCCCAAAGTTTAGGGCTGCTCTGTTGACCAGGACCTCCACTTCATTCCACCTTCAATATCCCAGGAAAGAGAAAAATGGATAAAGAAGTTGTGGTCCTTATGTACAATGGAATATCACTCAGCCATGAAATCAATATCGTAAGGTTAGTAGCAGCATGATGAGTGGATTTAGGTATGACGATTCTAAGTGAAATAAGTCACACAGAAAAGGACACTTCTCATAAGGTATCACTGATAGAGGGAATGTAAAAACCGTTACACTTGAACTGAATTACAAAACAGAACAGAGTCACACATGCAGAAAACACACTATGGCTGCTTAACGGGAAAGGTGAGGTGGGGTGATACATAAAACAAGGGTATCAAATTAGC
This sequence comes from Balaenoptera borealis, assembly GCF_965194805.1. Lineage (NCBI taxonomy): Eukaryota > Metazoa > Chordata > Mammalia > Artiodactyla > Balaenopteridae > Balaenoptera > Balaenoptera borealis. The sequence goes on from NW_028123922.1 coordinate 482,364, forward strand.
TCAGATATCGTTCCATAAACCCAATATGTAATAGACAAGACCTACTCCTTGCTCAGAGAACTGGACTCAACACGCCCTATTCACCGCACAAGAATATATCTGACTAATAATAATCATAAAACCTATGTATTGCTATCTCTCTGTTAGTGTGTCAAGTGGGTATAAAGCGGCATAAACACAGCAGTGAAAAGCAGCTAAACCCCATTATAAAAATAAATTACTTTGAAACACCCATGAATAAAGACAGTGAAAGAGAGAGAAATTCTTACACAATGCGTTCAGGGGCTGTGATGCAACCTGGATTGACCATATCTAGACCCACAGCTGGATGAGACATAAGGGTGGACACTCTTGGGGCTGAGAGGTTTGGTGAGGTTGGGTGAGCAAACGCAGACCCTTTAAAGTAATACTGCGTGGTACCCATCGCATGGGTCCCAAATCTCCAGGTTCAAGGGCATCTTCCTACATCAAAAACATGCATGAGAAACCCAGAAGATGGTACACCGTGTGATGGGGAAAGGTTTCTAAAACGCACTTCATTTCTCATCTCCTTGTGCCCGGGTTCGCCATTCCAGCCGCTTTACTAGCAAGCTCCCTACTTGGAGCATCAGCACCTTTAACCTCCTGTTCCATACAGGTTGCAATTTGTCCTGAGGATAAACGGGAAGACGTGGAACCAACGAGAGACTAGCTCTTGGTGTTGGGACAGGCACAGGTCACTCTATTTTCCCATCAGAAAGAAGAATTAACCACAGGCTCAGCCTGCCCCCCGGAACCAGAACAGGGCCTGAAGCCATTCTGCGATTTTGCGGCCAGCTCCCATAAAAACGAGTTGTAAAATGGAGGTTCAGGGCACTGCAATTCACAAACCTGCAGAGTTATAAATGATAACTCTCGTCCACAAATATATTGAGGGAAGGCAAAGAAGAGGATTTGAAATCAAGGCAGAATTGCAGGAAACATATTTCAGGAGGTAGATTCGAATCGCCTTTAAAGCACATGAAAAGCGGCAAAATGTTGACAATGATGCCCTTGGCCAAAAAGGGCGTATGCGTTTTTTCCTGAATATATTCAGGAAAAAACGCATACGCCCTTTTTGGCCAACCAAGCCACCTGGAAAGGCAAATCAGTGCTACAAAGAAGTCTCGCTTCCCATCGGTCAAAAGGGCCATGCTGAAAAAAGTGTCAAAACCAGAAATGCAGAACAGGCCATGGAGAAATGGGAGCCTTGCTACACTGATGGGCGGGATGTAAATTGCCAAGAGCCACTCTGGAGAAGTGTCCGGTTAGTCCTGAAACATCTGAAAAACACAGCTTAGAGAGCATAGGGCACTTCCACTCATGGGGGTATAAATTGGGAAAATTAAAAATCAGCAAGACACAAGCACCCCAAAGTTTAGGGCTGCTCTGTTGACCAGGACCTCCACTTCATTCCACCTTAAATATCCCAGGAAAGAGAAAAATGGATAAAGAAGTTGTGGTCCTTATGTACAATGGAATATCACTCAGCCATGAAATCAATGTCGTAAGGTTAGTAGCAGCATGATGAGTGGATTTAGGTACGACGATTCTAAGTGAAATAAGTCACACAGAAAAGGACACTTCTCATAAGGTATCACTGATAGAGGGAATGTAAAAACCGTTACACTTGAACTGAATTACAAAACAGAACAGAGTCACACATGCAGAAAACACACTATGGCTGCTTAACGGGAAAGGTGAGGTGGGGTGATACATAAAACAAGGGTATCAAATTAGCTCAGATACCTTTCCATAAGCCCAATATGTAATAGACAAGACCTACTCCTTGCTCAGAGAACTGGACTCAACACGCCCTATTCACTGCACAAGAATATATCTGACTAATAATAATCGTAAAACCTATGTATTGATATCTCTCTGTTAGTGTGTCAAGTGGGTGTAAAGCGGCATAAACACAGCAGTGAAAAGCAGCTAAACCCCATTATAAAAATAAATTACTTTGAAACACCCATGAAACAAAGACAGTGAAAGAGAGAGAAATTCTTACACAATGCGTTCGGGGGCTGTGATGCAACCTGGATTGACCATATCTAGACCCACAGCTGGATGAGACATAAGTGTGGACACTCTTGGGGCTGAGAGGTTTGGTGAGGTTGGGTGAGCAAATGCAGACCCTTTAAAGTAATACTGCGTGGTACCCATCGCATGGGTCCCAAATCTCCAGGTTCAAGGGCATCTTCCTACATCAAAAACATGCATGAGAAACCCAGAAGATGGTACACCGTGTGATGGGGAAAGGTTTCTAAAACGCACCTCATTTCTCATCTCCTTGTGCCCGGGTTCGCCATTCCAGCCGCTTTACTAGCAATCTCCCTACTTGGAGCATCAGCACCTTTAACCTCCTGTTCCGTACAGGTTGCAATTTGTCCTGAGGATAAACGGGAAGACGTGGAACCAACGAGAGACTAGCTCTTGCTGTTGGGACAGGCACAGGTCACTCTATTTTCCCATCAGAAAGAAGAATTAACCACAGGCTCAGCCTGCCCCCCGGAACCAGAACAGGGCCTGAAGCCATTCTGCGATTTTGCCGCCAGCTCCCATAAAAACGAGTTGTAAAATGGAGGTTCAGGGCACTGCAATTCACAAACCTGCCGAGTTATAAATGATAACTCTCGTCCACAAATATATTGAGGGAAGGCAAAGAAGAGGATTTGAAATCAAGGCAGAATTGAAGGAAAGAGATTTCAGGAGGTAGATTCGAATCGCCTTTAAAGCACATGAAAAGCGGCAAAACGTTGACAATGATGCCCTTGTCCAAAAAGGGCGTATGCGTTTTTTCCTGAATATATTCAGGAAAAAACGCATACGCCCTTTTGGCCAACCAAGCAACCTGGAAAGGCAAATCAGTGCTACAAAGAAGTCTCGCTGCCCATCGGTCAAAAGGGCCATGCTGAAAAAAGTGTCAAAACCAGAAATGCAGGACAAGCCATGGAGAAATGGGAGCCTTGCTACACTGATGGGCGGGATGTAAATTGCCAAGAGCCACTCTGGAAAAGTGTCCGGTGAGTCCTGAAACATCTGAAAAACACAGCTTAGAGAGCATAGGGCACTTCCACTCATGGGGGTATAAATTGGGAAAATTAAAAATCAGCAAGACACAAGCACCCCAAAGTTTAGGGCTGCTCTGTTGACCAGGACCTCCACTTCATTCCACCTTAAATATCCCAGGAAAGAGAAAAATGGATAAAGAAGTTGTGGTCCTTATGTACAATGGAATATCACTCAGCCATGAAATCAATGTCGTAAGGTTAGTAGCAGCATGATGAGTGGATTTAGGTACGACGATTCTAAGTGAAATAAGTCACACAGAAAAGGACACTTCTCATAAGGTATCACTGATAGAGGGAATGTAAAAACCGTTACACTTGAACTGAATTACAAAACAGAACAGAGTCACACATGCAGAAAACACACTATGGCTGCTTAACGGGAAAGGTGAGGTGGGGTGATACATAAAACAAGGGTATCAAATTAGCTCAGATACCGTTCCATAAACCCAATATGTAATAGACAAGACCTACTCCTTGCTCAGAAAACTGGACTCAACACGCCCTATTCACCGCACAAGAATATATCTGACTAATAATAATCGTAAAACCTATGTATTGATATCTCTCTGTTAGTGTGTCAAGTGGGTGTAAAGCGGCATAAACACAGCAGTGAAAAGCAGCTAAACCCCATTATAAAAATAAATTACTTTGAAACACCCATGAAACAAAGACAGTGAAAGAGAGAGAAATTCTTACACAATGCGTTCAGGGGCTGTGATGCAACCTGGATTGACCATATCTAGATGCACAGCTGGATGAGACATAAGGGTGGACACTCTTGGGGCTGAGAGGTTTGGTGAGGTTGGGTGAGCAAACGCAGACCCTTTAAAGTAATACTGCGTGGTACCCATCGCATGGGTCCCAAATCTCCAGGTTCAAGGGCATCTTCCTACATCAAAAACATGCATGAGAAACCCAGAAGATGGTACACCGTGTGATGGGGAAAGGTTTCTAAAACGCACCTCATTTCTCATCTCCTTGTGCCCGGGTTCGCCATTCCAGCTGCTTTACTAGCAAGCTCCCTACTTGGAGCATCAGCACCTTTAACCTCCTGTTCCGTACAGGTTGCAATTTGTCCTGAGGATAAACGGGAAGACGTGGAACCAACGAGAGACTAGCTCTTGGTGTTGGGACAGGCACAGGTCACTCTATTTTCCCATCAGAAAGAAGAATTAACCACAGGCTCAGCCTGCCCCCCGGAACCAGAACAGGGCCTGAAGCCATTCTGCGATTTTGCGGCCAGCTCCCATAAAAACGAGTTGTAAAATGGAGGTTCAGGGCACTGCAATTCACAAACCTGCAGAGTTATTAATGATAACTCTCGTCCACAAATATATTGAGGGAAGGCAAAGAAGAGGATTTGAAATCAAGGCAGAATTGCCGGAAACAGATTTCAGGAGGTAGATACGAATCGCCTTTAAAGCACATGAAAAGCAGCAAAACGTTGACAATGATGCCCTTGGCCAAAAAGGGCGTATGCGTTTTTTCCTGAATATATTCAGGAAAAAACGCATACGCCCTTTTTGGCCAACCAAGCCACCTGGAAAGGCAAATCAGCGCTACAAAGAAGTCTCGCTTCCCATCGGTCAAAAGGGCCATGCTGAAAAAAGTGTCAAAACCAGAAATGCAGGACAGGCCATGGAGAAATGGGAGCCTTGCTACACTGATGGTCGGGATGTAAATTGCCAAGAGCCACTCTGGAGAAGTGTCCGGTGAGTCCTGAAACATCTGAAAAACACAGCTCAGAGAGCATAGGGCACTTCCACTCATGGGGGTATAAATTGGGAAAATTAAAAATCAGGAAAACACAAGCACCCCAAAGTTTAGGGCTGCTCTGTTGACCAGGACCTCCACTTCATTCCACCTTAAATATCCCAGGAAAGAGAAAAATGGATAAAGAAGTTGTGGTCCTTATGTACAATGGAATATCACTCAGCCAGGAAATCAATGTCATAAGGTTAGTAGCAGCATGATGAGTGGATTTAGGTACGACGATTCTAAGTGAAATAAGTCACACAGAAAAGGACACTTCTCATAAGGTATCACTGATAGAGGGAATGTAAAAACCTTTACACTTGAACTGAATTACAAAACAGAACAGAGTCACACATGCAGAAAACACACTATGGCTGCTTAACGGGAAAGGTGAGGTGGGGTGATACATAAAACAAGGGTATCAAATTAGCTCAGATACCATTCCATAAACCTGATATGTAATAGACAAGACCTACTCCTTGCTCAGAGAACTGGACTCAACACACCCTATTCACCGCACAAGAATATATCTGACTAGTAATAATCGTAAAACCTATGTATTGATATCTCTCTGTTAGTGTGTCAAGTGGGTGTAAAGCGGCATAAACACAGCAGTGAAAAGCAGCTAAACCCCATTATAAAAATAAATTACTTTGAAACACCCATGAAACAAAGACAGTGAAAGAGAGAGAAATTCTTACACAATGCGTTCAGGGGCTCTGATGCAACCTGGATGGACCATATCTAGACCTACAGCTGGATGAGACATAAGGGTGGACACTCTTGGGGCTGAGAGGTTTGGTGAGGTTGGGTGAGCAAACGCAGACCCTTTAAAGTAATACTGCGTGGTACCCATCGCATGGGTCCCAAATCTCCAGGTTCAAGGGCATCTTCTTACATCAAAAACATGCATGAGAAACCCAGAAGACGGTACACCATGTGATGGGTAAAGGTTTCTAAAACGCACCTCATTTCTCATCTCCTTGTGCCCGGGTTCGCCATTCCAGCCGCTTTACTAGCAAGCTCCCTACTTGGAGCATCAGCACCTTTAACCTCCTGTTCCATACAGGTTGCAATTTGTCCTGAGGATAAACGGGAAGACGTGGAACCAACGAGAGACTAGCTCTTGGTGTTGGGACAGGCACAGGTCACTCTATTTTCCCATCAGAAAGAAGAATTAACCACAGGCTCAGCCTGCCCCCCGGAACCAGAACAGGGCCTGAAGCCATTCTGCGATTTTGCGCCCAGCTCCCATAAAAACGAGTTGTAAAATGGAGGTTCAGGGCACTGCAATTCACAAACCTGCAGAGTTATTAATGATAACTCTCGTCCACAAATATATTGAGGGAAGGCAAAGAAGAGGATTTGAAATCAAGGGAGAATTGCAGGAAAGAGATTTCAGGAGGTAGATTCGAATCGCCTTTAAAGCACATGAAAAGCGGCAAAACGTTGACAATGATGCCCTTGGCCAAAAAGGGCGTATGCGTTTTTTCCTGAATATATTCAGGAAAAAACGCATACGCCCTTTTGGCCAACCAAGCAACCTGGAAAGGCAAATCAGTGCTACAAAGAAGTCTCGCTGCCCATCGGTCAAAAGGGCCATGCTGAAAAAAGTGTCAAAACCAGAAATGCAGGACAAGCCATGGAGAAATGGGAGCCTTGCTACACTGATGGGCGGGATGTAAATTGCCAAGAGCCACTCTGGAAAAGTGTCCGGTGAGTCCTGAAACATCTGAAAAACACAGCTTAGAGAGCATAGGGCACTTCCACTCATGGGGGTATAAATTGGGAAAATTAAAAATCAGCAAGACACAAGCACCCCAAAGTTTAGGGCTGCTCTGTTGACCAGGACCTCCACTTCATTCCACCTTAAATATCCCAGGAAAGAGAAAAATGGATAAAGAAGTTGTGGTCCTTATGTACAATGGAATATCACTCAGCCATGAAATCAATGTCGTAAGGTTAGTAGCAGCATGATGAGTGGATTTAGGTACGACGATTCTAAGTGAAATAAGTCACACAGAAAAGGACACTTCTCATAAGGTATCACTGATAGAGGGAATGTAAAAACCGTTACACTTGAACTGAATTACAAAACAGAACAGAGTCACACATGCAGAAAACACACTATGGCTGCTTAACGGGAAAGGTGAGGTGGGGTGATACATAAAACAAGGGTATCAAATTAGCTCAGATACCGTTCCATAAACCCAATATGTAATAGACAAGACCTACTCCTTGCTCAGAAAACTGGACTCAACACGCCCTATTCACCGAACAAGAATATATCTGACTAGTAATAATCGTAAAACCTATGTATTGATATCTCTCTGTTAGTGTGTCAAGTGGGTGTAAAGCGGCATAAACACAGCAGTGAAAAGCAGCTAAACCCCATTATAAAAATAAATTACTTTGAAACACCCATGAAACAAAGACAGTGAAAGAGAGAGAAATTCTTACACAATGCGTTCAGGGGCTGTGATGCAACCTGGATTGACCATTTCTAGATGCACAGCTGGATGAGACATAAGGGTGGACACTCTTGGGGCTGAGAGGTTTGGTGAGGTTGGGTGAGCAAACGCAGACCCTTTAAAGGAATACTGCGTGGTACCCATCGCATGGGTCCCAAATCTCCAGGTTCAAGGGCATCTTCCTACATCAAAAACATGCATGAGAAACCCAGAAGATGGTACACCGTGTGATGGGGAAAGGTTTCTAAAACGCACCTCATTTCTCATCTCCTTGTGCCCGGGTTCGCCATTCCAGCCGCTTTACTAGCAAGCTCCCTACTTGGAGCATCAGCACCTTTAACCTCCTGTTCCGTACAGGTTGCAATTTGTCCTGAGGATAAACGGGAAGACGTGGAACCAACGAGAGACTAGCTCTTGGTGTTGGGACAGGCACAGGTCACTCTATTTTCCCATCAGAAAGAAGAATTAACCACAGGCTCAGCCTGCCCCCCGGAACCAGAACAGGGCCTGAAGCCATTCTGCAATTTTGCGGCCAACTCCCATAAAAACGAGTTGTAAAATGGAGGTTCAGGGCACTGCAATTCACAAACCTGCAGAGTTATTAATGATAACTCTCGTCCACAAATATATTGAGGGAAGGCAAAGAAGAAGATTTGAAATCAAGGCAGAATTGCCGGAAACAGATTTCAGGAGGTAGATACGAATCGCCTTTAAAGCACATGAAAAGCGGCAAAACGTTGACAATGATGCCCTTGGCCAAAAAGGGCGTATGCGTTTTTTCCTGAATATATTCAGGAAAAAACGCATACGCCCTTTTTGGCCAACCAAGCCACCTGGAAAGGCAAATCAGCGCTACAAAGAAGTCTCGCTTCCCATCGGTCAAAAGGGCCATGCTGAAAAAAGTGTCAAAACCAGAAATGCAGGACAGGCCATGGAGAAATGGGAGCCTTGCTACACTGATGGGCGGGATGTAAATTGCCAAGAGCCACTCTGGAGAAGTGTCCGGTGAGTCCTGAAACATCTGAAAAACACAGCTTAGAGAGCATAGGGCACTTCCACTCATGGGGGTATAAATTGGGAAAATTAAAAATCAGCAAGACACAAGCACCCCAAAGTTTAGGGCTGCTCTGTTGACCAGGACCTCCACTTCATTCCACCTTCAATATCCCAGGAAAGAGAAAAATGGATAAAGAAGTTGTGGTCCTTATGTACAATGGAATATCACTCAGCCATGAAATCAATGTCGTAAGGTAAGTAGCAGCATGATGAGTGGATTTAGGTATGACGATTCTAAGTGAAATAAGTCACACAGAAAAGGACACTTCTCATAAGGTATCACTGATAGAGGGAATGTAAAAACCGTTACACTTGAACTGAATTACAAAACAGAACAGAGTCACACATGCAGAAAACACACTATGGCTGCTTAACGGGAAAGGTGAGGTGGGATGATACATAAAACAAGGGTATCAAATTAGCTCAGATATCGTTCCATAAACCCAATATGTAATAGACAAGACCTACTCCTTGCTCAGAGAACTGGACTCAACACGCCCTATTCACCGCACAAGAATATATCTGACTAATAATAATCGTAAAACCTATGTATTGATATCTCTCTGTTAGTGTGTCAAGTGGGTATAAAGCGGCATAAACACAGCAGTGAAAAGCAGCTAAACCCCATTATAAAAATAAATTACTTTGAAAAACCCATGAAACAAAGACAGTGAAAGAGAGAGAAATTCTTACACAATGCGTTCAGGGGCTGTGATGCAACCTGGATTGACCATATCTAGACCCACAGTTGGATGAGACATAAGGGTGGACACTCTTGGGGCTGAGAGGTTTGGTGAGGTTGGGTGAGCAAACGCAGACCCTTTAAAGTAATACTGCGTGGTATCCATCGAATGGGTCCCAAATCTCCAGGTTCAAGGGCATCTTCCTACATCAAAAACATGCATGAGAAACCCAGAAGATGGTACACCGTGTGATGGGGAAAGGTTTCTAAAACGCACCTCATTTCTCATCTCCTTGTGCCCGGGTTCGCCATTCCAGCCGCTTTACTAGCAAGCTCCCTACTTGGAGCATCAGCACCTTTAACCTCCTGTTCCATACAGGTTGCAATTTGTCCTGAGGATAAACGGGAAGACGTGGAACCAACGAGAGACTAGCTCTTGGTGTTGGGACAGGCACAGGTCACTCTATTTTCCCATCAGAAAGAAGAATTAACCACAGGCTCAGCCTGCCCCCCGGAACCAGAACAGGGCCTGAAGCCATTCTGCGATTTTGCCGCCAGCTCCCATAAAAACGAGTTGTAAAATGGAGGTTCAGGGCACTGCAATTCACAAACCTGCAGAGTTATAAATGATAACTCTCGTCCACAAATATATTGAGGGAAGGCAAAGAAGAGGATTTGAAATCAAGGCAGAATTGCAGGAAACAGATTTCAGGAGGTAGATTCGAATCGCCTTTAAAGCACATGAAAAGCGGCAAAACGTTGACAATGATGCCCTTGGCCAAAAAGGGCGTATGCGTTTTTTCCTGAATATATTCAGGAAAAAACGCATACGCCCTTTTTGGCCAACCAAGCCACCTGGAAAGGCAAATCAGTGCTACAAAGAAGTCTCGCTGCCCATCGGTCAAAAGGGCCATGCTGAAAAAAGTGTCAAAACCAGAAATGCAGGACAGGCCATGGAGAAATGGGAGCCTTGCTACACTGATGGGCGGGATGTAAATTGCCAAGAGCCACTCTGGAGAAGTGTCCGGTGAGTCCTGAAACATCTGAAAAACACAGCTTAGAGAGCATAGGGCACTTCCACTCATGGGGGTATAAATTGGGAAAATTAAAAATCAGCAAGACACAAGCACCCCAAAGTTTAGGGCTGCTCTGTTGACCAGGACCTCCACTTCATTCCACCTTAAATATCCCAGGAAAGAGAAAAATGGATAAAGAAGTTGTGGTCCTTATGTACAATGGAATATCACTCAGCCATGAAATCAATGTTGTAAGGTTAGTAGCAGCATGATGAGTGGATTTAGGTATGACGATTCTAAGTGAAATAAGTCACACAGAAAAGGACACTTCTCATAAGGTATCACTGATAGAGGGAATGTAAAAACCGTTACACTTGAACTGAATTACAAAACAGAACAGAGTCACACATGCAGAAAACACACTATGGCTGCTTAACGGGAAAGGTGAGGTGGGGTGATACATAAAACAAGGGTATCAAATTAGCTCAGATATCTTTCCATAAGCCCAATATGTAATAGACAAGACCTACTCCTTGCTCAGAGAACTGGACTCAACACGCCCTATTCACTGCAAAAGAATATATCTGACTAATAATAATCGTAAAACCTATGTATTGATATCTCTCTGTTAGTGTGTCAAGTGGGTGTAAAGCGGCATAAACACAGCAGTGAAAAGCAGCTAAACCCCATTATAAAAATAAATTACTTTGAAACACCCATGAAACAAAGACAGTGAAAGAGAGAGAAATTCTTACACAATGCGTTCGGGGGCTGTGATGCAACCTGGATTGACCATATCTAGACCCACAGCTGGATGAGACATAAGTGTGGACACTCTTGGGGCTGAGAGGTTTGGTGAGGTTGGGTGAGCAAATGCAGACCCTTTAAAGTAATACTGCGTGGTACCCATCGCATGGGTCCCAAATCTCCAGGTTCAAGGGCATCTTCCTACATCAAAAACATGCATGAGAAACCCAGAAGATGGTACACCATGTGATGGGGAAAGGTTTCTAAAACGCACCTCATTTCTCATCTCCTTGTGCCCGGGTTCGCCATTCCAGCCGCTTTACTAGCAATCTCCCTACTTGGAGCACCAGCACCTTTAACCTCCTGTTCCGTACAGGTTGCAATTTGTCCTGAGGATAAACGGGAAGACGTGGAACCAACGAGAGACTAGCTCTTGCTGTTGGGACAGGCACAGGTCACTCTATTTTCCCATCAGAAAGAAGAATTAACCACAGGCTCAGCCTGCCCCCCGGAACCAGAACAGGGCCTGAAGCCATTCTGCGATTTTGCCGCCAGCTCCCATAAAAACGAGTTGTAAAATGGAGGTTCAGGGCACTGCAATTCACAAACCTGCAGAGTTATAAATGATAACTCTCGTCCACAAATATATTGAGGGAAGGCAAAGAAGAGGATTTGAAATCAAGGGAGAATTGCAGGAAAGAGATTTCAGGAGGTAGATTCGAATCGCCTTTAAAGCACATGAAAAGCGGCAAAACGTTGACAATGATGCCCTTGGCCAAAAAGGGCGTATGCGTTTTTTCCTGAATATATTCAGGAAAAAACGCATACGCCCTTTTGGCCAACCAAGCAACCTGGAAAGGCAAATCAGTGCTACAAAGAAGTCTCGCTGCCCATCGGTCAAAAGGGCCATGCTGAAAAAAGTGTCAAAACCAGAAATGCAGGACAAGCCATGGAGAAATGGGAGCCTTGCTACACTGATGGGCGGGATGTAAATTGCCAACAGCCACTCTGGAAAAGTGTCCGGTGAGTCCTGAAACATCTGAAAAACACAGCTTAGAGAGCATAGGGCACTTCCACTCATGGGGGTATAAATTGGGAAAATTAAAAATCAGCAAGACACAAGCACCCCAAAGTTTACGGCTGCTCTGTTGACCAGGACCTCCACTTCATTCCACCTTAAATATCCCAGGAAAGAGAAAAATGGATAAAGAAGTTGTGGTCCTTATGTACAATGGAATATCACTCAGCCATGAAATCAATGTCGTAAGGTTAGTAGCAGCATGATGAGTGGATTTAGGTACGACGATTCTAAGTGAAATAAGTCACACAGAAAAGGACACTTCTCATAAGGTATCACTGATAGAGGGAATGTAAAAACCGTTACACTTGAACTGAATTACAAAACAGAACAGAGTCACACATGCAGAAAACACACTATGGCTGCTTAACGGGAAAGGTGAGGTGGGGTGATACATAAAACAAGGGTATCAAATTAGCTCAGATACCGTTCCATAAACCCAATATGTAATAGACAAGACCTACTCCTTGCTCAGAGAACTGGACTCAACACGCCCTATTCACCGCACAAGAATATATCTGACTAATAATAATCGTAAAACCTATGTATTGATATCTCTCTGTTAGTGTGTCAAGTGGGTGTAAAGCGGCATAAACACAGCAGTGAAAAGCAGCTAAACCCCATTATAAAAATAAATTACTTTGAAACACCCATGAAACAAAGACAGTGAAAGAGAGAGAAATTCTTACACAATGCGTTCAGGGGCTGTGATGCAACCTGGATTGACCATATCTAGATGCACAGCTGGATGAGACATAAGGGTGGACACTCTTGGGGCTGAGAGGTTTGGTGAGGTTGGGTGAGCAAACGCAGACCCTTTAAAGTAATACTGCGTGGTACCCATCGCATGGGTCCCAAATCTCCAGGTTCAAGGGCATCTTCCTACATCAAAAACATGCATGAGAAACCCAGAAGATGGTACACCGTGTGATGGGGAAAGGTTTCTAAAACGCACCTCATTTCTCATCTCCTTGTGCCCGGGTTCGCCATTCCAGCCGCTTTACTAGCAAGCTCCCTACTTGGAGCATCAGCACCTTTAACCTCCTGTTCCGTACAGGTTGCAATTTGTCCTGAGGATAAACGGGAAGACGTGGAACCAACGAGAGACTAGCTCTTGGTGTTGGGACAGGCACAGGTCACTCTATTTTCCCATCAAAAAGAAGAATTAACCACAGGCTCAGCCTGCCCCCCGGAACCAGAACAGGGCCTGAAGCCATTCTGCAATTTTGCGGCCAGCTCCCATAAAAACGAGTTGTAAAATGGAGGTTCAGGGCACTGCAATTCACAAACCTGCAGAGTTATTAATGATAACTCTCGTCCACAAATATATTGAGGGAAGGCAAAGAAGAGGATTTGAAATCAAGGCAGAATTGCCGGAAACAGATTTCAGGAGGTAGATACGAATCGCCTTTAAAGCACATGAAAAGCGGCAAAACGTTGACAATGATGCCCTTGGCCAAAAAGGGCGTATGCGTTTTTTCCTGAATATATTCAGGAAAAAACGCATACGCCCTTTTTGGCCAACCAAGCAACCTGGAAAGGCAAATCAGTGCTACAAAGAAGTCTCACTGCCCATCGGTCAAAAGGGCCATGCTGAAAAAAGTGTAAAAACCAGAAATGCAGGACAGGCCATGGAGAAATGGGAGCCTTGCTACACTGATGGGCGGGATGTAAATTGCCAAGAGCCACTCTGGAGAAGTGTCCGGTGAGTCCTGAAACATCTGAAAAACACAGCTCAGAGAGCATAGGGCACTTCCACTCATGGGGGTATAAATTGGGAAAATTAAAAATCAGGAAAACACAAGCACCCCAAAGTTTAGGGCTGCTCTGTTGACCAGGACCTCCACTTCATTCCACCTTAAATATCCCAGGAAAGAGAAAAATGGATAAAGAAGTTGTGGTCCTTATGTACAATGGAATATCACTCAGCCAGGAAATCAATGTCGTAAGGTTAGTAGCAGCATGATGAGTGGATTTAGGTACGACGATTCTAAGTGAAATAAGTCACACAGAAAAGGACACTTCTCATAAGGTATCACTGATAGAGGGAATGTAAAAACCTTTACACATGAACTGAATTACAAAACAGAACAGAGTCACACATGCAGAAAACACACTATGGCTGCTTAACGGGAAAGGTGAGGTGGGGTGATACATAAAACAAGGGTATCAAATTAGCTCAGATACCATTCCATAAACCCGATATGTAATAGACAAGACCTACTCCTTGCTCAGAGAACTGGACTCAACACGCCCTATTCACCGCACAAGAATATATCTGACTAGTAATAATCGTAAAACCTATGTATTGATATCTCTCTGTTAGTGTGTCAATTGGGTGTAAAGCGGCATAAACACAGCAGTGAAAAGCAGCTAAACCCCATTATAAAAATAAATTACTTTGAAACACCCATGAAACAAAGACAGTGAAAGAGAGAGAAATTCTTACACAATGCGTTCAGGGGCTCTGATGCAACCTGGATGGACCATATCTAGACGCACAGCTGGATGAGACATAAGGGTGGACACTCTTGGGGCTGAGAGGTTTGGTGAGGTTGGGTGAGCAAACGCAGACCCTTTAAAGTAATACTGCGTGGTACCCATCGCATGGGTCCCAAATCTCCAGGTTCAAGGGCATCTTCTTACATCAAAAACATGCATGAGAAACCCAGAAGACGGTACACCATGTGATGGGTAAAGGTTTCTAAAACGCACCTCATTTCTCATCTCCTTGTGCCCGGGTTCGCCATTCCAGCCGCTTTACTAGCAAGCTCCCTACTTGGAGCATCAGCACCTTTAACCTCCTGTTCCATACAGGTTGCAATTTGTCCTGAGGATAAACGGGAAGACGTGGAACCAAGGAGAGACTAGCTCTTGGTGTTGGGACAGGCACAGGTCACTCTATTTTCCCATCAGAAAGAAGAATTAACCACAGGCTCAGCCTGCCCCCCGGAACCAGAACAGGGCCTGAAGCCATTCTGCGATTTTGTGGCCAGCTCCCATAAAAACGAGTTGTAAAATGGAGGTTCAGGGCACTGCAATTCACAAACCTGCCGAGTTATAAATGATAACTCTCGTCCACAAATATATTGAGGGAAGGCAAAGAAGAGGATTTGAAATCAAGGCAGAATTGCAGGAAAGAGATTTCAGGAGGTAGATTCGAATCGCCTTTAAAGCACATGAAAAGCGGCAAAACGTTGACAATGATGCCCTTGGCCAAAAAGGGCGTATGCGTTTTTTCCTGAATATATTCAGGAAAAAACGCATACGCCCTTTTTGGCCAACCAAGCCACCTGGAAAGGCAAATCAGCGCTACAAAGAAGTCTCGCTTCCCATCGGTCAAAAGGGCCATGCTGAAAAAAGTGTCAAAACCAGAAATGCAGGACAGGCCATGGAGAAATGGGAGCCTTGCTACACTGATGGGCGGGATGTAAATTGCCAAGAGCCACTCTGGAGAAGTGTCCGGTGAGTCCTGAAACATCTGAAAAACACAGCTTAGAGAGCATAGGGCACTTCCACTCATGGGGGTATAAATTGGGAAAATTAAAAATCAGCAAGACACAAGCAC
Source organism: Balaenoptera borealis (assembly GCF_965194805.1). NCBI lineage: Eukaryota > Metazoa > Chordata > Mammalia > Artiodactyla > Balaenopteridae > Balaenoptera > Balaenoptera borealis. The sequence continues at coordinate 497,829 of NW_028123922.1, forward strand.
CCCAAAGTTTAGGGCTGCTCTGTTGACCAGGACCTCCACTTCATTCCACCTTCAATATCCCAGGAAAGAGAAAAATGGATAAAGAAGTTGTGGTCCTTATGTACAATGGAATATCACTCAGCCATGAAATCAATGTCGTAAGGTTAGTAGCAGCATGATGAGTGGATTTAGGTATGACGATTCTAAGTGAAATAAGTCACACAGAAAAGGACACTTCTCATAAGGTATCACTGATAGAGGGAATGTAAAAACCGTTACACTTGAACTGAATTACAAAACAGAACAGAGTCACACATGCAGAAAACACACTATGGCTGCTTAACGGGAAAGGTGAGGTGGGATGATACATAAAACAAGGGTATCAAATTAGCTCAGATATCGTTCCATAAACCCAATATGTAATAGACAAGACCTACTCCTTGCTCAGAGAACTGGACTCAACACGCCCTATTCACCGCACAAGAATATATCTGACTAATAATAATCGTAAAACCTATGTATTGATATCTCTCTGTTAGTGTGTCAAGTGGGTATAAAGCGGCATAAACACAGCAGTGAAAAGCAGCTAAACCCCATTATAAAAATAAATTACTTTGAAAAACCCATGAAACAAAGACAGTGAAAGAGAGAGAAATTCTTACACAATGCGTTCAGGGGCTGTGATGCAACCTGGATTGACCATATCTAGACCCACAGTTGGATGAGACATAAGGGTGGACACTCTTGGGGCTGAGAGGTTTGGTGAGGTTGGGTGAGCAAACGCAGACCCTTTAAAGTAATACTGCATGGTATCCATCGAATGGGTCCCAAATCTCCAGGTTCAAGGGCATCTTCCTACATCAAAAACATGCATGAGAAACCCAGAAGATGGTACACCGTGTGATGGGGAAAGGTTTCTAAAACGCACCTCATTTCTCATCTCCTTGTGCCCGGGTTCGCCATTCCAGCCGCTTTACTAGCAAGCTCCCTACTTGGAGCATCAGCACCTTTAACCTCCTGTTCCATACAGGTTGCAATTTGTCCTGAGGATAAACGGGAAGACGTGGAACCAACGAGAGACTAGCTCTTGGTGTTGGGACAGGCACAGGTCACTCTATTTTCCCATCAGAAAGAAGAATTAACCACAGGCTCAGCCTGCCCCCCGGAACCAGAACAGGGCCTGAAGCCATTCTGCGATTTTGCGGCCAGCTCCCATAAAAACGAGTTGTAAAATGGAGGTTCAGGGCACTGCAATTCACAAACCTGCAGAGTTATAAATGATAACTCTCGTCCACAAATATATTGAGGGAAGGCAAAGAAGAGGATTTGAAATCAAGGCAGAATTGCAGGAAACAGATTTCAGGAGGTAGATTCGAATCGCCTTTAAAGCACATGAAAAGCGGCAAAACGTTGACAATGATGCCCTTGGCCAAAAAGGGCGTATGCGTTTTTTCCTGAATATATTCAGGAAAAAACGCATACGCCCTTTTTGGCCAACCAAGCCACCTGGAAAGGCAAATCAGTGCTACAAAGAAGTCTCGCTGCCCATCGGTCAAAAGGGCCATGCTGAAAAAAGTGTCAAAACCAGAAATGCAGGACAGGCCATGGAGAAATGGGAGCCTTGCTACACTGATGGGCGGGATGTAAATTGCCAAGAGCCACTCTGGAGAAGTGTCCGGTGAGTCCTGAAACATCTGAAAAACACAGCTTAGAGAGCATAGGGCACTTCCACTCATGGGGGTATAAATTGGGAAAATTAAAAATCAGCAAGACACAAGCACCCCAAAGTTTAGGGCTGCTCTGTTGACCAGGACCTCCACTTCATTCCACCTTAAATATCCCAGGAAAGAGAAAAATGGATAAAGAAGTTGTGGTCCTTATGTACAATGGAATATCACTCAGCCATGAAATCAATGTCGTAAGGTTAGTAGCAGCATGATGAGTGGATTTAGGTACGACGATTCTAAGTGAAATAAGTCACACAGAAAAGGACACTTCTCATAAGGTATCACTGATAGAGGGAATGTAAAAACCGTTACACTTGAACTGAATTACAAAACAGAACAGAGTCACACATGCAGAAAACACACTATGGCTGCTTAACGGGAAAGGTGAGGTGGGATGATACATAAAACAAGGGTATCAAATTAGCTCAGATATCGTTCCATAAACCCAATATGTAATAGACAAGACCTACTCCTTGCTCAGAGAACTGGACTCAACACGCCCTATTCACCGCACAAGAATATATCTGACTAATAATAATCGTAAAACCTATGTATTGATATCTCTCTGTTAGTGTGTCAAGTGGGTATAAAGCGGCATAAACACAGCAGTGAAAAGCAGCTAAACCCCATTATAAAAATAAATTACTTTGAAAAACCCATGAAACAAAGACAGTGAAAGAGAGAGAAATTCTTACACAATGCGTTCAGGGGCTGTGATGCAACCTGGATTAACCATATCTAGACCCACAGTTGGATGAGACATAAGGGTGGACACTCTTGGGGCTGAGAGGTTTGGTGAGGTTGGGTGAGCAAACGCAGACCCTTTAAAGTAATACTGCATGGTATCCATCGAATGGGTCCCAAATCTCCAGGTTCAAGGGCATCTTCCTACATCAAAAACATGCATGAGAAACCCAGAAGATGGTACACCGTGTGATGGGGAAAGGTTTCTAAAACGCACCTCATTTCTCATCTCCTTGTGCCCGGGTTCGCCATTCCAGCCGCTTTACTAGCAAGCTCCCTACTTGGAGCATCAGCACCTTTAACCTCCTGTTCCATACAGGTTGCAATTTGTCCTGAGGATAAACGGGAAGACGTGGAACCAACGAGAGACTAGCTCTTGGTGTTGGGACAGGCACAGGTCACTCTATTTTCCCATCAGAAAGAAGAATTAACCACAGGCTCAGCCTGCCCCCCGGAACCAGAACAGGGCCTGAAGCCATTCTGCGATTTTGCGGCCAGCTCCCATAAAAACGAGTTGTAAAATGGAGGTTCAGGGCACTGCAATTCACAAACCTGCAGAGTTATAAATGATAACTCTCGTCCACAAATATATTGAGGGAAGGCAAAGAAGAGGATTTGAAATCAAGGCAGAATTGCAGGAAACAGATTTCAGGAGGTAGATTCGAATCGCCTTTAAAGCACATGAAAAGCGGCAAAACGTTGACAATGATGCCCTTGGCCAAAAAGGGCGTATGCGTTTTTTCCTGAATATATTCAGGAAAAAACGCATACGCCCTTTTTGGCCAACCAAGCCACCTGGAAAGGCAAATCAGTGCTACAAAGAAGTCTCGCTGCCCATCGGTCAAAAGGGCCATGCTGAAAAAAGTGTCAAAACCAGAAATGCAGGACAGGCCATGGAGAAATGGGAGCCTTGCTACACTGATGGGCGGGATGTAAATTGCCAAGAGCCACTCTGGAGAAGTGTCCGGTGAGTCCTGAAACATCTGAAAAACACAGCTTAGAGAGCATAGGGCACTTCCACTCATGGGGGTATAAATTGGGAAAATTAAAAATCAGCAAGACACAAGCACCCCAAAGTTTAGGGCTGCTCTGTTGACCAGGACCTCCACTTCATTCCACCTTAAATATCCCAGGAAAGAGAAAAATGGATAAAGAAGTTGTGGTCCTTATGTACAATGGAATATCACTCAGCCATGAAATCAATGTCGTAAGGTTAGTAGCAGCATGATGAGTGGATTTAGGTACGACGATTCTAAGTGAAATAAGTCACACAGAAAAGGACACTTCTCATAAGGTATCACTGATAGAGGGAATGTAAAAACCGTTACACTTGAACTGAATTACAAAACAGAACAGAGTCACACATGCAGAAAACACACTATGGCTGCTTAACGGGAAAGGTGAGGTGGGGTGATACATAAAACAAGGGTATCAAATTAGCTCAGATACCTTTCCATAAGCCCAATATGTAATAGACAAGACCTACTCCTTGCTCAGAGAACTGGACTCAACACGCCCTATTCACTGCACAAGAATATATCTGACTAATAATAATCGTAAAACCTATGTATTGATATCTCTCTGTTAGTGTGTCAAGTGGGTGTAAAGCGGCATAAACACAGCAGTGAAAAGCAGCTAAACCCCATTATAAAAATAAATTACTTTGAAACACCCATGAAACAAAGACAGTGAAAGAGAGAGAAATTCTTACACAATGCATTCGGGGGCTGTGATGCAACCTGGATTGACCATATCTAGACCCACAGCTGGATGAGACATAAGTGTGGACACTCTTGGGGCTGAGAGGTTTGGTGAGGTTGGGTGAGCAAATGCAGACCCTTTAAAGTAATACTGCGTGGTACCCATCGCATGGGTCCCAAATCTCCAGGTTCAAGGGCATCTTCCTACATCAAAAACATGCATGAGAAACCCAGAAGATGGTACACCATGTGATGGGGAAAGGTTTCTAAAACGCACCTCATTTCTCATCTCCTTGTGCCCGGTTCACCATTCCAGCCGCTTTACTAGCAATCTCCCTACTTGGAGCATCAGCACCTTTAACCTCCTGTTCCGTACAGGTTGCAATTTGTCCTGAGGATAAACGGGAAGACGTGGAACCAACGAGAGACTAGCTCTTGGTGTTGGGACAGGCACAGGTCACTCTATTTTCCCATCAGAAAGAAGAATTAACCACAGGCTCAGCCTGCCCCCCGGAACCAGAACAGGGCCTGAAGCCATTCTGCGATTTTGCCGCCAGCTCCCATAAAAACGAGTTGTAAAATGGAGGTTCAGGGCACTGCAATTCACAAACCTGCAGAGTTATAAATGATAACTCTCGTCCACAAATATATTGAGGGAAGGCAAAGAAGAGGATTTGAAATCAAGGCAGAATTGCAGGAAAGAGATTTCAGGAGGTAGATTCGAATCGCCTTTAAAGCACATGAAAAGCGGCAAAACGTTGACAATGATGCCCTTGGCCAAAAAGGGCGTATGCGTTTTTTCCTGAATATATTCAGGAAAAAACGCATACGCCCTTTTGGCCAACCAAGCAACCTGGAAAGGCAAATCAGTGCTACAAAGAAGTCTCGCTGCCCATCGGTCAAAAGGGCCATGCTGAAAAAAGTGTCAAAACCAGAAATGCAGGACAAGCCATGGAGAAATGGGAGCCTTGCTACACTGATGGGCGGGATGTAAATTGCCAAGAGCCACTCTGGAAAAGTGTCCGGTGAGTCCTGAAACATCTGAAAAACACAGCTTAGAGAGCATAGGGCACTTCCACTCATGGGGGTATAAATTGGGAAAATTAAAAATCAGCAAGACACAAGCACCCCAAAGTTTAGGGCTGCTCTGTTGACCAGGACCTCCACTTCATTCCACCTTAAATATCCCAGGAAAGAGAAAAATGGATAAAGAATTGTGGTCCTTATGTACAATGGAATATCACTCAGCCATGAAATCAATGTCATAAGGTTAGTAGCAGCATGATGAGTGGATTTAGGTACGACGATTCTAAGTGAAATAAGTCACACAGAAAAGGACACTTCTCATAAGGTATCACTTATAGAGGGAATGTAAAAACCTTTACACATGAACTGAATTACAAAACAGAACAGAGTCACACATGCAGAAAACACACTATGGCTGCTTAACGGGAAAGGTGAGGTGGGGTGATACATAAAACAAGGGTATCAAATTAGCTCAGATACCGTTCCATAAACCCAATATGTAATAGACAAGACCTACTCCTTGCTCAGAGAACTGGACTCAACACGCCCTATTCACCGCACAAGAATATATCTGACTAGTAATAATCGTAAAACCTATGTATTGATATCTCTCTGTTAGTGTGTCAAGTGGGTGTAAAGCGGCATAAACACAGCAGTGAAAAGCAGCTAAACCCCATTATAAAAATAAATTACTTTGAATCACCCATGAAACAAAGACAGTGAAAGAGAGAGAAATTCTTACACAATGCGTTCAGGGGCTGTGATGCAACCTGGATTGACCATATCTAGACCCACAGTTGGATGAGACATAAGGGTGGACACTCTTGGGGCTGAGAGGTTTGGTGAGGTTGGGTGAGCAAACGCAGACCCTTTAAAGTAATACTGCGTGGTACCCATCGCATGGGTCCCAAATCTCCAGGTTCAAGGGCATCTTCCTACATCAAAAACATGCATGAGAAACCCAGAAGATGGTACACCGTGTGATGGGGAAAGGTTTCTAAAACGCACCTCATTTCTCATCTCCTTGTGCCCGGTTTTGCCATTCCAGCCCCTTTACTAGCAAGCTCCCTACTTGGAGCATCAGCACCTTTAACCTCCTGTTCCGTAAAGGTTGCAATTTGTCCTGAGGATAAACGGGAAGACGTGGAACCAACGAGAGACTAGCTCTTGGTGTTGGGACAGGCAAAGGTCACTCTATTTTCCCATCAGGAAGAAGAATTAACCACAGGCTCAGCCTGCCCCCCGGAACCAGAACAGGGCCTGAAGCCATTCTGCGATTTTGCGGCCAGCTCCCATAAAAACGAGTTGTAAAATGGAGGTTCAGGGCACTGCAATTCACAAACCTGCAGAGTTATAAATGATAACTCTCGTCCACAAATATATTGAGGGAAGGCAAAGAAGAGGATTTGAAATCAAGGCAGAATTGCAGGAAACAGATTTCAGGAGGTATATTCGAATCGCCTTTAAAGCACATGAAAAGCGGCAAAACGTTGACAATGATGCCCTTGGCCAAAAAGGGCGTATGCGTTTTTTCCTGAATATATTCAGGAAAAAACGCATACGCCCTTTTTGGCCAACCAAGCAACCTGGAAAGGCAAATCAGTGCTAAAAAGAAGTCTCGCTGCCCATCGGTCAAAAGGGCCATGCTGAAAAAAGTGTCAAAACCAGAAATGCAGGATAAGCCATGGAGAAATGGGAGCCTTGCTACACTGATGGGCGGGATGTAAATTGCCAAGAGCCACTCTGGAGAAGTGTCCGGTGAGTCCTGAAACATCTGAAAAACACAGCTTAGAGAGCATAGGGCACTTCCACTCATGGGGGTATACATTGGGAAAATTAAAAATCAGCAAGACACAAGCACCCCAAAGTTTAGGGCTGCTCTGTTGACCAGGACCTCCACTTCATTCCACCTTAAATATCCCAGGAACGAGAAAAATGGATAAAGAAGTTGTGGTCCTTATGTACAATGGAATATCACTCAGCCATGAAATCAATGTCGTAAGGTTAGTAGCAGCATGATGAGTGGATTTAGGTACGATGATTCTAAGTGAAATAAGTCACACAGAAAAGGACACTTCTCATAAGGTATCACTGATAGAGGGAATGTAAAAACCGTTACACTTGAACTGAATTACAAAACAGAACAGAGTCACACATGCAGAAAACACACTATGGCTGCTTAACGGGAAAGGTGAGGTGGGGTGATACATAAAACAAGGGTTTCAAATTAGCTCAGATACCGTTCCATAAACCCAATATGTAATAGACAAGACCTACACCTTGCTCAGAGAACTGGACTCAACACGCCCTATTCACCGCACAAGAATATATCTGACTAGTAATAATCTTAAAACCTATGTATTGATATCTCTCTGTTAGTGTGTCAAGTGGGTGTAAAGCGGCATAAACACAGCAGTGAAAAGCAGCTAAACCCCATTATAAAAATAAATTACTTTAAAACACCCATGAAACAAAGACAGTGAAAGAGAGAGAAATTCTTACACAATGCGTTCAGGGGCTGTGATGCAACCTGGATTGACCATATCTAGACCCACAGCTGGATCAGACATAAGGGTGGACACTCTTGGGGCTGAGAGGTTTGGTGAGGTTGGGTGAGCAAATGCAGACCCTTTAAAGTAATACTGCATGGTACCCATCGCATGGGTCCCAAATCTCCAGGTTCAAGGGCATCTTCCTACATCAAAAACATGCATGAGAAACCCAGAAGATGGTACACCGTGTGATGGGGAAAGGTTTCTAAAACGCACCTCATTTCTCATCGCCTTGTGCCCGGGTTCGCCATTCCAGCCGCTTTACTAGCAATCTCCCTACTTGGAGCATCAGCACCTTTAACCTCCTGTTCCGTACAGGTTGCAATTTGTCCTGAGGATGAACGGGAAGACGGGGAACCAACGAGAGACTACCTCTTGGTGTCGGGACAGGCACAGGTCACTCTATTTTCCCATCAGAAAGAAGAATTAACCACAGGCTCAGCCTGCCCCCCGGAACCAGAACAGGGCCTGAAGCCATTCTGCGATTTTGTGGCCAGCTCCCATAAAAACGAGTTGTAAAATGGAGGTTCAGGGCACTGCAATTCACAAACCTGCCGAGTTATAAATGATAACTCTCGTCCACAAATATATTGAGGGAAGGCAAAGAAGAGGATTTGAAATCAAGGCAGAATTGCAGGAAAGAGATTTCAGGAGGTAGATTCGAATCGCCTTTAAAGCACATGAAAAGCGGCAAAACGTTGACAATGATGCCCTTGGCCAAAAAGGGCGTATGCGTTTTTTCCTGAATATATTCAGGAAAAAACGCATACGCCCTTTTTGGCCAACCAAGCCACCTGGAAAGGCAAATCAGCGCTACAAAGAAGTCTCGCTTCCCATCGGTCAAAAGGGCCATGCTGAAAAAAGTGTCAAAACCAGAAATGCAGGACAGGCCATGGAGAAATGGGAGCCTTGCTACACTGATGGGCGGGATGTAAATTGCCAAGAGCCACTCTGGAGAAGTGTCCGGTGAGTCCTGAAACATCTGAAAAACACAGCTTAGAGAGCATAGGGCACTTCCACTCATGGGGGTATAAATTGGGAAAATTAAAAATCAGCAAGACACAAGCACCCCAAAGTTTAGGGCTGCTCTGTTGACCAGGACCTCCACTTCATTCCACCTTCAATATCCCAGGAAAGAGAAAAATGGATAAAGAAGTTGTGGTCCTTATGTACAATGGAATATCACTCAGCCATGAAATCAATGTCGTAAGGTTAGTAGCAGCATGATGAGTGGATTTAGGTATGACGATTCTAAGTGAAATAAGTCACACAGAAAAGGACACTTCTCATAAGGTATCACTGATAGAGGGAATGTAAAAACCGTTACACTTGAACTGAATTACAAAACAGAACAGAGTCACACATGCAGAAAACACACTATGGCTGCTTAACGGGAAAGGTGAGGTGGGATGATACATAAAACAAGGGTATCAAATTAGCTCAGATATCGTTCCATAAACCCAATATGTAATAGACAAGACCTACTCCTTGCTCAGAGAACTGGACTCAACACGCCCTATTCACCGCACAAGAATATATCTGACTAATAATAATCGTAAAACCTATGTATTGATATCTCTCTGTTAGTGTGTCAAGTGGGTATAAAGCGGCATAAACACAGCAGTGAAAAGCAGCTAAACCCCATTATAAAAATAAATTACTTTGAAAAACCCATGAAACAAAGACAGTGAAAGAGAGAGAAATTCTTACACAATGCGTTCAGGGGCTGTGATGCAACCTGGATTGACCATATCTAGACCCACAGTTGGATGAGACATAAGGGTGGACACTCTTGGGGCTGAGAGGTTTGGTGAGGTTGGGTGAGCAAACGCAGACCCTTTAAAGTAATACTGCATGGTATCCATCGAATGGGTCCCAAATCTCCAGGTTCAAGGGCATCTTCCTACATCAAAAACATGCATGAGAAACCCAGAAGATGGTACACCGTGTGATGGGGAAAGGTTTCTAAAACGCACCTCATTTCTCATCTCCTTGTGCCCGGGTTCGCCATTCCAGCCGCTTTACTAGCAAGCTCCCTACTTGGAGCATCAGCACCTTTAACCTCCTGTTCCATACAGGTTGCAATTTGTCCTGAGGATAAACGGGAAGACGTGGAACCAACGAGAGACTAGCTCTTGGTGTTGGGACAGGCACAGGTCACTCTATTTTCCCATCAGAAAGAAGAATTAACCACAGGCTCAGCCTGCCCCCCGGAACCAGAACAGGGCCTGAAGCCATTCTGCGATTTTGCGGCCAGCTCCCATAAAAACGAGTTGTAAAATGGAGGTTCAGGGCACTGCAATTCACAAACCTGCAGAGTTATAAATGATAACTCTCGTCCACAAATATATTGAGGGAAGGCAAAGAAGAGGATTTGAAATCAAGGCAGAATTGCAGGAAACAGATTTCAGGAGGTAGATTCGAATCGCCTTTAAAGCACATGAAAAGCGGCAAAACGTTGACAATGATGCCCTTGGCCAAAAAGGGCGTATGCGTTTTTTCCTGAATATATTCAGGAAAAAACGCATACGCCCTTTTTGGCCAACCAAGCCACCTGGAAAGGCAAATCAGTGCTACAAAGAAGTCTCGCTGCCCATCGGTCAAAAGGGCCATGCTGAAAAAAGTGTCAAAACCAGAAATGCAGGACAGGCCATGGAGAAATGGGAGCCTTGCTACACTGATGGGCGGGATGTAAATTGCCAAGAGCCACTCTGGAGAAGTGTCCGGTGAGTCCTGAAACATCTGAAAAACACAGCTTAGAGAGCATAGGGCACTTCCACTCATGGGGGTATAAATTGGGAAAATTAAAAATCAGCAAGACACAAGCACCCCAAAGTTTAGGGCTGCTCTGTTGACCAGGACCTCCACTTCATTCCACCTTAAATATCCCAGGAAAGAGAAAAATGGATAAAGAAGTTGTGGTCCTTATGTACAATGGAATATCACTCAGCCATGAAATCAATGTCGTAAGGTTAGTAGCAGCATGATGAGTGGATTTAGGTACGACGATTCTAAGTGAAATAAGTCACACAGAAAAGGACACTTCTCATAAGGTATCACTGATAGAGGGAATGTAAAAACCGTTACACTTGAACTGAATTACAAAACAGAACAGAGTCACACATGCAGAAAACACACTATGGCTGCTTAACGGGAAAGGTGAGGTGGGATGATACATAAAACAAGGGTATCAAATTAGCTCAGATATCGTTCCATAAACCCAATATGTAATAGACAAGACCTACTCCTTGCTCAGAGAACTGGACTCAACACGCCCTATTCACCGCACAAGAATATATCTGACTAATAATAATCGTAAAACCTATGTATTGATATCTCTCTGTTAGTGTGTCAAGTGGGTATAAAGCGGCATAAACACAGCAGTGAAAAGCAGCTAAACCCCATTATAAAAATAAATTACTTTGAAAAACCCATGAAACAAAGACAGTGAAAGAGAGAGAAATTCTTACACAATGCGTTCAGGGGCTGTGATGCAACCTGGATTAACCATATCTAGACCCACAGTTGGATGAGACATAAGGGTGGACACTCTTGGGGCTGAGAGGTTTGGTGAGGTTGGGTGAGCAAACGCAGACCCTTTAAAGTAATACTGCATGGTATCCATCGAATGGGTCCCAAATCTCCAGGTTCAAGGGCATCTTCCTACATCAAAAACATGCATGAGAAACCCAGAAGATGGTACACCGTGTGATGGGGAAAGGTTTCTAAAACGCACCTCATTTCTCATCTCCTTGTGCCCGGGTTCGCCATTCCAGCCGCTTTACTAGCAAGCTCCCTACTTGGAGCATCAGCACCTTTAACCTCCTGTTCCATACAGGTTGCAATTTGTCCTGAGGATAAACGGGAAGACGTGGAACCAACGAGAGACTAGCTCTTGGTGTTGGGACAGGCACAGGTCACTCTATTTTCCCATCAGAAAGAAGAATTAACCACAGGCTCAGCCTGCCCCCCGGAACCAGAACAGGGCCTGAAGCCATTCTGCGATTTTGCGGCCAGCTCCCATAAAAACGAGTTGTAAAATGGAGGTTCAGGGCACTGCAATTCACAAACCTGCAGAGTTATAAATGATAACTCTCGTCCACAAATATATTGAGGGAAGGCAAAGAAGAGGATTTGAAATCAAGGCAGAATTGCAGGAAACAGATTTCAGGAGGTAGATTCGAATCGCCTTTAAAGCACATGAAAAGCGGCAAAACGTTGACAATGATGCCCTTGGCCAAAAAGGGCGTATGCGTTTTTTCCTGAATATATTCAGGAAAAAACGCATACGCCCTTTTTGGCCAACCAAGCCACCTGGAAAGGCAAATCAGTGCTACAAAGAAGTCTCGCTGCCCATCGGTCAAAAGGGCCATGCTGAAAAAAGTGTCAAAACCAGAAATGCAGGACAGGCCATGGAGAAATGGGAGCCTTGCTACACTGATGGGCGGGATGTAAATTGCCAAGAGCCACTCTGGAGAAGTGTCCGGTGAGTCCTGAAACATCTGAAAAACACAGCTTAGAGAGCATAGGGCACTTCCACTCATGGGGGTATAAATTGGGAAAATTAAAAATCAGCAAGACACAAGCACCCCAAAGTTTAGGGCTGCTCTGTTGACCAGGACCTCCACTTCATTCCACCTTAAATATCCCAGGAAAGAGAAAAATGGATAAAGAAGTTGTGGTCCTTATGTACAATGGAATATCACTCAGCCATGAAATCAATGTCGTAAGGTTAGTAGCAGCATGATGAGTGGATTTAGGTACGACGATTCTAAGTGAAATAAGTCACACAGAAAAGGACACTTCTCATAAGGTATCACTGATAGAGGGAATGTAAAAACCGTTACACTTGAACTGAATTACAAAACAGAACAGAGTCACACATGCAGAAAACACACTATGGCTGCTTAACGGGAAAGGTGAGGTGGGGTGATACATAAAACAAGGGTATCAAATTAGCTCAGATACCTTTCCATAAGCCCAATATGTAATAGACAAGACCTACTCCTTGCTCAGAGAACTGGACTCAACACGCCCTATTCACTGCACAAGAATATATCTGACTAATAATAATCGTAAAACCTATGTATTGATATCTCTCTGTTAGTGTGTCAAGTGGGTGTAAAGCGGCATAAACACAGCAGTGAAAAGCAGCTAAACCCCATTATAAAAATAAATTACTTTGAAACACCCATGAAACAAAGACAGTGAAAGAGAGAGAAATTCTTACACAATGCATTCGGGGGCTGTGATGCAACCTGGATTGACCATATCTAGACCCACAGCTGGATGAGACATAAGTGTGGACACTCTTGGGGCTGAGAGGTTTGGTGAGGTTGGGTGAGCAAATGCAGACCCTTTAAAGTAATACTGCGTGGTACCCATCGCATGGGTCCCAAATCTCCAGGTTCAAGGGCATCTTCCTACATCAAAAACATGCATGAGAAACCCAGAAGATGGTACACCATGTGATGGGGAAAGGTTTCTAAAACGCACCTCATTTCTCATCTCCTTGTGCCCGGTTCACCATTCCAGCCGCTTTACTAGCAATCTCCCTACTTGGAGCATCAGCACCTTTAACCTCCTGTTCCGTACAGGTTGCAATTTGTCCTGAGGATAAACGGGAAGACGTGGAACCAACGAGAGACTAGCTCTTGGTGTTGGGACAGGCACAGGTCACTCTATTTTCCCATCAGAAAGAAGAATTAACCACAGGCTCAGCCTGCCCCCCGGAACCAGAAGAGGGCCTGAAGCCATTCTGCGATTTTGCCGCCAGCTCCCATAAAAACGAGTTGTAAAATGGAGGTTCAGGGCACTGCAATTCACAAACCTGCAGAGTTATAAATGATAACTCTCGTCCACAAATATATTGAGGGAAGGCAAAGAAGAGGATTTGAAATCAAGGCAGAATTGCAGGAAAGAGATTTCAGGAGGTAGATTCGAATCGCCTTTAAAGCACATGAAAAGCGGCAAAACGTTGACAATGATGCCCTTGGCCAAAAAGGGCGTATGCGTTTTTTCCTGAATATATTCAGGAAAAAACGCATACGCCCTTTTGGCCAACCAAGCAACCTGGAAAGGCAAATCAGTGCTACAAAGAAGTCTCGCTGCCCATCGGTCAAAAGGGCCATGCTGAAAAAAGTGTCAAAACCAGAAATGCAGGACAAGCCATGGAGAAATGGGAGCCTTGCTACACTGATGGGCGGGATGTAAATTGCCAAGAGCCACTCTGGAAAAGTGTCCGGTGAGTCCTGAAACATCTGAAAAACACAGCTTAGAGAGCATAGGGCACTTCCACTCATGGGGGTATAAATTGGGAAAATTAAAAATCAGCAAGACACAAGCACCCCAAAGTTTAGGGCTGCTCTGTTGACCAGGACCTCCACTTCATTCCACCTTAAATATCCCAGGAAAGAGAAAAATGGATAAAGAATTGTGGTCCTTATGTACAATGGAATATCACTCAGCCATGAAATCAATGTCATAAGGTTAGTAGCAGCATGATGAGTGGATTTAGGTACGACGATTCTAAGTGAAATAAGTCACACAGAAAAGGACACTTCTCATAAGGTATCACTTATAGAGGGAATGTAAAAACCTTTACACATGAACTGAATTACAAAACAGAACAGAGTCACACATGCAGAAAACACACTATGGCTGCTTAACGGGAAAGGTGAGGTGGGGTGATACATAAAACAAGGGTATCAAATTAGCTCAGATACCGTTCCATAAACCCAATATGTAATAGACAAGACCTACTCCTTGCTCAGAGAACTGGACTCAACACGCCCTATTCACCGCACAAGAATATATCTGACTAGTAATAATCGTAAAACCTATGTATTGATATCTCTCTGTTAGTGTGTCAAGTGGGTGTAAAGCGGCATAAACACAGCAGTGAAAAGCAGCTAAACCCCATTATAAAAATAAATTACTTTGAATCACCCATGAAACAAAGACAGTGAAAGAGAGAGAAATTCTTACACAATGCGTTCAGGGGCTGTGATGCAACCTGGATTGACCATATCTAGACCCACAGTTGGATGAGACATAAGGGTGGACACTCTTGGGGCTGAGAGGTTTGGTGAGGTTGGGTGAGCAAACGCAGACCCTTTAAAGTAATACTGCGTGGTACCCATCGCATGGGTCCCAAATCTCCAGGTTCAAGGGCATCTTCCTACATCAAAAACATGCATGAGAAACCCAGAAGATGGTACACCGTGTGATGGGGAAAGGTTTCTAAAACGCACCTCATTTCTCATCTCCTTGTGCCCGGTTTTGCCATTCCAGCCCCTTTACTAGCAAGCTCCCTACTTGGAGCATCAGCACCTTTAACCTCCTGTTCCGTAAAGGTTGCAATTTGTCCTGAGGATAAACGGGAAGACGTGGAACCAACGAGAGACTAGCTCTTGGTGTTGGGACAGGCAAAGGTCACTCTATTTTCCCATCAGGAAGAAGAATTAACCACAGGCTCAGCCTGCCCCCCGGAACCAGAACAGGGCCTGAAGCCATTCTGCGATTTTGCGGCCAGCTCCCATAAAAACGAGTTGTAAAATGGAGGTTCAGGGCACTGCAATTCACAAACCTGCAGAGTTATAAATGATAACTCTCGTCCACAAATATATTGAGGGAAGGCAAAGAAGAGGATTTGAAATCAAGGCAGAATTGCAGGAAACAGATTTCAGGAGGTATATTCGAATCGCCTTTAAAGCACATGAAAAGCGGCAAAACGTTGACAATGATGCCCTTGGCCAAAAAGGGCGTATGCGTTTTTTCCTGAATATATTCAGGAAA
Source organism: Balaenoptera borealis (assembly GCF_965194805.1). Taxonomy (NCBI): domain Eukaryota; kingdom Metazoa; phylum Chordata; class Mammalia; order Artiodactyla; family Balaenopteridae; genus Balaenoptera; species Balaenoptera borealis. Next base: position 513,354 of record NW_028123922.1, read on the forward strand.
AAACGCATACGCCCTTTTTGGCCAACCAAGCAACCTGGAAAGGCAAATCAGTGCTAAAAAGAAGTCTCGCTGCCCATCGGTCAAAAGGGCCATGCTGAAAAAAGTGTCAAAACCAGAAATGCAGGATAAGCCATGGAGAAATGGGAGCCTTGCTACACTGATGGGCGGGATGTAAATTGCCAAGAGCCACTCTGGAGAAGTGTCCGGTGAGTCCTGAAACATCTGAAAAACACAGCTTAGAGAGCATAGGGCACTTCCACTCATGGGGGTATACATTGGGAAAATTAAAAATCAGCAAGACACAAGCACCCCAAAGTTTAGGGCTGCTCTGTTGACCAGGACCTCCACTTCATTCCACCTTAAATATCCCAGGAACGAGAAAAATGGATAAAGAAGTTGTGGTCCTTATGTACAATGGAATATCACTCAGCCATGAAATCAATGTCGTAAGGTTAGTAGCAGCATGATGAGTGGATTTAGGTACGATGATTCTAAGTGAAATAAGTCACACAGAAAAGGACACTTCTCATAAGGTATCACTGATAGAGGGAATGTAAAAACCGTTACACTTGAACTGAATTACAAAACAGAACAGAGTCACACATGCAGAAAACACACTATGGCTGCTTAACGGGAAAGGTGAGGTGGGGTGATACATAAAACAAGGGTTTCAAATTAGCTCAGATACCGTTCCATAAACCCAATATGTAATAGACAAGACCTACACCTTGCTCAGAGAACTGGACTCAACACGCCCTATTCACCGCACAAGAATATATCTGACTAGTAATAATCTTAAAACCTATGTATTGATATCTCTCTGTTAGTGTGTCAAGTGGGTGTAAAGCGGCATAAACACAGCAGTGAAAAGCAGCTAAACCCCATTATAAAAATAAATTACTTTAAAACACCCATGAAACAAAGACAGTGAAAGAGAGAGAAATTCTTACACAATGCGTTCAGGGGCTGTGATGCAACCTGGATTGACCATATCTAGACCCACAGCTGGATCAGACATAAGGGTGGACACTCTTGGGGCTGAGAGGTTTGGTGAGGTTGGGTGAGCAAATGCAGACCCTTTAAAGTAATACTGCATGGTACCCATCGCATGGGTCCCAAATCTCCAGGTTCAAGGGCATCTTCCTACATCAAAAACATGCATGAGAAACCCAGAAGATGGTACACCGTGTGATGGGGAAAGGTTTCTAAAACGCACCTCATTTCTCATCGCCTTGTGCCCGGGTTCGCCATTCCAGCCGCTTTACTAGCAATCTCCCTACTTGGAGCATCAGCACCTTTAACCTCCTGTTCCGTACAGGTTGCAATTTGTCCTGAGGATAAACGGGAAGACGTGGAACCAACGAGAGACTAGCTCTTGGTGTTGGGACAGGCACAGGTCACTCTATTTTCCCATCAGAAAGAAGAATTAACCACAGGCTCAGCCTGCCCCCCGGAACCAGAACAGGGCCTGAAGCCATTCTGCGATTTTGCTGCCAGCTCCCATAAAAACGAGTTGTAAAATGGAGGTTCAGGGCACTGCAATTCACAAACCTGCAGAGTTATAAATGATAACTCTCGTCCACAAATATATTGAGGGAAGGCAAAGAAGAGGATTTGAAATCAAGGCAGAATTGCAGGAAAGAGATTTCAGGAGGTAGATTCGAATCGCCTTTAAAGCACATGAAAAGCGGCAAAACGTTGACAATGATGCCCTTGGCCAAAAAGGGCGTATGCGTTTTTTCCTGAATATATTCAGGAAAAAACGCATACGCCCTTTTTGGCCAACCAAGCAACCTGGAAAGGCAAATCAGCGCTACAAAGAAGTCTCGCTTCCCATCGGTCAAAAGGGCCATGCTGGAAAAAGTGTCAAAACCAGAAATGCAGGACAGGCCATGGAGAAATGGGAGCCTTGCTACACTGATGGGCGGGATGTAAATTGCCAAGAGCCACTCTGGAGAAGTGTCCGGTGAGTCCTTAAACATCTGAAAAACACAGCTTAGAGAGCATAGGGCACATCCACTCATGGGGGTATAAATTGGGAAAATTAAAAATCAGCAAGACACAAGCACCCCAAAGTTTAGGGCTGCTCTGTTGATCAGGACCTCCACTTCATTCCACCTTAAATATCCCAGGAAAGAGAAAAATGGATAAAGAAGTTGTGGTCCTTATGTACAATGGAATATCACTCAGCCATGAAATCAATGTCATAAGGCTAGTAGCAGCATGATGAGTGGATTTAGGTACGACGATTCTAAGTGAAATAAGTCACACAGAAAAGGACACTTCTCATAAGGTATCACTGATAGAGGGAATGTAAAAACCGTTACACTTGAACTGAATTACAAAACAGAACAGAGTCACACATGCAGAAAACACACTATGGCTGCTTAACGGGAAAGGTGAGGTGGGGTGATACATAAAACAAGGGTTTCAAATTAGCTCAGATACCGTTCCATAAACCCAATATGTAATAGACAAGACCTACTCCTTGCTCAGAGAACTGGACTCAACACGCCCTATTCACCGCACAAGAATATATCTGACTAGTAATAATCGTAAAGCCTATGTATTGATATCTCTCTGTTAGTGTGTCAAGTGGGTGTAAAGCGGCATAAACACAGCAGTGAAAAGCAGCTAAATCCCATTATAAAAATAAATTACTTTGAAAAACCCATGAAACAAAGACAGTGAAAGAGAGAGGAATTCTTACACAATGCGTTCAGGGGCTGTGATGCAACCTGGATTGACCATATCTAGACCCACAGCTGGATCAGACATAAGGGTGGACACTCTTGGGGCTGAGAGGTTTGGTGAGGTTGGGTGAGCAAACGCAGACCCTTTAAAGTAATACTGCATGGTACCCATCGCATGGGTCCCAAATCTCCAGGTTCAAGGGCATCTTCCTACATCAAAAACATGCATGAGAAACCTAGAAGATGGTACAACGTGTGATGGGGAAAGGTTTCTAAAACGCACCTCATTTCTCATCTCCTTGTGCCCGGGTTCGCCATTCCAGCCGCTTTACTAGCAATCTCCCTACTTGGAGCATCAGCACCTTTAACCTCCTGTTCCGTAGAGGTTGCAATTTGTCCTGAGGATAAACGGGAAGACGTGGAACCAACGAGAGACTAGCTCTTGGTGTTGGGACAGGCACAGGTCACTCTATTTTCCCATCAGAAAGAAGAATTAACCACAGGCTCAGCCTGCCCCCCGGAACCAGAACAGGGCCTGAAGCCATTCTGCGATTTTGCGGCCAGCTCCCATAAAAACGAGTTGTAAAATGGAGGTTCAGGGCACTGCAATTCACAAACCTGCAGTTATAAATGATAACTCTCGTCCACAAATATATTGCGGGAATGCAACGAAGAGGATTTGAAATCAAGGCAGAATTGCAGGAAACATATTTCAGGAAGTAGATTCGAATCGCATTTAAAGCACATGAAAAGCGGCAAAACGTTGACAATGATGCCCTTGGCCAAAAAGGGCGTATGCGTTTTTTCCTGAATATATTCAGGAAAAAACGCATACGCCCTTTTTGGCCAACCAAGCAACCTGGAAAGGCAAATCAGCACTACAAAGAAGTCTCGCTTCCCATCGGTCAAAAGGGCCATGCTGAAAAAAGTGTCAAAACCAGAAATGGAGGACAGGCCATGGAGAAATGGGAGCCTTGCTACACTGATGGGCGGGATGTAAATTGCCAACAGCCACTCTGGAGAAGTGTCCGGTGAGTCCTGAAACATCTGAAAAACACAGCTTAGAGAGCATAGGGCACTTCCACTCATGGGGGTATGAATTGGGAAAATGAAAAATCAGCAAGACACAAGCACCCCAAAGTTTAGGGCTGCTCTGTTGACAAGGACCTCCACTTCATTCCACCTTAAATATCCCAGGAAAGAGAAAAATGGGTAAAGAAGTTGTGGTCCTTATGTACAATGGAATATCACTCAGCCATGAAATCAATGTCATAAGGCTAGTAGCAGCATGATGAGTGGATTTAGGTACGACGATTCTAAGTGAAATAAGTCACACAGAAAAGGACACTTCTCATAAGGTATCAGTGATAGAGGGAATGTAAAAACCGTTACACTTGAACTGAATTAAAAAACAGAACAGAGTCACACATGCAGAAAAAACATTATGGTTGCTTAACGGGAAAGGTGAGGTGGGGTGATACATAAAACAAGGGTATCAAATTAGCTCAGACACCATTCCATAAACCCAATATGTAATAGACAAGACCTACTCCTTGCTCAGAGAACTGGACTCAACACGCCCTATTCACCGCACAAGAATATATCTGACTAATAATAATCGTAAAACCTATGTATTGATATCTCTCTGTTAGTGTGTCAAGTGGGTGTAAAGCGGCATAAACACAGCAGTGAAAAGCAGCTAAACCCCATTATAAAAATAAATTACTTTGAAAAACCCATGAAACAAAGACATTGAAAGAGAGAGAAATTCTTACACAATGCGTTCAGAGGCTGTGATGCAACCTGGATTGACCATATCTAGACCCACAGTTGGATGAGACATAAGGGTGGACACTCTTGGGGCTGAGAGGTTTGGTGAGGTTGGGTGAGCAAACGCAGACCCTTTAAAGTAATACTGCATGGTACCCATCGAATGGGTCACAAATCTCCAGGTTCAAGGGCATCTTCCTACATCAAAAACATGCATGAGAAACCCAGAAGATGGTACACCGTGTGATGGGGAAAGGTTTCTAAAACGCACCTCATTTCTCATCTCCTTGTGCCCGGGTTCGCCATTCCAGCCGCTTTACTAGCAATCTCCCTACTTGGAGCATCAGCACCTTTAACCTCCTGTTCCGTAGAGGTTGCAATTTGTCCTGAGGATAAACGGGAAGACGTGGAACCAACGAGAGACTAGCTCTTGGTGTTGGGACAGGCACAGGTCACTCTATTTTCCAATCAGAAAGAAGAATTAACCACAGGCTCAGCCTGCCCCCCGGAACCAGAACAGGGCCTGAAGCCATTCTGCGATTTTGCGGCCAGCTCCCATAAAAACGAGTTGTAAAATGGAGGTTCAGGGCACTGCAATTCACAAACCTGCAGAGTTATAAATGATAACTCTCGTCCACAAATATATTGAGGGAAGGCAAAGAAGAGGATTTGAAATCAAGGCAGAATTGCAGGAAACAGATTTCAGGAGGTAGATTCGAATCGCCTTTAAAGCACATGAAAAGCGGCAAAACGTTGACAATGATGCCCTTGGCCAAAAAGGGCGTATGCGTTTTTTCCTGAATATATTCAGGAAAAAACGCATACGCCCTTTTTGGCCAACCAAGCAACCTGGAAAGGCAAATCAGTGCTACAAAGAAGTCTCGCTGCCCATCGGTCAAAAGGGCCATGCTGAAAAAAATGTCAAAACCAGAAATGCAGGACAGGCCATGGAGAAATGGGAGCCTTGCTACAATGATGGGCAGGATGTAAATTGCCAACAGCCACTCTGGAGAAGTGTCCGGTGAGTCCTGAAACATCTGAAAAACACAGCTTAGAGAGCATAGGGCACTTCCACTCATGGGGGTATAAATTGGGAAAATTAAAAATCAGCAAGACACAAGCACCCCAAAGTTTAGGGCTGCTCTGTTGACCAGGACCTCCACTTCATTCCACCTTCAATATCCCAGGAAAGAGAAAAATGGATAAAGAAGTTGTGGTCCTTATGTACAATGGAATATCACTCAGCCATGAAATCAATGTCGTAAGGTTAGTAGCAGCATGATGAGTGGATTTAGGTACGACGATTCTAAGTGAAATAAGTCACACAGAAAAGGACACTTCTCATAAGGTATCACTGATAGAGGGAATGTAAAAACCGTTACACTTGAACTGAATTACAAAAGAGAACAGAGTCACACATGCAGAAAACACACTATGGCTGCTTAACGGGAAAGGTGAGGTGGGGTGATACATAAAACAAGGGTATCAAATTAGCTCAGATACCTTTCCATAAGCCCAATATGTAATAGACAAGACCTACTCCTTGCTCAGAGAACTGGACTCAACACGCCCTATTCACTGCACAAGAATATATCTGACTAATAATAATCGTAAAACCTATGTATTGATATCTCTCTGTTAGTGTGTCAAGTGGGTGTAAAGCGGCATAAACACAGCAGTGAAAAGCAGCTAAACCCCATTATAAAAATAAATTACTTTGAAACACCGATGAAACAAAGACAGTGAAAGAGAGAGAAATTCTTACACAATGCATTCGGGGTCTGTGATGCAACCTGGATTGACCATATCTAGACCCACAGCTGGATGAGACATAAGTGTGGACACTCTTGGGGCTGAGAGGTTTGGTGAGGTTGGGTGAGCAAATGCAGACCCTTTAAAGTAATACTGCGTGGTACCCATCGCATGGGTCCCAAATCTCCAGGTTCAAGGGCATCTTCCTACATCAAAAACATGCATGAGAAACCCAGAAGATGGTACACCGTGTGATGGGGAAAGGTTTCTAAAACGCACCTCATTTCTCATCTCCTTGTGCCCGGGTTCGCCATTCCAGCCGCTTTACTAGCAATCTCCCTACTTGGAGCATCAGCACCTTTAACCTCCTGTTCCGTACAGGTTGCAATTTGTCCTGAGGATAAACGGGAAGACGTGGAACCAACGAGAGACTAGCTCTTGGTGTTGGGACAGGCACAGGTCACTCTATTTTCCCATCAGAAAGAAGAATTAACCACAGGCTCAGCCTGCCCCCCGGAACCAGAACAGTGCCTGAAGCCATTCTGCGATTTTGCGGCCAGCTCCCATAAAAACGAGTTGTAAAATGGAGGTTCAGGGCACTGCAATTCACAAACCTGCAGAGTTATAAATGATAACTCTCGTCCACAAATATATTGAGGGAAGGCAAAGAAGAGGATTTGAAATCAAGGCAGAATTGCAGGAAACAGATTTCAGGAGGTAGATTCGAATCGCCTTTAAAGCACATGAAAAGCGGCAAAACGTTGACAATGATGCCCTTGGCCAAAAAGTGCGTATGCGTTTTTTCCTGAATATATTCAGGAAAAAACGCATACGCCCTTTTTGGCCAACCAAGCCACCTGGAAAGGCAAATCAGCGCTACAAAGAAGTCTCGCTTCCCATCGGTCAAAAGGGCCATTCTGAAAAAAGTGTCAAAACCAGAAATGGAGGACAGGCCATGGAGAAATGGGAGCCTTGCTACACTGATGGGCGGGATGTAAATTGCCAAGAGCCACTCTGGAGAAGTGTCCGGTGAGTCCTGAAACATCTGAAAAACACAGCTTAGAGAGCATAGGGCACTTCCACTCATGGGGGTATAAATTGGGAAAATTAAAAATCAGCAAGACACAAGCACCCCAAAGTTTAGGGCTGCTCTGTTGACAAGGACCTCCACTTCATTCCACCTTAAATATCCCAGGAAAGAAAAAAATGGGTAAAGAAGTTGTGGTCCTTATGTACAATGGAATATCACTCAGCCATGAAATCAATGTCATAAGGCTAGTAGCAGCATGATGAGTGGATTTAGGTACGACGATTCTAAGTGAAATAAGTCACACAGAAAAGGACACTTCTCATAAGGTATCACTGATAGAGGGAATGTAAAAACCGTTACACTTCAACTGAATTAAAAAACAGAACAGAGTCACACATGCAGAAAAAACATTATGGCTGCTTAACGGGAAAGGTGAGGTGGGGTGATACATAAAACAAGGGTATCAAATTAGCTCAGACACCATTCCATAAACCCAATATGTAATAGACAAGACCTACTCCTTGCTCAGAGAACTGGACTCAACACGCCCTATTCACCGCACAAGAATATATCTGACTAATAATAATCGTAAAACCTATGTATTGATATCTCTCTGTTAGTGTGTCAAGTGGGTGTAAAGCGGCATAAACACAGCAGTGAAAAGCAGCTAAACCCCATTATAAAAATAAATTACTTTGGAACACCCATGAAACAAAGACAGTGAAAGAGAGAGAAATTCTTACACAATGCGTTCAGGGGCTGTGATGCAACCTGGATTGACCATATCTAGATTCACAGCTGGATCAGACATAAGAGTGGACACTCTTGGGGCTGAGAGGTTTGGTGAGGTTGGGTGAGCAAACGCAGACCCTTTAAAGTAATACTGCATGGTACCCATCGCATGGGTCCCAAATCTCCAGGTTCAAGGGTATCTTCCTACATCAAAAACATGCATGAGAAACCCAGAAGATGGTACACCGTGTGATGGGGAAAGGTTTCTAAAACGCACCTCATTTCTCAGCGCCTTGTGCCCGGGTTCGCCATTCCAGCCGCTTTACTAGCAAGCTCCCTACTTGGAGCATCAGCACCTTTAACCTCCTGTTCCGTACAGGTTGCAATTTGTCCTGAGGATAAACGGGAAGACGTGGAACCAACGAGAGACTAGCTCTTGGTGTTGGGACAGGCAGAGGTCACTCTATTTTCCCATCAGAAAGAAGAATTAACCACAGGCTCAGCCTGCCCCCCGGAACCAGAACAGGGCCTGAAGCCATTCTGTGATTTTGCCGCCAGCTCCCATAAAAACGAGTTGTAAAATGAAGGTTCAGGGCACTGCAATTCACAAACCTGCAGAGTTATAAATGATAACTCTCGTCCACAAATATATTGAGGGAAGGCAAAGAAGAGGATTTGAAATCAAGGCAGAATTGCAGGAAAGAGATTTCAGGAGGTAGATTCGAATCGCCTTTAAAGCACATGAAAAGCGGCAAAACGTTGACAATGATGCCCTTGGCCAAAAAGGGCGTATGCGTTTTTTCCTGAATATATTCAGGAAAAAACGCATACGCCCTTTTTGGCCAACCAAGCAACCTGGAAAGGCAAATCAGCGCTACAAAGAAGTCTCGCTTCCCATCGGTCAAAAGGGCCATGCTGAAAAAAGTGTCAAAACCAGAAATGCAGGACAGGCCATGGAGAAATGGGAGCCTTGCTACACTGATGGGCGGGATGTAAATTGCCAAGAGCCACTCTGGAGAAGTGTCCGGTGAGTCCTTAAACATCTGAAAAACACAGCTTAGAGAGCATAGGGCACATCCACTCATGGGGGTATAAATTGGGAAAATTAAAAATCAGCAAGACACAAGCACCCCAAAGTTTAGGGCTGCTCTGTTGATCAGGACCTCCACTTCATTCCACCTTAAATATCCCAGGAAAGAGAAAAATGGATAAAGAAGTTGTGGTCCTTATGTACAATGGAATATCACTCAGCCATGAAATCAATGTCATAAGGCTAGTAGCAGCATGATGAGTGGATTTAGGTACGACGATTCTAAGTGAAATAAGTCACACAGAAAAGGACACTTCTCATAAGGTATCACTGATAGAGGGAATGTAAAAACCGTTACACTTGAACTGAATTACAAAACAGAACAGAGTCACACATGCAGAAAACACACTATGGCTGCTTAACGGGAAAGGTGAGGTGGGGTGATACATAAAACAAGGGTTTCAAATTAGCTCAGATACCGTTCCATAAACCCAATATGTAATAGACAAGACCTACTCCTTGCTCAGAGAACTGGACTCAACACGCCCTATTCACCGCACAAGAATATATCTGACTAGTAATAATCGTAAAGCCTATGTATTGATATCTCTCTGTTAGTGTGTCAAGTGGGTGTAAAGCGGCATAAACACAGCAGTGAAAAGCAGCTAAATCCCATTATAAAAATAAATTACTTTGAAAAACCCATGAAACAAAGACAGTGAAAGAGAGAGGAATTCTTACACAATGCGTTCAGGGGCTGTGATGCAACCTGGATTGACCATATCTAGACCCACAGCTGGATCAGACATAAGGGTGGACACTCTTGGGGCTGAGAGGTTTGGTGAGGTTGGGTGAGCAAACGCAGACCCTTTAAAGTAATACTGCATGGTACCCATCGCATGGGTCCCAAATCTCCAGGTTCAAGGGCATCTTCCTACATCAAAAACATGCATGAGAAACCTAGAAGATGGTACAACGTGTGATGGGGAAAGGTTTCTAAAACGCACCTCATTTCTCATCTCCTTGTGCCCGGGTTCGCCATTCCAGCCGCTTTACTAGCAATCTCCCTACTTGGAGCATCAGCACCTTTAACCTCCTGTTCCGTAGAGGTTGCAATTTGTCCTGAGGATAAACGGGAAGACGTGGAACCAACGAGAGACTAGCTCTTGGTGTTGGGACAGGCACAGGTCACTCTATTTTCCCATCAGAAAGAAGAATTAACCACAGGCTCAGCCTGCCCCCCGGAACCAGAACAGGGCCTGAAGCCATTCTGCGATTTTGCGGCCAGCTCCCATAAAAACGAGTTGTAAAATGGAGGTTCAGGGCACTGCAATTCACAAACCTGCAGTTATAAATGATAACTCTCGTCCACAAATATATTGCGGGAATGCAACGAAGAGGATTTGAAATCAAGGCAGAATTGCAGGAAACATATTTCAGGAAGTAGATTCGAATCGCATTTAAAGCACATGAAAAGCGGCAAAACGTTGACAATGATGCCCTTGGCCAAAAAGGGCGTATGCGTTTTTTCCTGAATATATTCAGGAAAAAACGCATACGCCCTTTTTGGCCAACCAAGCAACCTGGAAAGGCAAATCAGCACTACAAAGAAGTCTCGCTTCCCATCGGTCAAAAGGGCCATGCTGAAAAAAGTGTCAAAACCAGAAATGGAGGACAGGCCATGGAGAAATGGGAGCCTTGCTACACTGATGGGCGGGATGTAAATTGCCAACAGCCACTCTGGAGAAGTGTCCGGTGAGTCCTGAAACATCTGAAAAACACAGCTTAGAGAGCATAGGGCACTTCCACTCATGGGGGTATGAATTGGGAAAATGAAAAATCAGCAAGACACAAGCACCCCAAAGTTTAGGGCTGCTCTGTTGACAAGGACCTCCACTTCATTCCACCTTAAATATCCCAGGAAAGAGAAAAATGGGTAAAGAAGTTGTGGTCCTTATGTACAATGGAATATCACTCAGCCATGAAATCAATGTCATAAGGCTAGTAGCAGCATGATGAGTGGATTTAGGTACGACGATTCTAAGTGAAATAAGTCACACAGAAAAGGACACTTCTCATAAGGTATCAGTGATAGAGGGAATGTAAAAACCGTTACACTTGAACTGAATTAAAAAACAGAACAGAGTCACACATGCAGAAAAAACATTATGGTTGCTTAACGGGAAAGGTGAGGTGGGGTGATACATAAAACAAGGGTATCAAATTAGCTCAGACACCATTCCATAAACCCAATATGTAATAGACAAGACCTACTCCTTGCTCAGAGAACTGGACTCAACACGCCCTATTCACCGCACAAGAATATATCTGACTAATAATAATCGTAAAACCTATGTATTGATATCTCTCTGTTAGTGTGTCAAGTGGGTGTAAAGCGGCATAAACACAGCAGTGAAAAGCAGCTAAACCCCATTATAAAAATAAATTACTTTGAAAAACCCATGAAACAAAGACATTGAAAGAGAGAGAAATTCTTACACAATGCGTTCAGAGGCTGTGATGCAACCTGGATTGACCATATCTAGACCCACAGTTGGATGAGACATAAGGGTGGACACTCTTGGGGCTGAGAGGTTTGGTGAGGTTGGGTGAGCAAACGCAGACCCTTTAAAGTAATACTGCATGGTACCCATCGAATGGGTCACAAATCTCCAGGTTCAAGGGCATCTTCCTACATCAAAAACATGCATGAGAAACCCAGAAGATGGTACACCGTGTGATGGGGAAAGGTTTCTAAAACGCACCTCATTTCTCATCTCCTTGTGCCCGGGTTCGCCATTCCAGCCGCTTTACTAGCAATCTCCCTACTTGGAGCATCAGCACCTTTAACCTCCTGTTCCGTAGAGGTTGCAATTTGTCCTGAGGATAAACGGGAAGACGTGGAACCAACGAGAGACTAGCTCTTGGTGTTGGGACAGGCACAGGTCACTCTATTTTCCAATCAGAAAGAAGAATTAACCACAGGCTCAGCCTGCCCCCCGGAACCAGAACAGGGCCTGAAGCCATTCTGCGATTTTGCGGCCAGCTCCCATAAAAACGAGTTGTAAAATGGAGGTTCAGGGCACTGCAATTCACAAACCTGCAGAGTTATAAATGATAACTCTCGTCCACAAATATATTGAGGGAAGGCAAAGAAGAGGATTTGAAATCAAGGCAGAATTGCAGGAAACAGATTTCAGGAGGTAGATTCGAATCGCCTTTAAAGCACATGAAAAGCGGCAAAACGTTGACAATGATGCCCTTGGCCAAAAAGGGCGTATGCGTTTTTTCCTGAATATATTCAGGAAAAAACGCATACGCCCTTTTTGGCCAACCAAGCAACCTGGAAAGGCAAATCAGTGCTACAAAGAAGTCTCGCTGCCCATCGGTCAAAAGGGCCATGCTGAAAAAAATGTCAAAACCAGAAATGCAGGACAGGCCATGGAGAAATGGGAGCCTTGCTACAATGATGGGCAGGATGTAAATTGCCAACAGCCACTCTGGAGAAGTGTCCGGTGAGTCCTGAAACATCTGAAAAACACAGCTTAGAGAGCATAGGGCACTTCCACTCATGGGGGTATAAATTGGGAAAATTAAAAATCAGCAAGACACAAGCACCCCAAAGTTTAGGGCTGCTCTGTTGACCAGGACCTCCACTTCATTCCACCTTCAATATCCCAGGAAAGAGAAAAATGGATAAAGAAGTTGTGGTCCTTATGTACAATGGAATATCACTCAGCCATGAAATCAATGTCGTAAGGTTAGTAGCAGCATGATGAGTGGATTTAGGTACGACGATTCTAAGTGAAATAAGTCACACAGAAAAGGACACTTCTCATAAGGTATCACTGATAGAGGGAATGTAAAAACCGTTACACTTGAACTGAATTACAAAAGAGAACAGAGTCACACATGCAGAAAACACACTATGGCTGCTTAACGGGAAAGGTGAGGTGGGGTGATACATAAAACAAGGGTATCAAATTAGCTCAGATACCTTTCCATAAGCCCAATATGTAATAGACAAGACCTACTCCTTGCTCAGAGAACTGGACTCAACACGCCCTATTCACTGCACAAGAATATATCTGACTAATAATAATCGTAAAACCTATGTATTGATATCTCTCTGTTAGTGTGTCAAGTGGGTGTAAAGCGGCATAAACACAGCAGTGAAAAGCAGCTAAACCCCATTATAAAAATAAATTACTTTGAAACACCCATGAAACAAAGACAGTGAAAGAGAGAGAAATTCTTACACAATGCATTCGGGGTCTGTGATGCAACCTGGATTGACCATATCTAGACCCACAGCTGGATGAGACATAAGTGTGGACACTCTTGGGGCTGAGAGGTTTGGTGAGGTTGGGTGAGCAAATGCAGACCCTTTAAAGTAATACTGCGTGGTACCCATCGCATGGGTCCCAAATCTCCAGGTTCAAGGGCATCTTCCTACATCAAAAACATGCATGAGAAACCCAGAAGATGGTACACCGTGTGATGGGGAAAGGTTTCTAAAACGCACCTCATTTCTCATCTCCTTGTGCCCGGGTTCGCCATTCCAGCCGCTTTACTAGCAATCTCCCTACTTGGAGCATCAGCACCTTTAACCTCCTGTTCCGTACAGGTTGCAATTTGTCCTGAGGATAAACGGGAAGACGTGGAACCAACGAGAGACTAGCTCTTGGTGTTGGGACAGGCACAGGTCACTCTATTTTCCCATCAGAAAGAAGAATTAACCACAGGCTCAGCCTGCCCCCCGGAACCAGAACAGTGCCTGAAGCCATTCTGCGATTTTGCGGCCAGCTCCCATAAAAACGAGTTGTAAAATGGAGGTTCAGGGCACTGCAATTCACAAACCTGCAGAGTTATAAATGATAACTCTCGTCCACAAATATATTGAGGGAAGGCAAAGAAGAGGATTTGAAATCAAGGCAGAATTGCAGGAAACAGATTTCAGGAGGTAGATTCGAATCGCCTTTAAAGCACATGAAAAGCGGCAAAACGTTGACAATGATGCCCTTGGCCAAAAAGGGCGTATGCGTTTTTTCCTGAATATATTCAGGAAAAAACGCATACGCCCTTTTTGGCCAACCAAGCCACCTGGAAAGGCAAATCAGCGCTACAAAGAAGTCTCGCTTCCCATCGGTCAAAAGGGCCATTCTGAAAAAAGTGTCAAAACCAGAAATGGAGGACAGGCCATGGAGAAATGGGAGCCTTGCTACACTGATGGGCGGGATGTAAATTGCCAAGAGCCACTCTGGAGAAGTGTCCGGTGAGTCCTGAAACATCTGAAAAACACAGCTTAGAGAGCATAGGGCACTTCCACTCATGGGGGTATAAATTGGGAAAATGAAAAATCAGCAAGACACAAGCACCCCAAAGTTTAGGGCTGCTCTGTTGACAAGGACCTCCACTTCATTCCACCTTAAATATCCCAGGAAAGAAAAAAATGGGTAAAGAAGTTGTGGTCCTTATGTACAATGGAATATCACTCAGCCATGAAATCAATGTCATAAGGCTAGTAGCAGCATGATGAGTGGATTTAGGTACGACGATTCTAAGTGAAATAAGTCACACAGAAAAGGACACTTCTCATAAGGTATCACTGATAGAGGGAATGTAAAAACCGTTACACTTCAACTGAATTAAAAAACAGAACAGAGTCACACATGCAGAAAAAACATTATGGCTGCTTAACGGGAAAGGTGAGGTGGGGTGATACATAAAACAAGGGTATCAAATTAGCTCAGACACCATTCCATAAACCCAATATGTAATAGACAAGACCTACTCCTTGCTCAGAGAACTGGACTCAACACGCCCTATTCACCGCACAAGAATATATCTGACTAATAATAATCGTAAAACCTATGTATTGATATCTCTCTGTTAGTGTGTCAAGTGGGTGTAAAGCGGCATAAACACAGCAGTGAAAAGCAGCTAAACCCCATTATAAAAATAAATTACTTTGGAACACCCATGAAACAAAGACAGTGAAAGAGAGAGAAATTCTTACACAATGCGTTCAGGGGCTGTGATGCAACCTGGATTGACCATATCTAGATTCACAGCTGGATCAGACATAAGAGTGGACACTCTTGGGGCTGAGAGGTTTGGTGAGGTTGGGTGAGCAAACGCAGACCCTTTAAAGTAATACTGCATGGTACCCATCGCATGGGTCCCAAATCTCCAGGTTCAAGGGTATCTTCCTACATCAAAAACATGCATGAGAAACCCAGAAGATGGTACACCGTGTGATGGGGAAAGGTTTCTAAAACGCACCTCATTTCTCAGCGCCTTGTGCCCGGGTTCGCCATTCCAGCCGCTTTACTAGCAAGCTCCCTACTTGGAGCATCAGCACCTTTAACCTCCTGTTCCGTACAGGTTGCAATTTGTCCTGAGGATAAACGGGAAGACGTGGAACCAACGAGAGACTAGCTCTTGGTGTTGGGACAGGCAGAGGTCACTCTATTTTCCCATCAGAAAGAAGAATTAACCACAGGCTCAGCCTGCCCCCCGGAACCAGAACAGGGCCTGAAGCCATTCTGTGATTTTGCCGCCAGCTCCCATAAAAACGAGTTGTAAAATGAAGGTTCAGGGCACTGCAATTCACAAACCTGCAGAGTTATAAATGATAACTCTCGTCCACAAATATATTGAGGGAAGGCAAAGAAGAGGATTTGAAATCAAGGCAGAATTGCAGGAAAGAGATTTCAGGAGGTAGATTCGAATCGCCTTTAAAGCACATGAAAAGCGGCAAAACGTTGACAATGATGCCCTTGGCCAAAAAGGGCGTATGCGTTTTTTCCTGAATATATTCAGGAAAAAACGCATACGCCCTTTTTGGCCAACCAAGCAACCTGGAAAGGCAAATCAGCGCTACAAAGAAGTCTCGCTTCCCATCGGTCAAAAGGGCCATGCTGAAAAAAGTGTCAAAACCAGAAATGCAGGACAGGCCATGGAGAAATGGGAGCCTTGCTACACTGATGGGCGGGATGTAAATTGCCAAGAGCCACTCTGGAGAAGTGTCCAGTGAGTCCTGAAACATCTGAAAAACACAGCTTATAGAGCATAGGGCACTTCCACTCATGGGGGTATAAATTGGGAAAATGAAAAATCAGCAAGACACAAGCACCCCAAAGTTTAGGGCTGCTCTGTTGACAAGGACCTCCACTTCATTCCACCTTAAATATCCCAGGAAAGAGAAAAATGGATAAAGAAGTTGTGGTCCTTATGTACAATGGAATATCACTCAGCCATGAAATCAATGTCATAAGGCTAGTAGCAGCATGATGAGTGGATTTAGGTACGACGATTCTAAGTGAAATAAGTCACACAGAAAAGGACACTTCTCATAAGGTATCACTGATAGAGGGAATGTAAAAACCGTTACACTTGAACTGAATTACAAAACAGAACAGAGTCACACATGCAGAAAACACACTATGGCTGCTTAACGGGAAAGGTGAGGTGGGGTGATACATAAAACAAGGGTTTCAAATTAGCTCAGATACCGTTCCATAAACCCAATATGTAATAGACAACACCTACTCCTTGCTCAGAGAACTGGACTCAACACGCCCTATTCACCGCACAAGAATATATCTGACTAGTAATAATCGTAAAGCCTATGTATTGATATCTCTCTGTTAGTGTGTCAAGTGGGTGTAAAGCGGCATAAACACAGCAGTGAAAAGCAGCTAAATCCCATTATGAAAATAAATTACTTTGAAAAACCCATGAAACAAAGACAGTGAAAGAGAGAGGAATTCTTACACAATGCGTTCAGGGGCTGTGATGCAAACTGGATCGACCATATCTAGACCCACAGCTGGATGAGACATAAGGGTGGACACTCTTGGGGCTGAGAGGTTTGGTGAGGTTGGGTGAGCAAACGCAGACCCTTTAAAGTAATACTGCATGGTACCCATCGCATGGGTCCCAAACCTCCAGGTTCAAGGGCATCTTCCTACATCAAAAACATGCATGAGAAACCCAGAAGATGGTACACCGTGTGATGGGGAAAGGTTTCTAAAACGCACCTCATTTCTCATCTCCTTGTGCCCGGGTTCGCCATTCCAGCCGCTTTACTAGCAATCTCCCTACTTGGAGCATCAGCACCTTTAACCTCCTGTTCCGTACAGGTTGCAATTTGTCCTGAGGATAAACGGGAAGACGTGTAACTAACGAGAGACTAGCTCTTGGTGTTGGGACAGGCACAGGTCACTCTATTTTCCCATCAGAAAGAAGAATTAACCACAGGCTCAGCCTGCCCCCCGGAACCAGAACTGGGCCTGAAGCCATTCTGCGATTTTGCCGCCAGCTCCCATAAAAACGAGTTGTAAAATGGAGGTTCAGGGCACTGCAATTCACAAACCTGCAGAGTTATAAATGATAACTCTCGTCCACAAATATATTGAGGGAAGGCAAAGAAGAGGATTTGAAATCAAGGCAGAATTGCAGGAAACAGATTTCAGGAGGTAGATTCAAATCGCCTTTAAAGCACATGAAAAGCGGCAAAACGTTGACAATGATGCCCTTGGCCAAAAAGTGCGTATGCGTTTTTTCCTGAATATATTCAGGAAAAAACGCATACGCCCTTTTTGGCCAACCAAGCAACCTGGAAAGGCAAATCAGCACTACAAAGAAGTCTCGCTTCCCATCGGTCAAAAGGGCCATGCTGAAAAAAGTGTCAAAACCAGAAATGGAGGACAGGCCATGGAGAAATGGGAGCCTTGCTACACTGATGGGCGGGATGTAAATTGCCAAGAGCCACTCTGGAGAAGTGTCCGGTGAGTCCTGAAACATCTGAAAAACACAGCTTAGAGAGCATAGGGCACTTCCACTCATGGGGGTATAAATTGGGAAAATGAAAAATCAGCAAGACACAAGCACCCCAAAGTTTAGGGCTGCTCTGTTGACAAGGACCTCCACTTCATTCCACCTTAAATATCCCAGGAAAGAAAAAAATGGGTAAAGAAGTTGTGGTCCTTATGTACAATGGAATATCACTCAGCCATGAAATCAATGTCATAAGGCTAGTAGCAGCATGATGAGTGGATTTAGGTACGACGATTCTAAGTGAAATAAGTCACACAGAAAAGGACACTTCTCATAAGGTATCACTGATAGAGGGAATGTAAAAACCGTTACACTTCAACTGAATTAAAAAACAGAACAGAGTCACACATGCAGAAAAAACATTATGGCTGCTTAACGGGAAAGGTGAGGTGGGGTGATACATAAAACAAGGGTATCAAATTAGCTCAGACACCATTCCATAAACCCAATATGTAATAGACAAGACCTACTCCTTGCTCAGAGAACTGGACTCAACACGCCCTATTCACCGCACAAGAATATATCTGACTAATAATAATCGTAAAACCTATGTATTGATATCTCTCTGTTAGTGTGTCAAGTGGGTGTAAAGCGGCATAAACACAGCAGTGAAAAGCAGCTAAACCCCATTATAAAAATAAATTACTTTGGAACACCCATGAAACAAAGACAGTGAAAGAGAGAGAAATTCTTACACAATGCGTTCAGGGGCTGTGATGCAACCTGGATTGACCATATCTAGATTCACAGCTGGATCAGACATAAGAGTGGACACTCTTGGGGCTGAGAGGTTTGGTGAGGTTGGGTGAGCAAACGCAGACCCTTTAAAGTAATACTGCATGGTACCCATCGCATGGGTCCCAAATCTCCAGGTTCAAGGGTATCTTCCTACATCAAAAACATGCATGAGAAACCCAGAAGATGGTACACCGTGTGATGGGGAAAGGTTTCTAAAACGCACCTCATTTCTCAGCGCCTTGTGCCCGGGTTCGCCATTCCAGCCGCTTTACTAGCAAGCTCCCTACTTGGAGCATCAGCACCTTTAACCTCCTGTTCCGTACAGGTTGCAATTTGTCCTGAGGATAAACGGGAAGACGTGGAACCAACGAGAGACTAGCTCTTGGTGTTGGGACAGGCAGAGGTCACTCTATTTTCCCATCAGAAAGAAGAATTAACCACAGGCTCAGCCTGCCCCCCGGAACCAGAACAGGGCCTGAAGCCATTCTGTGATTTTGCCGCCAGCTCCCATAAAAACGAGTTGTAAAATGAAGGTTCAGGGCACTGCAATTCACAAACCTGCAGAGTTATAAATGATAACTCTCGTCCACAAATATATTGAGGGAAGGCAAAGAAGAGGATTTGAAATCAAGGCAGAATTGCAGGAAAGAGATTTCAGGAGGTAGATTCGAATCGCCTTTAAAGCACATGAAAAGCGGCAAAACGTTGACAATGATGCCCTTGGCCAAAAAGGGCGTATGCGTTTTTTCCTGAATATATTCAGGAAAAAACGCATACGCCCTTTTTGGCCAACCAAGCAACCTGGAAAGGCAAATCAGCGCTACAAAGAAGTCTCGCTTCCCATCGGTCAAAAGGGCCATGCTGAAAAAAGTGTCAAAACCAGAAATGCAGGACAGGCCATGGAGAAATGGGAGCCTTGCTACACTGATGGGCGGGATGTAAATTGCCAAGAGCCACTCTGGAGAAGTGTCCAGTGAGTCCTGAAACATCTGAAAAACACAGCTTATAGAGCATAGGGCACTTCCACTCATGGGGGTATAAATTGGGAAAATGAAAAATCAGCAAGACACAAGCACCCCAAAGTTTAGGGCTGCTCTGTTGACAAGGACCTCCACTTCATTCCACCTTAAATATCCCAGGAAAGAGAAAAATGGATAAAGAAGTTGTGGTCCTTATGTACAATGGAATATCACTCAGCCATGAAATCAATGTCATAAGGCTAGTAGCAGCATGATGAGTGGATTTAGGTACGACGATTCTAAGTGAAATAAGTCACACAGAAAAGGACACTTCTCATAAGGTATCACTGATAGAGGGAATGTAAAAACCGTTACACTTGAACTGAATTACAAAACAGAACAGAGTCACACATGCAGAAAACACACTATGGCTGCTTAACGGGAAAGGTGAGGTGGGGTGATACATAAAACAAGGGTTTCAAATTAGCTCAGATACCGTTCCATAAACCCAATATGTAATAGACAACACCTACTCCTTGCTCAGAGAACTGGACTCAACACGCCCTATTCACCGCACAAGAATATATCTGACTAGTAATAATCGTAAAGCCTATGTATTGATATCTCTCTGTTAGTGTGTCAAGTGGGTGTAAAGCGGCATAAACACAGCAGTGAAAAGCAGCTAAATCCCATTATGAAAATAAATTACTTTGAAAAACCCATGAAACAAAGACAGTGAAAGAGAGAGGAATTCTTACACAATGCGTTCAGGGGCTGTGATGCAAACTGGATCGACCATATCTAGACCCACAGCTGGATGAGACATAAGGGTGGACACTCTTGGGGCTGAGAGGTTTGGTGAGGTTGGGTGAGCAAACGCAGACCCTTTAAAGTAATACTGCATGGTACCCATCGCATGGGTCCCAAACCTCCAGGTTCAAGGGCATCTTCCTACATCAAAAACATGCATGAGAAACCCAGAAGATGGTACACCGTGTGATGGGGAAAGGTTTCTAAAACGCACCTCATTTCTCATCTCCTTGTGCCCGGGTTCGCCATTCCAGCCGCTTTACTAGCAATCTCCCTACTTGGAGCATCAGCACCTTTAACCTCCTGTTCCGTACAGGTTGCAATTTGTCCTGAGGATAAACGGGAAGACGTGTAACTAACGAGAGACTAGCTCTTGGTGTTGGGACAGGCACAGGTCACTCTATTTTCCCATCAGAAAGAAGAATTAACCACAGGCTCAGCCTGCCCCCCGGAACCAGAACAGGGCCTGAAGCCATTCTGCGATTTTGCGGCCAGCTCCCATAAAAACGAGTTGTAAAATGGAGGTTCAGGGCACTGCAATTCACAAACCTGCAGTTATAAATGATAACTCTCGTCCACAAATATATTGAGGGAAGGCAAAGAAGAGGATTTGAAATCAAGGCAGAATTGCAGGAAACAGATTTCAGGAGGTAGATTCGAATCGCCTTTAAAGCACATGAAAAGCGGCAAAACGTTGACAATGATGCACTTGGCCAAAAAGGGCGTATGCGTTTTTTCCTGAATATATTCAGGAAAAAACGCATACGCCCTTTTTGGCCAACCAAGCAACCTGGAAAGGCAAATCAGTGCTACAAAGAAGTCTCACTGCCCATCGGTCAAAAGGGCCATGCTGAAAAAAGTGTCAAAACCAGAAATGCAGGACAGGCCATGGAGTAATGGGAGCCTTGCTACACTGATGGGCGGGATGTAAATTGCCAAGAGCCACTCTGGAGAAGTGTCCGGTGAGTCCTGAAACATCTGAAAAACACAGCTTAGAGAGCATAGGGCACTTCCACTCATGGGGGTATGAATTGGGAAAATTAAAAATCAGCAAGACACAAGCACCCCAAAGTTTAGGGCTGCTCTGTTGACCAGGACCTCCACTTCATTCCACCTTAAATATCCCAGGAAAGAGAAAAATGGATAAAGAAGTTGTGGTCCTTATGTACAATGGAATATCACTCAGCCATGAAATCAATGTCGTAAGGTTAGTAGCAGCATGATGAGTGGATTTAGGTACGACGATTCTAAGTGAAATAAGTCACACAGAAAAGGACACTTCTCATAAGGTATCACTGATAGAGGGAATGTAAAAACCGTTACACTTGAACTGAATTACAAAACAGAACAGAGTCACACATGCAGAAAACACACTATGGCTGCTTAACGGGAAAGGTGAGGTGGGGTGATACATAAAACAAGGGTATCAAATTAGCTCAGATACCGTTCCATAAACCCAATATGTAATAGACAAGACCTACTCCTTGCTCAGAGAACTGGACTCAACACGCCCTATTCACCGCACAAGAATATATGTGACTAATAATAATCGTAAAACCTATGTATTGATATATCTCTGTTAGTGTGTCAAGTGGGTGTAAAGCGGCATAAACACAGCAGTGAAAAGCAGCTAAACCCCATTATAAAAATAAATTACTTTGGAACACCCATGAAACAAAGACAGTGAAAGAGAGAGAAATTCTTACACAATGCGTTCAGGGGCTGTGATGCAACCTGGATTGACCATATCTAGATTCACAGCTGGATCAGACATAAGAGTGGACACTCTTGGGGCTGAGAGGTTTGGTGAGGTTGGGTGAGCAAACGCAGACCCTTTAAAGTAATACTGCATGGTACCCATCGCATGGGTCCCAAATCTCCAGGTTCAAGGGTATCTTCCTACATCAAAAACATGCATGAGAAACCCAGAAGATGGTACACCGTGTGATGGGGAAAGGTTTCTAAAACGCACCTCATTTCTCATCGCCTTGTGCCCGGGTTCGCCATTCCAGCCGCTTTACTAGCAAGCTCCCTACTTGGAGCATCAGCACCTTTAACCTCCTGTTCCATACAGGTTGCAATTTGTCCTGAGGATAAACGGGAAGACGTGGAACCAACGAGAGACTAGCTCTTGGTGTTGGGACAGGCAGAGGTCACTCTATTTTCCCATCAGAAAGAAGAATTAACCACAGGCTCAGCCTGCCCCCCGGAACCAGAACAGGGCCTGAAGCCATTCTGCGATTTTGCCGCCAGCTCCCATAAAAACGAGTTGTAAAATGGAGGTTCAGGGCACTGCAATTCACAAACCTGCAGAGTTATAAATGATAACTCTCGTCCACAAATATATTGAGGGAAGGCAAAGAAGAGGATTTGAAATCAAGGCAGAATTGCAGGAAACAGATTTCAGGAGGTAGATTCGAATCGCCTTTAAAGCACATGAAAAGCGGCAAAACGTTGACAATGATGCCCTTGGCCAAAAAGTGCGTATGCGTTTTTTCCTGAATATATTCAGGAAAAAACGCATACGCCCTTTTTGGCCAACCAAGCAACCTGGAAATGCAAATCAGCACTACAAAGAAGTCTCGCTTCCCATCGGTCAAAAGGGCCATGCTGAAAAAAGTGTCAAAACCAGAAATGGAGGACAGGCCATGGAGAAATGGGAGCCTTGCTACACTGATGGGCGGGATGTAAATTGCCAAGAGCCACTCTGGAGAAGTGTCCGGTGAGTCCTGAAACATCTGAAAAACACAGCTTAGAGAGCATAGGGCACTTCCACTCATGGGGGTATAAATTGGGAAAATGAAAAATCAGCAAGACACAAGCACCCCAAAGTTTAGGGCTGCTCTGTTGACAAGGACCTCCACTTCATTCCACCTTAAATATCCCAGGAAAGAAAAAAATAGGTAAAGAAGTTGTGGTCCTTATGTACAATGGAATATCACTCAGCCATGAAATCAATGTCATAAGGCTAGTAGCAGCATGATGAGTGGATTTAGGTACGACGATTCTAAGTGAAATAAGTCACACAGAAAAGGACACTTCTCATAAGGTATCACTGATAGAGGGAATGTAAAAACCGTTACACTTCAACTGAATTAAAAAACAGAACAGAGTCACACATGCAGAAAAAACATTATGGCTGCTTAACGGGAAAGGTGAGGT
The DNA here is from genome assembly GCF_965194805.1 of Balaenoptera borealis. NCBI lineage: Eukaryota > Metazoa > Chordata > Mammalia > Artiodactyla > Balaenopteridae > Balaenoptera > Balaenoptera borealis. Next base: position 536,874 of record NW_028123922.1, read on the forward strand.
GGGGTGATACATAAAACAAGGGTATCAAATTAGCTCAGACACCATTCCATAAACCCAATATGTAATAGACAAGACCTACTCCTTGCTCAGAGAACTGGACTCAACACGCCCTATTCACCGCACAAGAATATATCTGACTAATAATAATCGTAAAACCTATGTATTGATATATCTCTGTTAGTGTGTCAAGTGGGTGTAAAGCGGCATAAACACAGCAGTGAAAAGCAGCTAAACCCCATTATAAAAATAAATTACTTTGGAACACCCATGAAACAAAGACAGTGAAAGAGAGAGAAATTCTTACACAATGCGTTCAGGGGCTGTGATGCAACCTGGATTGACCATATCTAGATTCACAGCTGGATCAGACATAAGAGTGGACACTCTTGGGGCTGAGAGGTTTGGTGAGGTTGGGTGAGCAAACGCAGACCCTTTAAAGTAATACTGCATGGTACCCATCGCATGGGTCCCAAATCTCCAGGTTCAAGGGTATCTTCCTACATCAAAAACATGCATGAGAAACCCAGAAGATGGTACACCGTGTGATGGGGAAAGGTTTCTAAAACGCACCTCATTTCTCAGCGCCTTGTGCCCGGGTTCGCCATTCCAGCCGCTTTACTAGCAAGCTCCCTACTTGGAGCATCAGCACCTTTAACCTCCTGTTCCGTACAGGTTGCAATTTGTCCTGAGGATAAACGGGAAGACATGGAACCAACGAGAGACTAGCTCTTGGTGTTGGGACAGGCAGAGGTCACTCTATTTTCCCATCAGAAAGAAGAATTAACCACAGGCTCAGCCTGCCCCCCGGAACCAGAACAGGGCCTGAAGCCATTCTGTGATTTTGCCGCCAGCTCCCATAAAAACGAGTTGTAAAATGAAGGTTCAGGGCACTGCAATTCACAAACCTGCAGAGTTATAAATGATAACTCTCGTCCACAAATATATTGAGGGAAGGCAAAGAAGAGGATTTGAAATCAAGGCAGAATTGCAGGAAAGAGATTTCAGGAGGTAGATTCGAATCGCCTTTAAAGCACATGAAAAGCGGCAAAATGTTGACAATGATGCCCTTGGCCAAAAAGGGCGTATGCGTTTTTTCCTGAATATATTCAGGAAAAAACGCATACGCCCTTTTTGGCCAACCAAGCAACCTGGAAAGGCAAATCAGCGCTACAAAGAAGTCTCGCTTCCCATCGGTCAAAAGGGCCATGCTGAAAAAAGTGTCAAAACCAGAAATGCAGGACAGGCCATGGAGAAATGGGAGCCTTGCTACACTGATGGGCGGGATGTAAATTGCCAAGAGCCACTCTGGAGAAGTGTCCAGTGAGTCCTGAAACATCTGAAAAACACAGCTTATAGAGCATAGGGCACTTCCACTCATGGGGGTATAAATTGGGAAAATGAAAAATCAGCAAGACACAAGCACCCCAAAGTTTAGGGCTGCTCTGTTGACAAGGACCTCCACTTCATTCCACCTTAAATATCCCAGGAAAGAGAAAAATGGATAAAGAAGTTGTGGTCCTTATGTACAATGGAATATCACTCAGCCATGAAATCAATGTCATAAGGCTAGTAGCAGCATGATGAGTGGATTTAGGTACGACGATTCTAAGTGAAATAAGTCACACAGAAAAGGACACTTCTCATAAGGTATCACTGATAGAGGGAATGTAAAAACCGTTACACTTGAACTGAATTACAAAACAGAACAGAGTCACACATGCAGAAAACACACTATGGCTGCTTAACGGGAAAGGTGAGGTGGGGTGATACATAAAACAAGGGTTTCAAATTAGCTCAGATACCGTTCCATAAACCCAATATGTAATAGACAAGACCTACTCCTTGCTCAGAGAACTGGACTCAACACGCCCTATTCACCGCACAAGAATATATCTGACTAGTAATAATCGTAAAGCCTATGTATTGATATCTCTCTGTTAGTGTGTCAAGTGGGTGTAAAGCGGCATAAACACAGCAGTGAAAAGCAGCTAAATCCCATTATGAAAATAAATTACTTTGAAAAACCCATGAAACAAAGACAGTGAAAGAGAGAGGAATTCTTACACAATGCGTTCAGGGGCTGTGATGCAAACTGGATCGACCATATCTAGACCCACAGCTGGATGAGACATAAGGGTGGACACTCTTGGGGCTGAGAGGTTTGGTGAGGTTGGGTGAGCAAACGCAGACCCTTTAAAGTAATACTGCATGGTACCCATCGCATGGGTCCCAAATCTCCAGCTTCAAGGGCATCTTCCTACATCAAAAACATGCATGAGAAACCCAGAAGATGGTACACCGTGTGATGGGGAAAGGTTTCTAAAACGCACCTCATTTCTCATCTCCTTGTGCCCGGGTTGGCCATTCCAGCCACTTTACTAGCAATCTCCCTACTTGGAGCATCAGCACCTTTAACCTCCTGTTCCGTACAGGTTGCAATTTGTCCTGAGGATAAACGGGAAGACGTGGAACCAACGAGAGACTAGCTCTTGGTGTTGGGACAGGCACAGGTCACTCTATTTTCCCATCAGAAAGAAGAATTAACCACAGGCTCAGCCTGCCCCCCGGAACCAGAACAGGGCCTGAAGCCATTCTGCGATTTTGCGGCCAGCTCCCATAAAAACGAGTTGTAAAATGGAGGTTCAGGGCACTGCAATTCACAAACCTGCAGTTATAAATGATAACTCTCGTCCACAAATATATTGAGGGAAGGCAAAGAAGAGGATTTGAAATCAAGGCAGAATTGCAGGAAACAGATTTCAGGAGGTAGATTCGAATCGCCTTTAAAGCACATGAAAAGCGGCAAAACGTTGACAATGATGCCCTTGGCCAAAAAGGGCGTATGCGTTTTTTCCTGAATATATTCAGGAAAAAACGCATACGCCCTTTTTGGCCAACCAAGCAACCTGGAAAGGCAAATCAGTGCTACAAAGAAGTCTCACTGCCCATCGGTCAAAAGGGCCATGCTGAAAAAAGTGTCAAAACCAGAAATGCAGGACAGGCCATGGAGTAATGGGAGCCTTGCTACACTGATGGGCGGGATGTAAATTGCCAAGAGCCACTCTGGAGAAGTGTCCGGTGAGTCCTGAAACATCTGAAAAACACAGCTTAGAGAGCATAGGGCACTTCCACTCATGGGGGTATGAATTGGGAAAATTAAAAATCAGCAAGACACAAGCACCCCAAAGTTTAGGGCTGCTCTGTTGACCAGGACCTCCACTTCATTCCACCTTAAATATCCCAGGAAAGAGAAAAATGGATAAAGAAGTTGTGGTCCTTATGTACAATGGAATATCACTCAGCCATGAAATCAATGTCGTAAGGTTAGTAGCAGCATGATGAGTGGATTTAGGTACGACGATTCTAAGTGAAATAAGTCACACAGAAAAGGACACTTCTCATAAGGTATCACTGATAGAGGGAATGTAAAAACCGTTACACTTGAACTGAATTACAAAACAGAACAGAGTCACACATGCAGAAAACACACTATGGCTGCTTAACGGGAAAGGTGAGGTGGGGTGATACATAAAACAAGGGTATCAAATTAGCTCAGATACCGTTCCATAAACCCAATATGTAATAGACAAGACCTACTCCTTGCTCAGAGAACTAGACTCAACACGCCCTATTCACCGCACAAGAATATATGTGACTAATAATAATCGTAAAACCTATGTATTGATATATCTCTGTTAGTGTGTCAAGTGGGTGTAAAGCGGCATAAACACAGCAGTGAAAAGCAGCTAAACCCCATTATAAAAATAAATTACTTTGGAACACCCATGAAACAAAGACAGTGAAAGAGAGAGAAATTCTTACACAATGCGTTCAGGGGCTGTGATGCAACCTGGATTGACCATATCTAGATTCACAGCTGGATCAGACATAAGAGTGGACACTCTTGGGGCTGAGAGGTTTGGTGAGGTTGGGTGAGCAAACGCAGACCCTTTAAAGTAATACTGCATGGTACCCATCGCATGGGTCCCAAATCTCCAGGTTCAAGGGTATCTTCCTACATCAAAAACATGCATGAGAAACCCAGAAGATGGTACACCGTGTGATGGGGAAAGGTTTCTAAAACGCACCTCATTTCTCATCGCCTTGTGCCCGGGTTCGCCATTCCAGCCGCTTTACTAGCAAGCTCCCTACTTCGAGCATCAGCACCTTTAACCTCCTGTTCCATACAGGTTGCAATTTGTCCTGAGGATAAACGGGAAGACGTGGAACCAACGAGAGACTAGCTCTTGGTGTTGGGACAGGCAGAGGTCACTCTATTTTCCCATCAGAAAGAAGAATTAACCACAGGCTCAGCCTGCCCCCCGGAACCAGAACAGGGCCTGAAGCCATTCTGCGATTTTGCCGTCAGCTCCCATAAAAACGAGTTGTAAAATGGAGGTTCAGGGCACTGCAATTCACAAACCTGCAGAGTTATAAATGATAACTCTCGTCCACAAATATATTGAGGGAAGGCAAAGAAGAGGATTTGAAATCAAGGCAGAATTGCAGGAAAGAGATTTCAGGAGGTAGATTCGAATCGCCTTTAAAGCACATGAAAAGCGGCAAAACGTTGACAATGATGCCCTTGGCCAAAAAGGGCGTATGCGTTTTTTCCTGAATATATTCAGGAAAAAACGCATACGCCCTTTTTGGCCAACCAAGCAACCTAGAAAGGCAAATCAGCGCTACAAAGAAGTCTGGCTTCCCATCGGTCAAAAGGGCCATGCTGAAAAAAGTGTCAAAACCAGAAATGCAGGACAGGCCATGGAGAAATGGGAGCCTTGCTACACTGATGGGCGGGATGTAAATTGCCAAGAGCCACTCCGGAGAAGTGTCCGGTGAGTCCTGAAACATCTGAAAAACACAGCTTAGAGAGCATAGGGCACTTCCACTCATGGGGGTATAAATTGGGAAAATTAAAAATCAGCAAGACACAAGCACCCCAAAGTTTAGGGCTGCTCTGTTGACCAGGACCTCCACTTCATTCCACCTTAAATATCCCAGGAAAGAGAAAAATGGATAAAGAAGTTGTGGTCCTTATGTACAATGGAATACCACTCAGCCATGAAATCAATGTCGTAAGGTTAGTAGCAGCATGATGAGTGGATTTAGGTACGACGATTCTAAGTGAAATAAGTCACACAGAAAAGGACACTTCTCATAAGGTATCACTGATAGAGGGAATGTAAAAACCGTTACACTTGAACTGAATTACAAAACAGAACAGAGTCACACATGCAGAAAACACACTATGGCTGCTTAACGGGAAAGGTGAGGTGGGGTGATACATAAAACAAGGGTATCAAATTAGCTCAGATACCGTTCCATAAACCCAATATGTAATAGACAAGACCTACTCCTTGCTCAGAGAACTGGACTCAACATGCCCTATTCACCGCACAAGAATATATCTGACTAATAATAATCGTAAAACCTATGTATTGATATCTCTCTGTTAGTGTGTCAAGTGGGTGTAAAGCGGCATAAACACAGCAGTGAAAAGCAGCTAAACCCCATTATAAAAATAAATTACTTTGAAACACCCATGAAACAAAGACAATGAAAGAGAGAGAAATTCTTACACAATGCGTTCAGGGGCTGTGATGCAACCTGGATTGACCATATCTAGACGCACAGCTGGATGAGACATAAGGGTGGACACTCTTGGGGCTGAGAGGTTTGGTGAGGTTGGGTGAGCAAACGCAGACCCTTTAAAGGAATACTGCGTGGTACCCATCGCATGGGTCCCAAATCTCCAGGTTCAAGGGCATCTTCCTACATCAAAAACATGCATGAGAAACCCAGAAGATGGTACACCGTGTGATGGGGAAAGGTTTCTAAAACGCACCTCATTTCTCATCTCCTTGTGCCCGGGTTCGCCATTCCAGCCGCTTTACTAGCAAGCTCCCTACTTGGAGCATCAGCACCTTTAACCTCCTGTTCCATGCAGGTTGCAATTTGTCCTGAGGATAAACGGGAAGACGTGGAACCAACGAGAGACTAGCTCTTGGTGTTGGGACAGGCACAGGTCACTCTATTTTCCCATCAGAAAGAAGAATTAACCACAGGCTCAGCCTGCCCCCCGGAACCAGAACAGGGCCTGAAGCCATTCTGCGATTTTGCGGCCAGCTCCCATAAAAACGAGTTGTAAAATGGAGGTTCAGGGCACTGCAATTCACAAACCTGCAGAGTTATTAATGATAACTCTCGTCCACAAATATATTGAGGGAAGGCAAAGAATAGGATTTGAAATCAAGGCAGAATTGCAGGAAACAGATTTCAGGAGGTAGATACGAATCGCCTTTGAAGCACATGAAAAGCGGCAAAACGTTGACAATGATGCCCTTGGCCAAAAAGGGCGTATGCGTTTTTTCCTGAATATATTCAGGAAAAATCGCATACGCCCTTTTTGGCCAACCAAGCAACCTGGAAAGGCAAATCAGCGCTACAAAGAAGTCTCGCTTCCCATCGGTCAAAAGGGCCATGCTGAAAAAAGTGTCAAAACCAGAAATGCAGGACAGGCCATGGAGAAATGGGAGCCTTGCTACACTGATGGGCGGGATGTAAATTGCCAAAAGCCACTCCGGAGAAGTGTCCGGTGAGTCCTGAAACATCTGAAAAACACAGCTTAGAGAGCATAGGGCACTTCCACTCATGGGGGTATAAATTGGGAAAATTAAAAATCAGCAAGACACAAGCACCCCAAAGTTTAGGGCTGCTCTGTTGACCAGGACCTCCACTTCATTCCACCTTAAATATCCCAGGAAAGAGAAAAATGGATAAAGAAGTTGTGGTCCTTATGTACAATGGAATACCACTCAGCCATGAAATCAATGTCGTAAGGTTAGTAGCAGCATGATGAGTGGATTTAGGTACGACGATTCTAAGTGAAATAAGTCACACAGAAAAGGACACTTCTCATAAGGTATCACTGATAGAGGGAATGTAAAAACCGTTACACTTGAACTGAATTACAAAACAGAACAGAGTCACACATGCAGAAAACACACTATGGCTGCTTAACGGGAAACGTGAGGTGGGGTGATACATAAAACAAGGGTATCAAATTAGCTCAGATACCGTTCCATAAACCCAATATGTAATAGACAAGACCTACTCCTTGCTCAGAGAACTGGACTCAACACGCCCTATTCACCGCACAAGAATATATCTGACTAATAATAATCGTAAAACCTATGTATTGATATCTCTCTGTTATTGTGTCAAGTGGGTTTAAAGCGGCATAAACACAGCAGTGAAAAGCAGCTAAACCCCATTATAAAAATAAATTACTTTGAAACACCCATGAAACAAAGACAGTGAAAGAGAGAGAAATTCTTACACAATGCGATCAGGGGCTGTGATGCAACCTGGATTGACCATATCTAGACGCACAGCTGGATGAGACATAAGGGTGGACACTCTTGGGGCTGAGAGGTTTGGTGAGGTTGGGTGAGCAAACGCAGACCCTTTAAAGTAATACTGCGTGGTACCCATCGCATGGGTCCCAAATCTCCAGGTTCAAGGGCATCTTCCTACATCAAAAACATGCATGAGAAACCCAGAAGATGGTACACCGTGTGATGGGGAAAGGTTTCTAAAACGCACCTCATTTCTCATCTCCTTGTGCCCGGGTTCGCCATTCCAGCTGCTTTACTAGCAAGCTCCCTACTTGGAGCATCAGCACCTTTAACCTCCTGTTCCATACAGGTTGCAATTTGTCCTGAGGATAAACGGGAAGACGTGGAACCAACGAGAGACTAGCTCTTGGTGTTGGGACAGGCACAGGTCACTCTATTTTCCCATCAGAAAGAAGAATTAACCACAGGCTCAGCCTGCCCCCCGGAACCAGAACAGGGCCTGAAGCCATTCTGCGATTTTGCCGCCAGCTCCCATAAAAACGAGTTGTAAAATGGAGGTTCAGGGCACTGCAATTCACAAACCTGCAGAGTTATAAATGATAACTCTCGTCCACAAATATATTGAGGGAAGGCAAAGAATAGGATTTGAAATCAAGGCAGAATTGCAGGAAACAGATTTCAGGAGGTAGATACGAATCGCCTTTAAAGCACATGAAAAGCGGCAAAACGTTGACAATGATGCCCTTGGCCAAAAAGGGCGTATGCGTTTTTTCCTGAATATATTCAGGAAAAAACGCATACGCCCTTTTTGGCCAACCAAGCAACCTGGAAAGGCAAATCAGCGCTACAAAGAAGTCTCGCTTCCCATCGGTCAAAAGGGCCATGCTGAAAAAAGTGTCAAAACCAGAAATGCAGGACAGGCCATGGAGAAATGGGAGCCTTGCTACACTGATGGGCGGGATGTAAATTGCCAAAAGCCACTCCGGAGAAGTGTCCGGTGAGTCCTGAAACATCTGAAAAACACAGCTTAGAGAGCATAGGGCACTTCCACTCATGGGGGTATAAATTGGGAAAATTAAAAATCAGCAAGACACAAGCACCCCAAAGTTTAGGGCTGCTCTGTTGACCAGGACCTCCACTTCATTCCACCTTAAATATCCCAGGAAAGAGAAAAATGGATAAAGAAGTTGTGGTCCTTATGTACAATGGAATACCACTCAGCCATGAAATCAATGTCGTAAGGTTAGTAGCAGCATGATGAGTGGATTTAGGTACGACGATTCTAAGTGAAATAAGTCACACAGAAAAGGACACTTCTCATAAGGTATCACTGATAGAGGGAATGTAAAAACCGTTACACTTGAACTGAATTACAAAACAGAACAGAGTCACACATGCAGAAAACACACTATGGCTGCTTAACGGGAAAGGTGAGGTGGGGTGATACATAAAACAAGGGTATCAAATTAGCTCAGATACCGTTCCATAAACCCAATATGTAATAGACAAGACCTACTCCTTGCTCAGAGAACTGGACTCAACACGCCCTATTCACCGCACAAGAATATATCTGACTAATAATAATCGTAAAACCTATGTATTGATATCTCTCTGTTATTGTGTCAAGTGGGTGTAAAGCGGCATAAACACAGCAGTGAAAAGCAGCTAAACCCCATTATAAAAATAAATTACTTTGAAACACCCATGAAACAAAGACAGTGAAAGAGAGAGAAATTCTTACACAATGCGTTCAGGGGCTGTGATGCAACCTGGATTGACCATATCTAGACGCACAGCTGGATGAGACATAAGGGTGGACACTCTTGGGGCTGAGAGGTTTGGTGAGGTTGGGTGAGCAAACGCAGACCCTTTAAAGTAATACTGCGTGGTACCCATCGCATGGGTCCCAAATCTCCAGGTTCAAGGGCATCTTCCTACATCGAAAACATGCATGAGAAACCCAGAAGATGGTACACCGTGTGATGGGGAAAGGTTTCTAAAACGCACCTCATTTCTCATCTCCTTGTGCCCGGGTTCGCCATTCCAGCCGCTTTACTAGCAAGCTCCCTACTTGGAGCATCAGCACCTTTAACCTCCTGTTCCATGCAGGTTGCAATTTGTCCTGAGGATAAACGGGAAGACGTGGAACCAACGAGAGACTAGCTCTTGGTGTTGGGACAGGCACAGGTCACTCTATTTTCCCATCAGAAAGAAGAATTAACCACAGGCTCAGCCTGCCCCCCGGAACCAGAACAGGGCCTGAAGCCATTCTGCGATTTTGCGGCCAGCTCCCATAAAAACGAGTTGTAAAATGGAGGTTCAGGGCACTGCAATTCAAAAACCTGCAGAGTTATTAATGATAACTCTCCTCCACAAATATATTGAGGGAAGGCAAAGAATAGGATTTGAAATCAAGGCAGAATTGCAGGAAACAGATTTCAGGAGGTAGATACGAATCGCCTTTGAAGCACATGAAAAGCGGCAAAACGTTGACAATGATGCCCTTGGCCAAAAAGGGCGTATGCGTTTTTTCCTGAATATATTCAGGAAAAATCGCATACGCCCTTTTTGGCCAACCAAGCAACCTGGAAAGGCAAATCAGCGCTACAAAGAAGTCTCGCTTCCCATCGGTCAAAAGGGCCATGCTGAAAAAAGTGTCAAAACCAGAAATGCAGGACAGGCCATGGAGAAATGGGAGCCTTGCTACACTGATGGGCGGGATGTAAATTGCCAAGAGCCACTCCGGAGAAGTGTCCGGTGAGTCCTGAAACATCTGAAAAACACAGCTTAGAGAGCATAGGGCACTTCCACTCATGGGGGTATAAATTGGGAAAATTAAAAATCAGCAAGACACAAGCACCCCAAAGTTTAGGGCTGCTCTGTTGACCAGGACCTCCACTTCATTCCACCTTAAATATCCCAGGAAAGAGAAAAATGGATAAAGAAGTTGTGGTCCTTATGTACAATGGAATACCACTCAGCCATGAAATCAATGTCGTAAGGTTAGTAGCAGCATGATGAGTGAATTTAGGTACGACGATTCTAAGTGAAATAAGTCACACAGAAAAGGACACTTCTCATAAGGTATCACTGATAGAGGGAATGTAAAAACCGTTACACTTGAACTGAATTACAAAACAGAACAGAGTCACACATGCAGAAAACACACTATGGCTGCTTAACGGGAAAGGTGAGGTGGGGTGATACATAAAACAAGGGTATCAAATTAGCTCAGATACCGTTCCATAAACCCAATATGTAATAGACAAGACCTACTCCTTGCTCAGAGAACTGGACTCAACACGCCCTATTCACCGCACAAGAATATATCTGACTAATAATAATCGTAAAACCTATGTATTGATATCTCTCTGTTAGTGTGTCAAGTGGGTGTAAAGCGGCATAAACACAGCAGTGAAAAGCAGCTAAACCCCATTATAAAAATAAATTACTTTGAAACACCCATGAAACAAAGACAGTGAAAGAGAGAGAAATTCTTACACAATGCGTTCAGGGGCTGTGATGCAACCTGGATTGACCATATCTAGACGCACAGCTGGATGAGACATAAGGGTGGACACTCTTGGGGCTGAGAGGTTTGGTGAGGTTGGGTGAGCAAACGCAGACCCTTTAAAGGAATACTGCGTGGTACCCATCGCATGGGTCCCAAATCTCCAGGTTCAAGGGCATCTTCCTACATCAAAAACATGCATGAGAAACCCAGAAGATGGTACACCGTGTGATGGGGAAAGGTTTCTAAAACGCACCTCATTTCTCATTTCCTTGTGCCCGGGTTCGCCATTCCAGCCGCTTTACTAGCAAGCTCCCTACTTGGAGCATCAGCACCTTTAACCTCCTGTTCCATACAGGTTGCAATTTGTCCTGAGGATAAACGGGAAGACGTGGAACCAACGAGAGACTAGCTCTTGGTGTTGGGACAGGCACAGGTCACTCTATTTTCCCATCAGAAAGAAGAATTAACCACAGGCTCAGCCTGACCCCCGGAACCAGAACAGGGACTGAAGCCATTCTGCGATTTTGCCGCCAGCTCCCATAAAAACGAGTTGTAAAATGGAGGTTCAGGGCACTGCAATTCACAAACCTGCAGAGTTATTAATGATAACTCTCGTCCACAAATATATTGAGGGAAGGCAAAGAAGAGGATTTGAAATCAAGGCAGAATTGCAGGAAACAGATTTCAGGAGGTAGATACGAATCGCCTTTAAAGCACATGAAAAGCGGCAAAACGTTGACAATGATGCCCTTGGCCAAAAAGGGCGTATGCGTTTTTTCCTGAATATATTCAGGAAAAATCGCATACGCCCTTTTTGGCCAACCAAGCAACCTGGAAAGGCAAATCAGCGCTACAAAGAAGTCTCGCTTCCCATCGGTCAAAAGGGCCATGCTGAAAAAAGTGTCAAAATCAGAAATGCAGGACAGGCCATGGAGAAATGGGAGCCTTGCTACACTGATGGGCGGGATGTAAATTGCCAAAAGCCACTCCGGAGAAGTGTCCGGTGAGTCCTGAAACATCTGAAAAACACAGCTTAGAGAGCATAGGGCACTTCCACTCATGGGGGTATAAATTGGGAAAATTAAAAATCAGCAAGACACAAGCACCCCAAAGTTTAGGGCTGCTCTGTTGACCAGGACCTCCACTTCATTCCACCTTAAATATCCCAGGAAAGAGAAAAATGGATAAAGAAGTTGTGGTCCTTATGTACAATGGAATACCACTCAGCCATGAAATCAATGTCGTAAGGTTAGTAGCAGCATGATGAGTGGATTTAGGTACGACGATTCTAAGTGAAATAAGTCACACAGAAAAGGACACTTCTCATAAGGTATCACTGATAGAGGGAATGTAAAAACCGTTACACTTGAACTGAATTACAAAACAGAACAGAGTCACACATGCAGAAAACACACTATGGCTGCTTAACGGGAAAGGTGAGGTGGGGTGATACATAAAACAAGGGTATCAAATTAGCTCAGATACCGTTCCATAAACCCAATATGTAATAGACAAGACCTACTCCTTGCTCAGAGAACTGGACTCAACACGCCCTATTCACCGCACAAGAATATATCTGACTAATAATAATCGTAAAACCTATGTATTGATATCTCTCTGTTATTGTGTCAAGTGGGTGTAAAGCGGCATAAACACAGCAGTGAAAAGCAGCTAAACCCCATTATAAAAATAAATTACTTTGAAACACCCATGAAACAAAGACAGTGAAAGAGAGAGAAATTCTTACACAATGCGTTCAGGGGCTGTGATGCAACCTGGATTGACCATATCTAGACGCACAGCTGGATGAGACATAAGGGTGGACACTCTTGGGGCTGAGAGGTTTGGTGAGGTTGGGTGAGCAAACGCAGACCCTTTAAAGTAATACTGCGTGGTACCCATCGCATGGGTCCCAAATCTCCAGGTTCAAGGGCATCTTCCTACATCAAAAACATGCATGAGAAACCCAGAAGATGGTACACCGTGTGATGGGGAAAGGTTTCTAAAACGCACCTCATTTCTCATCTCCTTGTGCCCGGGTTCGCCATTCCAGCCGCTTTACTAGCAAGCTCCCTACTTGGAGCATCAGCACCTTTAACCTCCTGTTCCATGCAGGTTGCAATTTGTCCTGAGGATAAACGGGAAGACGTGGAACCAACGAGAGACTAGCTCTTGGTGTTGGGACAGGCACAGGTCACTCTATTTTCCCATCAGAAAGAAGAATTAACCACAGGCTCAGCCTGCCCCCCGGAACCAGAACAGGGCCTGAAGCCATTCGGCGATTTTGCGGCCAGCTCCCATAAAAACGAGTTGTAAAATGGAGGTTCAGGGCACTGCAATTCACAAACCTGCAGAGTTATAAATGATAACTCTCGTCCACAAATATATTGAGGGAAGGCAAAGAAGAGGATTTGAAATCAAGGCAGAATTGCAGGAAACAGATTTCAGGAGGTAGATACGAATCGCCTTTAAAGCACATGAAAAGCGGCAAAACGTTGACAATGATGCCCTTGGCCAAAAAGGGCGTATGCGTTTTTTCCTGAATATATTCAGGAAAAAACGCATACGCCCTTTTTGGCCAACCAAGCAACCTGGAAAGGCAAATCAGCGCTACAAAGAAGTCTCGCTTCCCATCGGTCAAAAGGGCCATGCTGAAAAAAGTGTCAAAACCAGAAATGCAGGACAGGCCATGGAGAAATGGGAGCCTTGCTACACTGATGGGCGGGATGTAAATTGCCAAAAGCCACTCCGGAGAAGTGTCCGGTGAGTCCTGAAACATCTGAAAAACACAGCTTAGAGAGCATAGGGCACTTCCACTCATGGGGGTATAAATTGGGAAAATTAAAAATCAGCAAGACACAAGCACCCCAAAGTTTAGGGCTGCTCTGTTGACCAGGACCTCCACTTCATTCCACCTTAAATATCCCAGGAAAGAGAAAAATGGATAAAGAAGTTGTGGTCCTTATGTACAATGGAATACCACTCAGCCATGAAATCAATGTCGTAAGGTTAGTAGCAGCATGATGAGTGGATTTAGGTACGACGATTCTAAGTGAAATAAGTCACACAGAAAAGGACACTTCTCATAAGGTATCACTGATAGAGGGAATGTAAAAACCGTTACACTTGAACTGAATTACAAAACAGAACAGAGTCACACATGCAGAAAACACACTATGGCTGCTTAACGGGAAAGGTGAGGTGGGGTGATACATAAAACAAGGGTATCAAATTAGCTCAGATACCGTTCCATAAACCCAATATGTAATAGACAAGACCTACTCCTTGCTCAGAGAACTGGACTCAACACGCCCTATTCACCGCACAAGAATATATCTGACTAATAATAATCGTAAAACCTATGTATTGATATCTCTCTGTTAGTGTGTCAAGTGGGTGTAAAGCGGCATAAACACAGCAGTGAAAAGCAGCTAAACCCCATTATAAAAATAAATTACTTTGAAACACCCATGAAACAAAGACAGTGAAAGAGAGAGAAATTCTTACACAATGCGTTCAGGGGCTGTGATGCAACCTGGATTGACCATATCTAGACGCACAGCTGGATGAGACATAAGGGTGGACACTCTTGGGGCTGAGAGGTTTGGTGAGGTTGGGTGAGCAAACGCAGACCCTTTAAAGTAATACTGCGTGGTACCCATCGCATGGGTCCCAAATCTCCAGGTTCAAGGGCATCTTCCTACATCAAAAACATGCATGAGAAACCCAGAAGATGGTACACCGTGTGATGGGGAAAGGTTTCTAAAACGCACCTCATTTCTCATCTCCTTGTGCCCGGGTTCGCCATTCCAGCCGCTTTACTAGCAAGCTCCCTACTTGGAGCATCAGCACCTTTAACCTCCTGTTCCATACAGGTTGCAATTTGTCCTGAGGATAAACGGGAAGACGTGGAACCAACGAGAGACTAGCTCTTGGTGTTGGGACAGGCACAGGTCACTCTATTTTCCCATCAGAAAGAAGAATTAACCACAGGCTCAGCCTGCCCCCCGGAACCAGAACAGGGCCTGAAGCCATTCTGCGATTTTGCGGCCAGCTCCCATAAAAACGAGTTGTAAAATGGAGGTTCAGGGCACTGCAATTCACAAACCTGCAGAGTTATAAATGATAACTCTCGTCCACAAATATATTGAGGGAAGGCAAAGAATAGGATTTGAAATCAAGGCAGAATTGCAGGAAACAGATTTCAGGAGGTAGATACGAATCGCCTTTAAAGCACATGAAAAGCGACAAAACGTTGACAATGATGCCCTTGGCCAAAAAGGGCGTATGCGTTTTTTCCTGAATATATTCAGGAAAAAACGCATACGCCCTTTTTGGCCAACCAAGCAACCTGGAAAGGCAAATCAGCGCTACAAAGAAGTCTCGCTTCCCATCGGTCAAAAGGGCCATGCTGAAAAAAGTGTCAAAACCAGAAATGCAGGACAGGCCATGGAGAAATGGGAGCCTTGCTACACTGATGGGCGGGATGTAAATTGCCAAAAGCCACTCCGGAGAAGTGTCCGGTGAGTCCTGAAACATCTGAAAAACACAGCTTAGAGAGCATAGGGCACTTCCACTCATGGGGGTATAAATTGGGAAAATTAAAAATCAGCAAGACACAAGCACCCCAAAGTTTAGGGCTGCTCTGTTGACAAGGACCTCCACTTCATTCCACCTTAAATATCCCAGGAAAGAGAAAAATGGATAAAGAAGTTGTGGTCCTTATGTACAATGGAATACCACTCAGCCATGAAATCAATGTCGTAAGGTTAGTAGCAGCATGATGAGTGGATTTAGGTACGACGATTCTAAGTGAAATAAGTCACACAGAAAAGGACACTTCTCATAAGGTATCACTGATAGAGGGAATGTAAAAACCGTTACACTTGAACTGAATTACAAAACAGAACAGAGTCACACATGCAGAAAACACACTATGGCTGCTTAACGGGAAAGGTGAGGTGGGGTGATACATAAAACAAGGGTATCAAATTAGCTCAGATACCGTTCCATAAACCCAATATGTAATAGACAAGACCTACTCCTTGCTCAGAGAACTGGACTCAACACGCCCTATTCACCGCACAAGAATATATCTGACTAATAATAATCGTAAAACCTATGTATTGATATCTCTCTGTTATTGTGTCAAGTGGGTGTAAAGCGGCATAAACACAGCAGTGAAAAGCAGCTAAACCCCATTATAAAAATAAATTACTTTGAAACACCCATGAAACAAAGACAGTGAAAGAGAGAGAAATTCTTACACAATGCGTTCAGGGGCTGTGATGCAACCTGGATTGACCATATCTAGACGCACAGCTGGATGAGACATAAGGGTGGACACTCTTGGGGCTGAGAGGTTTGGTGAGGTTGGGTGAGCAAACGCAGACCCTTTAAAGTAATACTGCGTGGTACCCATCGCATGGGTCCCAAATCTCCAGGTTCAAGGGCATCTTCCTACATCGAAAACATGCATGAGAAACCCAGAAGATGGTACACCGTGTGATGGGGAAAGGTTTCTAAAACGCACCTCATTTCTCATCTCCTTGTGCCCGGGTTCGCCATTCCAGCCGCTTTACTAGCAAGCTCCCTACTTGGAGCATCAGCACCTTTAACCTCCTGTTCCATGCAGGTTGCAATTTGTCCTGAGGATAAACGGGAAGACGTGGAACCAACGAGAGACTAGCTCTTGGTGTTGTGACAGGCACAGGTCACTCTATTTTCCCATCAGAAAGAAGAATTAACCACAGGCTCAGCCTGCCCCCCGGAACCAGAACAGGGCCTGAAGCCATTCTGCGATTTTGCGGCCAGCTCCCATAAAAACGAGTTGTAAAATGGAGGTTCAGGGCACTGCAATTCAAAAACCTGCAGAGTTATTAATGATAACTCTCGTCCACAAATATATTGAGGGAAGGCAAAGAATAGGATTTGAAATCAAGGCAGAATTGCAGGAAACAGATTTCAGGAGGTAGATACGAATCGCCTTTGAAGCACATGAAAAGCGGCAAAACGTTGACAATGATGCCCTTGGCCAAAAAGGGTGTATGCGTTTTTTCCTGAATATATTCAGGAAAAATCGCATACGCCCTTTTTGGCCAACCAAGCAACCTGGAAAGGCAAATCAGCGCTACAAAGAAGTCTCGCTTCCCATCGGTCAAAAGGGCCATGCTGAAAAAAGTGTCAAAACCAGAAATGCAGGACAGGCCATGGAGAAATGGGAGCCTTGCTACACTGATGGGCGGGATGTAAATTGCCAAGAGCCACTCCGGAGAAGTGTCCGGTGAGTCCTGAAACATCTGAAAAACACAGCTTAGAGAGCATAGGGCACTTCCACTCATGGGGGTATAAATTGGGAAAATTAAAAATCAGCAAGACACAAGCACCCCAAAGTTTAGGGCTGCTCTGTTGACCAGGACCTCCACTTCATTCCACCTTAAATATCCCAGGAAAGAGAAAAATGGATAAAGAAGTTGTGGTCCTTATGTACAATGGAATACCACTCAGCCATGAAATCAATGTCGTAAGGTTAGTAG
This sequence comes from Balaenoptera borealis, assembly GCF_965194805.1. NCBI lineage: Eukaryota > Metazoa > Chordata > Mammalia > Artiodactyla > Balaenopteridae > Balaenoptera > Balaenoptera borealis. Next base: position 554,285 of record NW_028123922.1, read on the forward strand.
CAGCATGATGAGTGGATTTAGGTACGACGATTCTAAGTGAAATAAGTCACACAGAAAAGGACACTTCTCATAAGGTATCACTGATAGAGGGAATGTAAAAACCGTTACACTTGAACTGAATTACAAAACAGAACAGAGTCACACATGCAGAAAACACACTATGGCTGCTTAACGGGAAAGGTGAGGTGGGGTGATACATAAAACAAGGGTATCAAATTAGCTCAGATACCGTTCCATAAACCCAATATGTAATAGACAAGACCTACTCCTTGCTCAGAGAACTGGACTCAACACGCCCTATTCACCGCACAAGAATATATCTGACTAATAATAATCGTAAAACCTATGTATTGATATCTCTCTGTTAGTGTGTCAAGTGGGTGTAAAGCGGCATAAACACAGCAGTGAAAAGCAGCTAAACCCCATTATAAAAATAAATTACTTTGAAACACCCATGAAACAAAGACAGTGAAAGAGAGAGAAATTCTTACACAATGCGTTCAGGGGCTGTGATGCAACCTGGATTGACCATATCTAGACGCACAGCTGGATGAGACATAAGGGTGGACACTCTTGGGGCTGAGAGGTTTGGTGAGGTTGGGTGAGCAAACGCAGACCCTTTAAAGGAATACTGCGTGGTACCCATCGCATGGGTCCCAAATCTCCAGGTTCAAGGGCATCTTCCTACATCAAAAACATGCATGAGAAACCCAGAAGATGGTACACCGTGTGATGGGGAAAGGTTTCTAAAACGCACCTCATTTCTCATTTCCTTGTGCCCGGGTTCGCCATTCCAGCCGCTTTACTAGCAAGCTCCCTACTTGGAGCATCAGCACCTTTAACCTCCTGTTCCATACAGGTTGCAATTTGTCCTGAGGATAAACGGGAAGACGTGGAACCAACGAGAGACTAGCTCTTGGTGTTGGGACAGGCACAGGTCACTCTATTTTCCCATCAGAAAGAAGAATTAACCACAGGCTCAGCCTGACCCCCGGAACCAGAACAGGGCCTGAAGCCATTCTGCGATTTTGCCGCCAGCTCCCATAAAAACGAGTTGTAAAATGGAGGTTCAGGGCACTGCAATTCACAAACCTGCAGAGTTATTAATGATAACTCTCGTCCACAAATATATTGAGGGAAGGCAAAGAAGAGGATTTGAAATCAAGGCAGAATTGCAGGAAACAAATTTCAGGAGGTAGATACGAATCGCCTTTAAAGCACATGAAAAGCGGCAAAACGTTGACAATGATGCCCTTGGCCAAAAAGGGCGTATGCGTTTTTTCCTGAATATATTCAGGAAAAATCGCATACGCCCTTTTTGGCCAACCAAGCAACCTGGAAAGGCAAATCAGCGCTACAAAGAAGTCTCGCTTCCCATCGGTCCAAAGGGCCATGCTGAAAAAAGTGTCAAAATCAGAAATGCAGGACAGGCCATGGAGAAATGGGAGCCTTGCTACACTGATGGGCGGGATGTAAATTGCCAAAAGCCACTCCGGAGAAGTGTCCGGTGAGTCCTGAAACATCTGAAAAACACAGCTTAGAGAGCATAGGGCACTTCCACTCATGGGGGTATAAATTGGGAAAATTAAAAATCAGCAAGACACAAGCACCCCAAAGTTTAGGGCTGCTCTGTTGACCAGGACCTCCACTTCATTCCACCTTAAATATCCCAGGAAAGAGAAAAATGGATAAAGAAGTTGTGGTCCTTATGTACAATGGAATACCACTCAGCCATGAAATCAATGTCGTAAGGTTAGTAGCAGCATGATGAGTGGATTTAGGTACGACGATTCTAAGTGAAATAAGTCACACAGAAAAGGACACTTCTCATAAGGTATCACTGATAGAGGGAATGTAAAAACCGTTACACTTGAACTGAATTACAAAACAGAACAGAGTCACACATGCAGAAAACACACTATGGCTGCTTAACGGGAAAGGTGAGGTGGGGTGATACATAAAACAAGGGTATCAAATTAGCTCAGATACCGTTCCATAAACCCAATATGTAATAGACAAGACCTACTCCTGGCTCAGAGAACTGGACTCAACACGCCCTATTCACCGCACAAGAATATATCTGACTAATAATAATCGTAAAACCTATGTATTGATATCTCTCTGTTATTGTGTCAAGTGGGTGTAAAGCGGCATAAACACAGCAGTGAAAAGCAGCTAAACCCCATTATAAAAATAAATTACTTTGAAACACCCATGAAACAAAGACAGTGAAAGAGAGAGAAATTCTTACACAATGCGTTCAGGGGCTGTGATGCAACCTGGATTGACCATATCTAGACGCACAGCTGGATGAGACATAAGGGTGGACACTCTTGGGGCTGAGAGGTTTGGTGAGGTTGGGTGAGCAAACGCAGACCCTTTAAAGTAATACTGCGTGGTACCCATCGCAAGGGTCCCAAATCTCCAGGTTCAAGGGCATCTTCCTACATCAAAAACATGCATGAGAAACCCAGAAGATGGTACACCGTGTGATGGGGAAAGGTTTCTAAAACGCACCTCATTTCTCATCTCCTTGTGCCCGGGTTCGCCATTCCAGCCGCTTTACTAGCAAGCTCCCTACTTGGAGCATCAGCACCTTTAACCTCCTGTTCCATGCAGGTTGCAATTTGTCCTGAGGATAAACGGGAAGACGTGGAAACAACGAGAGACTAGCTCTTGGTGTTCGGACAGGCACAGGTCACTCTATTTTCCCATCAGAAAGAAGAATTAACCACAGGCTCAGCCTGCCCCCCGGAACCAGAACAGGGCCTGAAGCCATTCTGCGATTTTGCGGCCAGCTCCCATAAAAACGAGTTGTAAAATGGAGGTTCAGGGCACTGCAATTCACAAACCTGCAGAGTTATTAATGATAACTCTCGTCCACAAATATATTGAGGGAAGGCAAAGAAGAGGATTTGAAATCAAGGCAGAATTGCAGGAAACAGATTTCAGGAGGTAGATACGAATCGCCTTTAAAGCACATGAAAAGCGGCAAAACGTTGACAATGATGCCCTTGGCCAAAAAGGGCGTATGCGTTTTTTCCTGAATATATTCAGGAAAAAACGCATACGCCCTTTTTGGCCAACCAAGCCACCTGGAAAGGCAAATCAGCGCTACAAAGAAGTCTCGCTTCCCATCGGTCAAAAGGGCCATGCTGAAAAAAGTGTAAAAACCAGAAATGCAGGACAGGCCATGGAGAAATGGGAGCCTTGCTACACTGATGGGCGGGATGTAAATTGCCAAAAGCCACTCCGGAGAAGTGTCCGGTGAGTCCTGAAACATCTGAAAAACACAGCTTAGAGAGCATAGGGCACTTCCACTCATGGGGGTATAAATTGGGAAAATTAAAAATCAGCAAGACACAAGCACCCCAACGTTTAGGGCTGCTGTGTTGACCAGGACCTCCACTTCATTCCACCTTAAATATCCCAGGAAAGAGAAAAATGGATAAAGAAGTTGTGGTCCTTATGTACAATGGAATACCACTCAGCCATGAAATCAATGTCGTAAGGTTAGTAGCAGCATGATGAGTGGATTTAGGTACGACGATTCTAAGTGAAATAAGTCACACAGAAAAGGACACTTCTCATAAGGTATCACTGATAGAGGGAATGTAAAAACCGTTACACTTGAACTGAATTACAAAACAGAACAGAGTCACACATGCAGAAAACACACTATGGCTGCTTAACGGGAAAGGTGAGGTGGGGTGATACATAAAACAAGGGTATCAAATTAGCTCAGATACCGTTCCATAAACCCAATATGTAATAGACAAGACCTACTCCTTGCTCAGAGAACTGGACTCAACACGCCCTATTCACCGCACAAGAATATATCTGACTAATAATAATCGTAAAACCTATGTATTGATATCTCTCTGTTAGTGTGTCAAGTGGGTGTAAAGCGGCATAAACACAGCAGTGAAAAGCAGCTAAACCCCATTATAAAAATAAATTACTTTGAAACACCCATGAAACAAAGACAGTGAAAGAGAGAGAAATTCTTACACAATGCGTTCAGGGGCTGTGATGCAACCTGGATTGACCATATCTAGACGCACAGCTGGATGAGACATAAGGGTGGACACTCTTGGGGCTGAGAGGTTTGGTGAGGTTGGGTGAGCAAACGCAGACCCTTTAAAGTAATACTGCGTGGTACCCATCGCATGGGTCCCAAATCTCCAGGTTCAAGGGCATCTTCCTACATCAAAAACATGCATGAGAAACCCAGAAGATGGTACACCGTGTGATGGGGAAAGGTTTCTAAAACGCACCTCATTTCTCATCTCCTTGTGCCCGGGTTCGCCATTCCAGCCGCTTTACTAGCAAGCTCCCTACTTGGAGCATCAGCACCTTTAACCTCCTGTTCCATACAGGTTGCAATTTGTCCTGAGGATAAACGGGAAGACGTGGAACCAACGAGAGACTAGCTCTTGGTGTTGGGACAGGCACAGGTCACTCTATTTTCCCATCAGAAAGAAGAATTAACCACAGGCTCAGCCTGCCCCCCGGAACCAGAACAGGGCCTGAAGCCATTCGGCGATTTTGCGGCCAGCTCCCATAAAAACGAGTTGTAAAATGGAGGTTCAGGGCACTGCAATTCACAAACCTGCAGAGTTATAAATGATAACTCTCGTCCACAAATATATTGAGGGAAGGCAAAGAAGAGGATTTGAAATCAAGGCAGAATTGCAGGAAACAGATTTCAGGAGGTAGATACGAATCGCCTTTAAAGCACATGAAAAGCGGCAAAACGTTGACAATGATGCCCTTGGCCAAAAAGGGCGTATGCGTTTTTTCCTGAATATATTCAGGAAAAAACGCATACGCCCTTTTTGGCCAACCAAGCAACCTGGAAAGGCAAATCAGCGCTACAAAGAAGTCTCGCTTCCCATCGGTCAAAAGGGCCATGCTGAAAAAAGTGTCAAAACCAGAAATGCAGGACAGGCCATGGAGAAATGGGAGCCTTGCTACACTGATGGGCGGGATGTAAATTGCCAAAAGCCACTCCGGAGAAGTGTCCGGTGAGTCCTGAAACATCTGAAAAACACAGCTTAGAGAGCATAGGGCACTTCCACTCATGGGGGTATAAATTGGGAAAATTAAAAATCAGCAAGACACAAGCACCCCAAAGTTTAGGGCTGCTCTGTTGACCAGGACCTCCACTTCATTCCACCTTAAATATCCCAGGAAAGAGAAAAATGGATAAAGAAGTTGTGGTCCTTATGTACAATGGAATACCACTCAGCCATGAAATCAATGTCGTAAGGTTAGTAGCAGCATGATGAGTGGATTTAGGTACGACGATTCTAAGTGAAATAAGTCACACAGAAAAGGACACTTCTCATAAGGTATCACTGATAGAGGGAATGTAAAAACCGTTACACTTGAACTGAATTACAAAACAGAACAGAGTCACACATGCAGAAAACACACTATGGCTGCTTAACGGGAAAGGTGAGGTGGGGTGATACATAAAACAAGGGTATCAAATTAGCTCAGATACCGTTCCATAAACCCAATATGTAATAGACAAGACCTACTCCTTGCTCAGAGAACTGGACTCAACACGCCCTATTCACCGCACAAGAATATATCTGACTAATAATAATCGTAAAACCTATGTATTGATATCTCTCTGTTAGTGTGTCAAGTGGGTGTAAAGCGGCATAAACACAGCAGTGAAAAGCAGCTAAACCCCATTATAAAAATAAATTACTTTGAAACACCCATGAAACAAAGACAGTGAAAGAGAGAGAAATTCTTACACAATGCGTTCAGGGGCTGTGATGCAACCTGGATTGACCATATCTAGACGCACAGCTGGATGAGACATAAGGGTGGACACTCTTGGGGCTGAGAGGTTTGGTGAGGTTGGGTGAGCAAACGCAGACCCTTTAAAGTAATACTGCGTGGTACCCATCGCATGGGTCCCAAATCTCCAGGTTCAAGGGCATCTTCCTACATCAAAAACATGCATGAGAAACCCAGAAGATGGTACACCGTGTGATGGGGAAAGGTTTCTAAAACGCACCTCATTTCTCATCTCCTTGTGCCCGAGTTCGCCATTCCAGCCGCTTTACTAGCAAGCTCCCTACTTGGAGCATCAGCACCTTTAACCTCCTGTTCCATACAGGTTGCAATTTGTCCTGAGGATAAACGGGAAGACGTGGAACCAACGAGAGACTAGCTCTTGGTGTTGGGACAGGCACAGGTCACTCTATTTTCCCATCAGAAAGAAGAATTAACCACAGGCTCAGCCTGCCCCCCGGAACCAGAACAGGGCCTGAAGCCATTCTGCGATTTTGCCGCCAGCTCCCATAAAAACGAGTTGTAAAATGGAGGTTCAGGGCACTGCAATTCACAAACATGCAGAGTTATAAATGATAACTCTCGTCCACAAATATATTGAGGGAAGGCAAAGAAGAGGATTTGAAATCAAGGCAGAATTGCAAGAAACAGATTTCAGGAGGTAGATACGAATCGCCTTTAAAGCACATGAAAAGCGGCAAAACGTTGACAATGATGCCCTTGGCCAAAAAGGGCGTATGCGTTTTTTCCTGAATATATTCAGGAAAAAACGCATACGCCCTTTTTGGCCAACCAAGGAACCTGGAAAGGCATATCAGCGCTACAAAGAAGTCTCGCTTCCAATCGGTCAAAAGGGCCATGCTGAAAAAAGTGTCAAAACCAGAAATGCAGGACAGGCCATGGAGAAATGGGAGCCTTGCTACACTGATGGGCGGGATGTAAATAGCCAAGAGCCACTCTGGAGAAGTGTCCGGTGAGTCCTGAAACATCTGAAAAACACAGCTTAGAGAGCATAGGGCACTTCCACTCATGGGGGTATAAATTGGGAAAATTAAAAATCAGCAAGACACAAGCACCCCAAAGTTTAGGGCTGCTCTGTTGACCAGGACCTCCACTTCATTCCACCTTAAATATCCCAGGAAAGAGAAAAATGGATAAAGAAGTTGTGGTCCTTATGTACAATGGAATATCACTCAGCCAGGAAATCAATGTTGTAAGGTTAGTAGCAGCATGATGAGTGGATTTAGGTACGACGATTCTAAGTGAAATAAGTCACACAGAAAAGGACACTTCTCATAAGGTATCACTGATAGAGGGAATGTAAAAACCGTTACACTTGAACTGAATTACAAAACAGAACAGAGTCACACATGCAGAAAACACACTATGGCTGCTTAACGGGAAAGGTGAGGTGGGGTGATACATAAAACAAGGGTATCAAATTAGCTCAGATACCGTTCCATAAACCCAATATGTAATAGACAAGACCTACTCCTTGCTCAGAGAACTGGACTCAACACGCCCTATTCACCACACTAGAATATATCTGACTAATAATAATCGTAAAACCTATGTATTGATATCTCTCTGTTAGTGTGTCAAGTGGGTGTAAAGCGGCATAAACACAGCAGTAAAAAGCAGCTAAACCCCATTATAAAAATAAATTACTTTGAAACACCCATGAAACAAAGACAGTGAAAGAGAGAGAAATTCTTACACAATGCGTTCAGGGGCTGTGATGCAACCTGGATTGACCATATCTAGACGCACAGCTGGATGAGACATAAGGGTGGACACTCTTGGGGCTGAGAGGTTTGGTGAGGTTGGGTGAGCAAACGCAGACCCTTTAAAGTAATACTGCGTGGTACCCATCGCATGGGTCCCAAATCTCCAGGTTCAAGGGCATCTTCCTACATCAAAAACATGCATGAGAAACCCAGAAGATGGTACACCGTGTGATGGGGAAAGGTTTCTAAAACGCACCTCATTTCTCATCTCCTTGTGCCCGGGTTCGCCATTCCAGCCGCTTTACTAGCAAGCTCCCTACTTGGAGCATCAGCACCTTTAACCTCCTGTTCCATGCAGGTTGCAATTTGTCCTGAGGATAAACGGGAAGACGTGGAACCAACGAGAGACTAGCTCTTGGTGTTGGGACAGGCACAGGTCACTCTATTTTCCCATCAGAAAGAAGAATTAACCACAGGCTCAGCCTGCCCCCCGGAACCAGAACAGGGCCTGAAGCCATTCGGCGATTTTGCGGCCAGCTCCCATAAAAACGAGTTGTAAAATGGAGGTTCAGGGCACTGCAATTCACAAACCTGCAGAGTTATAAATGATAACTCTCGTCCACAAATATATTGAGGGAAGGCAAAGAAGAGGATTTGAAATCAAGGCAGAATTGCAGGAAACAGATTTCAGGAGGTAGATACGAATCGCCTTTAAAGCACATGAAAAGCGGCAAAACGTTGACAATGATGCCCTTGGCCAAAAAGGGCGTATGCGTTTTTTCCTGAATATATTCAGGAAAAAACGCATACGCCCTTTTTGGCCAACCAAGCAACCTGGAAAGGCAAATCAGCGCTACAAAGAAGTCTCGCTTCCCATCGGTCAAAAGGGCCATGCTGAAAAAAGTGTCAAAACCAGAAATGCAGGACAGGCCATGGAGAAATGGGAGCCTTGCTACACTGATGGGCGGGATGTAAATTGCCAAAAGCCACTCCGGAGAAGTGTCCGGTGAGTCCTGAAACATCTGAAAAACACAGCTTAGAGAGCATAGGGCACTTCCACTCATGGGGGTATAAATTGGGAAAATTAAAAATCAGCAAGACACAAGCACCCCAAAGTTTAGGGCTGCTCTGTTGACCAGGACCTCCACTTCATTCCACCTTAAATATCCCAGGAAAGAGAAAAATGGATAAAGAAGTTGTGGTCCTTATGTACAATGGAATACCACTCAGCCATGAAATCAATGTCGTAAGGTTAGTAGCAGCATGATGAGTGGATTTAGGTACGACGATTCTAAGTGAAATAAGTCACACAGAAAAGGACACTTCTCATAAGGTATCACTGATAGAGGGAATGTAAAAACCGTTACACTTGAACTGAATTACAAAACAGAACAGAGTCACACATGCAGAAAACACACTATGGCTGCTTAACGGGAAAGGTGAGGTGGGGTGATACATAAAACAAGGGTATCAAATTAGCTCAGATACCGTTCCATAAACCCAATATGTAATAGACAAGACCTACTCCTTGCTCAGAGAACTGGACTCAACACGCCCTATTCACCGCACAAGAATATATCTGACTAATAATAATCGTAAAACCTATGTATTGATATCTCTCTGTTAGTGTGTCAAGTGGGTGTAAAGCGGCATAAACACAGCAGTGAAAAGCAGCTAAACCCCATTATAAAAATAAATTACTTTGAAACACCCATGAAACAAAGACAGTGAAAGAGAGAGAAATTCTTACACAATGCGTTCAGGGGCTGTGATGCAACCTGGATTGACCATATCTAGACGCACAGCTGGATGAGACATAAGGGTGGACACTCTTGGGGCTGAGAGGTTTGGTGAGGTTGGGTGAGCAAACGCAGACCCTTTAAAGTAATACTGCGTGGTACCCATCGCATGGGTCCCAAATCTCCAGGTTCAAGGGCATCTTCCTACATCAAAAACATGCATGAGAAACCCAGAAGATGGTACACCGTGTGATGGGGAAAGGTTTCTAAAACGCACCTCATTTCTCATCTCCTTGTGCCCGGGTTCGCCATTCCAGCCGCTTTACTAGCAAGCTCCCTACTTGGAGCATCAGCACCTTTAACCTCCTGTTCCATACAGGTTGCAATTTGTCCTGAGGATAAACGGGAAGACGTGGAACCAACGAGAGACTAGCTCTTGGTGTTGGGACAGGCACAGGTCACTCTATTTTCCCATCAGAAAGAAGAATTAACCACAGGCTCAGCCTGCCCCCCGGAACCAGAACAGGGCCTGAAGCCATTCTGCGATTTTGCGGCCAGCTCCCATAAAAACGAGTTGTAAAATGGAGGTTCAGGGCACTGCAATTCACAAACCTGCAGAGTTATAAATGATAACTCTCGTCCACAAATATATTGAGGGAAGGCAAAGAATAGGATTTGAAATCAAGGCAGAATTGCAGGAAACAGATTTCAGGAGGTAGATACGAATCGCCTTTAAAGCACATGAAAAGCGACAAAACGTTGACAATGATGCCCTTGGCCAAAAAGGGCGTATGCGTTTTTTCCTGAATATATTCAGGAAAAAACGCATACGCCCTTTTTGGCCAACCAAGCAACCTGGAAAGGCAAATCAGCGCTACAAAGAAGTCTCGCTTCCCATCGGTCAAAAGGGCCATGCTGAAAAAAGTGTCAAAACCAGAAATGCAGGACAGGCCATGGAGAAATGGGAGCCTTGCTACACTGATGGGCGGGATGTAAATTGCCAAAAGCCACTCCGGAGAAGTGTCCGGTGAGTCCTGAAACATCTGAAAAACACAGCTTAGAGAGCATAGGGCACTTCCACTCATGGGGGTATAAATTGGGAAAATTAAAAATCAGCAAGACACAAGCACCCCAAAGTTTAGGGCTGCTCTGTTGACAAGGACCTCCACTTCATTCCACCTTAAATATCCCAGGAAAGAGAAAAATGGATAAAGAAGTTGTGGTCCTTATGTACAATGGAATACCACTCAGCCATGAAATCAATGTCGTAAGGTTAGTAGCAGCATGATGAGTGGATTTAGGTACGACGATTCTAAGTGAAATAAGTCACACAGAAAAGGACACTTCTCATAAGGTATCACTGATAGAGGGAATGTAAAAACCGTTACACTTGAACTGAATTACAAAACAGAACAGAGTCACACATGCAGAAAACACACTATGGCTGCTTAACGGGAAAGGTGAGGTGGGGTGATACATAAAACAAGGGTATCAAATTAGCTCAGATACCGTTCCATAAACCCAATATGTAATAGACAAGACCTACTCCTTGCTCAGAGAACTGGACTCAACACGCCCTATTCACCGCACAAGAATATATCTGACTAATAATAATCGTAAAACCTATGTATTGATATCTCTCTGTTATTGTGTCAAGTGGGTGTAAAGCGGCATAAACACAGCAGTGAAAAGCAGCTAAACCCCATTATAAAAATAAATTACTTTGAAACACCCATGAAACAAAGACAGTGAAAGAGAGAGAAATTCTTACACAATGCGTTCAGGGGCTGTGATGCAACCTGGATTGACCATATCTAGACGCACAGCTGGATGAGACATAAGGGTGGACACTCTTGGGGCTGAGAGGTTTGGTGAGGTTGGGTGAGCAAACGCAGACCCTTTAAAGTAATACTGCGTGGTACCCATCGCATGGGTCCCAAATCTCCAGGTTCAAGGGCATCTTCCTACATCGAAAACATGCATGAGAAACCCAGAAGATGGTACACCGTGTGATGGGGAAAGGTTTCTAAAACGCACCTCATTTCTCATCTCCTTGTGCCCGGGTTCGCCATTCCAGCCGCTTTACTAGCAAGCTCCCTACTTGGAGCATCAGCACCTTTAACCTCCTGTTCCATGCAGGTTGCAATTTGTCCTGAGGATAAACGGGAAGACGTGGAACCAACGAGAGACTAGCTCTTGGTGTTGTGACAGGCACAGGTCACTCTATTTTCCCATCAGAAAGAAGAATTAACCACAGGCTCAGCCTGCCCCCCGGAACCAGAACAGGGCCTGAAGCCATTCTGCGATTTTGCGGCCAGCTCCCATAAAAACGAGTTGTAAAATGGAGGTTCAGGGCACTGCAATTCAAAAACCTGCAGAGTTATTAATGATAACTCTCGTCCACAAATATATTGAGGGAAGGCAAAGAATAGGATTTGAAATCAAGGCAGAATTGCAGGAAACAGATTTCAGGAGGTAGATACGAATCGCCTTTGAAGCACATGAAAAGCGGCAAAACGTTGACAATGATGCCCTTGGCCAAAAAGGGTGTATGCGTTTTTTCCTGAATATATTCAGGAAAAATCGCATACGCCCTTTTTGGCCAACCAAGCAACCTGGAAAGGCAAATCAGCGCTACAAAGAAGTCTCGCTTCCCATCGGTCAAAAGGGCCATGCTGAAAAAAGTGTCAAAACCAGAAATGCAGGACAGGCCATGGAGAAATGGGAGCCTTGCTACACTGATGGGCGGGATGTAAATTGCCAAGAGCCACTCCGGAGAAGTGTCCGGTGAGTCCTGAAACATCTGAAAAACACAGCTTAGAGAGCATAGGGCACTTCCACTCATGGGGGTATAAATTGGGAAAATTAAAAATCAGCAAGACACAAGCACCCCAAAGTTTAGGGCTGCTCTGTTGACCAGGACCTCCACTTCATTCCACCTTAAATATCCCAGGAAAGAGAAAAATGGATAAAGAAGTTGTGGTCCTTATGTACAATGGAATACCACTCAGCCATGAAATCAATGTCGTAAGGTTAGTAGCAGCATGATGAGTGGATTTAGGTACGACGATTCTAAGTGAAATAAGTCACACAGAAAAGGACACTTCTCATAAGGTATCACTGATAGAGGGAATGTAAAAACCGTTACACTTGAACTGAATTACAAAACAGAACAGAGTCACACATGCAGAAAACACACTATGGCTGCTTAACGGGAAAGGTGAGGTGGGGTGATACATAAAACAAGGGTATCAAATTAGCTCAGATACCGTTCCATAAACCCAATATGTAATAGACAAGACCTACTCCTTGCTCAGAGAACTGGACTCAACACGCCCTATTCACCGCACAAGAATATATCTGACTAATAATAATCGTAAAACCTATGTATTGATATCTCTCTGTTAGTGTGTCAAGTGGGTGTAAAGCGGCATAAACACAGCAGTGAAAAGCAGCTAAACCCCATTATAAAAATAAATTACTTTGAAACACCCATGAAACAAAGACAGTGAAAGAGAGAGAAATTCTTACACAATGCGTTCAGGGGCTGTGATGCAACCTGGATTGACCATATCTAGACGCACAGCTGGATGAGACATAAGGGTGGACACTCTTGGGGCTGAGAGGTTTGGTGAGGTTGGGTGAGCAAACGCAGACCCTTTAAAGGAATACTGCGTGGTACCCATCGCATGGGTCCCAAATCTCCAGGTTCAAGGGCATCTTCCTACATCAAAAACATGCATGAGAAACCCAGAAGATGGTACACCGTGTGATGGGGAAAGGTTTCTAAAACGCACCTCATTTCTCATTTCCTTGTGCCCGGGTTCGCCATTCCAGCCGCTTTACTAGCAAGCTCCCTACTTGGAGCATCAGCACCTTTAACCTCCTGTTCCATACAGGTTGCAATTTGTCCTGAGGATAAACGGGAAGACGTGGAACCAACGAGAGACTAGCTCTTGGTGTTGGGACAGGCACAGGTCACTCTATTTTCCCATCAGAAAGAAGAATTAACCACAGGCTCAGCCTGACCCCCGGAACCAGAACAGGGCCTGAAGCCATTCTGCGATTTTGCCGCCAGCTCCCATAAAAACGAGTTGTAAAATGGAGGTTCAGGGCACTGCAATTCACAAACCTGCAGAGTTATTAATGATAACTCTCGTCCACAAATATATTGAGGGAAGGCAAAGAAGAGGATTTGAAATCAAGGCAGAATTGCAGGAAACAAATTTCAGGAGGTAGATACGAATCGCCTTTAAAGCACATGAAAAGCGGCAAAACGTTGACAATGATGCCCTTGGCCAAAAAGGGCGTATGCGTTTTTTCCTGAATATATTCAGGAAAAATCGCATACGCCCTTTTTGGCCAACCAAGCAACCTGGAAAGGCAAATCAGCGCTACAAAGAAGTCTCGCTTCCCATCGGTCCAAAGGGCCATGCTGAAAAAAGTGTCAAAATCAGAAATGCAGGACAGGCCATGGAGAAATGGGAGCCTTGCTACACTGATGGGCGGGATGTAAATTGCCAAAAGCCACTCCGGAGAAGTGTCCGGTGAGTCCTGAAACATCTGAAAAACACAGCTTAGAGAGCATAGGGCACTTCCACTCATGGGGGTATAAATTGGGAAAATTAAAAATCAGCAAGACACAAGCACCCCAAAGTTTAGGGCTGCTCTGTTGACCAGGACCTCCACTTCATTCCACCTTAAATATCCCAGGAAAGAGAAAAATGGATAAAGAAGTTGTGGTCCTTATGTACAATGGAATACCACTCAGCCATGAAATCAATGTCGTAAGGTTAGTAGCAGCATGATGAGTGGATTTAGGTACGACGATTCTAAGTGAAATAAGTCACACAGAAAAGGACACTTCTCATAAGGTATCACTGATAGAGGGAATGTAAAAACCGTTACACTTGAACTGAATTACAAAACAGAACAGAGTCACACATGCAGAAAACACACTATGGCTGCTTAACGGGAAAGGTGAGGTGGGGTGATACATAAAACAAGGGTATCAAATTAGCTCAGATACCGTTCCATAAACCCAATATGTAATAGACAAGACCTACTCCTGGCTCAGAGAACTGGACTCAACACGCCCTATTCACCGCACAAGAATATATCTGACTAATAATAATCGTAAAACCTATGTATTGATATCTCTCTGTTATTGTGTCAAGTGGGTGTAAAGCGGCATAAACACAGCAGTGAAAAGCAGCTAAACCCCATTATAAAAATAAATTACTTTGAAACACCCATGAAACAAAGACAGTGAAAGAGAGAGAAATTCTTACACAATGCGTTCAGGGGCTGTGATGCAACCTGGATTGACCATATCTAGACGCACAGCTGGATGAGACATAAGGGTGGACACTCTTGGGGCTGAGAGGTTTGGTGAGGTTGGGTGAGCAAACGCAGACCCTTTAAAGTAATACTGCGTGGTACCCATCGCAAGGGTCCCAAATCTCCAGGTTCAAGGGCATCTTCCTACATCAAAAACATGCATGAGAAACCCAGAAGATGGTACACCGTGTGATGGGGAAAGGTTTCTAAAACGCACCTCATTTCTCATCTCCTTGTGCCCGGGTTCGCCATTCCAGCCGCTTTACTAGCAAGCTCCCTACTTGGAGCATCAGCACCTTTAACCTCCTGTTCCATGCAGGTTGCAATTTGTCCTGAGGATAAACGGGAAGACGTGGAAACAACGAGAGACTAGCTCTTGGTGTTCGGACAGGCACAGGTCACTCTATTTTCCCATCAGAAAGAAGAATTAACCACAGGCTCAGCCTGCCCCCCGGAACCAGAACAGGGCCTGAAGCCATTCTGCGATTTTGCGGCCAGCTCCCATAAAAACGAGTTGTAAAATGGAGGTTCAGGGCACTGCAATTCACAAACCTGCAGAGTTATTAATGATAACTCTCGTCCACAAATATATTGAGGGAAGGCAAAGAAGAGGATTTGAAATCAAGGCAGAATTGCAGGAAACAGATTTCAGGAGGTAGATACGAATCGCCTTTAAAGCACATGAAAAGCGGCAAAACGTTGACAATGATGCCCTTGGCCAAAAAGGGCGTATGCGTTTTTTCCTGAATATATTCAGGAAAAAACGCATACGCCCTTTTTGGCCAACCAAGCCACCTGGAAAGGCAAATCAGCGCTACAAAGAAGTCTCGCTTCCCATCGGTCAAAAGGGCCATGCTGAAAAAAGTGTAAAAACCAGAAATGCAGGACAGGCCATGGAGAAATGGGAGCCTTGCTACACTGATGGGCGGGATGTAAATTGCCAAAAGCCACTCCGGAGAAGTGTCCGGTGAGTCCTGAAACATCTGAAAAACACAGCTTAGAGAGCATAGGGCACTTCCACTCATGGGGGTATAAATTGGGAAAATTAAAAATCAGCAAGACACAAGCACCCCAACGTTTAGGGCTGCTGTGTTGACCAGGACCTCCACTTCATTCCACCTTAAATATCCCAGGAAAGAGAAAAATGGATAAAGAAGTTGTGGTCCTTATGTACAATGGAATACCACTCAGCCATGAAATCAATGTCGTAAGGTTAGTAGCAGCATGATGAGTGGATTTAGGTACGACGATTCTAAGTGAAATAAGTCACACAGAAAAGGACACTTCTCATAAGGTATCACTGATAGAGGGAATGTAAAAACCGTTACACTTGAACTGAATTACAAAACAGAACAGAGTCACACATGCAGAAAACACACTATGGCTGCTTAACGGGAAAGGTGAGGTGGGGTGATACATAAAACAAGGGTATCAAATTAGCTCAGATACCGTTCCATAAACCCAATATGTAATAGACAAGACCTACTCCTTGCTCAGAGAACTGGACTCAACACGCCCTATTCACCGCACAAGAATATATCTGACTAATAATAATCGTAAAACCTATGTATTGATATCTCTCTGTTAGTGTGTCAAGTGGGTGTAAAGCGGCATAAACACAGCAGTGAAAAGCAGCTAAACCCCATTATAAAAATAAATTACTTTGAAACACCCATGAAACAAAGACAGTGAAAGAGAGAGAAATTCTTACACAATGCGTTCAGGGGCTGTGATGCAACCTGGATTGACCATATCTAGACGCACAGCTGGATGAGACATAAGGGTGGACACTCTTGGGGCTGAGAGGTTTGGTGAGGTTGGGTGAGCAAACGCAGACCCTTTAAAGTAATACTGCGTGGTACCCATCGCATGGGTCCCAAATCTCCAGGTTCAAGGGCATCTTCCTACATCAAAAACATGCATGAGAAACCCAGAAGATGGTACACCGTGTGATGGGGAAAGGTTTCTAAAACGCACCTCATTTCTCATCTCCTTGTGCCCGGGTTCGCCATTCCAGCCGCTTTACTAGCAAGCTCCCTACTTGGAGCATCAGCACCTTTAACCTCCTGTTCCATACAGGTTGCAATTTGTCCTGAGGATAAACGGGAAGACGTGGAACCAACGAGAGACTAGCTCTTGGTGTTGGGACAGGCACAGGTCACTCTATTTTCCCATCAGAAAGAAGAATTAACCACAGGCTCAGCCTGCCCCCCGGAACCAGAACAGGGCCTGAAGCCATTCGGCGATTTTGCGGCCAGCTCCCATAAAAACGAGTTGTAAAATGGAGGTTCAGGGCACTGCAATTCACAAACCTGCAGAGTTATAAATGATAACTCTCGTCCACAAATATATTGAGGGAAGGCAAAGAAGAGGATTTGAAATCAAGGCAGAATTGCAGGAAACAGATTTCAGGAGGTAGATACGAATCGCCTTTAAAGCACATGAAAAGCGGCAAAACGTTGACAATGATGCCCTTGGCCAAAAAGGGCGTATGCGTTTTTTCCTGAATATATTCAGGAAAAAACGCATACGCCCTTTTTGGCCAACCAAGCAACCTGGAAAGGCAAATCAGCGCTACAAAGAAGTCTCGCTTCCCATCGGTCAAAAGGGCCATGCTGAAAAAAGTGTCAAAACCAGAAATGCAGGACAGGCCATGGAGAAATGGGAGCCTTGCTACACTGATGGGCGGGATGTAAATTGCCAAAAGCCACTCCGGAGAAGTGTCCGGTGAGTCCTGAAACATCTGAAAAACACAGCTTAGAGAGCATAGGGCACTTCCACTCATGGGGGTATAAATTGGGAAAATTAAAAATCAGCAAGACACAAGCACCCCAAAGTTTAGGGCTGCTCTGTTGACCAGGACCTCCACTTCATTCCACCTTAAATATCCCAGGAAAGAGAAAAATGGATAAAGAAGTTGTGGTCCTTATGTACAATGGAATACCACTCAGCCATGAAATCAATGTCGTAAGGTTAGTAGCAGCATGATGAGTGGATTTAGGTACGACGATTCTAAGTGAAATAAGTCACACAGAAAAGGACACTTCTCATAAGGTATCACTGATAGAGGGAATGTAAAAACCGTTACACTTGAACTGAATTACAAAACAGAACAGAGTCACACATGCAGAAAACACACTATGGCTGCTTAACGGGAAAGGTGAGGTGGGGTGATACATAAAACAAGGGTATCAAATTAGCTCAGATACCGTTCCATAAACCCAATATGTAATAGACAAGACCTACTCCTTGCTCAGAGAACTGGACTCAACACGCCCTATTCACCGCACAAGAATATATCTGACTAATAATAATCGTAAAACCTATGTATTGATATCTCTCTGTTAGTGTGTCAAGTGGGTGTAAAGCGGCATAAACACAGCAGTGAAAAGCAGCTAAACCCCATTATAAAAATAAATTACTTTGAAACACCCATGAAACAAAGACAGTGAAAGAGAGAGAAATTCTTACACAATGCGTTCAGGGGCTGTGATGCAACCTGGATTGACCATATCTAGACGCACAGCTGGATGAGACATAAGGGTGGACACTCTTGGGGCTGAGAGGTTTGGTGAGGTTGGGTGAGCAAACGCAGACCCTTTAAAGTAATACTGCGTGGTACCCATCGCATGGGTCCCAAATCTCCAGGTTCAAGGGCATCTTCCTACATCAAAAACATGCATGAGAAACCCAGAAGATGGTACACCGTGTGATGGGGAAAGGTTTCTAAAACGCACCTCATTTCTCATCTCCTTGTGCCCGAGTTCGCCATTCCAGCCGCTTTACTAGCAAGCTCCCTACTTGGAGCATCAGCACCTTTAACCTCCTGTTCCATACAGGTTGCAATTTGTCCTGAGGATAAACGGGAAGACGTGGAACCAACGAGAGACTAGCTCTTGGTGTTGGGACAGGCACAGGTCACTCTATTTTCCCATCAGAAAGAAGAATTAACCACAGGCTCAGCCTGCCCCCCGGAACCAGAACAGGGCCTGAAGCCATTCTGCGATTTTGCCGCCAGCTCCCATAAAAACGAGTTGTAAAATGGAGGTTCAGGGCACTGCAATTCACAAACATGCAGAGTTATAAATGATAACTCTCGTCCACAAATATATTGAGGGAAGGCAAAGAAGAGGATTTGAAATCAAGGCAGAATTGCAAGAAACAGATTTCAGGAGGTAGATACGAATCGCCTTTAAAGCACATGAAAAGCGGCAAAACGTTGACAATGATGCCCTTGGCCAAAAAGGGCGTATGCGTTTTTTCCTGAATATATTCAGGAAAAAACGCATACGCCCTTTTTGGCCAACCAAGGAACCTGGAAAGGCATATCAGCGCTACAAAGAAGTCTCGCTTCCAATCGGTCAAAAGGGCCATGCTGAAAAAAGTGTCAAAACCAGAAATGCAGGACAGGCCATGGAGAAATGGGAGCCTTGCTACACTGATGGGCGGGATGTAAATAGCCAAGAGCCACTCTGGAGAAGTGTCCGGTGAGTCCTGAAACATCTGAAAAACACAGCTTAGAGAGCATAGGGCACTTCCACTCATGGGGGTATAAATTGGGAAAATTAAAAATCAGCAAGACACAAGCACCCCAAAGTTTAGGGCTGCTCTGTTGACCAGGACCTCCACTTCATTCCACCTTAAATATCCCAGGAAAGAGAAAAATGGATAAAGAAGTTGTGGTCCTTATGTACAATGGAATATCACTCAGCCAGGAAATCAATGTTGTAAGGTTAGTAGCAGCATGATGAGTGGATTTAGGTACGACGATTCTAAGTGAAATAAGTCACACAGAAAAGGACACTTCTCATAAGGTATCACTGATAGAGGGAATGTAAAAACCGTTACACTTGAACTGAATTACAAAACAGAACAGAGTCACACATGCAGAAAACACACTATGGCTGCTTAACGGGAAAGGTGAGGTGGGGTGATACATAAAACAAGGGTATCAAATTAGCTCAGATACCGTTCCATAAACCCAATATGTAATAGACAAGACCTACTCCTTGCTCAGAGAACTGGACTCAACACGCCCTATTCACCACACTAGAATATATCTGACTAATAATAATCGTAAAACCTATGTATTGATATCTCTCTGTTAGTGTGTCAAGTGGGTGTAAAGCGGCATAAACACAGCAGTAAAAAGCAGCTAAACCCCATTATAAAAATAAATTACTTTGAAACACCCATGAAACAAAGACAGTGAAAGAGAGAGAAATTCTTACACAATGCGTTCAGGGGCTGTGATGCAACCTGGATTGACCATATCTAGATGCACAGCTGGATGAGACATAAGGGTGGACACTCTTGGGGCTGAGAGGTTTGGTGAGGTTGGGTGAGCAAACGCAGACCCTTTAATGTAATACTGCCTGGTACCCATCGCATGGGTCCCAAATCTCCTGGTTCAAGGGCATCTTCCTACATCAAAAACATGCATGAGAAACCCAGAAGATGGTACACCGTGTGAATGGGAAAGGTTTCTAAAACGCACCTCATTTCTCATCTCCTTGTGCACGGGTTCACCATTCCAGCCGCTTTACTAGCAAGCTCCCTACTTGGAGCATAAGCACCTTTAACTTCCTGTTCCATACAGGTTGCAATTTGTCCTGAGGATAAACGGGAAGACGTGGAACCAACGAGAGACTAGCTCTTGCTTTTGGGACAGGCACAGGTCACTCTATTTTCCCATCAGAAAGAAGAATTAACCACAGGCTCAGCCTGCCCTCCGGAACCAGAACAGGGCCTGAAGCCATTCTGCGATTTTGCGGCCAGCTCCCATAAAAACGAGTTGTAAAATGGAGGTTCAGGGCACTGCAATTCACAAACCTGCAGAGTTATTAATGATAACTCTCGTCCACAAATATATTGAGGGAAGGCAAAGAAGAGGATTTGAAATCAAGGCAGAATTGCAGGAAACAGATTTCAGGAGGTAGATACGAATCGCCTTTAAAGCACATGAAAAGCGGCAAAACGTTGACAATGATGCCCTTGGCCAAAAAGGGCGTATGCGTTTTTTCCTGAATATATTCAGGAAAAAACGCATACGCCCTTTTTGGCCAACCAAGCCACCTGGAAAGGCAAATCAGCGCTACAAAGAAGTCTCGCTTCCCATCGGTCAAAAGGGCCATGCTGAAAAAAGTGTCAAAACCAGAAATGCAAGACAGGCCATGGAGAAATGGGAGCCTTGCTACACTGATGGGTGGGATGTAAATTGCCAAGAGCGACTCTGGAGAAGTGTCCGGTGAGTCCTGAAACATCTGAAAAACACAGCTTAGAGAGCATAGGACACTTCCACTCATGGGGGTATAAATTGGGAAAATTAAAAATCAGCAAGACACAAGCACCCCAAAGTTTAGGGCTGCTCTGTTGACCAGGACCTCCACTTCATTCCACCTTAAATATCCCAGGAAAGAGAAAAATGGATAAAGAAGTTGTGGTCCTTATGTACAATGGAATATCACTCAGCCATGAAATCAATGTCGTAAGGTTAGTAGCAGCATGATGAGTGGATTTAGGTACGATGATTCTAAGTGAAATAAGTCACACAGAAAAGGACACTTCTCATAAGGTATCACTGATAGAGGGAATGTAAAAACCGTTACACTTGAACTGAATTACAAAACAGAACAGAGTCACACATGCAGAAAACACACTATGGCTGCTTAACGGGAAAGGTGAGGTGGGGTGATACATAAAACAAGGGTATCAAATTAGCTCAGATACCGTTCCATAAACCCAATATGTAATAGACAAGACCTACTCCTTGCTCAGAGAACTGGACTCAACACGCCCTATTCACCGCACAAGAATATATCTGACTAATAATAATCGTAAAACCTATGTATTGATATCTCTCTGTTAGTGTGTCAAGTGGGTGTAAAGCGGCATAAACACAGCAGTGAAAAGCAGCTAAACCCCATTATAAAAATAAATTACTTTGAAACACCCATGAAACAAAGACAGTGAAAGAGAGAGAAATTCTTACACAATGCGTTCAGGGGCTGTGATGCAACCTGGATTGACCATATCTAGACGCACAGCTGGATGAGACATAAGGGTGGACACTCTTGGGGCTGAGAGGTTTGGTGAGGTTGGGTGAGCAAACGCAGACCCTTTAAAGTAATACTGCGTGGTACCCATCGCAAGGGTCCCAAATCTCCAGGTTCAAGGGCATCTTCCTACATCAAAAACATGCATGAGAAACCCAGAAGATGGTACACCGTGTGATGGGGAAAGGTTTCTAAAACGCACCTCATTTCTCATCTCCTTGTGCCCGGGTTCGCCATTCCAGCCGCTTTACTAGCAAGCTCCCTACTTGGAGCATCAGCACCTTTAACCTCCTGTTCCATGCAGGTTGCAATTTGTCCTGAGGATAAACGGGAAGACGTGGAAACAACGAGAGACTAGCTCTTGGTGTTCGGACAGGCACAGGTCACTCTATTTTCCCATCAGAAAGAAGAATTAACCACAGGCTCAGCCTGCCCCCCGGAACCAGAACAGGGCCTGAAGCCATTCTGCGATTTTGCGGCCAGCTCCCATAAAAACGAGTTGTAAAATGGAGGTTCAGGGCACTGCAATTCACAAACCTGCAGAGTTATTAATGATAACTCTCGTCCACAAATATATTGAGGGAAGGCAAAGAAGAGGATTTGAAATCAAGGCAGAATTGCAGGAAACAGATTTCAGGAGGTAGATACGAATCGCCTTTAAAGCACATGAAAAGCGGCAAAACGTTGACAATGATGCCCTTGGCCAAAAAGGGCGTATGCGTTTTTTCCTGAATATATTCAGGAAAAAACGCATACGCCCTTTTTGGCCAACCAAGCCACCTGGAAAGGCAAATCAGCGCTACAAAGAAGTCTCGCTTCCCATCGGTCAAAAGGGCCATGCTGAAAAAAGTGTAAAAACCAGAAATGCAGGACAGGCCATGGAGAAATGGGAGCCTTGCTACACTGATGGGCGGGATGTAAATTGCCAAAAGCCACTCCGGAGAAGTGTCCGGTGAGTCCTGAAACATCTGAAAAACACAGCTTAGAGAGCATAGGGCACTTCCACTCATGGGGGTATAAATTGGGAAAATTAAAAATCAGCAAGACACAAGCACCCCAACGTTTAGGGCTGCTGTGTTGACCAGGACCTCCACTTCATTCCACCTTAAATATCCCAGGAAAGAGAAAAATGGATAAAGAAGTTGTGGTCCTTATGTACAATGGAATACCACTCAGCCATGAAATCAATGTCGTAAGGTTAGTAGCAGCATGATGAGTGGATTTAGGTACGACGATTCTAAGTGAAATAAGTCACACAGAAAAGGACACTTCTCATAAGGTATCACTGATAGAGGGAATGTAAAAACCGTTACACTTGAACTGAATTACAAAACAGAACAGAGTCACACATGCAGAAAACACACTATGGCTGCTTAACGGGAAAGGTGAGGTGGGGTGATACATAAAACAAGGGTATCAAATTAGCTCAGATACCGTTCCATAAACCCAATATGTAATAGACAAGACCTACTCCTTGCTCAGAGAACTGGACTCAACACGCCCTATTCACCGCACAAGAATATATCTGACTAATAATAATCGTAAAACCTATGTATTGATATCTCTCTGTTAGTGTGTCAAGTGGGTGTAAAGCGGCATAAACACAGCAGTGAAAAGCAGCTAAACCCCATTATAAAAATAAATTACTTTGAAACACCCATGAAACAAAGACAGTGAAAGAGAGAGAAATTCTTACACAATGCGTTCAGGGGCTGTGATGCAACCTGGATTGACCATATCTAGACGCACAGCTGGATGAGACATAAGGGTGGACACTCTTGGGGCTGAGAGGTTTGGTGAGGTTGGGTGAGCAAACGCAGACCCTTTAAAGTAATACTGCGTGGTACCCATCGCATGGGTCCCAAATCTCCAGGTTCAAGGGCATCTTCCTACATCAAAAACATGCATGAGAAACCCAGAAGATGGTACACCGTGTGATGGGGAAAGGTTTCTAAAACGCACCTCATTTCTCATCTCCTTGTGCCCGGGTTCGCCATTCCAGCCGCTTTACTAGCAAGCTCCCTACTTGGAGCATCAGCACCTTTAACCTCCTGTTCCATACAGGTTGCAATTTGTCCTGAGGATAAACGGGAAGACGTGGAACCAACGAGAGACTAGCTCTTGGTGTTGGGACAGGCACAGGTCACTCTATTTTCCCATCAGAAAGAAGAATTAACCACAGGCTCAGCCTGCCCCCCGGAACCAGAACAGGGCCTGAAGCCATTCGGCGATTTTGCGGCCAGCTCCCATAAAAACGAGTTGTAAAATGGAGGTTCAGGGCACTGCAATTCACAAACCTGCAGAGTTATAAATGATAACTCTCGTCCACAAATATATTGAGGGAAGGCAAAGAAGAGGATTTGAAATCAAGGCAGAATTGCAGGAAACAGATTTCAGGAGGTAGATACGAATCGCCTTTAAAGCACATGAAAAGCGGCAAAACGTTGACAATGATGCCCTTGGCCAAAAAGGGCGTATGCGTTTTTTCCTGAATATATTCAGGAAAAAACGCATACGCCCTTTTTGGCCAACCAAGCAACCTGGAAAGGCAAATCAGCGCTACAAAGAAGTCTCGCTTCCCATCGGTCAAAAGGGCCATGCTGAAAAAAGTGTCAAAACCAGAAATGCAGGACAGGCCATGGAGAAATGGGAGCCTTGCTACACTGATGGGCGGGATGTAAATTGCCAAAAGCCACTCCGGAGAAGTGTCCGGTGAGTCCTGAAACATCTGAAAAACACAGCTTAGAGAGCATAGGGCACTTCCACTCATGGGGGTATAAATTGGGAAAATTAAAAATCAGCAAGACACAAGCACCCCAAAGTTTAGGGCTGCTCTGTTGACCAGGACCTCCACTTCATTCCACCTTAAATATCCCAGGAAAGAGAAAAATGGATAAAGAAGTTGTGGTCCTTATGTACAATGGAATACCACTCAGCCATGAAATCAATGTCGTAAGGTTAGTAGCAGCATGATGAGTGGATTTAGGTACGACGATTCTAAGTGAAATAAGTCACACAGAAAAGGACACTTCTCATAAGGTATCACTGATAGAGGGAATGTAAAAACCGTTACACTTGAACTGAATTACAAAACAGAACAGAGTCACACATGCAGAAAACACACTATGGCTGCTTAACGGGAAAGGTGAGGTGGGGTGATACATAAAACAAGGGTATCAAATTAGCTCAGATACCGTTCCATAAACCCAATATGTAATAGACAAGACCTACTCCTTGCTCAGAGAACTGGACTCAACACGCCCTATTCACCGCACAAGAATATATCTGACTAATAATAATCGTAAAACCTATGTATTGATATCTCTCTGTTAGTGTGTCAAGTGGGTGTAAAGCGGCATAAACACAGCAGTGAAAAGCAGCTAAACCCCATTATAAAAATAAATTACTTTGAAACACCCATGAAACAAAGACAGTGAAAGAGAGAGAAATTCTTACACAATGCGTTCAGGGGCTGTGATGCAACCTGGATTGACCATATCTAGACGCACAGCTGGATGAGACATAAGGGTGGACACTCTTGGGGCTGAGAGGTTTGGTGAGGTTGGGTGAGCAAACGCAGACCCTTTAAAGTAATACTGCGTGGTACCCATCGCATGGGTCCCAAATCTCCAGGTTCAAGGGCATCTTCCTACATCAAAAACATGCATGAGAAACCCAGAAGATGGTACACCGTGTGATGGGGAAAGGTTTCTAAAACGCACCTCATTTCTCATCTCCTTGTGCCCGAGTTCGCCATTCCAGCCGCTTTACTAGCAAGCTCCCTACTTGGAGCATCAGCACCTTTAACCTCCTGTTCCATACAGGTTGCAATTTGTCCTGAGGATAAACGGGAAGACGTGGAACCAACGAGAGACTAGCTCTTGGTGTTGGGACAGGCACAGGTCACTCTATTTTCCCATCAGAAAGAAGAATTAACCACAGGCTCAGCCTGCCCCCCGGAACCAGAACAGGGCCTGAAGCCATTCTGCGATTTTGCCGCCAGCTCCCATAAAAACGAGTTGTAAAATGGAGGTTCAGGGCACTGCAATTCACAAACATGCAGAGTTATAAATGATAACTCTCGTCCACAAATATATTGAGGGAAGGCAAAGAAGAGGATTTGAAATCAAGGCAGAATTGCAAGAAACAGATTTCAGGAGGTAGATACGAATCGCCTTTAAAGCACATGAAAAGCGGCAAAACGTTGACAATGATGCCCTTGGCCAAAAAGGGCGTATGCGTTTTTTCCTGAATATATTCAGGAAAAAACGCATACGCCCTTTTTGGCCAACCAAGGAACCTGGAAAGGCATATCAGCGCTACAAAGAAGTCTCGCTTCCAATCGGTCAAAAGGGCCATGCTGAAAAAAGTGTCAAAACCAGAAATGCAGGACAGGCCATGGAGAAATGGGAGCCTTGCTACACTGATGGGCGGGATGTAAATAGCCAAGAGCCACTCTGGAGAAGTGTCCGGTGAGTCCTGAAACATCTGAAAAACACAGCTTAGAGAGCATAGGGCACTTCCACTCATGGGGGTATAAATTGGGAAAATTAAAAATCAGCAAGACACAAGCACCCCAAAGTTTAGGGCTGCTCTGTTGACCAGGACCTCCACTTCATTCCACCTTAAATATCCCAGGAAAGAGAAAAATGGATAAAGAAGTTGTGGTCCTTATGTACAATGGAATATCACTCAGCCAGGAAATCAATGTTGTAAGGTTAGTAGCAGCATGATGAGTGGATTTAGGTACGACGATTCTAAGTGAAATAAGTCACACAGAAAAGGACACTTCTCATAAGGTATCACTGATAGAGGGAATGTAAAAACCGTTACACTTGAACTGAATTACAAAACAGAACAGAGTCACACATGCAGAAAACACACTATGGCTGCTTAACGGGAAAGGTGAGGTGGGGTGATACATAAAACAAGGGTATCAAATTAGCTCAGATACCGTTCCATAAACCCAATATGTAATAGACAAGACCTACTCCTTGCTCAGAGAACTGGACTCAACACGCCCTATTCACCACACTAGAATATATCTGACTAATAATAATCGTAAAACCTATGTATTGATATCTCTCTGTTAGTGTGTCAAGTGGGTGTAAAGCGGCATAAACACAGCAGTAAAAAGCAGCTAAACCCCATTATAAAAATAAATTACTTTGAAACACCCATGAAACAAAGACAGTGAAAGAGAGAGAAATTCTTACACAATGCGTTCAGGGGCTGTGATGCAACCTGGATTGACCATATCTAGATGCACAGCTGGATGAGACATAAGGGTGGACACTCTTGGGGCTGAGAGGTTTGGTGAGGTTGGGTGAGCAAACGCAGACCCTTTAATGTAATACTGCCTGGTACCCATCGCATGGGTCCCAAATCTCCTGGTTCAAGGGCATCTTCCTACATCAAAAACATGCATGAGAAACCCAGAAGATGGTACACCGTGTGAATGGGAAAGGTTTCTAAAACGCACCTCATTTCTCATCTCCTTGTGCACGGGTTCACCATTCCAGCCGCTTTACTAGCAAGCTCCCTACTTGGAGCATAAGCACCTTTAACTTCCTGTTCCATACAGGTTGCAATTTGTCCTGAGGATAAACGGGAAGACGTGGAACCAACGAGAGACTAGCTCTTGCTTTTGGGACAGGCACAGGTCACTCTATTTTCCCATCAGAAAGAAGAATTAACCACAGGCTCAGCCTGCCCTCCGGAACCAGAACAGGGCCTGAAGCCATTCTGCGATTTTGCGGCCAGCTCCCATAAAAACGAGTTGTAAAATGGAGGTTCAGGGCACTGCAATTCACAAACCTGCAGAGTTATTAATGATAACTCTCGTCCACAAATATATTGAGGGAAGGCAAAGAAGAGGATTTGAAATCAAGGCAGAATTGCAGGAAACAGATTTCAGGAGGTAGATACGAATCGCCTTTAAAGCACATGAAAAGCGGCAAAACGTTGACAATGATGCCCTTGGCCAAAAAGGGCGTATGCGTTTTTTCCTGAATATATTCAGGAAAAAACGCATACGCCCTTTTTGGCCAACCAAGCCACCTGGAAAGGCAAATCAGCGCTACAAAGAAGTCTCGCTTCCCATCGGTCAAAAGGGCCATGCTGAAAAAAGTGTCAAAACCAGAAATGCAAGACAGGCCATGGAGAAATGGGAGCCTTGCTACACTGATGGGTGGGATGTAAATTGCCAAGAGCGACTCTGGAGAAGTGTCCGGTGAGTCCTGAAACATCTGAAAAACACAGCTTAGAGAGCATAGGACACTTCCACTCATGGGGGTATAAATTGGGAAAATTAAAAATCAGCAAGACACAAGCACCCCAAAGTTTAGGGCTGCTCTGTTGACCAGGACCTCCACTTCATTCCACCTTAAATATCCCAGGAAAGAGAAAAATGGATAAAGAAGTTGTGGTCCTTATGTACAATGGAATATCACTCAGCCATGAAATCAATGTCGTAAGGTTAGTAGCAGCATGATGAGTGGATTTAGGTACGATGATTCTAAGTGAAATAAGTCACACAGAAAAGGACACTTCTCATAAGGTATCACTGATAGAGGGAATGTAAAAACCGTTACACTTGAACTGAATTACAAAACAGAACAGAGTCACACATGCAGAAAACACACTATGGCTGCTTAACGGGAAAGGTGAGGTGGGGTGATACATAAAACAAGGGTATCAAATTAGCTCAGATACCGTTCCATAAACCCAATATGTAATAGACAAGACCTACTCCTTGCTCAGAGAACTGGACTCAACACGCCCTATTCACCGCACAAGAATATATCTGACTAATAATAATCGTAAAACCTATGTATTGATATCTCTCTGTTAGTGTGTCAAGTGGGTGTAAAGCGGCATAAACACAGCAGTGAAAAGCAGCTAAACCCCATTATAAAAATAAATTACTTTGAAACACCCATGAAACAAAGACAGTGAAAGAGAGAGAAATTCTTACACAATGCGTTCAGGGGCTGTGATGCAACCTGGATTGACCATATCTAGACGCACAGCTGGATGAGACATAAGGGTGGACACTCTTGGGGCTGAGAGGTTTGGTGAGGTTGGGTGAGCAAACGCAGACCCTTTAAAGTAATACTGCGTGGTACCCATCGCATGGGTCCCAAATCTCCAGGTTCAAGGGCATCTTCCTACATCAAAAACATGCATGAGAAACCCAGAAGATGGTACACCGTGTGATGGGGAAAGGTTTCTAAAACGCACCTCATTTCTCATCTCCTTGTGCCCGGGTTCGCCATTCCAGCCGCTTTACTAGCAAGCTCCCTACTTGGAGCATCAGCACCTTTAACCTCCTGTTCCGTACAGGTTGCAATTTGTCCTGAGGATAAACGGGAAGACGTGGAACCAACGAGAGACTAGCTCTTGGTGTTGGGACAGGCACAGGTCACTCTATTTTCCCATCAGAAAGAAGAATTAACCACAGGCTCAGCCTGCCCCCCGGAACCAGAACAGGGCCTGAAGCCATTCTGCGATTTTGCGGCCAGCTCCCATAAAAACGAGTTGTAAAATGGAGGTTCAGGGCACTGCAATTCACAAACCTGCAGAGTTATTAATGATAACTCTCGTCCACAAATATATTGAGGGAAGGCAAAGAAGAGGATTTGAAATCAAGGCAGAATTGCAGGAAACAGATTTCAGGAGGTAGATACGAATCGCCTTTAAAGCACATGAAAAGCGGCAAAACGTTGACAATGATGCCCTTGGCCAAAAAGGGCGTATGCGTTTTTTCCTGAATATATTCAGGAAAAAACGCATACGCCCTTTTTGGCCAACCAAGCAACCTGGAAAGGCAAATCAGCGCTACAAAGAAGTCTCGCTTCCCATCGGTCAAAACGGCCATGCTGAAAAAAGTGTCAAAACCAGAAATGCAGAACAGGCCATGGAGAAATGGGAGCCTTGCTACACTGATGGGCGGGATGTAAATTGCCAAGAGCCACTCTGGAGAAGTGTCCGGTGAGTCCTGAAACATCTGAAAAACACAGCTCAGAGAGCATAGGGCACTTCTACTCATGGGGGTATAAATGGGGAAATTAAAAATCAGGAAAACACAAGCACCCCAAAGTTTAGGGCTGCTCTGTTGACCAGGACCTCCACTTCATTCCACCTTAAATATCCCAGGAAAGAGAAAAATGGATAAAGAAGTTGTGGTCCTTATGTACAATGGAATATCACTCAGCCAGGAAATCAATGTCGTAAGGTTAGTAGCAGCATGATGAGTGGATTTAGGTACGACGATTCTAAGTGAAATAAGTCACACAGAAAAGGACACTTCTCATAAGGTATCACTGATAGAGGGAATGTAAAAACCTTTACACATGAACTGAATTACAAAACAGAACAGAGTCACACATGCAGAAAACACACTATGGCTGCTTAACGGGAAAGGTGAGGTGGGGTGATACATAAAACAAGGGTATCAAATTAGCTCAGATACCGTTCCATAAACCCAATATGTAATAGACAAGACCTACTCCTGGCTCAGAGAACTGGACTCAACACGCCCTATTCACCGCACAAGAATATATCTGACTAATAATAATCGTAAAACCTATGTATTGATATCTCTCTGTTAGTGTGTCATGTGGGTGTAAAGCGGCATAAACACAGCAGTGAAAAGCAGCTAAACCCCATTATAAAAATAAATTACTTTGAAACACCCATGAAACAAAGACAGTGAAAGAGAGAGAAATTCTTACACAATGCGTTCAGGGGCTGTGATGCAACCTGGATTGACCATATCTAGACGCACAGCTGGATGAGACATAAGGGTGGACACTCTTGGGGCTGAGAGGTTTGGTGAGGTTGGGTGAGCAAACGCAAACCCTTTAAAGGAATACTGCGTGGTACCCATCGCATGGGTCCCAAATCTCCAGGTTCAAGGGCATCTTCCTACATCAAAAACATGCATGAGAAACCCAGAAGATGGTACACCGTGTGATGGGGAAAGGTTTCTAAAACGCACCTCATTTCTCATCTCCTTGTGCCCGGGTTCGCCATTCCAGCCGCTTTACTAGCAAGCTCCCTACTTGGAGCATCAGCACCTTTAACCTCCTGTTCCATGCAGGTTGCAATTTGTCCTGAGGATAAACGGGAAGACGTGGAACCAACGAGAGACTAGCTCTTGGTGTTGGGACAGGCACAGGTCACTCTATTTTCCCATCAGAAAGAAGAATTAACCACAGGCTCAGCCTGCTCCCCGGAACCAGAACAGGGCCTGAAGCCATTCTGCGATTTTGCGGACAGCTCCCATAAAAACGAGTTGTAAAATGGAGGTTCAGGGCACTGCAATTCACAAACCTGCAGAGTTATTAATGATAACTCCCGTCCACAAATATATTGAGGGAAGGCAAAGAAGAGGATTTGAAATCAAGGCAGAATTGCAGGAAACAGATTTCAGGAGGTAGATACGAATCGCCTTTAAAGCACATGAAAAGCGGCAAAACGTTGACAATGATGCCCTTGGCCAAAAAGGGCGTATGCGTTTTTTCCTGAATATATTCAGGAAAAAACGCATACGCCCTTTTTGGCCAACCAAGCCACCTGGAAAGGCAAATGAGCGCTACAAAGAAGTCTCGCTTCCCATCGGTCAAAAGGGCCATGCTGAAAAAAGTGTCAAAACCAGAAATGCAGGACAGGCCATGGAGAAATGGGAGCCTTGCTACACTGATGGGCGGGATGTAAATTGCCAAGAGCCACTCCGGAGAAGTGTCCGGTGAGTCCTGAAACATCTGAAAAACACAGCTTAGAGAGCATAGGGCACTTCCACTCATGGGGGTATAAATTGGGAAAATTAAAAATCAGCAAGACACAAGCACCCCAAAGTTTAGGGCTGCTCTGTTGACCAGGACCTCCACTTCATTCCACCTTAAATATCCCAGGAAAGAGAAAAATGGATAAAGAAGTTGTGGTCCTTATGTACAATGGAATACCACTCAGCCATGAAATCAATGTCGTAAGGTTAGTAGCAGCATGATGAGTGGATTTAGGTACGACGATTCTAAGTGAAATAAGTCACACAGAAAAGGACACTTCTCATAAGGTATCACTGATAGAGGGAATGTAAAAACCGTTACACTTGAACTGAATTACAAAACAGAACAGAGTCACACATGCAGAAAACACACTATGGCTGCTTAACGGGAAAGGTGAGGTGGGGTGATACATAAAACAAGGGTATCAAATTAGCTCAGATACCGTTCCATAAACCCAATATGTAATAGACAAGACCTACTCCTTGCTCAGAGAACTGGACTCAACACGCCCTATTCACCGCACAAGAATATATCTGACTAATAATAATCGTAAAACCTATGTATTGATATCTCTCTGTTAGTGTGTCAAGTGGGTGTAAAGCGGCATAAACACAGCAGTGAAAAGCAGCTAAACCCCATTATAAAAATAAATTACTTTGAAACACCCATGAAACAAAGACAGTGAAAGAGAGAGAAATTCTTACACAATGCGTTCAGGGGCTGTGATGCAACCTGGATTGACCATATCTAGACGCACAGCTGGATGAGACATAAGGGTGGACACTCTTGGGGCTGAGAGGTTTGGTGAGGTTGGGTGAGCAAACGCAGACCCTTTAAAGTAATACTGCGTGGTACCCATCGCATGGGTCCCAAATCTCCAGGTTCAAGGGCATCTTCCTACATCAAAAACATGCATGAGAAACCAGAAGATGGTACACCGTGTGATGGGGAAAGGTTTCTAAAACGCACCTCATTTCTCATCTCCTTGTGCCCGGGTTCGCCATTCCAGCCGCTTTACTAGCAAGCTCCCTACTTGGAGCATCAGCACCTTTAACCTCCTGTTCCGTACAGGTTGCAATTTGTCCTGAGGATAAACGGGAAGACGTGGAACCAACGAGAGACTAGCTCTTGGTGTTGGGACAGGCACAGGTCACTCTATTTTCCCATCAGAAAGAAGAATTAACCACAGGCTCAGCCTGCCCCCCGGAACCAGAACAGGGCCTGAAGCCATTCTGCAATTTTGCGGCCAGCTCCCATAAAAACGAGTTGTAAAATGGAGGTTCAGGGCACTGCAATTCACAAACCTGCAGAGTTATTAATGATAACTCTCGTCCACAAATATATTGAGGGAAGGCAAAGAAGAGGATTTGAAATCAAGGCAGAATTGCAGGAAACAGATTTCAGGAGGTAGATACGAATCGCCTTTAAAGCACATGAAAAGCGGCAAAACGTTGACAATGATGCCCTTGGCCAAAAAGGGCGTATGCGTTTTTTCCTGAATATATTCAGGAAAAAACGCATACGCCCTTTTTGGCCAACCAAGCAACCTGGAAAGGCAAATCAGCGCTACAAAGAAGTCTCGCTTCCCATCGGTCAAAACGGCCATGCTGAAAAAAGTGTCAAAACCAGAAATGCAGAACAGGCCATGGAGAAATGGGAGCCTTGCTACACTGATGGGCGGGATGTAAATTGCCAAGAGCCACGCTGGAGAAGTGTCCGGTGAGTCCTGAAACATCTGAAAAACACAGCTCAGAGAGCATAGGGCACTTCTACTCATGGGGGTATAAATTGGGAAAATTAAAAATCAGGAAAACACAAGCACCCCAAAGTTTAGGGCTGCTCTGTTGACCAGGACCTCCACTTCATTCCACCTTAAATATCCCAGGAAAGAGAAAAATGGATAAAGAAGTTGTGGTCCTTATGTACAATGGAATATCACTCAGCCAGGAAATCAATGTCGTAAGGTTAGTAGCAGCATGATGAGTGGATTTAGGTACGACGATTCTAAGTGAAATAAGTCACACAGAAAAGGACACTTCTCATAAGGTATCACTGATAGAGGGAATGTAAAAACCTTTACACATGAACTGAATTACAAAACAGAACAGAGTCACACATGCAGAAAACACACTATGGCTGCTTAACGGGAAAGGTGAGGTGGGGTGATACATAAAACAAGGGTATCAAATTAGCTCAGATACCGTTCCATAAACCCAATATGTAATAGACAAGACCTACTCCTGGCTCAGAGAACTGGACTCAACACGCCCTATTCACCGCACAAGAATATATCTGACTAATAATAATCGTAAAACCTATGTATTGATATCTCTCTGTTAGTGTGTCAAGTGGGTGTAAAGCGGCATAAACACAGCAGTGAAAAGCAGCTAAACCCCATTATAAAAATAAATTACTTTGAAACACCCATGAAACAAAGACAGTGAAAGAGAGAGAAATTCTTACACAATGCGTTCAGGGGCTGTGATGCAACCTGGATTGACCATATCTAGACGCACAGCTGGATGAGACATAAGGGTGGACACTCTTGGGGCTGAGAGGTTTGGTGAGGTTGGGTGAGCAAACGCAGACCCTTTAAAGGAATACTGCGTGGTACCCATCGCATGGGTCCCAAATCTCCAGGTTCAAGGGCATCTTCCTACATCAAAAACATGCATGAGAAACCCAGAAGATGGTACACCGTGTGATGGGGAAAGGTTTCTAAAACGCACCTCATTTCTCATCTCCTTGTGCCCGGGTTCGCCATTCCAGCCGCTTTACTAGCAAGCTCCCTACTTGGAGCATCAGCACCTTTAACCTCCTGTTCCATGCAGGTTGCAATTTGTCCTGAGGATAAACGGGAAGACGTGGAACCAACGAGAGACTAGCTCTTGGTGTTGGGACAGGCACAGGTCACTCTATTTTCCCATCAGAAAGAAGAATTAACCACAGGCTCAGCCTGCTCCCCGGAACCAGAACAGGGCCTGAAGCCATTCTGCGATTTTGCGGCCAGCTCCCATAAAAACGAGTTGTAAAATGGAGGTTCAGGGCACTGCAATTCACAAACCTGCAGAGTTATAAATGATAACTCCCGTCCACAAATATATTGAGGGAAGGCAAAGAAGAGGATTTGAAATCAAGGCAGAATTGCAGGAAACAGATTTCAGGAGGTAGATACGAATCGCCTTTAAAGCACATGAAAAGCGGCAAAACGTTGACAATGATGCCCTTGGCCAAAAAGGGCGTATGCGTTTTTTCCTGAATATATTCAGGAAAAAACGCATACGCCCTTTTTGGCCAACCAAGCCACCTGGAAAGGCAAATGAGCGCTACAAAGAAGTCTCGCTTCCCATCGGTCAAAAGGGCCATGCTGAAAAAAGTGTCAAAACCAGAAATGCAGGACAGGCCATGGAGAAATGGGAGCCTTGCTACACTGATGGGCGGGATGTAAATTGCCAAGAGCCACTCCGGAGAAGTGTCCGGTGAGTCCTGAAACATCTGAAAAACACAGCTTAGAGAGCATAGGGCACTTCCACTCATGGGGGTATAAATTGGGAAAATTAAAAATCAGCAAGACACAAGCACCCCAAAGTTTAGGGCTGCTCTGTTGACCAGGACCTCCACTTCATTCCACCTTAAATATCCCAGGAAAGAGAAAAATGGATAAAGAAGTTGTGGTCCTTATGTACAATGGAATACCACTCAGCCATGAAATCAATGTCGTAAGGTTAGTAGCAGCATGATGAGTGGATTTAGGTACGACGATTCTAAGTGAAATAAGTCACACAGAAAAGGACACTTCTCATAAGGTATCACTGATAGAGGGAATGTAAAAACCGTTACACTTGAACTGTATTACAAAACAGAACAGAGTCACACATGCAGAAAACAGACTATGGCTGCTTAACGGGAAAGGTGAGGTGGGGTGATACATAAAACAAGGGTATCAAATTAGCTCAGATACCGTTCCATAAACCCAATATGTAATAGACAAGACCTACTCCTTGCTCAGAGAACTGGACTCAACACGCCCTATTCACCGCACAAGAATATATCTGACTAATAATAATCGTAAAACCTATGTATTGATATCTCTGTTAGTGTGTCAAGTGGGTGTAAAGCGGCATAAACACAGCAGTGAAAAGCAGCTAAACCCCATTATAAAAATAAATTACTTTGAAACACCCATGAAACAAAGACAGTGAAAGAGAGAGAAATTCTTACACAATGCGTTCAGGGGCTGTGATGCAACCTGGATTGACCATATCTAGACGCACAGCTGGATGAGACATAAGGGTGGACACTCTTGGGGCTGAGAGGTTTGGTGAGGTTGGGTGAGCAAACGCAGACCCTTTAAAGGAATACTGCGTGGTACCCATCGCATGGGTCCCAAATCTCCAGGTTCAAGGGCATCTTCCTACATCAAAAACATGCATGAGAAACCCAGAAGATGGTACACCGTGTGATGGGGAAAGGTTTCTAAAACGCACCTCATTTCTCATCTCCTTGTGCCCGGGTTCGCCATTCCAGCCACTTTACTAGCAAGCTCCCTACTTGGAGCATCAGCACCTTTAACCTCCTGTTCCATACAGGTTGCAATTTGTCCTGAGGATAAACGGGAAGACGTGGAACCAACGAGAGACTAGCTCTTGGTGTTGGGACAGGCACAGGTCACTCTATTTTCCCATCAGAAAGAAGAATTAACCACAGGCTCAGCCTGCCCCCCGGAACCAGAACAGGGCCTGAAGCCATTCTGCGATTTTGCGGCCAGCTCCCATAAAAACGAGTTGTAAAATGGAGGTTCAGGGCACTGCAATTCACAAACCTGCAGAGTTATTAATGATAACTCTCGTCCACAAATATATTGAGGGAAGGCAAAGAATAGGATTTGAAATCAAGGCAGAATTGCAGGAAACAGATTTCAGGAGGTAGATACGAATCGCCTTTGAAGCACATGAAAAGCGGCAAAACGTTGACAATGATGCCCTTGGCCAAAAAGGGCGTATGCGTTTTTTCCTGAATATATTCAGGAAAAATCGCATACGCCCTTTTTGGCCAACCAAGCAACCTGGAAAGGCAAATCAGCGCTACAAAGAAGTCTCGCTTCCCATCGGTCAAAAGGGCCATGCTGAAAAAAGTGTCAAAACCAGAAATGCAGGACAGGCCATGGAGAAATGGGAGCCTTGCTACACTGATGGGCGGGATGTAAATTGCCAAGAGCCACTCCGGAGAAGTGTCCGGTGAGTCCTGAAACATCTGAAAAACACAGCTTAGAGAGCATAGGGCACTTCCACTCATGGGGGTATAAATTGGGAAAATTAAAAATCAGCAAGACACAAGCACCCCAAAGTTTAGGGCTGCTCTGTTGACCAGGACCTCCACTTCATTACACCTTAAATATCCCAGGAAAGAGAAAAATGGATAAAGAAGTTGTGGTCCTTATGTACAATGGAATACCACTCAGCCATGAAATCAATGTCGTAAGGTTAGTAGCAGCATGATGAGTGGATTTAGGTACGACGATTCTAAGTGAAATAAGTCACACAGAAAAGGACACTTCTCATAAGGTATCACTGATAGAGGGAATGTAAAAACTGTTACACTTGAACTGAATTACAAAACAGAACAGAGTCACACATGCAGAAAACACACTATGGCTGCTTAACGGGAAACGTGAGGTGGGGTGATACATAAAACAAGGGTATCAAATTAGCTCAGATACCGTTCCATAAACCCAATATGTAATAGACAAGACCTACTCCTTGCTCAGAGAACTGGACTCAACACGCCCTATTCACCGCACAAGAATATATCTGACTAATAATAATCGTAAAACCTATGTATTGATATCTCTCTGTTATTGTGTCAAGTGGGTGTAAAGCGGCATAAACACAGCAGTGAAAAGCAGCTAAACCCCATTATAAAAATAAATTACTTTGAAACACCCATGAAACAAAGACAGTGAAAGAGAGAGAAATTCTTACACAATGCGATCAGGGGCTGTGATGCAACCTGGATTGACCATATCTAGACGCACAGCTGGATGAGACATAAGGGTGGACACTCTTGGGGCTGAGAGGTTTGGTGAGGTTGGGTGAGCAAACGCAGACCCTTTAAAGTAATACTGCGTGGTACCCATCGCATGGGTCCCAAATCTCCAGGTTCAAGGGCATCTTCCTACATCAAAAACATGCATGAGAAACCCAGAAGATGGTACACCGTGTGATGGGGAAAGGTTTCTAAAACGCACCTCATTTCTCATCTCCTTGTGCCCGGGTTCGCCATTCCAGCTGCTTTACTAGCAAGCTCCCTACTTGGAGCATCAGCACCTTTAACCTCCTGTTCCATACAGGTTGCAATTTGTCCTGAGGATAAACGGGAAGACGTGGAACCAACGAGAGACTAGCTCTTGGTGTTGGGACAGGCACAGGTCACTCTATTTTCCCATCAGAAAGAAGAATTAACCACAGGCTCAGCCTGCCCCCCGGAACCAGAACAGGGCCTGAAGCCATTCTGCGATTTTGCGGCCAGCTCCCATAAAAACGAGTTGTAAAATGGAGGTTCAGGGCACTGCAATTCACAAACCTGCAGAGTTATAAATGATAACTCTCGTCCACAAATATATTGAGGGAAGGCAAAGAAGAGGATTTGAAATCAAGGCAGAATTGCAGGAAACAGATTTCAGGAGGTAGATACGAATCGCCTTTAAAGCACATGAAAAGCGGCAAAACGTTGACAATGATGCCCTTGGCCAAAAAGGGCGTATGCGTTTTTTCCTGAATATATTCAGGAAAAAACGCATACGCCCTTTTTGGCCAACCAAGCAACCTGGAAAGGCAAATCAGCGCTACAAAGAAGTCTCGCTTCCCATCGGTCAAAAGGGCCATGCTGAAAAAAGTGTCAAAACCAGAAATGCAGGACAGGCCATGGAGAAATGGGAGCCTTGCTACACTGATGGGCGGGATGTAAATTGCCAAAAGCCACTCCGGAGAAGTGTCCGGTGAGTCCTGAAACATCTGAAAAACACAGCTTAGAGAGCATAGGGCACTTCCACTCATGGGGGTATAAATTGGGAAAATTAAAAATCAGCAAGACACAAGCACCCCAAAGTTTAGGGCTGCTCTGTTGACCAGGACCTCCACTTCATTCCACCTTAAATATCCCAGGAAAGAGAAAAATGGATAAAGAAGTTGTGGTCCTTATGTACAATGGAATACCACTCAGCCATGAAATCAATGTCGTAAGGTTAGTAGCAGCATGATGAGTGGATTTAGGTACGACGATTCTAAGTGAAATAAGTCACACAGAAAAGGACACTTCTCATAAGGTATCACTGATAGAGGGAATGTAAAAACCGTTACACTTGAACTGAATTACAAAACAGAACAGAGTCACACATGCAGAAAACACACTATGGCTGCTTAACGGGAAAGGTGAGGTGGGGTGATACATAAAACAAGGGTATCAAATTAGCTCAGATACCGTTCCATAAACCCAATATGTAATAGACAAGACCTACTCCTTGCTCAGAGAACTGGACTCAACACGCCCTATTCACCGCACAAGAATATATCTGACTAATAATAATCGTAAAACCTATGTATTGATATCTCTCTGTTAGTGTGTCAAGTGGGTGTAAAGCGGCATAAACACAGCAGTGAAAAGCAGCTAAACCCCATTATAAAAATAAATTACTTTGAAACACCCATGAAACAAAGACAGTGAAAGAGAGAGAAATTCTTACACAATGCGTTCAGGGGCTGTGATGCAACCTGGATTGACCATATCTAGACGCACAGCTGGATGAGACATAAGGGTGGACACTCTTGGGGCTGAGAGGTTTGGTGAGGTTGGGTGAGCAAACGCAGACCCTTTAAAGTAATACTGCGTGGTACCCATCGCATGGGTCCCAAATCTCCAGGTTCAAGGGCATCTTCCTACATCGAAAACATGCATGAGAAACCCAGAAGATGGTACACCGTGTGATGGGGAAAGGTTTCTAAAACGCACCTCATTTCTCATCTCCTTGTGCCCGGGTTCGCCATTCCAGCCGCTTTACTAGCAAGCTCCCTACTTGGAGCATCAGCACCTTTAACCTCCTGTTCCATGCAGGTTGCAATTTGTCCTGAGGATAAACGGGAAGACGTGGAACCAACGAGAGACTAGCTCTTGGTGTTGGGACAGGCACAGGTCACTCTATTTTCCCATCAGAAAGAAGAATTAACCACAGGCTCAGCCTGCCCCCCGGAACCAGAACAGGGCCTGAAGCCATTCTGCGATTTTGCGGCCAGCTCCCATAAAAACGAGTTGTAAAATGGAGGTTCAGGGCACTGCAATTCACAAACCTGCAGAGTTATTAATGGTAACTCTCGTCCACAAATATATTGAGGGAAGGCAAAGAATAGGATTTGAAATCAAGGCAGAATTGCAGGAAACAGATTTCAGGAGGTAGATACGAATCGCCTTTGAAGCACATGAAAAGCGGCAAAACGTTGACAATGATGCCCTTGGCCAAAAAGGGCGTATGCGTTTTTTCCTGAATATATTCAGGAAAAATCGCATACGCCCTTTTTGGCCAACCAAGCAACCTGGAAAGGCAAATCAGCGCTACAAAGAAGTCTCGCTTCCCATCGGTCAAAAGGGCCATGCTGAAAAAAGTGTCAAAACCAGAAATGCAGGACAGGCCATGGAGAAATGGGAGCCTTGCTACACTGATGGGCGGGATGTAAATTGCCAAGAGCCACTCCGGAGAAGTGTCCGGTGAGTCCTGAAACATCTGAAAAACACAGCTTAGAGAGCATAGGGCACTTCCACTCATGGGGGTATAAATTGGGAAAATTAAAAATCAGCAAGACACAAGCACCCCAAAGTTTAGGGCTGCTCTGTTGACCAGGACCTCCACTTCATTCCACCTTAAATATCCCAGGAAAGAGAAAAATGGATAAAGAAGTTGTGGTCCTTATGTACAATGGAATACCACTCAGCCATGAAATCAATGTCGTAAGGTTAGTAGCAGCATGATGAGTGAATTTAGGTACGACGATTCTAAGTGAAATAAGTCACACAGAAAAGGACACTTCTCATAAGGTATCACTGATAGAGGGAATGTAAAAACCGTTACACTTGAACTGAATTACAAAACAGAACAGAGTCACACATGCAGAAAACACACTATGGCTGCTTAACGGGAAAGGTGAGGTGGGGTGATACATAAAACAAGGGTATCAAATTAGCTCAGATACCGTTCCATAAACCCAATATGTAATAGACAAGACCTACTCCTTGCTCAGAGAACTGGACTCAACACGCCCTATTCACCGCACAAGAATATATCTGACTAATAATAATCGTAAAACCTATGTATTGATATCTCTCTGTTAGTGTGTCAAGTGGGTGTAAAGCGGCATAAACACAGCAGTGAAAAGCAGCTAAACCCCATTATAAAAATAAATTACTTTGAAACACCCATGAAACAAAGACAGTGAAAGAGAGAGAAATTCTTACACAATGCGTTCAGGGGCTGTGATGCAACCTGGATTGACCATATCTAGACGCACAGCTGGATGAGACATAAGGGTGGACACTCTTGGGGCTGAGAGGTTTGGTGAGGTTGGGTGAGCAAACGCAGACCCTTTAAAGTAATACTGCGTGGTACCCATCGCATGGGTCCCAAATCTCCAGGTTCAAGGGCATCTTCCTACATCGAAAACATGCATGAGAAACCCAGAAGATGGTACACCGTGTGATGGGGAAAGGTTTCTAAAACGCACCTCATTTCTCATCTCCTTGTGCCCGGGTTCGCCATTCCAGCCGCTTTACTAGCAAGCTCCCTACTTGGAGCATCAGCACCTTTAACCTCCTGTTCCATGCAGGTTGCAATTTGTCCTGAGGATAAACGGGAAGACGTGGAACCAACGAGAGACTAGCTCTTGGTGTTGGGACAGGCACAGGTCACTCTATTTTCCCATCAGAAAGAAGAATTAACCACAGGCTCAGCCTGCCCCCCGGAACCAGAACAGGGCCTGAAGCCATTCTGCGATTTTGCGGCCAGCTCCCATAAAAACGAGTTGTAAAATGGAGGTTCAGGGCACTGCAATTCACAAACCTGCAGAGTTATTAATGGTAACTCTCGTCCACAAATATATTGAGGGAAGGCAAAGAATAGGATTTGAAATCAAGGCAGAATTGCAGGAAACAGATTTCAGGAGGTAGATACGAATCGCCTTTGAAGCACATGAAAAGCGGCAAAACGTTGACAATGATGCCCTTGGCCAAAAAGGGCGTATGCGTTTTTTCCTGAATATATTCAGGAAAAATCGCATACGCCCTTTTTGGCCAACCAAGCAACCTGGAAAGGCAAATCAGCGCTACAAAGAAGTCTCGCTTCCCATCGGTCAAAAGGGCCATGCTGAAAAAAGTGTCAAAACCAGAAATGCAGGACAGGCCATGGAGAAATGGGAGCCTTGCTACACTGATGGGCGGGATGTAAATTGCCAAGAGCCACTCCGGAGAAGTGTCCGGTGAGTCCTGAAACATCTGAAAAACACAGCTTAGAGAGCATAGGGCACTTCCACTCATGGGGGTATAAATTGGGAAAATTAAAAATCAGCAAGACACAAGCACCCCAAAGTTTAGGGCTGCTCTGTTGACCAGGACCTCCACTTCATTCCACCTTAAATATCCCAGGAAAGAGAAAAATGGATAAAGAAGTTGTGGTCCTTATGTACAATGGAATACCACTCAGCCATGAAATCAATGTCGTAAGGTTAGTAGCAGCATGATGAGTGAATTTAGGTACGACGATTCTAAGTGAAATAAGTCACACAGAAAAGGACACTTCTCATAAGGTATCACTGATAGAGGGAATGTAAAAACCGTTACACTTGAACTGAATTACAAAACAGAACAGAGTCACACATGCAGAAAACACACTATGGCTGCTTAACGGGAAAGGTGAGGTGGGGTGATACATAAAACAAGGGTATCAAATTAGCTCAGATACCGTTCCATAAACCCAATATGTAATAGACAAGACCTACTCCTTGCTCAGAGAACTGGACTCAACACGCCCTATTCACCGCACAAGAATATATCTGACTAATAATAATCGTAAAACCTATGTATTGATATCTCTCTGTTAGTGTGTCAAGTGGGTGTAAAGCGGCATAAACACAGCAGTGAAAAGCAGCTAAACCCCATTATAAAAATA
Source organism: Balaenoptera borealis (assembly GCF_965194805.1). NCBI lineage: Eukaryota > Metazoa > Chordata > Mammalia > Artiodactyla > Balaenopteridae > Balaenoptera > Balaenoptera borealis. The sequence goes on from NW_028123922.1 coordinate 596,957, forward strand.
AATTACTTTGAAACACCCATGAAACAAAGACAGTGAAAGAGAGAGAAATTCTTACACAATGCGTTCAGGGGCTGTGATGCAACCTGGATTGACCATATCTAGACGCACAGCTGGATGAGACATAAGGGTGGACACTCTTGGGGCTGAGAGGTTTGGTGAGGTTGGGTGAGCAAACGCAGACCCTTTAAAGGAATACTGCGTGGTACCCATCGCAAGGGTCCCAAATCTCCAGGTTCAAGGGCATCTTCCTACATCAAAAACATGCATGAGAAACCCAGAAGATGATACACCGTGTGATGGGGAAAGGTTTCTAAAACGCACCTCATTTCTCATCTCCTTGTGCCCGGGTTCGCCATTCCAGCCGCTTTACTAGCAAGCTCCCTACTTGGAGCATCAGCACCTTTAACCTCCTGTTCCATGCAGGTTGCAATTTGTCCTGAGGATAAACGGGAAGACGTGGAAACAACGAGAGACTAGCTCTTGGTGTTCGGACAGGCACAGGTCACTCTATTTTCCCATCAGAAAGAAGAATTAACCACAGGCTCAGCCTGCCCCCCGGAACCAGAACAGGGCCTGAAGCCATTCTGCGATTTTGCGGCCAGCTCCCATAAAAACGAGTTGTAAAATGGAGGTTCAGGGCACTGCAATTCACAAACCTGCAGAGTTATTAATGATAACTCTCGTCCACAAATATATTGAGGGAAGGCAAAGAAGAGGATTTGAAATCAAGGCAGAATTGCAGGAAACAGATTTCAGGAGGTAGATACGAATCGCCTTTAAAGCACATGAAAAGCGGCAAAACGTTGACAATGATGCCCTTGGCCAAAAAGGGCGTATGCGTTTTTTCCTGAATATATTCAGGAAAAAACGCATACGCCCTTTTTGGCCAACCAAGCAACCTGGAAAGGCAAATCAGCGCTACAAAGAAGTCTCGCTTCCCATCGGTCAAAAGGGCCATGCTGAAAAAAGTGTCAAAACCAGAAATGCAGGACAGGCCATGGAGAAATGGGAGCCTTGCTACACTGATGGGCGGGATGTAAATTGCCAAAAGCCACTCCGGAGAAGTGTACGGTGAGTCCTGAAACATCTGAAAAACACAGCTTAGAGAGCATAGGGCACTTCCACTCATGGGGGTATAAATTGGGAAAATTAAAAATCAGCAAGACACAAGCACCCCAACGTTTAGGGCTGCTCTGTTGACCAGGACCTCCACTTCATTCCACCTTAAATATCCCAGGAAAGAGAAAAATGGATAAAGAAGTTGTGGTCCTTATGTACAATGGAATACCACTCAGCCATGAAATCAATGTCGTAAGGTTAGTAGCAGCATGATGAGTGGATTTAGGTACGACGATTCTAAGTGAAATAAGTCACACAGAAAAGGACACTTCTCATAAGGTATCACTGATAGAGGGAATGTAAAAACCGTTACACTTGAACTGAATTACAAAACAGAACAGAGTCACACATGCAGAAAACACACTATGGCTGCTTAACGGGAAAGGTGAGGTGGGGTGATACATAAAACAAGGGTATCAAATTAGCTCAGATACCGTTCCATAAACCCAATATGTAATAGACAAGACCTACTCCTTGCTCAGAGAACTGGACTCAACACGCCCTATTCACCGCACAAGAATATATCTGACTAATAATAATCGTAAAACCTATGTATTGATATCTCTCTGTTAGTGTGTCAAGTGGGTGTAAAGCGGCATAAACACAGCAGTGAAAAGCAGCTAAACCCCATTATAAAAATAAATTACTTTGAAACACCCATGAAACAAAGACAGTGAAAGAGAGAGAAATTCTTACACAAAGCGTTCAGGGGCTGTGATGCAACCTGGATTGACCATATCTAGACGCACAGCTGGATGAGACATAAGGGTGGACACTCTTGGGGCTGAGAGGTTTGGTGAGGTTGGGTGAGCAAACGCAGACCCTTTAAAGTAATACTGCGTGGTACCCATCGCATGGGTCCCAAATCTCCAGGTTCAAGGACATCTTCCTACATCGAAAACATGCATGAGAAACCCAGAAGATGGTACACCGTGTGATGGGGAAAGGTTTCTAAAACGCACCTCATTTCTCATCTCCTTGTGCCCGGGTTCGCCATTCCAGCCGCTTTACTAGCAAGCTCCCTACTTGGAGCATCAGCACCTTTAACCTCCTGTTCCATGCAGGTTGCAATTTGTCCTGAGGATAAACGGGAAGACGTGGAACCAACGAGAGACTAGCTCTTGGTGTTGGGACAGGCACAGGTCACTCTATTTTCCCATCAGAAAGAAGAATTAACCACAGGCTCAGCCTGACCCCCGGAACCAGAACAGGGCCTGAAGCCATTCTGCGATTTTGCCGCCAGCTCCCATAAAAACGAGTTGTAAAATGGAGGTTCAGGGCACTGCAATTCACAAACCTGCAGAGTTATTAATGATAACTCTCGTCCACAAATATATTGAGGGAAGGCAAAGAAGAGGATTTGAAATCAAGGCAGAATTGCAGGAAACAGATTTCAGGAGGTAGATACGAATCGCCTTTAAAGCACATGAAAAGCGGCAAAACGTTGACAATGATGCCCTTGGCCAAAAAGGGCGTATGCGTTTTTTCCTGAATATATTCAGGAAAAATCGCATACGCCCTTTTTGGCCAACCAAGCAACCTGGAAAGGCAAATCAGCGCTACAAAGAAGTCTCGCTTCCCATCGGTCAAAAGGGCCATGCTGAAAAAAGTGTCAAAATCAGAAATGCAGGACAGGCCATGGAGAAATGGGAGCCTTGCTACACTGATGGGCGGGATGTAAATTGCCAAAAGCCACTCCGGAGAAGTGTCCGGTGAGTCCTGAAACATCTGAAAAACACAGCTTAGAGAGCATAGGGCACTTCCACTCATGGGGGTATAAATTGGGAAAATTAAAAATCAGCAAGACACAAGCACCCCAAAGTTTAGGGCTGCTCTGTTGACCAGGACCTCCACTTCATTCCACCTTAAATATCCCAGGAAAGAGAAAAATGGATAAAGAAGTTGTGGTCCTTATGTACAATGGA